>NC_138943.1:7450000-8650000 GCF_965226115.1 Aulonocara stuartgranti
AGATACAAACATCCATTCCCACCCTCATGCTCTCATATGCACTTACTCCACACTCAACCAACGTGGAGACAGACATAAAGAGACGTTGTACACACGATCACACTCCCCAAGCGTACTCTACAAACCGGGTCTAGGTGCCCCCGCCCCTGGAGGGGGGAACTGCACCCAGACCCAGGTGGTGTTTCCCTTTTCCCTGCGGTGGGGGGAGGCAGACCGCCCCGACTCCGCAGCAGCAGGAAGGCTCCACACTCCAGACCGCAGTCGGACGGCCAACTCCTCCTCCTAGTCCTAGCCCCCCTGCTCCAGCAGGTCGCAGAGAACGGGGGTGAGAGAAGACTCCGAACCTCCCTCCACCCGCTCATTGTAATGTTGATGCATGTGTGTTCTAAGGTGCATTTAAAACCCAGGAGGGCTTGGAGCTACCTGCCAGAGAGCAGCAGGTAAGCGCATGGTCCCTCCTGCTAGCCCTCAATGTCTACGTGTATTTAAAATTGAGAGGTGGGCAACGATGCCAGGGGTGGGGTGTACACCCTGATGGTACTTTGGACTCCGTGTATCGTGCCCACCCCCAAGATCCTATATGTATGTGTAATGAGAGTGTGAGTAATGTGAATGTCTAAGTTGTGGGATAAAATTGAGGCAGAGGCAGCCAGAAGGGGACAGAGGGGGGGGGGGGGGTAGCCTCCTCTGCACCCTGGTGACATACCCCTACTCCAAGGCCCTGCATGTGTGGGTGGTTGTGGTGGAGCGGGAAGAGGGAGGCAGCTGGAGATGGGGAGGGAAGGAAGGGAGGGGCAAGTGACCCCTCCCTGGGGCCAGCTCCCCCGCTGACCCCAGTAGGCACCCCCATACTCCGCGACCCGCCAGGGAAAGGGGGCCCAGGCCCAGTGCAGCAGCGCCGCCCGGCCCCACAGAGCCCGGGACAGTCCACCCAACCCCACCACAGAGAAAACTGCACCCACCCCACCATCCACTCATCTTCCAGACTACATAAGACAATAAACACCCAGGCTGAGATCTTCCTCCACCTCTCCTGTATCTCCCCCTCCTGCAGAGGCAGCTCCTGAGGAGAGGAAAGCTCCTGCAAGATGTGACAATCTCCCCCACCAGTTGAAGAGCCCCCCAGGTGGCTCGACGCACCGGCGGCACCCTGCTCCAGGGCTGGGCCCCCATGCACCCACCCGCCTACAACCCCGGCAACACACCAACCAGGACCCAAGCCCCCGAGGCCCGGTCCGGGTCCCAGCCCAGAGACGGAGCGCCCCCAGAACCTCACGCCCATCCCGGACCCACCCAGGGGCAGCCAGGCTACCAGGTCAGTAACCCACGTCCGTCAGCACAGACCCTCCCCTAGCCCCGCTGCACGCAGCCGCGAGGAAACAGTCACCGGAGAGCCAACAGAGCCCCTAACCGGACATGACCGCTACCCCGGGTTGAGCCCCCCAAGGAAGATGCCTCCGGGGAACCCCCCGACGCCCTAAGCCTGTCCCTACCCCCACACCAATCACAACAGTGAAGGCGGGACCAAACTATGACCCCCCACCCCCACTAGGTGATGGAGCTGATCAAAGGAGCCCAGAGCAATTGATCTGATGTGGTGGCAGAGGCTGTATCAAGACTATACACACTGTGCCAAGCCTATATTGTGATTGGAACACCTCTATCTGCCATTTGGCTCCAGAGTCCCTCAAGCTAACCACATTTGGTAGAACTTTTTTAGACAGACACCAGCCAACATAAAAACGATGAACTGTTATAGTGGAAGTTGCAAAGGAACACTGCATAGTTTGTAATATAATCTATTATAAATCTAAATGTTTTTTGAGTCACACTATTTAGACATATGGATTTTATCCACCTAATAGCAAGGTTTTTTCCCCTCCAGTCTGTGTATTATGTATCGGCGCAAATTGAGGTTGACATCTTTTGAAGCAGCACTTTTTTAAGATGAAAAGCCATTTTCTGTAGCAAGCCAAAGTAGTCCTGCAGCTGACAGTGGAAGCTAGGGTGAAGTAATATGTCATTTTCCAGGTAGATAAACCTCTTTGCCATGCACTGTCTCCAAGTAATCGCAGAACCTACATCCTTTATACTGACCTTTTGCTTTAAGGTGGTTACGCTGACCTGGAAATTCCACAGTGCTGATTGGTTTAGGAGCTAGAGATGCAATCTGGTGATGAATACTGAAAAGGTCAAGGTAGTCTCTCTAAAGCAAAGCTGTTTCGTTGGGTTACATGCTGTCTAAAATATATCTGATAATGGCTCTTTCTCTGTGTGTATTCCATTCATTCCTTTTCTCTCTGTTGAACATTGTATTTTAGCTGCTGCTTTGTATCCCTTACATCTACTAACTGCTCATTAGCCTCTAAAATGATACTGAGGAAGCAGAGAATGTGCTATGCCCTTGAGTGTTTCCTAATCTTGTAGTTACATATATGTAGTGTTTTTATCCTGATGCAAATTTAGTTACTACTCATGAGTTTACATTTTACAGTTTTTTGGCATGATAGTAATGTAAAAAATAAATTGTGTAATAATCAGTTATGCAGTTTGTTACCTGATGGCAACATCGTGCTATAGAGGGTTAAATTGTTTCATTTTTAGAGACCATTTTAACAGCTAAAACTTGTCTGTTACATCTACACTGTTAGTGCGTATTGTTCCTATGAGTAAGTAAAAGTAAGTCATATTTCATTTAAAATCAGCTTTTAAGACATGAGCTGTGTTTTAAAAGACAGCACCGTGTATACAGATCCCAAGCTCATAGGGCAAGAGTTCCAGAGTCTGAGGGCGCCTGTTGCAAAAGCTCCGTCTCCTTTAGTTTTCAGCCTCGTATGATCCACAGCCAGCAGGCTCTGATTACATGTACGGATGTAAAAGTACAGTACATTACTTCTTAATCCTGATAAGATGACATTATATCAGTGATGTGTGTCTGCAGGCTTATTAGGAATCAGGTTCCCAAGGGGCTAAAAAGTCGCATAATGCAGATTTCCAAACATTATCTTGTTATAGTCATAATTTGAATACATTTTTATATAATGCAGGAACATCTAAAATAAACTGTGGATTTTCTTTCATTCTACCTTTCCACCTACATGACGCCAACTCTGTTTTCTTAACATTTTCATGAAGCAATGATATTGCACCCCATTTGGACCATGTAATGTTGATACAGTATATCTCACTCAGGACCTAAATGTCACTCCAGGGAAGTCAAGGCCTTTTTGGTAATGGCATGTGGTTGCAAATGTCAAGAAAAGTGCATTGCTGATGAGTGACTATTGTCTGGTAACCTGCGCTCTGAAGCGGCCACACAGCGTGTCTTTGATATGGGAAAAATAGTGGTTCCCGCATGTGAACTGGATGCATATCAAGATCAAAGCTCGACAAGATGTGATACGTGCTTTTCAAAGTGTTTGTAGGCTGATATTTCACAAATATGCAGTTTCCATGTGTCTCTTTGAAAAGGCCTAATGACATACTGAAGGGCCCTTGTGCTTCCAGAAATTATATATGTTTCTTATCTACGTTATATTCGTTTCTTATTCTTATATATGAACTTTTTCTCCAATTACAGGAATTCTGCAGATTTTAATAAATGTCACACAGTAAACTAATAAAGAAGTGTAACCTGTTGTCTCACAACAGAAGAGACAAATTTACAAATACAAATCTAAATTACATTTAATATTTATTAACCATTGAAACTAAAATGCAATGTGAGATGGCCCTCATTTACTAACAGTGTATAATAAACGAGGGCCAAATCTGTGTGTAAATTACATGCATGAACATTTCATGCACAAATTAGTGATTTATCTGTGTTTTTGTATCTGAATTTGTTCTACTTGATAAAGAAATGTAAATATTCCTCTGACCATGCATATAAACAAATGACATTAAATCCGGTTTGGGAAATTTAAACACAGGTATTTAAAATTTTAAATTCTACTATGACTATTCAGATAAAAATGAAAGGAAAACTGAATAAATACATAGGAGAAGATTGGAGCAGAGTGGACACACCTGGGGAAAACAGCAGAACGGAATCTGACTGATGAGACGGGGAAGCAAAACTGAACATCACATGCATGAGAAAGGAAACTATCAAAATAAAACAGGAAATAATAATAAATATATAACCTTATCTCCCTCTATCGTAAATTCTCCTATCTTTCAAAATAATTGCCTTCTGTCATTTTTGGATATCATTAATTAAATATAGGACTTACAGCACTATCCCACAGGAGCTGAGAATCTGGATTTTTTTTTAATTGGAGTGAGCTTTACTTCCTAGACCTAGATCCCTGGCCAGTCTGCGCAAACAGGATGGAAGGGTTTCAGTCAAGGGGGGGGACCAAGAACCTGATGGTTACTCTGAGAGAGCTTCAGCTTTGTTCTGTGGAGAAATTTGTGCAGCACTACACCAATCAGGCCTTTATGGCAGAGCAGGGATGTCAAATCCCAGTCCTCGAGAGCTACCGTCCGCAGCTTTTAGATGCATCCTTGTTCTAAAGCACCTGAATCAAATGAATGGCTTGTTATTAGACCTTTGGCAAACTTGATGGCATTCTGAAGAGGTACTCAAACCATTTGATTCAGCTGCGTTGGAGTAGGGATGCATCTAAAAGCTGCAGGACAGTAGCTCTCGAGGACTGGGATTGGGCACCCCGTGGTAGAGGGTCCAGATGCAAGCCATGCTTCAGCAAAAGGCACGTGCACAAAAAGCAGGTGTCTCAAGCTTGAAGCATAGTACTACATAGCATAGTAGTACATTATTTTAGGTAATGTTATTTTTAATAAATTTGCAAGAATTTCAAGTAAACATTTTGTCATTATGGGGTATTGTGTGTAGAATTTTCGGGTTGAGGAATTGGCTAAATAGCATATGAGGGTGAATAACTTTTATATAACTTTACTTACATATATATCATTTGAGATGGTTGCCACGGCCCCCATATGCTTGAATTTTGCACTTTTTGTTTACATTGCAAAACTTTTTATTTTTTACATTTTATTTTTAAAACAGCTTTATGAAAAATAGCCTAACATTTACATGTGCCCATATCTTATTCTCCTATGGCGTAGCTGCTATTTCATGCTATGTAACAAGAAAAGTTTTCTTACTTGGTTTCTTTAGTTAAAGTGAAAAAAGTGTAATTATTCCTACAACATCATGTTTATGGTTGAATGAAGATTTAGGCACCATCTTACTTTTACTCTTGGTTCCTAACCTCCTCTACCTTTACTCTGCACAAGATACTATGTTGTAATGTAATATGTTTTAAGATGTTTGCACATTTCAATCCTCACCTTCTTTTCCTGATGCTGATTGAAATTCAATAGTTGCTTAGATTATTATCTGTATAGGAGGAATAGTTTTTCTCTACTGTTCTCCCTGAGCTACTCTCACTCTCCCTGAGCTACTGAACTTGCCTTCTAAGGCCTGAGAATCATTCTGACTTCAGAAGGATATCTCCTCCTCACATCCGTGGCTCGCACCCTGCCAATGCAGAGTTAGCCCTTTCTTTCATGCTGTGCCCCTGGGATTATCATATCAATCTGCGTGACCTGATTACCAGGCTGTGGTTGGCTGCCAGACCAGTGGATCAAGTGATCTCTCCATTTTTACTGTCTAATTAACTTTAGAGATTCTTTGCTTCATTCTGTCACTAAATTCTTCTCAAAATATAGTTTGTCACTTCATCTGGTGACGTTATGATGGGTTACTGATCACAAGATTGGACATACAATCTAGTAACAATATGTCAATTATTTATATATTTGCATAAAATTGAATAAAGCGCCAATGGAGTGAACATGCTTCAGATGCTGCATTATCAGGTTCACTTAAACACTATCAGATTCCGAGTAGCAGGGATGGAAACAGGTTTACTATCCCAGATGTGAAAGCAGAGCTACCAAACTTTAGTAACAACTATTCTGAACTGATACAGAGACGACACAGATACACAAATCTGCATAACACTCAGAGTATAAAATACATTGATTCATTATATTTGCTTTTAGTGTAGTTCATAAAATTATGTTATGAATACAAAAAATAGTATATGGCACAACAGAAAAAGCCCATACATGTAAATAAAAATTCACAAGCTGAATATGCTAATCATGGTAAGGAGTAAGTTTGGTAGAAGGGTACCGATTAAAATTCAACTGCTGACAGTTAAAATTCATTCATCACTAAAGTGTATTTCAGGCAAGAGTCAATAATGACAAACTGAATGGTCAAAGCTGTCTTACTGATATTTGAAATGTGTTGATTGATTCACAATATCAACTCATGCATCAAAAAATGTTGTCAGTAGCTACTGACTTCCTTCAAACAGATCAGTGGACTTTTTTTCTTGTCTATATATGGAAACTAGAAAATAAAAGAAGACAGCAAAATATTCTTTAACTTTTTAGAGCAGCTAAAATAGTAAAAAGCCAATATTCACTAACTATGATAAGAACTTAACAACAAATGAACATTGGTGCTCTTTGTTCATTCACATGGCAACCTTTTACAATACCTATCCTTTATTTGCCTCAACTGCTGAAGATAGAAAACTCCTTTTGTTTGTTTGTTTGTTTTATAGCTATTATTAGTCTACTACAGTTCCTGTATCAAAGCCTGTCTAATGAAATCTTTACTCTTCCATTAGTCAAAAAGCCCAAAATTCTTGACATACTGTGGAAAACTCAAACAGATTTTTTTTTGAAGAACTTTAATTATTTATTTCACTTTGAAAAATGGTCAGAGGGTTAATTAATATTTTATAACAGTGGGGAATACGCGAAGGAGACTGAAAGAGAGAGGATGTCCACCTTAAGGGTAAGAAAAATAAACATGGAGGTAGAAGCTGATGAAGATGATCGTAGAGGCAAATATTGAGATGAAGATGAGGTGGAAACACAGACAACTTTATCTATTTATAAAATAGGTTTAACATAACCTATATGCAAAGTAAGCATAGAAGTAATAAAACGCAGACCAAAATGCACAAGTTACAAAAACTGCTCCAGTCTCAGTCAACACATACTAGGTCTGGATATCTGGGAATTCAAATTTAGTTTCCTTTTGCAGTGGCTGATCTGTGTGTGTGTGTGTGTGTGTGTGTGTGTGTGTGTGTGTGTGTGTGTTTGTGTGTTTAATGCATGTATATCAGTATATCTTTAGGACTGTGTAAATAATGTTTGTTTTTAATTTTCCAAAGATGATACTGACAAAAAAATAAACTTAAGTTCAATGGATTCTCACATAAAGATCGTGTGATCCTTCTAACCCTAGAAAAAACTTGATTTTTGTCTTTGTTTTGCTTTAATTTAAATAAAAATAACTAACTCACTGACACCTTTGCCCACTTTGCTGCTTGCTCAACAGAAAGCAGCAAGTTAGACACCCACATTGCTTTTCTTAGAGCATGAAATGGAGTCTAACTTATTGTAAAAGTGCTTGCTCATTAGGGGGTCATAATATAAATGCCTTGAGGCAACTGTTGTGGTGATTTGGCGCTATATGAATAAAATTGAATTGAAACTGGTTTGAATAGTATCATTAGACAAAGTTATATTTGAATACCTTAAGTTGTCTATTAGGCATTTGCCACTATCTTGCGGCAGAGGTGATTAATTTAATTTATTATTTATTATAAATTGAAAATTATCATAAGCTGCAGGTGGAGTATTTCATTCAAGTATCTTATCAAGTCACTTGTAAAACGTTTACAGGTTTCAGCTTATTTATTCTGTTTATTAAAAATGTGGTTTCTGACTGTAAAAAAAGAAAAAAAAGAAAGAAAAGATTGTCATGCTATTTTTTTTTGTAGACCGACATGGCAAAATCTTTTCGACCAACAGTTCAATAAATAGATAAATTTTACTTTTTTCAGTTTGCATCAACAGTTGTTTCTAACTTCTCTTGTTCAATTTACTAACCGGTTAATTAACTAAGTATAGTTATGAAGTTGGCCTAAATATTGTTTTACTCTCAGATGTTGTTTATTACTGCACTTTTAATATTTTAACCATTTTATGGTTTGATATTTTCATATTTTATAAGTTTTGAACATACTATGGTTGTTTGTGGCATAAGATGAAGGAACTACGTGATTTATACTTGATGCAATTTATAACTGATTGATTGTGTGTAGTACTGCATGAAACATAGTTGTTGCTGTGGTAACAACTAATAGGGACCTGAATAACAAATAAAGAATAAAGAACTAACCACTGAAATCCACAACTTAAGATGAAAGCTTAAGCTTTATAAATATTTTTTTCACATTTTTATTTCCAAGGTTAAACAATTAATTAGCAAACTGGCAGTGTAGATAACTGTCAGGTAAAACACCATCTACATTCTCTTACTTTATTCAAGGAGGTGCTGGAAACATTTCCCAGGGATTCTGGTCCATATTTAGACATTAATATCGCACAGTTGCTGCGGCTTAACTGCACATCCATTATGTTATTCTTCTGTTCGACCATATCCCAATGTTGCTCTACTAGATAGAGATTTGGTGACAGTGGAGCCCACTGGAGTACACTGAAGTCACTGTCATGAGATGATTTGAGCTTTGTGACATGACAGATTATCCTGCAACAATCAGGCATCAGAAGATGATTACACTGTTGTTGTGAAGGGATGGACAAAGTCTGTGACAATATTGAGGCTTTTGCATTTGAACAATGCTCAGTTAGTACTAAGGGGACAAAAGTGTCACAGGCTAATACCTCCCACACCCGCTACACCACCAGCAGTAGCCTGAACCACTTATACAATGCAAGAGTGATCTCAACAGCTTCTGTGCTGTTTGGACCAAATTGTGACACCCTGGTATTTCAATATTGGAGGATAAATCTCATCAGGTCAGGCAATGCTTTTCCAATATTCTGTTGTCCAGCTGTGACTTATAGCCTCAGTTTTGTTTTCTGAGCTGACAGAAGTGACACTTTGTGTGTTGTGGCTGCTGAAGCAGTCTGTTCATTCATCTCTGACCTCTGACATCAACAGGGTATTTTCTCCCGGAAAACTGCTGCTAACTGGATATTTTCTCTTTCCTGACCATTTTCTGTAAACACTAGAGTTGGCTGTGTGGGAAAATCCCAGCAGATCAGCAGTTTCTGAAATACTGAGACCAGCTTGTCTGGCATCCACAGCCATTCCAAGTTCAAAATCACTTAAATCACCTTTCCTCCCTATTCTGGTATTCAGTTTGAACTTCAGCAGATCTCTAACCATGTCTGCATATCCCAGAAAGTTGATTCTTTTCATCTGGATGTTGCGTTTTCAGTGGGGCAAAGGTTTCATCACTCATCCAAGTGACTTCTTCAGTCTCAATGGACTGCAGGTTTCCCCAATCTTATAAACAGTACATTTGCATAATGACGGAAATTAGAACCACCAACTAGCAATGGCCTGCGATGTCAGTTTCATGATCATTACTATGCAAAATGTCATGAACATTGAATGGCCATGAGTACTATTTACGGCTGCATTCACGGTGTTAGAGGATGGTGAAAGATGTATCCTCAGGCCGAGATTGGTCTTTCCCTTTTTACATAAATGGCCTTCCCTGCTCATACCAGCACCAGTTTCTCCCTGTCCAGAATCTGTACATCCTCACTGAAAAAGTGGCCATTGGGCTGCAAGTGTATGATCATGAAACTGAGGTCATGGGCCATGGTTAGTCAGTGGTGCTAATTTCAGTCATTATGAAAAAATGTAGTCTTTATAAGGTTGGAGAAACCTGCAGTCAGCTAAGACTGAAGAAGCCACTTGGATGAGTGGTGAAATCTTTCCTCCAGATGAACAGAATCAACATTCTGGGATTTGCTTACCTGGGTGATTGAGAATGCATCAAGACATGTCTGAATATGTAAATGCACCGATTTGCTGCCATGTGATTGGTTGATTAGATATTTGCATTAACAAACCTTTGAACAGGTGTGCCTAATAAAAGTGCCTGGTGACTGTGGCCCAGTGAGGAATTTGACTCCATGCCAGAGCATCCATGCTGAAAATATATACAGTTTTGCTATTGATGCCTTACATACAGTTGATTTTATCTGAAATGCAGTAATGGCATATGCTGTAGTAAGTGTGATGACAAGCACGGTGGTGTGTTTAGATTATGAGAAGCAGCAACCACCACAACATCATGTGATCAGGTGTCATGTCCAGATGGAAATTAGGGGGATACGTTCCAGTGGTCTGTCATTAACAGGTGTGTAATTAATTCCCCATGATAGGCCAGTGTGACATTAATGCGGGTTGACTGTGTGGTGGTTTGCTCTGTGGGACTTAAACAACGACAGCTAGCCAGACGCGTCCTTGTCATCCTTGTGTCTGTGTGGCCTCATTACTTTGGCCAGTGACACTTCTCCTCCTCCTCCTCCTCTGCTACACTCCTTTTTGTCTTCCCTGTCTCACAGTGCTACTCTCATAGCAATGCTGTGCTGCTCCACTGGATGTGGGTTTATTTGAAGAGTCGTGTGTCAGAGCTGGATTTAGTTTGAAACGTCTAAGCACAGATTGTTCAGGCTTTTTATTGGTATTGTACTATGTAAAGGTGAATCACAGCTCATAGAAGAAAGGTTTGCTCTTGTCTGTGTGTGTGTGTGTGAGCGCGAGTGAGACAATCAGACACCATCTCATTATATTGCATAGGTTATGCGTTGTACTAAGGACAAAGTCATTTGAGATGTCTCCCAACACCCAATAAATATTTGAATTATTCATAACAAATGGAGAAATTCATAATGTCCCCCGATTAGCATTTTAGCATAATTGATTCTCAAGAAAAGATGGAATAATAAATCACTGACGGTCTCCTTTTACATGAAAGATCCCCCTACATTATCTGCCCAACCCCTCTCGCTTCTAAGCAATGCTTTTTTTTTTTATCTGCCATTTGTATGCTTTTCATTACCTATCTGCTCCCTCATGACATAGCGGTAATAGCCTTGGAGGCATGCTGGTAAACAGTTTTGACAAATTAAAATCACCAGCTCAAGTGAAGAGACTAAAGCTGTAAACCAGGAGAAGCAGGAGAGCACTAGGTCCGTTTTCCAAATGACAAGGCCAGCTCAAGTACACACCATGTACTCACTGGCTGTGCTCACATAGATTTACTCAGTAAGCTGTGGATACACAGTGATTCAGTTGCCCACTTAAATGTGTCATCTCTGAGAATGCAAACATACCAGTGTTAAAATTATAGAATTGTATTAATGAATATCATCCTTTGCCTTGTGCTGTGGATTGTTCTGAAGTTTCTTCGTGTGATGATTAACACCTCAGGCTTCAGGGCTTTCATAATGAATAGAAATGTGGGTGATGGTTACACAGCAGCAAAAGTAATCCATTAATGATGTAGAGCACGATTAATCAAGATAAAATAAATGCATTTCTTTGGGACATATATTTAAAAAAAAAGGCTTATTCATTTTCAGACCACCATTTTCTCATCATGTAGTTTTATTTATTTAATTTTTTCTGATTTATTTAAATTTAAATATTACAAAATGAGAAGGCTCCACTTGGGAACTGCAATCTAAGAATAAATCAAAGTTTTTGAGCAAGGACAAAAACAGAAATGTCATAGATTATTTAAGAAAAATCAAAATAAAAGCATACTTTACTTAAAAAAATAACTGTAATATCTCAAAATGTTGCACTGTAGGTGGTTATTTTGCAAGATAATCACAACAAAAACGTCCTGCTCAACAAAATCACTTCCCATCCAAGATGCCATCCATCTTCATTTCTGATCATGGCTCACTGACAGGGGTTTCCATCATGTGTCATTATTGGTGCATGAGGCAACTCAGTGGAACAATCCGCCACTCTGGGAAATGCATCAATCACTGACTCCTTGTCCCACCCTGACAGCTCAGCTTGGAGACCACAGGAGCTGTGTCCCACCGTAAGCACCCACTCAAACCCATGCTGGATCGGGCCGAGCAGGCCTGCATGAAGAAGGTAATTAAGATTAGGAACTGAACACGTGGCAGCAGTAATACATGCCTGAATGGCTTTTAGGCTTTAGTTTGTCTGACAATGTCGACAGATGAAGTAGGAATAACTGTCAAAGCAAAGCCTGAGCAGAGACAGGTGTTAGGAACCCACAATGGGAGAGAAAAACATTGCAGTAATGGATGAATAAGTCTGTTTACAAGATAAAGAATGCCCTGTCCACATTATGTTGGAGAGATGGCAGAGATGGATATCAACAACATGCCAATAGTCACATCAAGTGACAGCTTAAAAGAGTTATATGCTGTTGCACTGATTGGTCAAGGAGTAAAAGCAACATTGAGACAATAGCACTATGTTGTTTGAATGTGGTTTATTTTTAAGGAGTAATAACATTTTTTGCTTTCTAAGAAACAACTTTATATTCATGAGCAACAAATGCATCAATGCATTCGTAACCCCCAAAAGAGGGGTTACTCCCATGGGGTTTAAATCTGAGACTCTCCACCATGTGACCCTAGAACTGAAGAAGCTTCTCAGATGAGAAGTGAAATGTTTTCAAGCAACTTAAAGAAGTCCAGACGCTTTTCTTTCCAAGCTCCTTAGACCATCTAGAAACTTCTTTAAGTTTCTTGAAGAGGTTTCACCTCTCATCTGAGAAGCTTCTTCAGTTTTAAGTCCAACTGGTGGAGAGTCCTGGGTTGTCCCCCAACAGGGTCATGGACCACCTATTGATCCTTTACCTAATCACACAAGCCAAGGTGTGAAAATGGGTGTGGGTCACAATCAGCCAATCAGCCAAGGTTTCGGGTGAACCCTCTGCAAAACCTAGCCACGCCCTATCATGTGATTTACTGAGGTCAAATGGCCCAGCATGTGAGTGGGCATTAACGCAGACGGCAGACAGTTGGTGTCTTAAGCCACCGCCTTTGTTTGATGACCATCTTGGAACAGAGGCGGTCCATGACCCTCTTGGGGGACACTCCCATAGGACTTAAAATTTGGGATTCTCCACCAGTTGCGCTTAGAACTGAAGAAGCATTTTGGATGAGAGGTGAAATGTCTTCAAGAAACTTAAAGAAGTCCAGACACTTTTCTTTCCAAGCTCCTTAGCCTTCTAAGAAGAACCACATCCTTAATCATTTCAGCAAGCACCCCAGAAGAACATGTGTTACTGATGAATTGCATAACCCTCAAGGACCTGTAGTAATTATGACAGCAAAGGAGAAGACATTGTTACCGAGTGTAGCGAAGTAGTCATTTTAACCTCAACTATAGTCTGTTCATAAGCCTGCTGGAGTTGCATACCCAAGTATTAACCAGTGCAGTCGTTTCATAGAAGTGATTTTTTTAAAAGTGTTTTCTGTAAATCTTTCTAGGGATGTTAGGTCAGAATTTTTTTTTGTTGCATATATGTATTTTCATAATTCACCTAGAAGCCAAGATAACTGTCTTATTAGCATTGACTGTGGTCATTCTTTCTTCTTTCCTTTTTTTCTTAAATCCTCAGTCTTTACTCCAACAAGTTCGACACTAAAACACTTTATCTACATATAGCACTTTAAGCTATCAAAGTTTGCATTATTAAATTATGTATATCATTGCAAAACTATAAAATAACTTAAATTACACAGTTGAGATTTGCCATGAAAAGTATAAGGGAATATAATCACTGAATTGCAGGAAATAGTGAGTCCTGGTTGACATTCGAACTAATTTCATGGACATTGTGTATTTCAGTAAATAAACAAATAGATGTATAGGAAGGTGGAGAAGCATACTGATAAAAACAGAGAATAAAAAATTGAGTGTTACTTGGGTCATCTTTTAGATCTAAGATATTGTGACTTGGTTTGACTTCAATTAAATCCTGGGGGAGGCTTCCCAGTCAATCTGTGATCTTTATCAAGGCGCTGCCTCTCAGATCTCTATCTTCCTCTGTGACCCATGGGAAATGGAGACGACTTTCATGACAATGGTTTGGACTCCATGCTATTTCTAGCCAGCTCCTCTTCCTCCTCTGCCTAACAATACTGTGACTCTATTGACAACCTCAACCTTGAGCACCAGTCCCAAGTGTGAAATGCTTTTCTTCCCCTCATTCTACCTCTCTTGGCGTATAGCTTGAAATCAAGCAGGCATAGAGGTTTAATTTGTGTTTTTTAATGCATTAAATAACACACTCTTTTTGCTTGGGTCAACTGGGAAATTTGGCTGCATGGCATTTGATAGTTTGCAACTAGAAAAACAGATTACCTGCTGAAAAACAGCAAAGTTTTTACATTTAAAAAACATTGAATACCCTTGAATATGCACCCGTAACTTGCACATAAACCGACTGAGGAGAGGACCAGCTGCTCCAGAGCACAGTTTCTTGATTTTCTCGCAGTCGTGATCGACACAGTCCTTACCAACTCCCTTAATCTCTGGCTCTTCTCTCTGACTGGAAACTGTCCTCTGATAGTTAATTACATGCTTTGATCTGGGTTTGTTCCATCTGCATGATATTTCACGTACTGTAATTGTGCTGAATATTCACAAGGCCTGTCATCTGCCGTATCCTCCTAGCACTGCTGACCTGCACTGGGTGTTTTCATTTTTACAGTCCGTCTGTATTTAAGACCCAGGAAGTGTTTTGAACTTAAATTGCATCAGGAGATAATGAACACTAAGACATGGTGTTTAGAGAGCAAAGCTAAAACAGGATGAGAGACACGCCTCTATAGACTTGCACAAAATTAAAATGACTATTACAAAATCTATATCTTAAACTTCTCTCCACATGCATTTAATGTGCACATGAGGGAAACAACTTCAAATAATTGACACTTATAATTAGGGATGGGTACCGGTATCGGTTCTGACATAAACGGTAGTAACCAGACCGAAAAGCAGCGCACATTTCGGTGCTTTATTCAGTGATACACTTTAGATTCTAGCCAATCATTTTACGTTTCCGAGGATAGTAGGCGGGGCCAGGTACATACGTTCTTTTAGAGCAGAGCTACAGATTAAAAATGACCAATGCAAAGCGGTCAAAAGTCTGGCTGTACTTCACAGCAAAATATGCAAACTCAGCAGCCTGCAACAAGTCCTTTAAGCTGATACTGTCAAAGGAGGTAACACCTCAAATCCGATGAAACACCTGGTGACGCATAGCGTTTTTTTTAAAAGCTGAGAAATGCACCGTATTTGATAGCTTGCTGTGAGACCTCACACCGAGCACATCTACTGCGGGTGGGTTGCCTGTTATCGGACCTGGAGTTAGCAACATCCCCCAAAAACACGAAGAGGAGAGTCCTGGCCCCTAGCCCTGCCAGTGTAGCAGAAATGATGAGGATGATGGTGGCAGCAGCCGTTCTTCTCTGCGTGAGTAGCTTAATGTTGTTCGTGTGTAATTTACGTTGAGTAGGCTAACCACGTTATTACATTAATGCATGTAAGGTGAACTAGCAAACATCATCATAGCTACATGCTGCTGTCTTCTTGTTTGATGGCAGATTCTCCCTTCACCCTGGCCAAAAAGGCTAAAATGACCAAAGAAAAAGTGGAAAACAGTTAAACATGAGAGGTTTTTGGACAAAGTTTGTGTTTTTTTCCATTGTTTAAGCACTGCTTCCAGCCAAGAGTGATGCCATAAATCCCCTATAGCTGCAGAAAAAGCTAACATTATTATCTTTTTACAAAAAAACAGCTGAACATGAGAGTTTTTTGGACCAATTTTGTGTTCTCCATTCTTTAAGCACCGGTTTAAGCACCGTTTAAGCACCGGCACCGTTTCAAAAGTACCGGTTTGGCACCGGTATCGGATAAAACCTAAACGATACCCATCCCTACTTATAATACAATAAGACTGCTACTTTTGTATCATAAACTATGTACCTACTTATATATTTTTTAGTTTTTTTTCTTTCTTTTCATACGTATGAAGTCACATTAAGTGCACATTTGTTTTTAATGTTTAACACTTGTTTAATTCTAACTGTGAACATCTAAACAATAGGATTTATTGTGGGGTGGATATTTTCTGTTTGGTTGTATTTGTTTGTGCGTTTGTTTTGGAATATGTACAAGTGTACACATGTAACTACAAATGCAGTCCTTTAATTCTTGTTTGAAATACTAATGCCAAACTCACTTTTACTGACTCCTGTTTGTCTACACCTTTCAGCTTGAAAGGTGTGCCATAGAGAATATTTCCTTTCATTAAATACTATAATGTGCATGCAGCAAAAGAGATTTAAAAAACAGAAAGAAGAAGAAAATGAGGTAGTGTTATTGTTTCCCCCCAAAATACATAGTTTCAGTTTAGATACGTTTATTTCAGGTTTATAAAAGTTTTAATATTTATTCCCTTAAAGTATCAGTCTGAACATAACTTGCAGATGTCTATGTAGAATATGTCATATGCTATATCTCAAACTTTAAACAGATTCACAGTGCATTCCTTTTTTTTAAAGGCAAAAATGGAAGCTATTGTGAATCTGCAAACACGCACCATTAATTATTCCACCTGAAACTGTGCCACAAGCTCGAAAATCCTAAATCAGTCACATGTTGTTACTTGGGGGACAGCAGCTCCTCTCTATCAATGCTCCGTTTGTAGGTGGCACATGATGGATTTCAGAGTTGTGCTCTTTCCATCTCCCGACTGCAGAGATTGCTTGGGGATGCTGGCGGGTCCCTGACAAACAGGGCCTCCTTCATGCGTCACCTTGATCAACATTCAGCGTTGCCCCCTGAATCTATCACGGGCCATGACAACATGCCCCATTTTGGGCTTATTATATCATGGTGGATGATGTGGCTGCTGCTGGTGGCTGCTGGTTGTGGTGATGACTGTGATTATGATGTAGTGCTGGGCTCAAAAATGGATAGAGAACCTTTTATTGAAATTCAATGTATATGGGCGTTTTGATTAATAAATAAATAGATGCTCTCATCATTTTGGCTCGTGTCAGGAATGTAGCCGGCTGAATAATATGATATACATGTTCATAATCAACCACAGCAGCAGGCTATAACTGTGAAATTTAGAGTGCTGAGGAATGATCACTACAAGTGGTGGCTCAAGCACATCATACGTTTTACATAAAGAAAATCGATTTAGGCACAGGAGACTTAAAATATGGGAACTATGATGGAAACTTAATGATTCTGACTATCCTGTAGGAAAGTAGGATATTACTGTAAGTGTTTACCTCATCCTAATTGCTCCTTAGACGTAGAAAAGGGGTTAAATAAAGATGACCCAGAAATGTTACTTCTTTGATGACCTCTTGTTTTGTGTGACATAATTATTGATCTGCTCATTTGCATGAATGTTTGTAAATCTATAAATGTTTTTGTTGAGATTAACCGCCACGATTTACCTCATTAAGACCGACGTGTCAGATGGCTTTGTCATCAGTGGGGACGTGCAGTTTGTGAGACAATTAAATATGAATCAACATCATGCAAATGCAATTCCTAATTATAACTGTAAGTTTAAAAAAAAAGCATGTTATTTGATCGTATCCCCCACAGACTGGACCGTTGCTCTGATGGGATGACTGATACTGCAGCGGTAAACAACAATCTGACAGTTGATGCATGAGTTGTCATTAGTCAACCACTCATTTGGAATCAAGCTTGTACAATAATATTTCATGTAGGAAGATGTAGCGTAAATCACCTCCCCATTAGTGTGTTTTACACGGTCGCTGATGTAGAAAATGAGCATATGACGACTGAATCGTGGAGTGAACGGTTTATAATTCCTCGGAGAATTGACAAACTAATTTAATGCTGAAGAACAATAAAATGTGATGCTTGGAGATTCCAACCTTTAAAAAAAGCACAATGTTACCACCTCATCCACCTCGTCCAGCACCTTGGAAGGAAATAATACACATGCTGCCTTTTCAGAATGAACACGACTTGAAATAGCCCAAAATTTCCTCCGTAAATACCATTGACTTCAAAGACAAATTTCACTCTCCCTCTGTGTGTTGTGTTCCCTCACTGCAGTGTCGGTGCCATTCCCTCCAGATGACTGCTTTTATTTGATATCAAACTAATGAGATTTCCATTCTCAAAGCATATCCTCTCGCTCCCTAGTCTTAAAGAAGATTCCATTTATGTATATACCCTGGAATGATATTTGTTTTGCATATTTACATAAGACATATCCACCCTATCTATATGTTTTCAAAATGCCAATGTTTTATTCATATATTTCTCTATCATTTGCTTTTCATATCCTCTGCCACTTAAACCGCATAAACTGTCAAAAAGAGTGATATCTATTATTGGTATATTGAACATATAATTTAGTTTGGAGCTTATGTGGGCGAAAGCTTATACGCCTGAATACACAGACTCTCAATCAAATACTGTAGAGCAATTATAATTGATATTCTTTGAAGAGAAGTTATTGAAAAATACTTTGCTCTGTGCTTTTACAAGAATGCTGTTTTCTTTGTCTCTGCTTAGAAGAATTACAGATTAAAATTGGTGTAATTAATAACACAATATCCTTATATAATCGAATGTGACTGTCTGATATAGTGTACTGTACTGTCTTTGGCAACAAAATAACCCAAAAATGAAACCCCTCAGAGCTCCACTCCACTGACAGTCAGCGAGCATGGTGAACTTATGCAGCAAGGGTGATTGACATTCCAGATGAGCACATGATAGTGAGTGCTCAGCCACGCTGCCAGAGTCTCGGTCAGGAAAACATCAGTTTGTGAGTGACAGAAATCATCTTTAATATTCATCTTTCTTTGGAAAAGCAGATACAGAGTGCACAAATGCATGCACACACACACACCTTGGAGTAGTCTTGCATCGACTGATGAAGAATGTCAGGGTGGGAAGTGTCCAAAGACTAAGTATAAAATATGTCCTCCATAATGCCTGGAAGATGTCCAGGTTGGACTCTACTCACGGCCTCACTTTGTTTCCCTCCATATGTCTGCTCTCCTTGGTATATCATACGCTCTCCTTCGATACACATACACACACAAACAAGCACACAAGCACTGAATTATGGATGAACTCAGTGACACTGTGATGATACATTTGTCACATCTACACAAAGTCATCCTTTAAAGGGTTGTCCCTCTTTATGCTGCCTAGAGTTCACATTTTGTCACTTGACATTTACAGAGAGGCTTATGACGGCCCTAAGCACTGATGTCTCACTGCTGCTGACACTGAATCTAGACTCCATGGACACAGACACAGACAGCACCTGAGGGCCTGAAACACTGCACGACGCAGGCTCCACATTCGGGCTGAGTTTTTAGGTCCTACTGAGCAGTTCTTTTCTCAAAGAGAAACCCAGTGTTGTCAAAACAGATGCACTTAGTATTTGCTCTATTATTAAAGTAGAAAAGGATGTTTTTCAGATAATATCACTTACAACGATGTCTGTCTACATATGAGCAAATATAATTAAAGTGACAATCCACTGATTCAGGACATGCAGTTCAATTTAATTGTAATGACTTGTGTTGTCAGTCACGTTTGGTGAAATACTAAGTCACAGTATCACTTTGAGGGTATTCTCAATTTTCAGTTTCAGTACAATTGTTAAAAAACAGGCCTGAATAAAAGAATACTGTGATGAGGAAAAGTGGGAGGTCACTGTTCTAACAGCAGGTTAGTAGTAGCACAAATTGACCTTATCGTGATTTTGTGCAGCTTATGTTTTGTTTTTTTTATATACACTGCACCTCCAACATAGTCTGACTTTTCTGCACTCCTCACTGGTTGAAAAAATATAAAATATCTGCAACACCTTAAAGGCCGGTCTGTGAAAACACTGTCGGACATAAACAGGTCCGTGGCGCAAAAAAGGTTGGGGACTGCTGCTTTAACAAAAGAAGTGTGTAAATCAGCATTACTGATGCAGTTAATCAAGGTTAAGTTCATTACACATACCTCACATGTTTGTAATGTCGGTCCTGTGTGGGTCACACGTCTCTTAAAAAAGGCTACAAATAAGCCTCGAAGAACAAAAACATAATTTTGAACAAACTTTGAACAAAAACATCAGCAGAACTTTTTCACATAAAAAAGGTTTAGAGTTTTCAAAGTGCTGGTGCAACCTGCATCTGCTTTCAACTTTGTTTTATCAAACACATGATAGGAGCAGACATCCTCTCCCTCATGAGGCTTTTCTTGCTAACACGCTAAAGGAATTATTAAAAGTTTCTTTTATCTGCATGTTAAAATCTGTATGTGAAAACAGAAAACCTGTATATTAGGATAATAAAAGCTAATGATCAAAGCTAAAGCTAGATCTGTTCCTATACAACAAACAATTAACAACAAACAGTTATTGATCTCAAACCAGTGCAAGCAGAATCGGTAACAGCTTGTCTAGCACACAAGTGTCCCATCAGTTTCCCAACAATGACCAAATATTTGTTTACAATGTGCATCCACAAACATCCAGAAGAAGCTGATGTCCTCTCATCTTGCCCATCTCAGACTTTTTTTTAACAAGTATGGACACACCAATGACATCAAGACATGCAACATATTAGTGAAACTGTCCAGCGAGACAAGCTGGCTTTGGCCACAGGATGGCACTAATTTAAAGATCCTGATGTAAATTAACTATAACAAACTAGCTCAAAGCAGGTGACATGGAAGGAGTTCAAACAAGAAAATTACTTAAATATAAAATAATTTAAGTAACCTAACCAAGACACAAAGATCACCAAAATCTTGATGTCAGATGGAGTGAAAGAGAGCAACTGATCAGGTCATTTGAAACAGCTTTTATAGACTGCAAGACATGGGTTACTTGCATTAGCTTATGATTCTCCCATGCCAGCAAATCAGCAGCATGTAATGACCCTCCCACTCTCATTACATAAACAAACAGGCAGAGAAAACCTCACAGACAAAACATTGTCGGGGAGGAAAGAACACAGATGGCTTTTTATTTTGGCTTTAACTCATGTCTATTTTTAGACTTCACTGGACAAGCAGTGCTTGCCTTGCTTGCCCCGACAGGATAACCCTTAATTAGCATAACCACAGTGATTTCATATCATATCTCAAAATAGTCCATTTCTTGAAATTAGAGAGTGAGAATTACTGCAAATATCTATATCTAAATCTAAGTATTCTTAAGTGGAACCAGACAGAGAAGAATAAGAGCAGCGCAGAAGAAAGAAATAACAACGGAGAAGTCACATCAGTCATTTAATTACATATAATATCGAAAGAAGACTGAAGATTTTGGGGATTCAGTTTGTAGTTAAACTTGCAAAGACTTATTATGTGTAATACGATATGAAAACCCAATTTTCTGACTGTCTATCTGTCTGTCTGTAATGTTAAAAACAGGGTTACTTGTGGAAAGTTGAGATATGACAGGACCCTCAGTGATAGTCACCTCACTAAAGCACGCAAAGCACAGACCTGCATCAGTCTACGCACTACAGTAGGTGAGTAGGAGAACTGGAGGCAGAGGAGGATGAAGCAGCTGTCGCCATGACGGAGTGGTTAAATTTAAAGTAATCACATTTTCAAACATTCATCCTTTTTAGTTCAGACCAGCACTGAACATAAGTCATTGTGTGGGTTTTTCTGGCACATAAATTGTACTAGCTGCACATGTTCTTTGCAGGGCACAGCTGCAAAATGTCTACAGATCTGTGGCATCATCAGCTTCACTTTAGTTTATCATAAATAATGGGCTTGCTCTGATGAGAAAATCAATATAATGCTTCCTAAAAATGCTCCCTCAGAAACTATTGTAACACCTCAAAAAGTTAAAACTTTAAAGAAAGCATAAAATTCAAGTTGCATTATGATATATTTTAGGTTATAATTCGTAGTAGTTTCAGTCTTGCTTAATTTGGTGACCCTACAGAGGTTGCCAAATCACTGTGTACAACTGCCAGAATTTTGGGAGGCTAAAGACTTGATTAGCTGCTGTTTATAGCACAATCGAGCAAACTCATTTTTTAAAACAAGACAATAATTAGATCCAGCCTTCTATCCATGTAACTGCTTGCATTTTCTTTGATGTTCTTATCAGTTATTTTTATTAAGTTGCTTTTCATTTCATGACAATGTTCAAAATTATTTGCATTTCATAAGTAGTCGTATAGTTTGTTTGTTTGTTTTTTAAATCCAAATTCAAATATGGGAAACTTTTTTTGAGAAAATTGTTTAATGATTTAATGATCTAAAATCAAGCACTGAAACAAAAAATTGGGTGTTGGGAGATACTTGACGAGAATTTATAGGGCTGCACTTCTATGATGGGAAACCTTAGATGCAAACTGAAAGGTTATATATATTCTTTGAACTAGAGATGGACCGATCCGATATTACGTATCGGTATCGGTCCGATACTGACCTAAATTACTGGATCGGATATCGGAGAAAAATAAAAAATGTAATCCGATCCATTAAATATCACGAAAGCACCTCACAAAACTTGCAACACACCGTAACTCACCTCAGAACGTTAGCAGTCGGAGCAGTATGCGTCACGTGATAGAGCGGCTGTGGCATGCGGGACCTGTTGGTGATCTGGATAGCATTTGGAGCTTTGCTAGCAACCTGGCATTTCATCTCCGACAAAGTTATCCCCGAGAGAAGTAAAGCACGTGTGTAAGTCCATCTCTGAATGTTTGTAAAGCATTCCCACATTAAGCTTAACGAGCGACTGCCTCTTGCTCTCCGGCTGCTACTTCAATCGTGAAACTGCGTAAATGATCAGCTGATCGGCTTTTCTGTCGCGAGTCCGTGTCTCTAGTTTGTTTTTGGTCCACTTTGCACCAGAAAGAGGAAACCAGCGGCTGAACAACAGCAGCACGTTTAAGCTTGATAAGCTGTTGTTACAATTTATTTAATCTTACTTTCTACACCAGGATCTTTTTCTACGTAGCTGACGGCTGGTAACTGTGCAGGGGCGGATCTAGCAAAGTTTAGCCAGGGGGGCCGATAGGGCATTAACTGGGAAAAGGGGGCACAAAGACATACTTTTCTTTCTTATTCTCATTTAAAATGTCTAGCTTTTAATAAATAATTATCTGACACCCAAAGTTTTAATTTGATGTAAAATGAATAGAAGTCAATTACTGTATATAGTGACTATTAAGTCTAATATATATACCCTAGTAAGCTATAGTACTTTTTACTTTGGGAAGGTACCATCTGTGCAGTCTGCAATTTTGTTGAAGAAAGATGTTGAATCTATTTAATATTTCTTGAAAAAGAATTGATTTCTGTGCATTTTTTTTTCACACTGCATCAAATTAAGGTTGATTACGTCGATTAAGCATCATGAGGTGGAGCGTGAGGGGTGGTTCCCTATTTTTTATTTATTTATTTTTGTTGTTGCTGGGAGTTGGAACCCTATTAGTTAGGTTGCTTAATATTTACGCTAAGTACTCTTTAAAATACCAGAATAGGGAGGATGGTGTAGGTCTAAGTTTATTAGATTGATCAGTATTGCTGAACTATGAAATATTTTTTTTGTATACAGGTATAACAGAATAGCTTTAGTGTAGTTGTTGTTTTAAACTTGAGTATGAACTTGCAGACTTGCAAAATGCAGCAAGATATTTTAAAAAACAGTTTTGTTGATTAAAAAACACTATATCGGATTCATATCGGTATCGGCAGATATCCAAATTTATGATATCGGTATCGGTATCGGACATAAAAAAGTGGTATCGTGCCATCTCTACTTTGAACTAAAACTTTGGTTATACTTACTGGCGATGAAAATAATAGGCTGGATATTTTTCAACTCTTCACTACAATATCTGCCACCAGTTTGACTTTTTCAGAGCTTCTCCTTTAATTTGAAGGATCAGTGCTAATCTTTAGTTTCGAGTCAAATTAGTGTATTTGAAGAAATTTAAACATATCAAAAAATTCTATGTTAATTTAAATCAGGATGTATTTCGGTTGCATGACACTGCCAGTGGTATAGTTTTCTTGTATGGCAGTTTTATCTTCCAAGCCTTGTGCTATTCTTAAACAAAACCAAGAGATTCATGATTTGACAAGACATGCACAAGTCTCTTTTAATGAGTTTCTCTCTTAATATGCAGTGCAGTTAATCTGCCATACCATGATCATTTAATATCACGACATGACAAAAACAGGAAAAATAGACTTTTAAAAAATATAAAACAAGAAAGAATGAATTATGCTTAAATATCTATTATTATTATTCACCCACATTATGCTTTAATTTAAAAGAAAAAAAAGAAAAGAAAAATGAAATACTCCAGTACTACTTCTTACTACATAGAGGTAAGGAAACATAGTAGCACACAAACCCAAAATAGGGGCAGCAGACCTTTTTCACTTCTTCATGCTCGGTGAATGTTTGCATTAAGAACGGTTTCTTTCATTTTGCCAAATGGGGCCCTTCTCAGTGCCTCCCGGCTCACAGATGGCCAGTATGGTTCCCGAATGGCTCTGCAAAGAGGCGTTGATTCAAATGAATTTCCATTACAGAAAACTGGCTGGCTCAAATAAATTATAATAAAAATGGAACTTGTGGCCTGTCATCTCTCAGAGATCGGGTACCTTGGGACAGTGCTGAAACCTCTCCCATCATATGCCCCAGTGAAGCAGAGATGATCGGGAAGAGCAGAGAGAGGATTTCTCTGCCAGAGGGAAAGATTTTCAAAAGAGATTAAAATACAATTCACTTTTTAAAGACTCCCTCTTCTTCTGAATATATACCCGGCTGGATACAGCTGTGAACGTTTCCCCTGAAAGACTTGGATTTAGTGCATCACTCCTGAATTACTCTGATAAATCATCCTCCACATATTGCAAATGGCCACATACACTGGAAGCTTTAAATGGTGGTTTCATGTTTAATCACATCCCTGCCTTTTTAGCTATTGTCTTGAGGTAGAATTGGTCTTTATGCTTCACTGAAATACTTAGAAATCAGATGGAACTGTTCACACTTCAGAAGAGCTAGTTTTAAGTTTAGTGAAATAGTCTGGACTAAATTCTAACTAGTCCAAATTAATGTGTCTAATGTGCTCAACTAGAGTCAGGCTCAAAAATATTTGGACAATGACACAATTTTAGTGAATTTTGTAGACTTTCAGCTTTAATACAAGGATCTTTATAGAAATTTTACAAAAAGTGCATCCATGTTGACACATATATAGTGATGTGAAATGTGTCAACATGTATATGTTGATCAATGGCTCACATTACAGTTTTTGTTAACGCATTACTAGATTCTGTAATTACATTACTGTTGCAAAGATTCTTCACTATCTGCAATGAAGGTAGAAAGAAGACAACATCAAACATGTTTTTTCTTTCAGAGCACTAGTGTTACAATTAGCTGATTTCAGATCATGTGCAGGAGGAGGAAATAGTGGAGCGGTATCGCAATATGTTTATTTTCATTGAACAAAAGGACAAGAGCGCAAAGTGGAAAATGCTTCCAAATTAAAAAAACAAAAGACATCATTACGTTCCTAACAAACCTTCATCTGTTTGTGAGTTTCTGCACAGACAGCATGCGAATGCAAAGCTAGCAAAAGTGCTATTAAGCTGAGTGCAAACCAAGCCCAGCCAGCACAACTTCAGCAGGTAACAAAAGCAGTGACGAGCAGTCAGGCTTGTAGCCTCTGTTTCTACTTGTTCATGCTTTTAAAGTAGACTTTGGGGACTTCTTTGAAGTCGTTTTGAAGTTTGGGCTTGCTTTTCATATTTGTTTCGTGTTGTTGGTTTTGTGTTCATATCTAAAAAACTAATAGAAAGATCATATGTGTGTCCTCATTAGGACAGAGGTATGTGTTGGTGTGTGGGACTGTAGCAGTAATGGCAAAGTAACATAACAAGTAGTGTACTAACGTACTGCTTGACTTTTAAGAGAAGTAACGAGTAATGTGCAGTATATTTCTTTACCTGAGTAATGACCTCAACACTGATGTTACCGGATATATAAGTATTTGATCCTCCACTATAGTCTGCCATTTTTAGAGGGTCAAAAACTAATTAGCAAACTAACATAAGCTCAAACATGAGGCTGTTTTTAAGAATCCCTCACCGTCAGTGACACTGTAACCCATGCCCGTGCGATACTCTGCCCGGTCTTTGCAGGAGCTGCCTTCAGCTGCTAATTGTTTGCAGGTCTTTCTGCCTTCAGTTTTGAGTTTAGTTACTGAAAACCATGCTTGGGTTGAGATCATGTGACTGAGCCATTGAGAAATATACAATTTATTTGCCTTTTTTGGCTTGCTTTTGCCATATGCTTCGGGTCATCATCCATTTCCACTGTGAAGTGCTTTCCAATCAGTTTTGCAACATTTGCCTGAATCCGAGCAGGGCATAGCACAGCAAACTCCAGAATTCACCATATTGCTTCTATTGACAGTCACATCATCGATTATTATTAGTGATCCCGTTTCTTGTAGTGTACATGTTCATACCATACCAAGGGCTTAATCATGTCTGATAGATAATATAGTACGCTTCAGTATGTTTTGCTCCTTATCTATTCTTTGTAAGAATGCATGTACCAGATTTTTTGCAATCTCTCTGATAGTTTAGCCTAATTACTGACAGCCATCTTGATCTGCTTAGTTTGCCATGGAATAATGAGGGATCAGTCCTCACCTGGTCATTAAAATGATTTTTAGTCAATTACCCATTTATACTTATACTGTCTTGTTGTTTACAAGATACAGTTCCCATTAGCCTGATGCTCATGTCTCTATTTTGTTTCAAACATATACTTTAATTTCATTTTTGAGTTAAAATATGAAAATATCTTTTTTTTGCACATTCAGGCACAATATTGTTGATGTGAAAGAGAAATACCAGTACTAGTCTGAATACCATTTCTCAGTTTTTGAGAGATTAAGAATTTCTTTGTGTCACTCTGCTACTTTCAAAGTAGTCCTCTGGCATTGCATTTGTGCATTTTTTCCTGAAATGTCAAGATACTTGTCACACTTAATCAAAAAATACATTAATCATCCCTTCACAGCTCACCAAATCTTTAAGAGACAGAAGAGCCAGACCTATAACTTGGACTGTTGTAGAGTAATATAAACAGTGAATACACAAAAGTAACACCTGACTTCATCTTGAACAAGCTCCTTTCATGATTTCTAAACTGACATTCTGCTGTTTGAGACTGTGCAGCATTGTTTGAGCCTGATGCCTTTTCAGAGTCATTTCAGTCAGGTCCACATGAGTAGCTTAAGACAACATAGTTGCCACTTTTGATATTTCACTTTCTGGCTTTTCCCTGCGACACACATTGTCCTTTTCACCACTGCGTACTCCACATCGTAATCGGAAGAGGAGTGGCTCAAACACACAGATATATACTGAATATCACAAACCCAACTACGTTCTTGTATTATCAGATGATGAATGATTTATCCAATAATGTTTGTGAAGTCTTGAAAGGCTATTTGGTATTTTTTCCCCATTTATGAGGGAGTGGAACTTGAAGAAGGGGTCTGTTTTCACTGTATTTGCTCAGAAAGAAACTTCCAAGATTATCAGTCCTGCTTAAAACATCCATAATACCTACTGTGTTTCCCTCCTCAGATTTACGAGGAGGGAAGTGAGCTGATCATACACACACATACACACAAAAAGTGAATATAGTTGTTAGGGTTTTCAGCTAAATGTTCAGTTTTGATATTAACAGCTAGAAGCTATCCTAAAGCACCTGGAAATTTAACTTTGTAAAATATTTTATATTGTATAGACCAAACACTTAGAACATATTTTCAGGCAAGTTGCTATATCATAACATTGAGAATCTGATTGGATGTTATGAGATTTCTTTTTGACTGCAGCACACACAGCCACACATACATACATATCACAACCAAATCATAATATTGCTTTCCCCTCAAGAAAGTTGAAGAGATGCTCTAAAAGAAAAACAAGAATGAAAAAATAAAAACAAACGCCAAAAGCAAAATAAACTGCACTGAAAACACACTCTCGCACAAATCTATACCCAGAGGATGTTACTGCTGATGCATTACTCATTAACTTGAAGTTATAATGCAGTATTTTGGCTTGAGTCAGCAAAGCAGTCCCACCTTTATCCACTTGGATGAATATATGCCCCCAAATTGTCACTTGTCTTGATGATGATGATGATGATGATGTGTTGAAGCCTGAGTATTCAAAAGTTTTTGGAAGGGATGAATTAACAGAAGGCAGGCACAGAGAATATGGCGTTATCTAAAGATAATAAACATCCATCCATCCATTCGCTTCCGCTTCTCCTAGGGTCGCAGGGGCGCTGGAGCCTATCCCAGCTGTCATAAGGATAATAAACATTTTATGGAAAATGAAATACATCTAGTCCTCATTTTGGCCAGGTGTTATTGTCTAAGAATAAAGTGACTTTCATTTGCTATTTGCTTTCTTTTGGCTCTGGCTGCACATTTAAAGCACAGTCCAAATTGCCTATAATGGGATAACAATTGTGTCTTCGATCCTGTTGTTGAATAGAATAGTAAAATTTCATTTAAGTAATATTTCATGCAGGAATTATTAGAGTACACAGACTGAGCATATACTTGTAATACTCTCAAATATTCTCAACTTAAATCTCATCAAAAGTCCATTAAAAGTGAGCGTGGTTCTGGAGATGCAAACCAGCAAACCTGATGAAGTTTATCTTCATAACTTTATCTTGCAATGTTGTAAAGTTGCTTTTGCTGTATTTGGTTTTCACGTTAGCCAATAAACACGAGTGTGTGCGCTATTATACTGGCTCCTTTCACATTGAGCGTAATGTGGATGAACATCATCAATTAGCAGAACAGCTAATTTTCTCATTTAGCTGTGAGATGTTCAACAGGGACATCATACCACATTAAAAACCTGTTATATATATATTTATTTTCAAGTTTAAAAAAAATATATGAAACAGCAAAATAAACAAGCAAAGACAGAAACACCGTTTTGTTCTCTTTTTCCAGATGATGATGGGTGGATCCAGCTTTTGAGAAGCAGCTCGAAGCTGAATCCAAGAAATGTAGTAGTGATAGACAGGTACAGGTGTCAGTTACAAGCTGCTACACTGTTCTATCTGCTGGTGCCACAAGAGACATGAGTGGAGAGACAGAAACAGAGACATTATAAGAAGCAAAAAAAAGGGAGTGGCACCATTTGTATTTTCCCCGATGTAAGCATCTTGCATAAAGCAAATTGGCGACAGTGGGTAAAGAGCACAGAAATATGAGGCAGCAGTGAGCACAGGCTCACCAAAACCGGGTTGTTGAAAACTGGAAAAGTGTAGCCTAATCTAATGAATATTGATTTCTGCTGAGGATGCAGGTGGGCTCAAAATTTGGCTTAAGCAGCGTGAATTCATAGATCCCACCTGTCTAGTGCAACCAGGTCAGTGTTTGCGGAAGAATGGTGTGATATTTTCTAAATATTTTCTGCCATATTTGGCCCTTTAAAAACCAAACCAAATAATGGTAAATGGTAAATGGCCTGCATTTGTATAGCGCTTTTCTAGTCCATAGGACCCCAAAGCGCTTTACACTACATTCAGTCATTCACCCATTCACACACACATTCACACACTGGCGATAGCAAGCTACATTGTAGCCACAGCTGCCCTGCCCTGCCTAATCTACCAAATAACTTCTGTTGCTCTCCTCTACCATGACTTTGATCTTGTCTTATAAAATGTTTGCTTTTTTTCTTTAGCGCTTGACTGTTCCTGACTAAACCTTCACCTATGCTGACATCATATGTGAAAATCAAAAGGCAGTCATCATCATCATGATATTAAATTATATAGATCATTAGCTTGCAGGTCATAAACACAATTCTTGCTTAAGCAATGTTATTAGGTTCAGTTTATTATTATGATTTAAAAAATCTCAAAAGTAATAACCACGTACACATCTTATTATGTTCTAATAAATGAAGCCTCACATCTGAGCCCAGTGCAAACACCTTTGCGTAGAAATTAATGCAATATAATCCTATTGTGGAATCTATGATAAATGCTTGGTAAGTGGAAAAACACAGTAACATGTAGGCCACTGTCACTTTAACTGGAACATTATTTTCTTCATCTGTGTGATTACAGAAACATGATATATCATCATCCTATTAAAATATGCTATACATGCTTTTCAAAGACCGAGATAGCAACACTGTGACTGTGTTGAGTACAGAATTGCCGCTGGGTGGATCCGACCTCTCTTATTGAATTCTGCTGTGAAAAAGGAGCTCATCTATCTCTGAGAAAGACTGAGTGCTACTCAGTGCTACTTGTAGCTGAACTGATTGTGATCATGTTACAACTGTTACAGGCCTTACAGTACTTACATTTTTTAAAAAAAATTACTATTACTACTAGGATGCTTTGTTAGTGTGTTTGAAAGTGAGACAAAATGTGAGTCTCACTCACATATTTTTATGTCATTTTGGAATCAGATTTGCAATAGCACCGATTACATTTACTTCAATTTAATGATTTACAAGTTTACCCAACAACAAATAGGTGACATCACAAATGACTCATTTACAGTTTGATATGTATTAAAAATACAGTCCTCACTTGAAAAAATGTGTCCCATATACCAGTGAAAATCTTGTATGGCACATTTCCATCAGATGTACAACCTTTGCTGTGACTGGTACCTTCTGGATTTATCTGTGGTATAACTGTTAGTTGTTTTACAACAGGGACATTTGAAATGTGTTGATTCTTTGATTGGGTTTTGATAGGGGATATTTTTGCTGCAGACATATGGCAGAGAAACAAAGAAAAAAATGGCATTTACACTTGCCTAACATGTATCTTTCATTATGTAAATGAGACACTGTGTACAGATTCCATAATATATTTAATGCAAATGCCTTACCACTTACTAAAATATAAGGCTCTAAAACACGTGCCCTATCTTTACTGTGGTTGAACCAGGGTAAATTGTTGCTTTCTTTAGCCTTTAAACACCTCATTTTTGACAAGGATTTAACAGCGATGAGACTCTACTGTACCTCTCTTAGCTTTGAAACATGGATGCAATCAGGTAATTGGTTCTTTTTGTAAGTTTAGACACAATAATGGTTTATTCTCTTGTTGGGATCAAAGACATCCTGATGGATTACTTTCTCTGTTGCCAGAAAAAACAAGTCCTCAGGCTTGTATCAGAGATGCCTTCCAGCAGTCAGGCCTTGTCCTTTTTGCCACAGTGCAATAAAATGAATGATCTTATTATCTTAATAGCATAATTTCATGCACAGCCGGTTACTAATTCTGTTGTTTGTTGTATTGCTGAGCCGGCAGTTCTCTCTGTTATAAATCACTTGACTATGCAGGAAGTTCATCCAAAACCAGTCATCACTCTATATCTGTATAAATATTCTCTGATGTGTGTCGCTCACAAAGCACTTACACTCAATTAGATAATTCCCAACAGCAGAGATACGAAAGAGAGGCAACACTCACAGGAGGCGGCTGACCACATGGGCCTCTGGCCAAGATGTATCTCTCTGTGGTATCATGGATAATTGAACAACAAAATTGTAATTTCAGGGACCGGTGCTCAATGTCCAGCCTGTTGCCTTTTCAAAGCAAATAGCTGATTATACACATCTGCTGTAGTTTCAGTTTGCTGACTTATTGTTGGGTTAAAAACAAAAATAAAAACAGATTACTGAGCAAAATAAAAAGGCGTTCATTTTCCTGCAATGCATGACTTTTATTTTAAACATGTCCTTTGCTTTTTGTCTTACAGCAAACTCTTTAACAGTTACGAAGTAATATGCAGTGAATCTTTTTTACCGTTAATGTTACTTGCACTATGAAAAATAAATTGCAGTCTTTGGACAATAATTCAAAAACCATGTTTACATTATCAAAGCAAGACAAATTATGGTGAAAATGTTTTATGATCTCCTGAGATATGAAAAATGTACATAACTGTCCTGACTGTAATAAATGTCAACACGTATTTGTGTCAATCAGAATGCAAGAAAGATCAAAACAGACAGATTGTGTTTTAATCATATAGTAAATTTATTAAATCTACTGCCTGTTACAACAGAAAAAAAAATTAATGGGTGAACATTGACCTAAGACAAAGGAAAGAAAAAATCCTCCCTGCATTTTGAATGTATGGGGTTACACAGCGGGCAAAGCTGTTGCAAATGCTACAGATGACATCATGAAATATTTCAGTCTGAACTTTAAATGCACTGTATTCACAGTTATCCATCCTGTACAGCATTGGGCCGTATGAATAAAAAGAAATCAGATGAGGGAGGCACAAGCAGGTGGGAGAAATAAAAAAGGACTTTCAATTTTAATTCAATTACTTTTTAAATAAGAATATCAGAAAGAAGTGAAAATAACATTCGTGATTACTTCAAACGTAATGAAATTATTAATTACAAATCTTTATTGTAAATTATGTTTTTCAGCCAAAATTGCGGCACCTTCAGGTTACATTTGCACTAATTCCGTACATTTGGAATTCAAAACATTGGTCTAGTAAGTTAAGAAACAGCTAAACTCTAGGTATAAACTTTCTCACTATCAAAGGCTTCATCTCTTTTACTGTACACTTTTACTGTACTTTTGCACTTTGTAATCGTATTATATTTACATTACACTTATAATTGGTATTTGCATTACAATAAGATAAGATAAGATAAGATAAGATAAGATAACCTTTATTAGTCCCACACGTGGGAAATTAATAGCTATTCACTTATCTTTACAATGGTGGATAGAAAAAGAAAACTGTGAAACAAACATGTTTTTTCTTTCAGTGAGTTCAACTATACAATCAGTCAATTTCAGTTTTTGCGCTGGGAGGAAGAAGATGGTAGATTGACCTACAGTTTTTTGGGTCTTTTTTAGAAGAGGGGATATGGACATAACTTTTATTTTTATTGCACAAAAGACAAGAGTCTAATGTTGAAATGTAAACTCCATCCAAGGCAGAACCAGCTTCATTATACTGCTAACAAAACGTCTTCTCTGTGCAAGCATCTGCACAGACAACATGCTAGCACAAAGCTAGCCATGAACCCATAGTGATGTTGAAGCTGAGCGTATGCTAACCCCGCTCCAGCTGCTAGACCCTGAATGTCAGCAGGTAACAGAGTAATGTAAAAGTAATGTAATGAGTAGTTTTTTTTAACTTTCACCTTTGACTACGCTTGAGATTTATGTATTTTTTGCATGTAAGAAGATTTTTTTTTTTTTTATGTGGCACATAAATACAATCAAAGGGTTTAGTTGTTTTGTTGTTGTTATTGTTCTATCTGATTACTCAATTAATCGATAGAATACTCTATTACAAAAATAAGGGATAGCTGCAGCCCAAAATTGGTGTAGCCACTAAAAATCTCTCATGAGTTCAAATTTCAGTGAGCTCAGCCTCAAGGTCAGGGGTCAGAGGTCAAGTTTTCTGAAAATCTTGTAAGTGCGATGAAGCCACGTAGGAATTTCAAATTGAACAATAGGTGTATCTACTAAAAATCTAAGACAAGTTTGAATCTCAGTAACTTCACCCTCAAGGTCAGAGGTCAAATTTTATGAAAATCTTTTGAAGAGAAGGAAGTCATCTAGGATTTTGAAATTTTTACAATGGATGTATCTACTAGGGGCTGAGGAGTACTACTAGCAGCCACCAGTACTTTGAAGTCTATGTTGTTCTGGAAATATTCCAGTATTACACTGACTTTTCTTACATGTTATTTGAGTTTCACAGCATGTTGCCCTGCCGCATAGGGTGCAATGGGCAACATGCCTGGACCAGTTGGCAAGTGAGCGTTACATAATGGAACTGTTGTACTATTCAGCACCTTAACAGACCTGTGAGAAACAAAGCAAGTCCTCTTACTGCTGCAGAAGCAGCAATCTAGGATAAGCCCATTTAATACCAGCCTCTTCAAACGCAGTGCCAGTATGAGTCAAAGGTTAATGAAAGGGCACCTGGTTTGGAGGATGAAGACATGGCAGCAGCCAGAACTAGAGAGATTAGCCCTATTCTCATATCAAAGGGATCCCAAGCCAGCAAGGCTCAATGAGGATTTTGTGTGGAAATCTGTCTCCATCGCTGAGATATCGTGTCCAAGAGCAGCTAGCTGGGCTCCTCATTTTCTCTCACACCCTCCACTCTCATTCATACTAAAGATATCACCATAGTATAAGTCAATAGGCTGCAGACAAACTTTGACTCTAGTCATTTCTCTAGTTATGAGTTCTGTTGGATAAACACGTAATGCACCACAAACCCTTGAGCTACAAAGCAGCAGCATGAGTTGCTTCAGAAAATCTCTCTAAACTAGATAAAAACAAACTAAATATTTTTGTCTAATGTAACACTTGCTGTATTTTGTTAATATTCATGAATTAATTTTCAGTGCAACAAAAGCAAATCACTGTACTTTGTGTACAGAAAAGATTTATAGTATAGCCACAGACTGTCATGTATTTGATTTATGACCCAAATGCGGACTTAGGGAGGCAGACTGGATTTAACAAAAAAGCAAAACTGTTTATTGAGGCTGTTTGCAAAATCCATGAAACACAGAAAATCCTAAAAGAAATGCTAAACTAAATCCACAAGAACACAGTAGAGGATCACAGAAGCGCTGACAAGGAACAAAGGGAAGACATCACTTTAAATACACAGAATGTTTTAGAGGAAGTAGACACAGCTGGGGAAACCTCACAGGTGCATATATTCAAGGTAATGAGACAGGGAACTAAGACTAAAAGCAAAACAGGAAGTAAAAACGATGAACAGGGAACCACAGACACAGTAAACTTAAGGAGAACTGATACACGAGGCAGAAACAGAAAACATGGAGGGGCCAAAATAACTCTTAATGCAATCAAGGACGGGACAAATAAAGACCCAGAAGATTTAAGCATATGTGCATTAGAATAAAAATGTAAGCAATAAACAAACTAAGAGCCAAACAAATATATATATATATATATATATATATATATTACTCACTGTTCCTGAGCAATCAAAACACTTTATACAACTTGCCTCAATTATCCAAGCATTTTTTTTAATACTTAAGTGCTTTTTATCTAACAGTCACACACTGATGGATGCATTGGAGAGCAACTTGGGATCAGTATCTTGCCCAAGGATATTTGGCATGCAGACAGGAGCAGCCAGGGATTGTACCACCAGTGTTTCGATCAGTAGGTGACCTGCCCTACCTACTCCTCTGTTCCACTGAAAATGACCTGAAATGCTCTGTCACATAATTGCCTATTACAGTTTTTTCTGATTGCTTAAGCACATTATTTGTAACTATTGGCTAATTTTGCAAAACTCTTCACACAAATAAGAAAACCTGTCACCCAATCATCAAAACATTGTAGTTCTCTTGCAAAAGCAAACACAGCTAGATTAACTCATCACACCTTCGTAAAAATGGTGTTTCCGTATCAAACAGTACACACAAGCTATCATCTACTAAGCACACAATGCGCCAACTGCACACTGATGGTATGAATACAAAACACATCTGGCTTTTGCTTTCTCTGTGCACAAGGTAGGCTATGTCAGTTTGAGTCATAGATCCATAAGCATAGAGGGATCCAAACTTCAAGTACTGGTGTTTATTCAAACACATCAAAACAAACACAAGTGTTTATTTCCAAGTATAGGATTATTTGCAATCGCCATAATGACTATATGGGTTTCTTGGTCTGCAGTGAACATGCTTCCTCTCCCCCCTCCTCGTCTTCCTCTTGCTCCTCCTTGTCCTTGTCGTCCTCTTCATCCTACTTCTTCACCTCCACGTCCTCTTCCTCGGCCTCCTCTACTTCTCACTCTTTCTGCTCCCTCCATTGTACGCGAACTTTCTCTGTGAAACTAGGGGAGTTTGTATCCTCTACTGCTTCTCTTCAATGTGGGGTTCCACAGGGTTCAGTTTTAGGCCCGCTTCTTTTCTCTCTATATCTCCTACCCCTTGGGTCTATTTTCAGGAAACATGGGATTTCTTTCCACTGCTACGCCGATGACTCCCAGATTTATTTCCCACTTAAAAAGATAAATGGCTTCTCAGTAGACCCGCTGCTCAGATGCCTTGATGAAATAAGGACTTGGATGGCTTTGAACTTTTTACATTTTAATGAACAGAAAACAGAAGTGATGGTTTTTGGTGGCGCTTCTGAGGCCACTATTATAGATCTTGGTTCACTGGCACAGTATGTTAAACCAGTCATCACTAATCTGGGAGTTAAAATAGAGGCAAATCTTAAACTTGAAAGCCAGGTCAGAGCTGTTGTAAGATCTAGCTTTTTTCATTTGAGGGAATTAGCCAAAATAAAGCCTATCTTATCGAAACAGCATTTTCAGACAGTAATCCATGCCTTTGTTACTTCTAGGCTGGATTATTGTAACGCACTTTATTTTGGGGTTAGTGATGCGTCCATTAGGCGCCTGCAGGTTGTGCAAAATGCTGCAGCACGTCTTTTAACTGGAACAAAAAAGTTTGAGCACATTACCCCTATTTTAATTTCACTCCACTGGCTACCTGTACATTTTAGGATTGTTTTTTAAAATTCTCTTATTTGCTTTTAAATCTCTTAATGGCCTGGCCCCCCCCTACCTCTCGGAGCTACTACAACCATATACACCTGCCCGTTCCCTTAGGTCCGCCAATCAGCAACTCCTTAAGGTACCGAAAACTAAGTATAAACTTAAAGGTGATCGTGCTTTTGCTGTAGCTGCTCCAAAGTTGTGGAATGATCTGCCCTTGCATGTTAGGCAGGCCTCTTCTCTCTCTGAATTTAAAAGTCTTCTTAAAACATATTTATTCGCTGAAGCCTTTGGCATTGATTAGAGGGGTTGACTCAATTTGTTTTAACATGTTTCAATTTATTGTATCTATTTATTTTATTGTATCTCATTTTAATTCTCTTTACGTATGCTATTAACATGTACAGCACTTTGTGAAACTCTGGTTTTATGTTAAAGTGCTTTAGAAATAAAGTTGGTATGGTATGGTATGGTACTCTACACACACAGCTTACCTGTATTATAGTGCTTAGGCTGATTGCAAAGTGAACTAATTATCTAAAAAAGTTTTCACATGTGAAAGTGTGCCAGACAGTTGGCAAATTAGTGTTAATGATAGCCATACATGTGTATACTTTTGCTAGGAGTGTGTTGGAAATTTGGTAATTGAGTGTTGTGCAGTGAATTGTGCCTACAGTTTTGCAAAGTGTGTATTACAAAATTGCAAACTGAGTGCAAAGCAGTTTTTGTGCTTTTAGTTTTGCAAACTCAGTGAGTGGTTTTGCTATAAGTCTGAATAGTTTTAGAAATTGTGCTACAGGAATCACAGTTAGGGTTTAAGCATTCAGAAAAAACTGTAACAACATAAACCTTGCAGTTCCACACATCAGCACAAACACCTACCTTAATGACCCCAAAGAGACTTAAAAACAATTGCTAGAGCAATTCTATTGTAGAAACAAGTAGAAATGAAGATTACAATGCTGCAAGCCTGACTGCTGATTACTGCCTTTGTTGTCTGTTAAAGATCAGGCTCTGGCCCCTCCCTTCCTTTCCTCCCCATCTCCAGCTGCCTCCCTCCTCCCGCTCCACCACAACCACCCACACATGCAGGGCCTTGGAGTAGGGGTATGTCACCAGGATGCAGAGGAGGCTACCCCCCCCCCCCCCCCCCCCCCCCTCTGTCCCCTTCTGGCTGCCTCTGCCTCAATTTTATCCCACAACTTAGACATTCACATTACTCACACCCTCATTACACATACATATAGGATCTTGGGGGTGGGCACAATACACGGAGTCCAAGTTACCATCAGGGTGTACACCTCACCCCTGGCTTCGTTGCCCACCTCTCAATTTTAAATACATGTAGACATTGAGGGCTAGCAGGAGGGACTATGCGCTTACCTGCTGCTCTCTGGCAGGTAGCTCCATGCCCTCCTGGGTTTTAATTGCACCTTAGAACACACATGCATCAACACTACTATGAGCGGGTGGAGGGAGGTTTGGAGTCTTTTCTCACCCCCGTTCTCTGCGGCCTGCTGGAGCAGGGGGGGCTGGGAGGAGTTGGCCGTCCGGCTGCGGTCTGGTGTGTGGGGCCTCCCTGCTGCTGCGGAGTCGGGGCGGTCTGCCTCTCCCCACCGCAGGGAAAAGGGTAACACCACCTGGGTCTGGGTGCAGTTCCCCCCTCCAGGGGCAGGGGTACCTAGACCCGGTATGTAGAGTACGCTTGGGGAGTGTGATTGCGTATACAGCGTCTCTTTATATTTGTCTCCACGTCGGTTGAGTGTAAAGTGCACATGAGAGCATGAGGGTGGGAATGGATGTTTGTGTTTGTGTGTGCCTGTATGTTTGTATCTATATGTCAGGTTGGGTATCAGACGCCACCTCTCTGGGGACATCTCGGGCCTTCCAAGGTTTGGAGGCCTATCTCCACCCACCACCACTTCCCCTGCCGGTGGCGGACTCCCTCAGGTGTCGGTGCGTTGGTGGTTCTTTGTATCTGGGGGTGGGCGTCCGGGTACACACCGGCTCACTCCTTGGCGGCCGCTTATTGGGGCTCGCTCGGGCCATTTCGGAGGTGGGGTGCCCCCGGCCTCTCGGCCTGGGGCTCGGTCACTCAGGCACAGCTGGCTACCGGCGGAGCCCACGGGCGCGTCACTGCAACTCCCCCTGGCTTCTGCTCCGCGGCTGCTGAATGAGCCCTCATCTGGGACTCTCCTTAGCTCTAACTGGGACAGTGGCGCAGCTGCCCCTCTGTGGGTCTTCCTTGGTCTCTTGTGTTCTGGGGGCCTCTGGATGTCTGGAGTTTTGATCTCCTCCATACCCGCTTGATACCATAAAGGACAGGGCTGTGGCTCCCCACACTCCCTAACAGATCATTACATGGAGAAACCTTTGGAATGCAAGCATGCTGATCCACACAGGTATGCACACAGGTGTACACATGGGTATTCACAGACGCGGACTAAAGCTTTCTTGGCTGCTGCCTCAAAGCACACTGTGCGCTGTCTATCTTGCGTGCTGAACAATATCGTCTATTATTTAGTAACTATTGATATTTATGACTAGGTAGTTTATTGTGATGGTGCTTTTTTTTTCTATTTATTATGTTGCTCTTTGTTGTTTGCTGTCTCCTCTGTTTGTTTGTTTTTTTTTCTCCATACAGGTGACCCAGGAGTTTGTTTTTTTTGTTGTTTGTTGTTTTTTTTCTCTCTTCCCCCCCTTCTCACCGTCTCTTCTCCCCTTTAGTTTTCTTTCTTTCTCTCCCCCTCTTTCTTTCATTCTTCCCCCCTGTCCTATTAAAAAAAAAAAAAAAAAAAGATGACAAAGGATGAACTGAAGCTCCGCCATCACGTGATGTCACATGCTGCTGTTTCTGATGTCACTTAAAAAAAAAAAAAAAAAAAAGATCAGGCTCTGGTTGCTGGACTGGGTTCAGCATACATGCAGTTTTAACATCATTCTGGGTTCTTGGCTAGCTTTGTTAGCCCGGGTAATCTGACCCTGGTCTAGCTAACAAACGTATCCTTAAAACACTTGACTTCAGATCCTTCTCAGTTTTAGAAATGGGTGTGGTTTGCTGATTTTAAACCTTCAGTTTTCACAGTTGTCATGTTGACAGACAGTGACAAAGTAGTTACAAACACAAATGTCACATCTAGAATCAACTCTAAACATATTGGTTAGCTCCTTTATACACAAAATAATGATGACATGGATGCATTTGAGCAGCCAATCATCCAGTTAGTTATAGGAATAAATAGGGTTACTGTTCCAACAGTGTTTAGATCAATGTTGTCAGTATTGATCTAAACTTCATCTTAATTAAAGCTGAAAGACAGAACTTTAACCTTCCAGCACTTATTTGACATTGGATGAGGTCCTATATGTGTGAGTGGGGAATGGTCTAAAGAAAAGTTTCTGTGTGTTTCTGTGTGTGAAGACTGATGGGAATTGTTGTGGCAGAGATGGATCAGCTGCTCTATAGCCATCTTTATAAATTGGATACGGCAGCATAATACGGACCTACTTAAACACTTCGCAGGCACTCCCTGTGGTCCCACTGTGTGACAGCTTTTCTCCAATATGCTCTTTAGAGATAGTCCTACGTGATTTTCAGAAAAGCGAGCCCTGTTGTTATGAAAAGATTTTAATGGATTTACAGCAAGTCATTAACATTAGGCCTCAGTGTTTGTCTAAGGTGTTATTATCATGGGATGGCCACAGAATAAATAATGTCTTTCTTATCTATCTTTCTGCTTAGTGCCTTGTGAAATGCTGTAAAACACGCTAAAATGTGCCTTGCAATGTTATGCTTCAGATGCATTGGCTCGTTCGTGACAGTTTAAATAAATTGTGATTGCTCATAAATATACCACAGTGAAAGATTACTTATGTAAGGCTGGTGCTTAATCAGACTGAATTCTTCATTAATTTGCTGTAGGCTATATTTCTGTAATCCTCAGGCAGCAATGAAATTAGCATTTAACTAAAATGTGTATAATATATTGTAGAGATGAATTTATTTGCATGGCATGTTCCTAAGCCAAAAAAAGAAGTGACAACACGCAAAAATAATTCCCACATTTTTTTTGTGTGTGTGATGGCTGTAGCTCAGGAGGTAGCACAGGTCATCTACCAATCAGAAGGCTGATGGTTCGTTTCCAGTCTGCATGCAAAATATCTTTTGACAAGATACTACAAACTTTGCTTAGCAGCTTAACAAGTGTCATACAGTGCAGAGATGGAATTATCCATCTCCTTCTTTCATAATTACTTCTACTAGGTGTAGATGATTTTGTTATTTGAATGTCAAGATACTGTACACATCTTGGGGAAATTTTGAACAACCCAATATGATTTTATTTATTTATTCTTAGAAGATATTCTCTACTGCTAATGAATGACACAGATGGTTATTTTTTTAGTTATGATAACTGCTTTTACAAAAATGTGAATGATCATTTTATTATTTCATTCATTTCCTTGAAGATCTCTGCTGTGTTAACGTTCATGGTCCCAAACAGGGTAAAATGAACCAGGTGTGAAAGTACTCTTAGGCTTGCCACAGAGGGAATTTAAATATAGTCTCATTTAAACCAGTTGGAAGCAATTTATTTCCGCTAATTTGTCAGCTGTGCAAATTATGAAATTTTGTCACAAGGTCTCAGCAGTGTTTTGTTCTGCCTTACAGTTTCTCTCTGTTTCTCCATTCTTGCAAGACTCATTTATGTCAAAACAAAGTTATTTAGAACAAGGAGACTTTGTTGTGGCACTGCTTGTTGAGTTATTATAAGAAGATCAGAGAACAGTGGATAAGATTGAGGGGACAGGGGAATAGTGATTTTTGCAACTTGACGCATGTTGTATGCCAGACGATAATTTACCAATCAAACACATGTAAATCTTGTCTTCTCCTCTTTTTTTCATCCTTTGTGTGGTTGTCCCACAGTTTACAGATTTTTCTTCGAAGGGCACAAGATAGGAAGGCGTAGCCTGGAGGAATAAATGTGTGTTCAAACTCAACACAGAACAAATTTTACAGGCAAAAATATCAGTGCAAAAACACATGCATACAAATCATTGCGCTTTTGCCCAGGGTTAGAAAATTGTGGCAAAGATGTAACTGCACCCAAGTTAAAAAAGTAGAGATTAAATTTTACTCTTATCCTGAGGCTGCATGACCTGCTTAATTAATCTGCAGAGAAAAGAAGAGAGAACAGAGAAACAGAAGAAAAACTGGAGTTCCTGGTGAGCAATCCCTTCTGAGCTTTTATATGAATAGTCATTATTACTCCAGATGATATTTGTACAATACGAAGCATAAAATGAGTCTGAAATGAAGTAGTCAAGGAAATGTTGGGGAATAACAAAAATGTTGCTATTTATTCAGAAAATTCACTGATTCCTTTTGTTATTTTTCAATAGATCGGATCAAGTCTGGTAATGGAGCTTTCTTAGCAAAAGTACTGAAATTAAAGTTATTGTACACTTAGCTTGCAGACCATTTTCCTGCATCCCTGTATGCAACATAACACTGCTTGAATGGGTTAAGTCAAAAATGCTTTGACTACAAGCAGGCTTCATCAAAAAAAATTTGCCTTTTCATTTGTATTTATTTAGCTTTCATACTTTATTTATTTATTACCACCAGGGGCTTTGGAATGCTTCAAATGTAATGTCAGTTGTTGACTAGCTCCACCTTTAAGCACCCTTAAAAAGCTGACTGTTTGTGATAGTGTGCATCACAGATAGTAGCATTCACCGAGTTTGTCTGCAGATCTCATCTACATTTGAGGAAGTATTTAATTCATAGATGTGAAAGGACTCTTTAAGTGGGACACACGTATCTTTCTCTTTACTCCAAACACTGTTACACTGTATTTCAGTGACTCCACATATATGGAGACAATGTGGCATTGTGCAGAAATGTATGAAGACAGTTTAGAGAACCCGCAGATAGAAGACACTTTGAAACTGTGGAGGAGGTACACCTGGCCTGTTCCTCAGCAAAGTCATTCTTGGAGGCCATATGTTAACATTGACTGTAATACTCTTTCTAGGTTCTCGAGTGCCAAAGCTGGCTCTAATAATTTCTTGATACTTCGAAGTGAAGGCAGTTTTTTTTTCTTACCCCCTACAGAATGTAAAGGGGTGGATGGAGAACAGGTATTAGCCCCATAGATCATGTAAAATTAGCAGCAGGAACCCCTGTCAGCCCAGACATCGACACTTAATCTTGGACTTTTGGCAGACTGTTGCCTTAACAGGTCAAATGATATCTATAAATCAAGGATCCCCTGGCGGAGAGCGAGAAGGAGCCATGGAGAGAGGGGAAATACATGGAGCTGGCATGGAAACTCGAGGGAATTAAATCCTGGCCATAAAGCCTAACCCAAGGAAATAATCCAGTCTATTTCATAAAGGATTAAAACCTTTAAAGAAGATTGATTGCCTCTTTTTTCCTTTTCTACCCGATGTAATCCTAGATTATAGAGACCACTCGGGGTTAGATTTTAAAGAAATTTGCACAGGATTAATGGTGAGGGGGGCATTCATTTTTAAGATTGTCTTGTTGAGTTGTCACAGAAAAAAGAGATATTCTTTTAACTTGGGAATGGAAAAAAGAAAGAAATGTGTTCTTTTTGAATTTTGCTCTACATTTTTTTCCAATTCCTCTGTGTCCTCACGTTGTGTTTGTGAAGACTCAAGAAGACACAGAGTTCTTTCCTCAAGATTTCCTCAAGATCTATCTCTCAGGAAAGACTATAGAACAAGACACATGCCCACAAGCCAACAATCAAATGAATTATAAGTCAGGCAATTGTAGAAGTAACCCGGACATCAGTTTGTAGTTTACGCCACATAAAGGTGTAATATTCTAGACACCAAGAGAGTGCACAAGATTTCATAACTCTTTCCTTGAAACTTTGTGTCTTGCATGTTTTTTACACCAGCTATCATACGAATGTAAGTCCTGCTCCTGCAATACTGTGTATGAATGATTTCTAGAAATTGTTACGAGGTGGGCTTGTGGATGAGATACTGGGATATGAGTGTGCCATGTTTGGTGAGCCAGCAAAAGCCCTTTGGCTGCAGTCACATGTTTTGGTCCTCACTGGGGTATTTTTAAACATGGGCTTTTGATACTATTTCAAATGTATAACATGTGGCACAGCTATTGATCCTAATCATCTGACAGCCATATTTGGAATGCTCCCAGAGCTCTTGAGAAATAACCACTAACCAAGCTGCTGCGTTGGCCTTTTCTTTGCACTGATTGCTCAATGAGTGAGTAAGGAGTTGTCAAATGGAAAAAGACTGTGTCTACATGGATGTAGTGGTACACTTAAACTATAACAGTAAACTACACCCAGCTCAACAAAGTTTGATTAAAACTATCAACTTTTGCATTAACATTTGTTTAACTACATATTGAAAATCTATACAAGTACTTATTTTTTGACGAGCGAAATGTTCAACATATTTCTTTTTCAAAATTTATAAAAAAACAAGACTACCATAACCACAATCTCCAAAAACAAACAAACAATTAAATCTATTTAAGGCTTGTAGAAACCTAAAAAAAACCATAAAGCAGGCTGTGGAAGGGCAACAATTAAATGACTGGTTAGCAGTGCTGGGAAGGTTACTTTTAATATGTATTCCATTACAGAATACAGAATACATGCCCCAAAATGTATTCTGTAACGTATTCCGTTACGTTACTCAATGAGAGTAACGTATTCTAAATACTTTGGATTACTTAATATATTATCATGCTGTTTACAACTACATGAATGTACTATTGCTGTGATTTATTACTGTTACTGAAAGTCCGCGGCTCCGAACCGTAGTAAAGGGACCTCTGGCTAATACATCGGGTTCGTTTCGGGCTTGTAGCTGAAAACTAGCTTTGCTTTGTTGTCTGGGTCAACTTTGCCAGCGAGAGACAGAGAGGCGTTGAAAAGCTGCTGCAACGAAACTTACTGTTTTTGGAGGAAAACACGAACACAGTGTACAGTCGAGTCTTAATAGCTTAATTACAACTGGGCTCGTCACGCACTCTTCTTGGCTGCAGTGGTTATTTTTATATTTACATGCTTCCAGCTCCCGTTTTTGCTCGATGACAGCTCGTACTTTTCCTTTTTCTCCCTCCTCGCGCTCACAGACACATAACGTGTATGGCAGTCCATTCTCCCTGCAGCACGGACTACACTGCCTATGATGCTACCTTCTTTAAAGCTATACCGGTAGCATTCTGCCTATTATCTTAGCACAACAACAACAAAAAGGCCTCTCTCACCCAGGAAACACGCTGAATCGGTTCTACACCCGTTTCGAGGCTAATGCTATCTACTGCCTGACTACCGAGGACAGTGACGTCATCAGCGAGAGACCGGTGACCAGCATCGCGGAGCATGACGTCCGAGCGGCACTGAGGAGAGTGAACACAAGGAAAGCGGCGGGGCCAGACGGCATCACCGGCCGTCTGCTGCGCTGCTGTGCTGACCAGCTAGCAGGTGTGTTCACTTACATCTTCAACGAGTCCCTGGCGAAGTCTGTGGTCCCCACATGCTTCAAAAGATCCACCATCATCCCTGTGCCCAAGAACAGCAAACCCTCATCCCTGAACGATTACCGGCCAGTTGCACTGACCTCGGTAGTAATGAAGGTGTTTGAGAGGCTGCTGAAGAACATCATCTCCTCCTCCATCCCAGACACCACAGATCCGCTGCAGTTCGCCTACAGATCCAACAGATCCACAGAGGATGCCATCGCCCACGTCCTACACACCACTCTCAGCCACGTGGACAAGAAACAGGGTAACTATGTGCGAATGCTGTTTGTTGATTACAGTTCAGCGTTTAACACAATAGTGCCCTGCAGACTGTTCACAAAGCTGAGGGATCTGGGTCTTAACAGCCGTCTGTGTGCATGGGTGTTGGACTTCCTCACTGGCAGAACTCAGGTGGTGAGGGTGGGCAGGTGCTTCTCCAACAGCATCACCATCAACACAGGAGCACCTCAGGGATGTGTCCTCTCGCCACTGCTCTACTCCCTCTACACTTCAGACTGTGTGGCCACCCACGGCTCCAACACCATTGTGAAGTTTGCTGACGACACAGTGGTGTTGGGTGCCATCTCCAACAACGATGAGGCGGCCTACATGGATGAAGTGAAGAATCTGGCATCGTGGTGCCAGGACAACCACCTCCAGCTGAACGTCAGCAAGACCAAGGAGCTGGTGGTGGACTTCAGAAGGGGTCAGCACAGAGACTACAAGCCCATTATCATCAATGGAGCTCCAGTGGAGAGGGTGCAGTCCTTCAAGTATCTTGGTGTCCACATCTCCTCAGACCTGACATGGGCTGCCCACATTCAGGTCCAGACCAAAAAGGCTAGGCAGCGCCTGTATCACCTACGACAACTGAGGAAGTTCAGGGTCTCTCCAAAGATCCTCAGGATTTTCTATACAGGCGCTGTGGAGAGCATCCTCACACAGAACATGACATCGTGGTTCGGGAACAGCTGTGTGAAGGACCAAAAAGCTCTCCAGAGAGTGATCCGTACAGCAGAACGCTGCTGCAGGATTGCTCTCCCCCCGCTTCAGGACACCTACACCAGGAGATGCCGGACTAGAGCAGCGCAGATACTGAAGGACCCGTCCCATCCTGGCAACAAACTGTTCCAACTTCTGCAATCTGGTAGAAGGTTCCGCATCTTCCGGGCAAGGACAGAGAGACTCAAGAGGAGCTTCTATCCCCAAGCCATCCGTGCCCTAAACACACACACCCGCCCTCTCACATCATCTATAATTGACTGAGACAGGACTCTTCCAGACACTCTAAACCAAGGCACAATGTACATTTCAATTCCATCCATCCGCTTCCGCTTATCCTTTTCAGGGTCGCGGGGGGCGCTGGAGCCTATTCCAGCTGTCATAGGGCGAGAGGCGGGGTACACCCTGGACAGGTCGCCAGTCTGTCGCAGGGCCAACACACAGGGACAGACAACCATTCGCACTCACATTCACTCGCACATTCACACCATGGCAATTTGGATTTTCCAATTAACCTATCCCCTCAAGCTGCATGTCTTTGGACGGTGGGAGGAAGCCGGAGTACCCGGAGGGAACCCACGCAAACACGGGGAGAACATGCAAACTCCACACAGAAAGACCCCGGCCTGGTGTTGGAATTGAACTCAGGACCTTCTTGCTGTGCGGCAACAGTGCTAACCACCGTGCCACCGTGCTGCCCGCAGTGTAATCCATTTATTTCAACAAAGTAACTGTATTCTGAATACCACCTTTTTAAACGGTAACTGTAACGGAATACAGTTACTCATATTTTGTATTTTAAATACGTAACGGCGGTACATGTATTCCGTTACTCCCCAACACTGCTGGTTAGAGGGTAAGGAGAAATAGAAGAGGAGCACAGAAAGTTGTAAAGAAATTCGTAAAGAGAATAGATTTGCGGGTTGGTGGGTTGAGCAGCAGCATTGAGTGTCTGGGTTTGCACCCATGAAAAACTTGCCAATGGCAATTTTTTCACCGTTGTCTTTTTTTCCCCTTTGGATTGGATTATTGAAGTCTGATAAAAACAAGGCATATTTAGTTTAACTATTTATTAATTTACCACATATTTCTGTGAAGGTCAGCCATGACAGGTCTCCTGCCAGTCCAATGAGACCAGAGATTAGCTGTGTGCAGTCTTTTCCAGATCGTCTGGGTAGAGAACCGTCGACCACATTGTCCTGCAAATCTGTAAAAGACTGCCCACAGTTCCTATGTGCTGACAGTGTTGTCATCTTCTCGGGGCGCCTACTTTGTGGCCTGTCTCTGACATACCTCGTTATATGGAACTTGGCCTCATTTTTGAGAGGGTACTATGGCTCACTTCAAACAATGCTACAGCTTGGTTTCACAGAACACCAGAATGAAACAGCTCCACGGCACAGGTTCTATCCAGATCTGTCAAATGTGGAAAAACTAACTGACCACTGTAGCAGGGTCCATGCTCACAGCAGCTGCTAAGCAGGTGCCAAGCAGGTACCAGAAGCTTAAAACAAGAACTAATAGCAAAATAAGATGTTGGCATTGGCAGACAAGATTTGGCAAGGTTTTCATGAGCGCAGCCTACATACTCAACTCTGCTACTCAACCCACCAAAGCATTTTTTTTACACATATGGCACCATTTAACTGGATATAAACTGACTTTTCAACAATATAAGATTTATTACAAAAAATAGTCAACCAAACACAAATTTCCTTACTCTTTGTGCTAAGTTTATAAATGTTATTTGTAGAGACAAATTTTTAATAAGAATAACATGTGAGTTAGTAATTATCAGTCACACCAGATTATTTCACTGCATGACAATTGTCTTTTTGATACTCAAGATAACAGTGTGGCAACTATCTTGTTCACAGTGGGACAGGAGGAGGACTGTGTCAGACAGACTAGAATATCAGGTGGAAAGAGCCATTAATGATATGTAATTACAGAGTCGGGTTGGCAGTGGCAGCCGAAGCAGAGGAACTTGAGGTGGAGATGGAAATAGAGGTTTCTGGGGTATGTGTGTGCCTGTGTCTGTGAGTGTGTGCATGTTTGTGCTGAGTGGACCTCAAGCGAAATGCTCCACCACCCATGGAACTAATTTAAAGTCCTCGTTTAGAAGCTGTCACACGAAGGGCTCTGATGACCACTGATCTCTGCACATTTAACGGCACAGGCAGCTGTCAGGGGTTTGACAGACAGGCCCCACCACTGACTGATTACATACAGGGCCAGGGTGAACTGTGATCTGGTGAACTTTATTTTCCCTGGAAGGTCCAACGTGTGGTGCATGCCTCAGCTTGGCCATTCGCAAGCCTGCTGTCTTGGATAGACTCTCCCATCTACTCCATTAACACCATATATCCATAACCTGAGTTATATTTAGGTTATGATTTATTAAACTGATGATGGAGAATACGCAACACCTTTTAAAACGAAAAAATAAACACTTTGGTACACTTTCAGTGACAGCAGAGGAAGAAGCCTTCCAGGCTGAGTGCCTAGTATGCAGGTATTAGCACTAAGCATCCTCCACATCACTTATCCTAAATGATGCATATTTTATACCTTGGTACAAATGTCTGAGTATTAAATAGGATTCAGTTTTATCAGGAAATTTCAAATTACAAAGAACGGTGCCAAAGTCTTCACCTGCTTTGGTGCTGCCATTCTGAGTGAGGGAGACTGTAAGATGTAAGGATATTCAGGCACAGATTTATCTGCATCCGACTGGGGATGGAATCATATAAACTAATTTTGAGATTAATCAGTAATTACTTCAAAACTGCATATTTCCCAGTTGAATGCACTTTAGCAGATTCACTAAAGTTGTTGAAAGAGGCAACCTTCTGAGCACGACATAAAAACGCTGGATAAAAAATTCAGGAATAAATACAGCAATGCCATTTTAAATGTGTTTTTATGTTCATAATTGCTCTTTAGATTTTAGAATATACAGTTATTTTAAAAGTTAAATGCAAAGGTGTTTTGCTTAAAATTCCTGCATACTTCAGGTCTAGTCTGACACTAACATATGTTGCAATGTTTTATCACAGTACAAAACACACACACATCCACCAGCACATTTCTTTATTAATCATATTATAGTTCTCTCTTCGTTGAGCTTTTGCAGATTGATTGCAGAGGCTCACTGGCGTGTAGCTTTTTAGTAGCTTTTTTCACTATTAGTTTAATATGAAAAACAGAAAGAAAGAAAATAATTACTGGTGTTCCTCAAACCACTGTTGCTAATAAAGGGGAATAATAGCAAAATCAATTAGAAATAATAACTAAAATTGTTAGGATGCCTGGGTCGTTGACCCAGGGTTTTGAGTTTATTATATTATTTATCATTTCTAGTCTTTGGTTTCTTTGTTAGAGTTCTGTCTTATGGTTTATGTCGCTGTGTAATCCTTAGTTACTGTCTCCCCTGTCTGCTATATCCCCATGTCCAGTCAGTATCTGTGTCTGTGTCGGCCCTGGTCCCACGTCTCTGTTTCCTCTGTAGTGTCTGCCTGTGAGCTGGCCATAATGAGGAGTTAGGCCTTTAAACACTCTGGTCCTAATTTAGAGTCGCTGTTTTTGTGATTTTCTAGAGTTGCCCTACTGTGTTCTTTCATCGTCACCGGTTCTGTTTATTTTATATTGTTGTGATTTCAGTGTGCTTGTTCTATTTCAATGTCTATTTTAGTGTGGATTTTAATTTCCTGTCTACATTATCTTTGTTTAGAAAAGTGCTTTTATCAGTCAGTGAGAGGGCTTTGTATTTTCTTGGTGCCCTTAAAAGTGTGATAACTGCTGTACTCACCATTATAACTTCCTAAATGTGGTGTGTGAACATTTAAGTGCTGTGTTACTGATGTATGTATTTTTGTGTCTTTAGCCCAGGAAAAAAAATGTATTTTATTGGCTGTCCAAACCTAACCCCAGTCTTGGATGTTTTTTAGGTCTTATATTTGGTTATAACCTTTCCATTTCTCTTATTATCACTGTTATTTGAGCCAGGCATTGCTGAAAGCCATGCTTCATGAGTTTAATGTATTAGCAATAGTTGGAGGAGTGGCCTTGCTTTCTGCCTCCTGGGATAGACTCATACTGCCATCTCCAGATCCTAATTTAGACTCTGTGGGTTTTCTTTTCATTTTTCTGTCTTTTTTCTTTTTTTTTTCTTTTTTTTTATCAGTTCATCAGTTTATTTAGTCCTGTACATATTGCTAGTTCACTGAAGTGATACATATCTTTTAATGAAGGAGGATGTACTTATCAATACATTTAGGAAAAAATGATTCTTCCCTGCTGAACAAAAGTATTAGAACATGTTTAAAGACAGCAACAAAAGTCCAAATTGAGAGCATGGAGAGGTGGTGAAGGTGTAATTCAGAGGCTTCTTAATCTTAGTTCACCTTCTTAACTTTCATTGTGATTCAGTTTTTCACCCTTCAGCTGTGAAAGGCTGACAGGGTATTGTTATCACCCTGTTGGGCGGGCAGCCTAGTGGATGACATGGAAACCCAAGTTTGTGAATACAGTCACTTGAGAATGAAGTGACATAAGCCTTTCAAATTTATACCACAGGTATATCTACTAAAAAATGTCAGTGACCATGACCTCAAGGTTAGAGTTCAGAGGTCAAGTTTTCTGAAAATCCTGTAAATGCGATAACTTGAGAACAAGCAACGGCTTCAACCACTTTTAAAATCACTTTTTGTCAGGTTCAACTCTGATTCACAGGGTATGTATCTATACATAAAACCCAAGCTCATTGTATTATTCATTCAGTTCATTAACTGACTGATAAAGATTTTTAGCAGCAATTTCGATACAAGCAGATTTAGCTATATTTGACTTTATTAAAACTCCACAGCAGCTCTGTGACATCCTTGAACATATGTCTGATTTATATTTGTGCATTGCTGTACAGATTGCTTTTTCTCACTTCACAAATGAACTAATTTGCCGTTTTAATGATTTGCCAAAACCTTTTCATATACCTGTGCATAATTTCTACTAACACTTAAGGTCAGAGGAAATACAAAAGCAATGTTCGTTGTCTGTCATTTTGTAAAGCGATGCTACTGACATCTCTCTTTTCTTGGACAAAGAAAGCCGTCAAATAAGAATTCTAGCCTGTCTACCTGCAAATCTCCCTCCATCTGTGGATTAGATATAAGTCCTCCAAAATCTTGGGCTGGTCCTACATCAGAGGATGTGCGGTGCCAGGGAAGTTACGTAACTCATTAAGACCTCACTGCTCTCTCCTGGGTTGGTTTCTTATCCCTCTAAACTTTCAGCCTTTGAGCAAATAAAGCCATATAAGAAGGCTGAACTATAAGACCCCCACAAACTCTGTAAAACTTTCTGATCTAACAGCTTGAATTCAACTTGAGGGCAGCCCATTTGAACTGCGTCATTAAGCATCATTACACTCAATGTTCTGCTTTCTAATCAGCAATGTTATTCTCATCCAAGGTAGTGGGGATCTTTTGTCATAGAGGGAATAGCTGAATAATGGTAATGTTTTGTTTTTAATTGCAGATATATCATTATTTGTCATTATCTTATAGACAGACTAACTACAGACTGACACAATTGATTAGCCTTTCTCTATCATTTCTTCTTTTCATTCATTCTAGATCTCCATAAATCTAGATAAATCTGTAGAGATAGATATAGGTCTATAAAAAGGACAAAGTTATTAACAAAAAAAGGCTGACAGAAGTGGATTGTGGTAAAGAAAATATGATACAATGTAAATTATGTTTTATAACTTTTTGTCCTTCAGGAGGATCTTTGTCTCAGGCTTCCATTACCTGTCTTTCATACAGCACATTAGAACAACATTGCTATGATTGGCATTCTGCATTAGCAATCCCCTTCGTAGCCCTTTTCCTATTGTCATTCCACAGCAGCACTGGGATGCAATGTTCTCCCTCACTCTCTCTGAACTGCCATGACAACGTGCTGGAAAAGCCTGACGAAGCCCGAAGGCCTCCTCAGTCAAGAGGGCTCTGCTCGCCTCTGCAGATGACTGCACTGTTTCATTTATTTTCATGAAGGAAAACAAAAGGCAAGATTGAACAGGGGATAAGGCAGCCCAGCTAAACACGCCTCAGAGACTGACCCCACATACTGTTGCTGGCAGCACACAATTTGCCACAAGAATCCTTCCTGTCTGCAGAGACCAAAAATGATAGAAATATTTCAGTGTGGGTTTAATTACAACCTCTGCTTTGGGTACTGGAATGGTGTAGGAGCTTGCAGCTCAGGGTTTATGAAACCTTTTGATGCATATTAAAACTGAATATCTTAAAGCAGCCATTGATATTGTATTGCTTACAAATAATGAAGTACAGTATTTTGCCAAACTCTTGAACCACCCTTCACTTCTTTATATTTTGCTTCTGAGGAGGCAGACTGTTTTGTACATTTTCTTTAAAGTTCTCTTGAGCAATAGCTCTCTGGTTTTTTTGTCTTTGAAAGTTTAAAACTTTGGACATTGGCTGTTTTTTTTTTGGGGTTTTTTCACCCATTAGTCCTTCCATTTCACAATTTTCAGAGGAATTATTTTTGTTCATCAAACCACTTAACACTGACCTCAGTGTTAAAAATAAAAGAGGTACCTAATTAAGGGATAAGCTAGTGTTCTGTTTTTACTAGCAGCCTTTTGCAAAAACATAACATTTTTACCTATTTCTGTAGTTTAATCTATTAAGACATGCACATTTTTACAGGCACGAAATAGTATTTTTTGCCTATCTAAATGGTATATGGGTAGGTAAAAAATACTACCTACAAGGGAGGAAAAAATACTATTTTATGCCTGCAAGATTATTCCTAAATTGCTAATAGACAAAAACTCATATCGCATATGGCATAAGTTTTGCACTGTGTCCTTAAAAGGTGTGAGAAAATGGAACAAATAGAAAACAAATTTGTAGGCATTCATTTAACTTTGAAGGATCGTATCTATGTTTTATCATCTGGGAAAGGGTCTCCCTCCCATACAGCGCAAAAGTACAAAGGAATGAGACAACACGGTCAGCATCTGGAAAAGAACTTTAATCTCTTGAACTGAAATCAGAGCTCTAGCACACAAATATGTGCTTAAACATGACTATATATCTGATTAATCTTAATCTACAGACAATTAAAATTATTGTCAGTAGATTACAGAGGTGACCTTCCCATCTCTAAACAGCTGACAACATGCCAAACAACAACAAGTGGTTATAGGCTAACATAGCACTTACCAACAGGATATCATCATCATCTAACCTTAGTATCACTGGACAGAAGTGAGCTTCACTGACTCCATTCACAAAGTTTTACAGCCTCCTACAAAATAAATAGACATGGACACATACTGGCAGCTGATGTAAACAACAGACTGACAGCGACCACTCACAACAGTTCAAAATTTGTGTGTCCCCGGGATCCCAGGGGCTATGTTGTCAGGGGGCTTTCACTCCATGGTTGGGTCTCCTGTGGCAAATTGGTCCTGGTTAAAGGGACCAGACAAAGAGCGAACTAGGGAAAAGTCACCCTGCCTTGGATAGGGTTACCCTCCTATAGGTCCACTACCCAGAAGAGGCTCTGTACGGATTGGGTACAGTGTGTGCTGGTGGCTGGCCAATCCCTGGCTACTGACAAGAGTTTGGGACACGGAATGTCAGATCTCCGGTGGGGAAAGAACCTGAGCTAGTGCGTGAGGTTAAGAGGTTCTGGCTAGATATAGTCAGGCTCATTTCACGCACGGTTTGGGCTAAAAGGAACCAATCTCCTGGAGAGGGGCTGGACTGTGCCTCGGTCTGGAGTTGCCCTTAGTGAGAATTGCTGAGGCTGCTCCACTGAGCAAATAAAATCAAAGACTCAGCGGTCCTGTTGCTCTATTTTCACCTGTATAGCAGGAGTGGGGCAGGCAAAGGTTTGCCCTGGTGCAGGTGTGCCCTTTAACACAGGTTCTGTTCATTATTTTTATGGACAGAATTAACTAGGCGTAGCCAAGCAGTGGAAGGCTTCCATGGGCTATTTCAGAATCTTGTCTTGACTTTTTTGCAGATGATGTGGTTCTGTTCATCAGACCACCGTCTCCAACTCGCACTGGAGTGGTTCGCAGCTGAGTGTGAGCAGGACTGAGAATGAGGACCTCCTGAGGGCCATGGTCCTCAGCCAAAAAAGGGTGGAGTGACTCTGTGAGGAGTTATTGCCCCAAGTGGAGGAGTTTAGGTATCTCGGGTCTTGTTCAAGAGTGAGGGGAGATGGGAGAAGGAGATCGATAGACGGATCTGTGCTGTGGCTGCAGTGATGTGGACGTTGTACCTGTCCATCACCAAGAGAGCTGAGCATAAAGGCGAAGCTTTCAATTTCTACATTCCTATATATATAAAATGTGAAAGTAATATTAATTTTTTCAAAAAAAAAAAAAAACCCCAAAAAAACCAACAGAAATACTGAGAGTTTACTGAGGGTCAAACATTTACTCAAATGTTTAAATTAAAAAAAGAATTGGAAGCTTTCAACAGCCCATGCCCACTCATTTCTGCTTTGAAAATGATGCATCTGCCAGACCATCAGAGGAGGCACAGAGGAGGCCTCTCTTTTCTGAGATCCCTTGCTGCTTTGATGCCTCAATAGACCTGCGGCCAATAAGACACAAAGAGAGGTGGAGAGATTACTGATGCAATATATCTGAATTCATAGCTGGATGAGGCACTTCAAGACTGCAGAGATAAGTCAGACATTTGGACTGAGAAGAATTTTTACATATAAATTCAAGTATGTGGTTGTATCATATAATTATTCTTCATGTTTGTGGAGGTGGTGAGATTTTGCTTTTCTTTTAATTTGTTTAATTTTATCTCTTCCAAACAGTATTACAAAAACTCTTGGTCATTATGAAGACAAAAAAAGTTTGCATGCATAAAATTGGTTCTGTGATGTCACTGAGAAAATTTCCACACAATTTGGAAGGAATTTGAAATGTGTGAAAATTTGTTAATTCTAATTTGTATTTTTATTTGTCTTGTATGAACAAGGTTATGAAGAGAATTACTGAGATTTATTCATGAAGAGAATTATAAGGTCTGTGCTACACTGTATTGATTGACAATCTATATTCCGATATTAGGCTCAGATATGTCAGGTTTCATTTGCTGAGAATTTATTCTGCTAAGTAACTGTCCATTTTACTTGAATATAAAACCAACCTGAGAATGAGATAAACGAGACGAGTGAAAAAGAGCTGAGAAGTGCAGAGGATGTCTGAGCGTTACTGTAGATAATCTTGGGGATATGACTGTGGCTGCGCTTTTAGCCAATGTACCCTCTGCTTCAACCTTGCCCGAAGCTAGTGTAGAGTTAGGGCAGCATGCCTGAGGCCTGGCCATGTCTGAGTGATTAGATAGAGCAGGAGATGCCAAGCAGTAGGAGCCTCAGCCAAGCTTATGCTGCACTGACCACTCTGAGACCAACATCACATCGGTGAGCACAGCAGGAGGCTGTCATTGCTTTTATTCATTCACAACACCTCCAAAGAAAGTAAATACCACAAGTAACCACATTGAGTCGTGTAAACATTTTCCCTATCGATTAATTTTCCAAAACATTTATGCCCATTTTGCGGAACATGTCATGTGTCCACCGTGAGCGATGACAGCACAGCTGGCAGGGGGGACACTGTTATATATTTCATGCTGCGTAAATGTGCCTTTTTCTCTATCATGCTTTATGGTAATGAGATTCACTGAAGTGTCAAATGCTGCTCTGGGCATTTTCCATCTCAGAGTTCAGGTTAGAAGGCACCAAGGCTTTGACAGTTGCAGATGTAGCCGTGTCATGTCTGACATGACAGTCAGGTTTGAAAACATTGCAGCAAAACACTTTCTCCACGCAAATAGGATGTCCTTTAAAGACCCCAATGCAACATAAATGAAAACGGTTTCTCATTTTAAATGTGCCCCTGAATCCATTAAATCCATGTTATCTATCCATCCATTAAATCAACCCCTCAGGTGCTGAAATGCATTTGGGGGAAAAAGTGAAAATCTGGGAAACATCAACAGCGATGTGTGTTTTGGTTGCAAGTCCTGTTTACTTTTCGGAAAGCTGACTATCAAGCTGAGAGGAATGTTTTTTAATGGGATTCACACCACACCAAATCAGCAGTCACAAACCTCAGAGTTTGTCCACAGTGGACGCTCAGGGGAGTGATGATAGCAGGAATGAGGCCATACACGCCAGCATTCCTCTCTTCTTGATTTGGTAGTTGCAGTTCCAATCTTTGAAGGTAACCAAATGACAAATTTTGCTGGGTGGATCTAAAGCCACCATGTGCTAATTCAGATGTCTGCAAAGTCTGCATCTCATCTCCTGCACATAAAAATAGACACGATTTACTTTGAAAAAACATACCTCAACATACCTTTGATGTAATAGCATTTTTTTTTGTCTTTGCATTTTAACTCAGATGATTCATAAATCCAGGTAACCTGCACAGATAGAAACATGTACAGAATCTGTCGTGTACATTACCATGACAATTTTGAAAAATAAATGGTTTTATTCCCTGCAATTTTTAATTGACAAGTTGTAATGACAATGTTTTTTCTTTGAATTCCAGCCAAAGTACCTCCACACTCTGATGCCTGCAGCAAAAGCACCATCTGTACCACATTTCATGTTTTGTCATTTTCATTTTAGAAGAATGCTTTCCTGATGAGCAGGTTTTTATTATCTGCCTTAATGAGTCAAAGGTTTTGTCCCATAGCTTTGTTGACATGTTTCTAACAAGCTGTTCGCTTTGTTTTGTAGTGAAACATAAATTATAATAACTCTGACGCCTTCTGTGAGTCTGATTGATGGCTTTGTGACTGCTTTACGTAGTCTATTTATGAAGTGGTGTTCTTTTCTTATCAGGTAAATTAGCAATATAGCTTCCCAAGCCTCTTCTATCCCAGGTCTTTTATTTTGCAAATGCTTCTTTTCAGATTATGTTTCGCTAAGCTACATTCTTTTTAATCCCCTTGCCTTGCTCCCTGGCAGATGTTTGCTTTGGTTGGCTTGAACAGTAGTAATTTATTTATTGTGGAAGCCATAATAGCACTGAGCTGGTAAACAACAACTGCCTCCTGAAATATAAACAGGGCTTGATATAGGTTCTAAAGGCTGATCAGTTGTCAGGCTCTGGCTGGAATATGCCATATTAACTGTAATGTATGTGTTGCCGTGTATGTTTGCCATTGCATGCGACTGTCCCCTCTCAACCCCCATGGGAACCATAGCATGGACAGTGCTCTTTTTACTTCACAGATGGAGTTTGCAATTGGCTACCTCTGGTGAATAATCTTCTCATTACTTATCATGATGAACCGTGGCATGCAAATATCAATAAGGGACTGGTGGAGCAATCCAATTAAGGCCTAAAACCACGAGTCTCATTAGTGCTGAGTCTCTGATAATGCAAATGACACCCTACAAGTAATCAACCTTGAATATAAATGGCCTTTGCAAATCCACCACTACAGGTGATTCTGCCTACCTGGGGGTGATTAAAGACTCAAACACTGCTCTGTTTGAAATTTTAGAATAGAAATGAGCATTTTACAGCACAGGCCAGAGAATAGTGCCATGTAAGGGAAGATTCCCCTGGTATATGCACATATAGCCTAGTGATATATTATCATTTTGAACCACAGCACAAGAAAACACTACAACTTAATATATGATGCAAAGTTATTATTAAAGTTGTTGTTATTTTAGGATGACTGATGATGTGTTTAATATCACACAGAATGCATGTAAGATATGTTATTATTTATACCAAACCTGGGAAGGTGGCTGGCATTGTTTTCTTGTCTTTCTTTTGGGACATGAATAGATGTTATTAACATGACAGTTAAACAAGATATCTTTGAAAAATTGTACATCAAAATTAAATCAAAATTAAGGCAGAAGAATAAGAAGAAGTAAAAAGATCAGTAAGTCATTGGAGTGGTGACTCATCCAATGATACATTCCTGTCCCGTTTTGTTTTTACTTTTTAAAAATACCATACATTTTTTTATGGTATAACTGGAGCACATGGTTTAAATGACTGAGATCACACAACTTGAGGTGAAGCTTAACAGGGATAGGTTTTAAACATCTCTTCAGTCTTTATTGGTTTTAAAATGGTTAATGAAGGTTTTTTTATGGCGAGGTAATTCTATGGAGAGAAGATGGGTCAGCACAAGTAGCCTCTAACCAGAGAAGCATGGAGACATGATGCAACAAAAATGCAACCAGACAGAAAAATCCCTGGGAGATATTAAAGTCTGCCTTGTGCTCCCAATGGCCAATTCACACCAGCTGCGGCAGCCTATTGAGCTTCAGGCACATAGACAGACATGACCATTTGTTTCGGCATTGTTAACAGTTAATTGGTTCATACATTCACAATAAAGTATTGGTTGTAATGAAAAACATTTAAACTTTCTTCCAGTCATGCACTTTTAAAGTACTTGCATTCTGTTTGTTTAATTCACACTTGATTCTGTACACATTATATAGATGTGTTATAAGCTTTTATTTGACTCTTAGTAGATTTTGTTATCTTTTAGTCTAATGGTATCTACTGATGAATATATGAATGGGGATATTTTTCAAAATACTGAAAATGTATGCGTTAATGCCTCTTAGATGAAAATATCTGAATTTATCAAATCACATAACCCACTTCTTTATGGAGAATGTTTTGCATCATTTCCAAGCTCCCCTAGCAGGGAGAGGCTCATTCAGCTCTGCTATGACAAAGAATAGTAAAAGGAATAATCTCTGCCTGCTACAGTTACAGTTATTTTTAGGAGAATATTGCAAGACTCGAGAAACGTAGTGAAAAGTGAGTTTAACAAAGTCAGGCTTTCTTTCCACTAATTTGCTTAATAAAACCTAAAATTCAGGGATAATGACTCTTACAATTCTTATTTTGAACTTTCTTATTACCCAGGCTTTATGCTTCCGGGTACGCGTTCAGCACACGTTACCATGATAATTAATTACTAATCAAGCCAGCAAAACTTCAACTTTAGTCTCATTATCCCTCCGAAACCCATTTTGCTTTGTAGTTCATTCTTCAAGTCTTCACTCGTGTATTTTATTCAAGAGTTTGTATGTGTTTACCCCTTCTTAATATTAAGGTTCTTTCTGCTTTTTCCCCTCAAGCCAGCCTGACTGACCTTTTAGCATTTACAGACATAAATAACAGCCTGATAGGAGAAGCTAGAGCAAAGGTCCTAGGGTCATCGACACAGGGATGTAATGTGCATGACCTCAAGGAACCTGACCAAATAAGGAGAGGCCGTCTCTAAAAGTATTAGTACTTTGATTTATCATATCATCCTTTTTTTCCAGAATAATTTGTTCATAATCTTACTGATTATCCTATACATTGTGTCAATTATATACACACATTATAGACATTCAGTATGTAGTTATTATTACCATGTATTATAATATTATAATTTCAGAATGTTCACCGGCTTTTCAACAGTTTGAACCTGTGTCATTCTCGACTTTAAAGGAAATAATTAATAACCTGAGAAGCTCAAATTCTTTGCATGACATTATTCCCTCTCGTATCATTAAGGATGCTTTGAATACAATTTGGTCCTGTATCTTACTTTTAATGAACTTTTAATGAAAGTTATCTGGCTGTGTTCTGACTGTCTTGCCTTTAAACATGCAGTCATGCAACCTGTTATTAAGAAAAGCAGCCTTGATCATTCTCGCAAATTACAGGCCAATTTCTAAACTTATATCGCTGATAAACGGCATCAGTGATAAATTCCAGTCTGGATTTAAACTGCGTCACAGTACCGAAACTGCCCTACTAAGAGTTTTCAATGACCACCTTCTAATCGCTGACTCTGCGGTCTTAGTTCTATTAGATCTGATTTCTACGGTGGCCCCTAGAGACAAAGCACGTGCAAACTCCAAAACACTTGCAGACTCCAAAACACATGCAAATTCCAAAACACATGCAAACTCCGAAACACTTGCAAACTAAAAAACACTTGCAAACTCAAAAACACTTGCAAACTCCAAAACACGTACAAACTCCAAAACACATGCAAATTCCAAAACACAACGGAAGTGCTCCAGGACGCTAGGGGCAGTGTTGAGCTTTTGTTACCTAGTAACTGTGTGTGTGTTTTTTAGTTTGCAAGTGTTTTGGAGTTTGCATGTGTTTTGGAATTTGCATGTGTTTTGGAGTTTGCAAGTGTTTTGGAGTTTGTACGTGCTTTGTCTCTAGGGGCCACCATAGATTTCAGCCTTTAATACGGTTGACCATGAGTTTTTTCTGGCAATGTTAGAACATGTAGTTGGCCTTAAAGGAAATGTTCTTTCATGGTTTGCATCATATTTTTCGGAGAGGTCGTTCTCTGTCACGATGGGAAAACATTCCTCTTTTTCTACCCCTTTTCGCTGTGGTGTGCCTCAGGGCTCCGTGCTGGGTCCTGTGTTGTTCTCCCTGTACATGTTGCCCTTGGGCTCCATTTCTGGAAAAACACGATGTCTCTTTTAATTTTATGCTGATGATATTCAAATCTACCTCCACTTGACTGGGGATGTTTCATCTTCACCACATCCTCTGTTTGATTGTTTGAGGGATGTCAAAGACTGGTTATCATGTAACTCTCTTACTCTAAATGAGAAGAATATGGAAACTATTGTTTTTGATAAAAATATGCCTCTGGGACAACTAACTGGTACACCTGGGCCTGTTGCTATTCACCTCACTGATGCTGCTAGGAATTTTGGAGTTTTTATGGATAGTTCCTTCAAACTGGATAAACAGGTGTCCACTGTGGTAAAAACTACCTTCCATCAACTACGCCAAATTTCTAAGGCTAAACCTTATATACCATGCAAAGATCTAGAGAAACTTATTCATGTATTTATCACTTCAAGACTAAATTATTGTAACTCTCTTTAATTGGGCCTCCAATCTTCCCTCTTTCAGCGATTGCAGTTGGTCCAAAATGCCACAGCGTGTCTCTTAACCGGCACTAGAAGATATGATTCCATCACCCATGTTCTAGCCAACTTACATTGGCTTCCTATCAAATATTGAATGGATTTTAAAATCATATTTTTTACATATAAAATCCTAAATGATATGGCACCTGATTACTTAGGGCTATACAGACGGAAGAGATCAGCTAAGAGAGCACTAAGATCATCGGGTCAACTGCTCTTAGTGCCTTAGGTCTCAGCTGAAGAACAGAGGAGACCGTGCCTTTGCCATTACGGCACCCAAATTATGGAATAATCTTCCTCTTCACATTTGCGCATCAGATTCTATTCAATCGTTTAAATCAGGTCTAAAAATGTTCTTGTTTAACCTGGCATTTGAGGCTAATTAGTGTGATTTTCATCTGGCTCTGTATTTATATTTATATTACGTAATTATTTTACATCTGTAATTTATCTTTTTATTGTGATTTGATCTGTATCATGGTTTTACTGGAAAGCACTTTGGTGTGCTTTGGTCTTTAAATGAATCTTTACAAATAAGTTTGATATGAGACGATATGTCACTGTCACTGCACAATGCATGTTGAGCATATATCATAGTAAAACTATGGTTCTTCCTTTACATGTTTATTTTTTATTTGGTATTTTTAGGTATTTTCTTTTTTAGTCACCTAACTTATAACTTAATCTATTGGAGAGTAAACTAAACTGAATATCATAAAAGCTAGAGATAGATGCTGACATCCTCTATATCACTGCAGTTACCAAATTATATGCAGTTGTATCCACTATAATAACCACAGCTGGAAATAAAATACAATATGTTGTGTAACTGCTTGCTCGAAAATGAAAGTGTTTGTCTAGGAAACCATATAACTGGTGAGTACATGGTTAACCTGTTGTTCAAGAAGTAATTACATTTTTATGCTGTTTTCATGTCTTTTGTTTTATTTTTGACAAACATGGTAACAAGGTATAATGCATTCACAAGTTTGTCACAAAAAAAAGTCTTGAATCACTCTTGTAATTACTATTTTTGGCTGGATTGTCTTAAATGTCTCTTGAAGCACTTGGAATAGAGCCGAACTCCAACTTTTCGAACTATTTCCTCAGGTTTAGTCCTGTAATGCAGGCTTGCAAAAGATGAAGCTTTCCAGGATTTGGCAAGAGTGACATCAGAAATCCGTACAGCCAACAACCAAGGGCAGTGCAGCTTTAGTGGGAGGAAAAGACAATGAACCGTAAGAAGTGATTTTTAAACACATTTTTCACTCAGAAATGCAACATCAATATTGATTGCCAAATTCAGCTGCTCCACTCTTAATTCGGAAAGAAAAAAAACCAAAGTAAAACACAAGTTTACCAGTGGTAAAACTGTAGAAGTTTTATATGTATTTTGGCTGCTATCGACTAAATTCATGCCTCTGCTGCTCTCCCAGAGCTTGATTTAGGGGCCTAGAGTATAATTGTAATAAAACACAAGTTTGAGAGACCACAACTGTGAGAGAAATAACACTGCTGTAATAGTGCTTCATGTGTTGCACCATTACAGCAATTTTCAAAGCCCTTCAAAATGGCACTACTTCATATTATAGCTACCTTCTTCCATAACTGCCAAGCTGCCATCTGCTTAGACACTGCCAAACATCTAGCAGAGATGCTGCAGCTTCACACACTAACCTATTACATCAATGAAACCTTAGAAATAAGTAATGAGATTCACTTAAATGCTGAGAAATTTCAACATTTAGCAATTAAAATTAAATTAAGCAAAAACTATTCCATTAATTCCACCCTTATTTTTTGATCCCTTTAATAATCAAATTACACTTGATTTAACTTTACTTTTCACTTTGAAAAGTTACAAAAATAACCCATGTGCTTTATATGACTTCCAGTGCAGTTACACCTTTGTTACAGTAACAAACTCCAGTGCAATTTCTCAAAGTAGATGGTAAATGCTAAATGGACTTGTTCTTATACAACGCTTTTCTACTCTAACTGAGCACTCAGTGTTTTTATACAACTTGCCTCATTGAGGGGCTTTTATCTACCATTCCACAAATTCATACTCCAGTGGATGCAATGGGGGGAAACTTGGGATTGGTATCTTGCCCAACGATATTTGACATGCAGACTGGAGCAGAAAAAGATCAAACTACCAACCTTCTGATTTACTAGATGACCTGCTCTACGTCCTGAGCCACAGCCACAAGATCATTATAATTGGGTTTCAATTCATAAATATTTTACAGCAAACTTTAAAAAAAAAAAGAAAAAAGAAAAAGAAAACTTGCATGGGAAAATGAGGCGCAGTGGTGAGATGTTTACACTGTAAAGGAAGACATTTATTCTAAAGTTAACTTTCTTTTCTGATTGATACATTGTCGTCTTATCTAGCAGCCTGGCTAAAACATCTGCCGGTGTCAGCATCAAGGTTAAAAAAAATCTTTATAATAAAACTGTATTCTATAAAATCCTCCATCTGTGAACCTTCAACACATTAGAAGTCTGGTAGAGCTTATTAGCAAGCTGTTGTCTGAAGGAGGGATTTGACATGTCAGAAAGCTTTCTATACCATAGGTGTTAACTTCTCAGGGTATTCATGTCTTATATAACCTGCAATGCTCCTCTATCCTATTAAAGCTGTATTATCAGTGTTCTTATTTTTCTTGTAATCCGTTGCAGTTTTCTTAAGCAAATTTTGTTTTGCAAAACCTGTATGAGCACACTACAAAAACCATACACAGTCGATAATTGCCACATGTATAAAGTTTTTCTGTGCCCTGTCCATTAAGAGCAGTGTGTTGTTGGTTTCTTGTTGGGGTAGACAAAAGTAAGCTTCACATTTCTATCTGTCTAAAAGGCTGAGCTACTTAATTATTATCCTGGCTTGTTATAAATTAAGAATTTTGTAAAAGCAATTTTGAATAAACTTGATTGCAACATAAATAATTTAATGCTAAAAGATGTAAAGATAGTGCTAGTGAATTTTTGCCAGGGACCGTGTCTCTATCAGAATACCCTCCTTGTAAACGATTTTTTATGATTTGCTTTTGTATTATGTTGTGGAGTCTTCATTCTATCATGACCTTGTTTACCACTCTGTTATTTTTAAATAGGACACAGCAAGTCTTTAAGGTGTAATCAGCTTTGCAAAGGTAGCACTGTCATGGATAACTTTAGTTGTGACAAATGCCCACACAACCAGTACAATCATGGGCATCCAGAAGGCAAAAAAAGACCACGTCAGCCTAGAAAAAAATGAAACAATGTTATGTAAGGATGCAAATTCAGGAGATGTGAAGCCGCCTTAAATCGTTATTTTTCGTTGATATAAAAAACTCAAAACCTTGGGTCTACGCCCGCTGAACCATGGCAGTTCGAATCATTTCTTACCTTTGCTCTTGTGATTTTGATTTTTTAAAATCATACATAGAAGCCGCCCTCCAAAAGCTAAATATATTGCTCTTATGAGTACCGCTCATGCATAATGTGTCAGCATAAGGAGAAGTTCAATACTGCTATTATGTTTTTGATGTTAAAACTCCATCACTGTTAGGTATCTGTCAACTTAGTCTTTTACTGTACTCAAGAATAAGCATAGGTTGTGGGGGAAAATATAGGGGTTTTTTTTTTATTCCTGCTCCTCCCTTCTTCTTTCTAATCTTTCATACACTACTCAGTGTACATATTGTGAATCCATTTAAATAGCTAAACGTCTTAGGAGGATTTTTTGTGATGGTGCAGCCATTGCAGTTGGTTAAAGGTGGGCACCTGTAGCAGAAACAATTTTTCACCTAGCTCACTCGCAAGCTCAGTCAGCTTACAATCATTAATATGGTAGTGGGCTGAGACTCCGAAAATCTTTGAGCAGCCTTGAAGAAAATCCAATTATGATCTTTGATTCCTCTCCAGAAACAGATTACCTATCTCACTAATGACATTTTCCTTCCCATTCATGCCCTCTCTAAATGTGACGATTGAGAGACTGTGTGGGTGTTCCAAATGTGCAGGGATGATGATGATAATCTATTCCTTACAGGTCTATCAGATGGACAGCTCGCATTATGTATAAATGCTTTTCTTGAGATTCCCAGCTGCATGAGATGAACTTTATAAGGATTATTCAGACCTCTCCATAAATTAAGTGAGGGCAAGAGGGAAAGCGGATTTTTTTCTGTCTTTGCATGGAGTTTAATTCAAATGAAATGAGGGCAGACTGACATCCAAGCAGATTTTTATTTAAAACTATTGGGCCTGTCATCGGCTGTAACAGATGGGGAAAAGTCTGCCACTTTCACAGAGGCCTCTGTAGACAGAACTGTTTCCTTCTTTTCTTCTTTTTCCATTTTTTTAATTAAAACAAACATTATGAATATTATAGAATTTACTTTTATTCATTTTTTAAAATTGTTAATAATATTTATGAGTGCTACCATAACTTTCATATAATGTTAAAAACAAGTTTTTAACATTATTGCTAAAAAAAATATCACTTTTTAGCAATAAATAAATTCAAAAACCTGAGAGCATCATAATAAAAATTTGAATATTGGAAAGCTGTTTTCACAGAGGTCAGTCTAATGTTTAGTACAGCAGAGATATAACTTATCATTTTCTTGATTAAATACATTAGTCTGACACATTATTTAGTATTTCTTGCTAACCTTGTATTGTAACATATTTCATCAGGGAATAGATCCTATGGTGCTGGAATCATTCCCAGGAGATTCTGATCCGTATTGACAGCGTCACAAAATTGCTGCATCTCAAAGGTGCTCTATTGGATTTGGGATCTGGTGATCAGCATTTTCTCCCACTGGATAGTCTCTCCTTTTCAAAATATTTTCTTTACCCTAGAGATGGTTGTGTGGGAAATATTCAGGAAATCCATAGTTTTTAAAATACTTACACCAGCTTATCAGGAAACGCATTCAAAATCAGTAAAATCACCTTTCTTTCCTATTGTTTGAACTTCAGCAGGTCATTGTGACCATGTCTACATGACTACATTGACTGAGTTGCTGCCATGTGATTGGCTGATTAAATAATGAAAAGTTGGACGGGTGTACCTAATGAAGTGTTTCATCTGTACATCTGCTGTGTTCTTAGCTTCAGTATCAATGGCAGGCACACTATGTCCATAGGACTTATACATTAAACATTGAAAAGAAAAACAATTGCTGCAAATATTGAACTTTCAGAATTTTTAATTTCTTCTTGTGGGATTTCATGTCATATGTTGCTGGAGGATAGTATGTCACTCACAGTGTAGTATACCAAAGTGTAAGTACAGCACCTGCACAGATAATCCTGCCAGTGTGCGCCTGATACTACCTCCAAAGCTCTGGCAACATTATGGGCACATTGGCACTCAGGTGGAGTTTTTCCTGCCAACCATTAGAGCTCCACACCTGAGGCTAAGTGAGCAGCAGTCACACAAGCCCCAAAAGAACCAGTTCAGCTTTTCCTTATGGTGACTTTTTGCTGTTTCTGCATTCAGACCACGTCTAATTAGAGTTTCTTTCTTATTCCCTGCCATTTACTTATGTGTGCCAAAATGTGTTAGTCTTACAGAACAAAAGGCTCAGTATATGTCTTTGGCGATTTCTTACAATAAATGTCAGCAGTGTTCATCTTAAAATTTTCAAAAGATAGCTCTGATTCAGCAGCCTTTCTAAGAATGAACACAAAGCCATGTAAGTTGTAGATTCAAGTGGAGAAGCAGACCAGTGGTCACATGAAAAGATGGACACATCAACGCGCAGAGGGCATGGTTAACTCCTTTTTTCTTGCTTGTCTTGAAGGATCAGGCTCTTCATTGGAATTCGGCAACGTACACGGCCGGGTAGTTAGCGTGTCTCCAAGGTTAACATTTTTAATGCAAGACTGAGGGATTCAGCGAAGTGCTCCTTTGAAGTTTCTTGTTGGAGTCAGAAGGGAGGCTGCGAGGCTGTTGAAGACTGTCTGCGATATTGACATTAAAACTCAACACATAGAATGATGCCAATTGAAATTTCATAGTGTTCCCTTCGGGAAGCTGGGGAGTTGGGCATTCCAGTGTGATATGAATAATGAAACTTCCCTCGCTTTGCTTATTTTTTATTTAATGTGGAACTCTCCTTTGTTGCTCCCTCAAGTTCCACGGGGGCTGGTGTGCGAGAAATACAGGTGTAGAGAAAAAAAAAGAAAAGAGAATCAAGTTCCTATTTTATATATGCATGAAATTAGGCATGAAGGTTAAATGCTTATGACTAGTCTATTTTGCGGATTTTTGCATTACTGCTCCTTTTAGTGTAGTTTGTAGTAAAGCAAGTTTTGGAAATAGTTTGGATATTGTTTTCTAAAGGATATACAAACGATACCTCAGGGTATGATTGAGTCATACAGTGGAATACACACAGAAAGAAAATGTAGCGTACACTTTCACAGCATACTTTTGCACATTCAGGCAAACAGGAAAACTTGCTTCCTGTTAACTTACTGCTGATTTAGCTTACAATTCAGTAAGTGTAGGCACTTGAAGTTACGTGTGTTTAGTTTGTTTGCTGGGTAGAGGTGGGGAGTGATGAAATAAATATACTTTGTACGATTTTGAATTTTCAGATATCTGTTACTTGACCATTTATTTTTCTGACAACTTTTTACTTTTATTCCTTACATTTTCAAAAAAGGCTCATTTAGGTTTAAGACAATTGAGGGGAAGTATTGATTATTTCACATCAATTTACATCTTCAGTAAGTCAGATCAATCAATCCAAATGGGAACAATAACACATAAAAGAAAATCTTGTTGGTGTAATAACCTCAGTCATAAAAAGGTATGCATTATTTATAGCACTATACTCAGGGGTTAAAACAGGCTGGAACGATCCAGAATTGTGTTTTTGGTGCAGATGTCATTATGTTGTGGTTCCAGTACTTCAACAGTTGTACCACAAAAGAGGAGCAATCATGAAGTTTTGTTTTAAGTAGCAGGTAATTTTAAGTCCAACCTTTCTAATGGCTCAACAAATATCAGCAAACTGTGTAGTTTGTCACACAATGTCTCTGTGAGCTAAAGGTGCATTTGCTGTATTTCCAGAGAGAGAAAAAAGACTGTGAGATAACTCACTCAGATGTAAAAAAGACACTTACTTAATTTCCTCCTTCATTATAGAGTTTTTTGAAGAGATACTACAGCCAACAAGATGTGTTATGAAGTTATGTCTTATAAAACAAACTGAAGTATACAAACTTTGTGTTATTCAAATGTTGCATAAAATACTAGGCAGCTTATTGGTTAGTCTGCAGCACTGTGGTGAAGTCTGGCCTGGCAGTCAAGTCGTGGCCTGTGTTACATTACGTGGCAATCAATTTAAGAATTCACACATTTACATTGTTGGTAACAGCAGTAAGATCTCATTCTTTTTAAAAAAAAATAATAATAATAATACAGATGCGCAGGCTGTTAGCCCATACGGTTTTACCAGAATATTTTTGAAACACAAGTGAAGAATATCTGTTTGCTACCTCTGTTGCTGAGTACTTGTTCAGTCCATGGAAAATTGTTGTTTTGACAGCAAAATCTGGCATTCTTCTCTGCTCAGGGTCAGGCTTTGTTTTGTTGCCAAATGTATCTGAACACATACAAATAAAGGCTTTTAACCCTTTCATGCATGAATTATGAGAACCTCAGTCAAGAGTTTTTTTTTCTGAGTGATTTTATTCCTCTTTAGGCATAAACAAAAATGCAGTTGAATTTTTTGTTTTTGAACCAAAGAAAAGTCTATTTAACAAACCAATTACAGAAAATTCTAAACTGTACTTTCATAAACCTATGAAATAATTAATGTTGCTAATATGATGTATTCTCACACTTTAACATATTCCAATACTTTTCAAAATAATGCAAAAATGATGAACCTAACTCTTGACCAATGCACTGCTGACATTTTAGGATAGTTTACAAAAAAAAAAAAAAAAAACCAAAGCAGCAAAAGCCTCTTTTAGAAAGCAGCAACGTTTTTTCAGTATTACAGTCATTTACAATAGTTCCAGGGCACAAACCCAAAATAATATGTTTCCATGTTTTACAGGTGCTATAATGCCTATAAAACTACAGTATGTTGAGCTAAACAAATGAAAATCATCATCATCGTGTCCCTCTCATCTCCACTTCTCATCTATGTTGTATGAGAACTGGCAAAGTTGTTTTTCATGTGCATGTAGCATTGTGGCATCTGTTGGCACTTTTTGTAAGACTATGTGTAGTACCTGTCAATCTAGCTTTTTCAGAATGGGAAAGAAAAATAATTTCAGTGACTTTTATATTATAGCATGATTGTCAGTTCTGTGCTGATGATGAAGGTCAGAGGACAATGATTCGACTGATAGGGGGAAAGCACAACTCCAGTAGACCACACTGGGTACCACTCCTGTTAACAAAGAACAGGCAACTGTGGTGTACTGTCCTGTACTTGCATGGAGCCTCCAAAGGTTTCCCCTTACTGTCCAAAGACAAGTTCATTAGGTTTTCTTATAAAATTAAATTGGTGTGAACGACTCAATGGTTTTGCCTCTGTGTTTGAGCCCTACGACAGACATTTCAAGGGAGTACCCCACATCTTGCCTTCTGATGGCTAATGTTAGGTTCCAGATACAGCACAAGCCTGTATTTAATAAGTTGGGTGGATTATTATTAGACATGTTTTGATTTTGTTGTATCTGTTGGAGAGCACAGCTTATTATAATGGTATCTTACCCTTGTGAGAGTTGTGTGCCTATCGCAGAGGGATAAGCTGAGATGTAGACTTGGCAAAGGCGAGCTAAACCTCATGGTTAAATCAACAAGCTCTTTGCTGCCTTAGAAATCAGACTGAAACTCAGGTAGAAGAATGATTTCCAGTTGGTGATGTGTAATAATAATATCTATCCAGACAAAATAACACTTTTTTCTTTTTCTCTGTGAACAATAGTTGATGGCTTTATGCATTCAGGCAGTGATACTGAGACTTTTGAAACATCTGTTGTTTTCCATTTGTCAGAAACACCTGCCCTACCTGCTCTCCTCTCATCCACTCTTCCTTCTTTTTCTTGTTACATATCCTGTGTTCTCTTTTTCGAGTCATCTGGCAGCGTTGCGGTGCAGCCTCCAGGGACTCCATACCCAGTTTTGAATCATAGCTCACCTCCTGAAAGCCTAATAACCTAATGAAAGTCAAGGGCATCTGTTTGAGACATGCCATGGCTGAGTGCTGGGGAAGAAAAAAAAAACAGGAGGGAAACTGCCAGGGCATTGTATTGGATTTTGATTTAAGTAAACAGAAGTGCTCACCTATTTCAACCCCCATGTGTAGTGACAGTGAGAGCAGTGGAGCTTTTGGCTTTTGGCTTTTTTATGAGATCACAAGGTCAAGGGGCAAGGCAGTTGTTTGTGTCTCCCATGATATTGTCCATGAAATATTTGACTGTCATCGAGGTGATGTGTGCTACTACACATTATGAGAAATATGTCTGCAGGCTGTAATTTTGAAAGAAAAATTATTCCGTTAACCTTTTGTGATAAGGATGGATTCTTCGTGTCTGTCTGGTGTAGGAATACTTATAGGTATGCGCACAGTGCTACATCATGAGGTACTTTTCATTTCAGCTCCCAAAAGAGAGGAGGGCTGGCTGCTCACATTTAGGAAAATTTGGTATTAATCTAATGTCTTTGTTCGTGAGGTTTCCTCACTTTTAAAACCCTCTGAGACTGAAAATGATCCACCTGCGAGACTGTAAAATCAGTGAGTCATGCTAATTAGCAATTACATCCACAATCACCCATGTTAATTCACTTAGGAGGAAGTCAGTGTAATTCATTCTCATTTTCAGAAACTAGGACCGACATTAAATTAATGCACCCAAAGTAAGTGGCATTTAAGAAGAAGAGAATTCCACGCACACACAGTTATCTCTGTGCCATTTTAGTATTTAATTCAAGAATTACTCACACATTTTTGGACTCTCCCAGGTTCTATTGTTTAAAAAAACTTCTACCTTTAGCTATATTTATATCAGCATGTGAACAGTATAATAAGAAGCACTTACTTGATATACCACTTCTTTCTTTTTCAGCCAATTACAACCTCTTGCATTTATATCAACGGCAATCTTCAATAAGGGGCAAATTAATATTGCGAGTTATCGTAAATAAGATTGCTAACACCTCATCCAAAGTGTTGCCCATATAGGATTAACAATATATGTGTTCTGATTATTAATTGATTTTTCATCAGAAGCAATTTGTTTGTTTTAGAGCAGAGGTGGCCAATTAATTTCCCCCATCTATAACGCTCCTAGTTTCTCATTTGGCCCCTTGGGAAAATTAATTGCCCACCTCTGTTTTAGAGTAATTAGTTATTTAATTACTTATTTGCTTTATTACCAAAAGCTAGATGATAAAATTGGCACCGCCCTCATTCTAAATATGAAGCCACCCTATAGTTAAATACTGCATGCTTGCTGCTGAAATATGTGTCAATGGAGCCACCTTATATGGATGGGGGGGGCATGTCTTCCAATGCATGGACGACTTTTGAAGCCGAACAATACGGAATAAAATAAAAAAAAACAAAAGTGTTTTTTTATACTTAAATACTTATTTTATGTCAATAATAACCAGTGTTGGGTAAGTTACTTTAAAATAGTAACTTAGTTACATTACTAGTTACTTCTCTCAAAAGTAACTCAGTTACTTCAAGTTACTCGTTACTTTCAAAGTAACTAGTTACTAGGGAAAGTAACTTTGGTTTTACTCAGAATTCTCTTGTTAATGTGTTTCTTCCATAACTTTGCCAGTCTTCTAGCTTGCTTACTTGCCACAAGTGCACTGTGCCACCTACCAATAGAAAGGATATGATAACGTGCATATTTCCACGAGAGAAATCCCACGCCTGGACCGTCATTGACTGCTGCCATGATTCTAGCCTACGTCACAGAGTCATGTGCGCCTTTTACATCCAACACAAAAACTGCAGTCGTAGTGCTTTCGATTGTACTCAGAACTCAGAAATTCTGCCTTCTGAATAGGAAGATGTAGGTAACACCAGACTGCAGATGAGCTGCATACAGGGCTGGACTGGGACAGAAAATTGGCCCGGGCATTTTGACTAGAAACTGGCCCACCATTATAGGAAAAATCATAAAGCCTTTGAATGAAAACAAACACTGTTGTGACAGTGATGTTCACTGTTTTGATGGTATATATGCATCAATCTATCAATCGTTTGTTGTAAGATTCAGATAATTATTTTTTAAAAGCTAGACATTTTAAATGAGAATAAGAAAGAAAAGTATTTCTTTGTGCCCCCCATTCCCTGTTAATGCCCTACATGCCCCCTTGGCCACACTTTGCTAGATCCGCACCTGCACAGTTACCAGCTGTCAGCTACCTAAAAAAGGATCCTGGGGTTATTTGTCTCTCAGAAACAGTTCATAACTTCCCTTCAACTCATTCATGTCATCTAAAAGGTAAACCTGTTTCTCCATCACCTGCTCAGCTCTGATGATCCAGTAAGGACATCTCCTGGTTTCATCTTCATGTTTCCCTCTCACCAGATAACCAAACCATATCATGACCAGCAGCTTTTTTTTTTACAGCTGTGGCTCCAGCAAACATCAGCTGATACTAGAAATTAATATTAAATAAATTCTAACAACAGCTGATCAAGCTTAAACGTGCTGCTGTTGTTTAGCGCGACATCCGCTGGTTTCCTCTTTCGGCGCAAAGTGGGCGATAAACAAACAAGAGAGCCGATCAGCTGATCATTGATCAGTTTCATGATTGAAGTAGAAACGGGAGAGGGAGGGGGGAGAATGAGAGAAGAAGAGGCAGCTGTGCAGCGTAAAGACACAGAATAACTCCAGCTTTGTGCCTTTTTCATTGTAGCTGAATTACGGGACAAACTGTTCCTTTTCACCTCAATAAGAAACGCGTAATATTTTCTCTGAATACCAGACGGGACGGTTGGCAACTCTAATAACTTATGAACAAATTAAGGTTCAACATCATTAACTTCATAGCACCACCCAGCTGTGTAGAAACTCCGTCATGCTAGCTAGCACGCAGTACGGAAAAAGTCAGAATAACGAAAATAAACTCCACCTAAGCTTGGTTTATATCTGACCCAGAGAGACTGCAGGTCATAACTTCTTACCTGAAGTTCAGTTCACACTTGGACCGGCGGCCGCCTCGGGTCTCTTTTCCTTCTGCGTCCCTTTTCCCTCATCCACCTGCTGCCTCCACCACTTGCTAATGTTACTGACTCTGTGGAAGCTCCGCGATGCCACCACACGAAGTAACGAGTAACGACCCTATCTAAATCCCAGTAACGAGTAACGCGTTCCTGATTTTGGCATAATAACTAGTTACCGTGCTCGTTACCACAATAATAACGTAGTTACTGTAACGCGTTACTTAATAACGCGTTAGTCCCAACACTGATAATAACCATCACAGTTCTGCAATATATAATACAAGGCAGCATGGATGTGGTTAGCACTCTTGCCTCACTGCCACATAAACAAGCTTCAGCCTGTCTATGGTAAGTTTACATGCTCTCCCTGTGCCTGCATGGTTTCTATCCCGATGCTTACTCACATCATTTAAACAAGTTGTGTGTGTCCTGTCAAAATCATATTTTATACAATAGTCATGGATGGCTGATAAGTCATTTCTTCTCAGTGTCACCATCTATATCCAGCTTCTAAATTTCCATGCGTCTGTTGCTAAAATCCAAGTACAAAGGTTAACATAATTTAACTTTAAATTTTCAACTGGGTCTTACAGTTGACAAATATCATTTACATTTTCCTGATCCTTTGCCAGAATAAACTTTTCTTTATTTATATTAATTATATTTTGTTTGTTAATCACATTAGTATTAAATGTGACCCATAAAATTAAACACATTTGCTACAAAGGTAGCTGGGTTGCTTAGTTTTGGCATTTCATTTATAAGAACATCAAAAAGGAGTACAACAGTTTGGCATTTTATGCAAGTGCTGGTCAGATGCAATTGTCAGAGCAGGAGTTCTGCAGAGAAAAATCCAAAAAAAGACCAGATGTGGGATCATGAAGGTGAAGTACTTCATTTGCACATCTGCTGCTTGCCTGGTAACTGCAGAATGGCAATCAGAGTGTCTATGTGGTTACTAGATTTAAAAAATAAGTCATTATGGTTCATTTGAGATGAATAAAGAGGGGCGCACACTGTCAAGAACTGAAAAACAACCTGAAACCAATCTAAACATTTACTATGTATTTTCTGTAGCAATGCCTAATTGCAAGGACCAATTAAGAATAAATCCTGAGAAAATAAAGAAGGCGCACAATCCATCAAACCGTACTATCAAGAGATCGCTTGATAAGTTGCCCTGCCTAATCTAGTCAACATGGTAATTTTTCAGATTTCATCAATTTCCTAAATAACACCCAGTCTTTTCAATGGAGAACCAGCAACAGTGATTGCATTGAAATCCAAATTCTTCCCCTTCTGTGAGTGCCTTCTGTCTGAAAAACAGTTCATTAATAGACTTTCTCTAAAACTATATTTTTCTTACATTTTTTAAAACCAAATATTATGCTTAGTTTTCTTTTCCAATCAGACAGTATAATTATTTAAAGTTTCCATTTGTAATTTACACAGCACACATCCTAAAACATATTTCCATCTGTATTTGTAGATAAACAAAAATCCCATCAGTCTTTGCTTTTTAAGCCCAGAGTTATATTCTAGCTGACAGATTCACGGGAGATTTTCTTTGGAACCTGTGCTTTCACCATCAACCACAGAATGTGAACCAACAACCCTGGACAAGGAGTAAATTGCATCAGATGCTATCATCAATCACTATCTGTTGGCAACATGTCTTATAAACTTACTAGAGCCAAGGAGCTGTAGTTGGCTGGATTGTGTTGTATCTCAGTCACACAGGTCTCCTCAGAAAGTCTTGTGTGACGGGCCATGAAAGCTCTCATTGACAGACCTTCTGTGCTTCTAGGATTTTCAATTTAGAGTTAAAAAGAACAACAAAGAAGCAACTAAATGCTGTGAAATTGTGATGGTTGTTAGTTTTGGGGGGGAGGGGGGGGGGTTGACGGTGGGGTGGGACGTTGTATTTGGTTTTTATTATACTCATATTTAGGAATTTGTTTCAATAAGTAATAGGCTGACTGTTACTTTTATTTCAGGCATTTTGGAACACAAATTTTGGGGTTGTAGTCAGTCTTTCACACTGGCAGTCTCAGTATTTTTAAACTGTGATGGCATGGGGTGTACGATAACTGACCGTTAGCTCAGAAAACAGTGGGCAGAGTTTTCCAGCACTTGTGCAGCATGGTGTGCCTTAATACAGATAATACTGCATTACATGAAAAGCAGAACGGCACAAGGGTCTAAAATCTGAAAGCGATTCTCCAAAGCCACAGCTTGTTTTATAAGACAATGGTGGGTGTCCGTACATTGGGTTACCTTATAATTTCCTGTTTGTTTTATTTTGGAATTCTTGGCCTGCTTACACTGTTGTCTGTTTTGCTTCCTTCTTGTTAGTTTTTCCTTCGTTATGATTCGATGCCCACCTGTGAGTCACCTGTGTGGTGCTACCTGTGTCCAATTTATCATGTCTTTGTTTTGGCGATGACTTCTTACTGCAGGCAATGCCATCTAAGCCCAACAAACCCAGGATATCCTTCTGCTATCCAACTTCACTTACTCACTACTTTCACTAGCAACATCAGTCAGGCTAAGCGGTCACACAAGCTGCACAAAACTGTTCATCAACTCAATAAGTTAACCCAGGGTTCCACAATCTCACATGAAAGGGGTAATGTTGTCTGACCAATCAACAGTGTTCGTCAAGTTACTTGAAAAAAGTAATCAGTAACTAATTACTGATTACTTCCCCAAAAAAGTAATCCAGTTACTTTACTGATTACTTATTTTCAAAAGTAATTAATTACTTAGTTACTTAGTTACTTTTTAAAAACACGATTTACAACCTGAACAGGTGATAAAGCAATAGATCTTTCAGCCCAATTCTACTTTTTCTACATAATCCATCATACAAAATGTAATCACATGGAAAGGTCCCTTTTTAAAACTTGTTTTATTAGTTTTAATCTTTTAACTTTATGCATCAAGCAAAAATTTAATTATATGCAACATTCTCTGACTGGAAGAAATTTGTTTAATATTTAAACCTATTTTCTGCACATTCCAGCACATAAAATAATTTTTTCTGTGTGTGTTTACACTCACTCTTTCAAATAGATGCAAGTAAAACACAGCAGAAAATAAATAAAGTCAAAGAATAGCGGTCCCTTTTGCTCTATTTTCACCTGTAAAGCAGGAGTAGGGTAGGCGGAGGTTTACCCTGGTGCAGGTGTGCGAAAGTCCGCGGTGATCTGAAAATGATGTGCCAGGAGTTGTGCCGTTCTCGGCCGCATCAGTGACCCTCGAGCTCCAGGCTAGCTATCGAGCTGGTAGGTAGCAGACGTCTCCGAAAACGTCGAAGCACTTTTGCAAATATGCGATATCTTGATAAACCGAGCAGATATTTGATGTTTACACAGCTACTTTCTCGCCTGAAAATATGTTAAAAGTTTATTTTGTGACCCAGAAAGATTAGTATGAGTAATTTTAAAACTTAGTTGCGGCCGCCATTGTTGGAAACTGGAGTTTGGCTGGGCCGCGCTATGAATTCTGGGATATGGTAGGCCACGAAGGACACACCCGACCCATCCTTCAAATTTGGGGAAAAGGAGGACGCATTTGTCGGCTGCATTCGGAGGAGTCTACGAATTTGGACAGCCTTCGGTGCGTCGCAGTGACGTAATCGGTCTACAAATGCGGCCTCAGGAGGATGCAGCCCATGAATTTGGACACGACCGATATATTGTCCGTTGTTGATCTGCACACAGCTGTTGTCACGAACGTCGCACTTGCTTACGTCACTGTCATGAGACATTCTCGCAAAAAATCACGGTTTTAGTAACGCAGTAGCGCAGCGTTCCTACGGGAAAGTAACGGTAATCTAATTACCGTTTTTGCAATAGTAATCCCTTACTTTACTCATTTCCTGAAAAAAGTAATCGGATTACAACTAACGCGTTACTGCCCATCTCTGCCAATCAACCAACCAAGGTCTATTGAGCAGAACAGCTGATTTTACTAAGGAAGATAAAATTATATTATGAGAAAAATATGAATATGAGGTAAATAAATAATGCAGGCAGAAAGCAACACCAGCATTAGAACGTGATTGCATGTGAGGGGAGATGTGCTGTACAGCAGTATAGTAATAAAAGCACTCACACACACATATTCTCAAGTAAGCCTGGAAAAGCCCTACCATATTCAAAGCCACTAAGGAAATGCTAGCTGGATACAGATCTAATATTAAGACAGATATGAAAGATTAAAGTAAGTTAATGTTTATGTGTGCATAAGACTTTACTAGTCTTGTTTTGCTTTTGTTTTGTTTTCTCAGCCTCAGTTGTATTAACGGTGTGAGAGAAAGAATAATTATAAAAATGTAATTCCAAACACAGACTTTACTTCCAAATGAAATATGAAACATAAACAGGTGGTCTGTTTGATAATCATGTATTAAGGCTTGTAAAACAGGGGGTTTGGGGGTGGGGAGTGGAATAAGGCTCTTTGTATTTCTGGACAAACATCTGAGGAATCTATCTGGATTGATGACATGATCTTCCAAAGAGCTGATTGGTCAGTAGGCAGTGATTTCTTATTTCCTGATCGCTTATCAAAAACTTAACATAAATAACATAAATGATCATAATGCAATAAATTCCAGTATTCTTGTTATCATTTTCAGTTCACATTCCACTTAATATAGTATTCATTCTTACAGCATTCACCAGACTACCATGCTTTAACAGGCATTAAGTGAGTAGTCATATGGAGACATCGCAATCAATCACTCCTCAAAGAAGTCCATAGAATTCCATAATTTCAAAGATGATGGTTGTTTCCCCCCCAAAAAACAATCAGCAGTCAGATCATGAAATATGTAAACCAGTCGTGTTGTTGCACTGATTCACATGCAAATACATAAATGATAAATTGATGATATGACATGAATGATAAAGGTCATGATGAACTACGTGGCCGAATCTTCTTGATATAATAGTACAGACGTTGTTAGCTGTACTGTACTGCAGAAATGAGCATGGCTTTTGTTTCAAGTGCTCTGGTTGGAAAAGTTAATAATACTGTTTAACCTGAAGTTGTCACGGTTTGCGGGGGCAAGCCGTGTGGAATATATATAGGACCAAAAGGCGGCAGCTCTGGTGCAGGTGAGTGTTTATTAACAACAAAATGCGAACAACAAAGGCGCTAGGAACATGAAACTGAAACCTAAACTGGGTAAACTAACAACACAAACCAGAACCGAAGATGCAGGGAGATCCGGAGAACTATACACGGAGAGACGCAGGGAGAACGAGGGGAAACAACACAGACGAACCAGCAACAACTATGACAGAAGACACAACTTAAATACACTCAGAGAACACAGGGGGATTACATACAGGTGGGGACACAGCTGGGAGTAATTAACATGACGAGACTAGGGAGGCAAACTGAAAACACTCACATAAGACACAGACCTTCACAATAAAACAGGAACGTACACATGAAAGGACACAAACTAAGAAACGCGGACTAGATACAGGAACACACGGGCAGAACAGAGTAAACACTAACCAGAGGAAGAACAGAACCAAAATCGCGAAGAGAAAACACAAAACGCTGGGTCAAAAGGACCCAGGATCATGACAGAAGTACTGTCAAAGCATAGATCACAAGCAAAAAGCTTTTCAAAGCTTATTCTGGGCAAAAGTCAACAATCCTATTAGTCTTTTTTTATGTGGTGATATCCATTTAAATGTTAGAATATAGATGTCTTGTCTCTATTTTTTGTACTGTCCATCATTTCATTTCACTCAGGCTGACTGCTCCTTACATTTGTGATAGCTTGGGTTCATAAATATCTTACACTGTTACTTCTTTCTTCCTACACTCATTCATAATAAATTACTTACAGTGCTTGTGAAAAGAAGTATATACTGTATAGGTGTGCATGTTTATTTAGGTTTTGTGGTATTCAGCCAAAATATTTGTTATAAGAAATGTGTTTCTTAGCATCCGTTCATATGCAGCAGCTATTTCATTCATTCATAACAATCACGTCACATCAACTTTTTACATAATATGTTTATTTCTATTCTTTTCTCTGATTTATTTCCTATATAATCTAGCTTTTTCATGTCCTTTGTCTCACATTTGTCAAATTTAAATAAAAAAAGAAGTGGTGAATGCCCATTTAAATGTTATAAAAAAACACTGCCAATATACACAAAGCCCTGTCACTTTAATCTTTTGCATTTCTGCAACACATAAAAAGCATTCTGTTAGAGGTTAGGTGATAAGTTTGTATCTAAACATCTTACTTTTTTCTGTCATATGCAAAGAGATGTTATTTTGAATAGCCTGCATTATCATTTAACCTTGTGTCTACGTCATAACAATTCAAATCCTTCATCTTGTATCATCACTTATGGAAAAATACTTTTTTCCATTAAGTTCTCTGCTTTAAAGAATAACAGCAGCATTCCTTTTAATCAATCTGACTTAAAAGCCCTTCACAGCACAAAAACAGCTACCCATAAGCTCACTAATGATCTACTGGCTGCCAGTGTTGAGGATTGTTCTATTTTAATCCCTCTTGATCTTAGCACATCCTTTGATACAGCTGATTGCTCCATTTTGCTTGACAAAAAATGAGCTGACACCATGGGCCCAGCGTTCATACATAAATCACTGAGAAGTCTTTCTTTCTCTGTGGTTTTGGTCAATACATTTTCATTTTTGCTTCTCACAAGTCAGGTGTTCACAAAGGTTTGATTCTAAATTGTTAATAAAATAAATACCTGATATCATGAATTCATCAATCATAGACAAATTTTAATTAAGAGCATTTATCATAATCATGTCATTTGACAAGGAAAAAGCCCAACAATTCATTAATTCTAGTTTTTGAGCATTTTGTGTCACTTTTATTTTGGTCTTGAAATAAAAGGCAGTTTTTGTAACTTAACCTTAACCTGAGCAACAGCCGTGGCTGGAGACACTGCATTTTTTGCTATGTAAAATAATTATTTTAATACCCTCTCATCTCCTCTCAATGGTCAGTTTATATATCCGCAATTCCTCAATTCACGGACTGAAGAATGGACTGAATAGAACTTGATGGTCAAAGGAAAAAAAATCGCAGTTGCCTCAAAAAGTAGGGTTTTTTTATACACTAATTATAGCAATACTTTAAGATTTACTAAACACTGTACAATGGATCAGTTTATTTGGAAAACTGCAGTATTATGAGATATAACTTTATAATTACTTTATTTTTTTCACTTACAAAACAGAAACATAAATATGCTTGCACTTGTCATATGGAGATTACTAATTTCTCTATGAGTATTTTTCACAGAGTAGTACCTCTTTTTTGACAAACTGCACCTTTGGGTATTTCTGTTCTTTTCAATAGATCATTTAGTATTGATTTTTCAAGTATTAACGTGCAGACTTTCTTTAAGTTTCACTCAGTATGCATCTGTTCAACATCTGCCAGCTTGCTGCAAGTCTGAGCACTCAAACAACTGTGAGAATTTCACCAAGGTTGTCCACACGCTCGCTTTTGGTGAAATGAGGCTCAGTTCAGCAGTTACTACCTGCTCCACATTGTTACCCTGAAAGGATCAATATCCAATTCAGGCTACACTTGCTTTTGCAATAACCACCTTACAGACTGAATCACTTGTCCTAAAAAATCTGTCGCACCTCCACTGGCTTTGTCTGCGTCTGTCTGGCCTAATGAGATGTCTCTATGACAACGCCCACGCGTGCCAACATCGCCACTTTCACCATCCTTTCACCATCGTCACAGTGTCTGCATTAGTCAGATGCAGCAATAATGCTTCATCGTATGCATCCATGATGAAAATTGTGCTTTTCTTCCAAGTATTAATATATAAAACGGTCAGAAATTAGATGTAAACATGCTGTGACTAAGGGCAGGTAAAATATATCTGCATTTGTGTAGCTCATCTTATGATTTTGTTTTTGCTTTAGGCAGGGATGATACAGATGAATTCATAAAGGGAAAACAAACAACTCAGTATTCTGTATATTTATCCATAGGAACTAATTTTGGTCAAAATTAAATGACTTGTCAAACTGTAGCAAATTGCACTGCAGATGAGAGCCAATTTAGGGCTATGATGAAGAATTATTTGAGCACTTTTTAACACAATTTTTAAATTATAGAACAAAGTGAAAATGTCACACTGTATGTGGTTAAAATGATAATGGCGCTATGAAATTATGCTAATTGACTATCTGAGCTATAGAAATATAAATGGTAAAAGCTCTATTTTAATGTGAGCGGATTTGCAGAATATCTTTAGCATTTACATATTTACACACCAGCTGTCATTTAGGGCACCTGTCTGCCAGGAAGAGCAACTTGATGTTCAGCCCCTTACCCAGTAACATTGAACTGATCAACCTACTAATAAGCTGAGGTAGGTTAATGGTTATTACCTTTGTTATTAGCACTAAACCTCTTGTGTTTTTCTTTTTTTTGCTCACAGCTGCCTGCAAATCCATTACATGCTATATGCAGAAGAAGGGGTGGAATACCTTTGGTATTTTAATCATTGGCACAGGTGATACATAAAATATCAACCAGCTTCCTGTTGTGTAGGTACTTTTATTACAGCTGATTGTTTAGATAGAATTTTTTATTCTTTTTGTAAATCTCAAATGTCAATGTAAATGTAAAATTTAAAGTTGCAATAAGCACCCATAGCTTAAAAGACTTTCTTAAATTACTCAGCAGCTGAGGTGATGTAATACACATCCATCATGTGCCTCAAAAATTACACCAACTTACTTCAGATAAGCACTTGCTCGAACTTTCTACCAATATGAATCTACATATTTGCATATCATGCTTTTTTGATTGGCCATTGGACTCGTTTTGCCTAGCAGCACAGCCTTCCAGCAGCAGCTAGCCAACTACACACAACACAACTTCAACACAGAAGTTTAAATGAAATCAGGTGAGATCTGGTTGACATTAACAAGCAAGCCAAGAATGTTTAAATAAGACCACAGAATAGAGTGCAAGGATAAAACGTTTTCTTTAAAAAAAAAACTAAAATACTCATCCATCCATTCATTGATTCATTTTCTTAAGCTTATCCAACACTTTGAATGCTGCTTATTACTTTTTTTAGTATAAAAGGAGTTCAGTGAGCATAATAACTTCCAGCAACTATTCTTTATTTTGACATCTTGCTGTCTTGCAGGGAGCCAACACTCATAACATGGAGGGTTGCTATGAGCTTGGCTTTCTGCCTGCAGACAATACTAATGTGACAGTGTCTACTTGTATGAGTCAGTTTTTCTTCTAACTGTATTAGTTTTACATGTCATTTAATGTTAAAACACCATACTCAAAGGTTAATCTGTTCCTGAGCCCATCGTTTGAAAAATATGAAAAGAAAAGCCAAAGGTCAGCAGCATGGGGATGTAAATATTAGTTTCTTAAGTCAGTTTTCCAGCAACAGACACAGCAATGGGACAGGTGACAAATCCTTGTATGACCAAGTATTTTGACCTGGTGCAATGCAGCACAGAAGAGGCATCAGTGACCACAGGAGGGAGACAGACCGTTACATGTTAGCCGTATACGTACATTCACTTACAGTAAGGAGAAAGTTTTTACTCAGGTTAACATCACAGTTTAACATAGTTGAACAAATATTACTATGTACTATAATGATATATTACCACAACTATCCCATCCATTTAATGCTGCAATGTAGTCACAAAGACTGTAACTGTTAATGCTATAAAAAAAATTATTACACATACTGTGCTGCTTGCTCTACACTAAAACACATATTTATGTGTGCTACTGCAGAACATTACCATTATTATGCTCTTTCAGTTATCCTTTAATAAACCCTTAGCTGTTATAAGTCAGAGAAACACTTTCCTTATAGCAATGACAAGGCAAGTAACCACTTGTACTGATGGCACTGGGCTCACTGGAACTGCAATTGCAAGACAGAATGCAAGCTTTGCATCAGCACTGACATCTCCACCCAGCAGGGCATGACCTTTTAATTGAAATGCCTTTGGTGCTAAAACTAAGTCATGGAACAGGAGATTGCCTACATGCAGTTTTTTTTTTCTTTGTACCGAGAACAAGTTTCAAGTTGTTAGAAAATGTTTAAATATTCTTCTGTGATTTTCAGTTTCCTCAGATAACAGACAACATATTGGGCAAGGATCTGCAGTCACTGCAGAAACATTTTTCTATAAAACTCCTCTCGATTGCCTAATGGGTTAAGCTAATGGGTTAGATTCGTTTTGACATGTAAGAAAACAGGCCATAACCAAGTCCTTTATTGATTCAAAAGCTTAACAGGGATCCTCTTTGACTGTTTGAATAAGCTGAAATTCTAGATGACCAAAAAAACAAAAAAAAAACCTTCTACTAAATGACTAAACCAATGACTAAAGCAAAACTGAACTTGTTTTATTTGCGCCCCTAGCCTCTACAAACATCCTCACTGGGGTACTTCCTTTATTAGGATACTCTCAAACTGCAGTTAAAACTCTTGAGGTCTTTATGTATAATTTCTTATAACCCATTAAAGCCTGAACTGAATGAATGAAATAATTGGCAGAAATAATCTTTTTATTATTATTTTTGGTAAATGGAGTTGTTATAGAACCTTTGAAAAAAATACATAAATAAAATAGGATTTTATATATGAGTTTTATTTTCTATCATATTTTTCAAAGCCAGCATTTTTTTTGCAATTTATTGCTTAAAAATGTTTTGTGCAACACACTGACGATAAAAAAAAAAAAAAAAAACTCACATCAAATATAATACATGAGGAATTAGGGGTTAACTCTTAACAATCAAATCAAGAATGTTGCAAAGCCATTGCTATTAAAGCCAGATTTGTCACTAAAGGATTTAGACGTTATCCATGCTTGTATTACTCCCTTTTCATAGGATGGCCCTTTTCATAGGATGGCAGTTGATGGACTGGAATTGTTCAAAAAAACAGCAAATCACTCCTGTCTTAACTCAGCTGTACTGGCTACTTATGAAGTTTTTAATAGATTTGAAACTTTAATTATTTGTGGGGGGTTTAGCCCTTTGTGGTTTAGCTCTATAGTATTTTACAGATATTTTAATTTTTGCTTTTGAGGTCCTCATTCCAACAATTTCTCTCTGTGCCCCCTTCTCACCTAAAAATGAATACAACCAGGTTATACAGCTGTTGTCCCTACACTCTAGAATATTCTGCCTTCCTATAGAAGAACCTGTTCAGCAACTGACAATTTTAAATCAGCTCTAAACAACTACTTTTAGTCACATCTGAGTTTGCTCATGGTTTGGTTAAGCTCTCTGTAACTATTTTCTATTTCTCTTTTAAATGACTGTTTTTACATTGTTAGGACTCAGTTGTGTGGGGGTTTTTTTTTTCTTATTTTCTGACTTCTTTTTCAGTCATTATTTTATAATGTCGACTATTTATGGGATTTCCATGTTTTGTAATTGGGATCTTGGAGACCTGGGTAGCAAATCTGGTGTGCCTGGAAAGTACTTTAGGTTACCTGTTGCTTTAAGTGTTACATAAATAAAATTGACTTGACTGGACTATGTTGATTTTTTTAGTCATAGCTGTTCTACCACTCATTAACACCAACACTGTGTATAGTCAGCCAACCACATGGCAGTATCTCAGTGCATTTGGACAGGAAGATCTGGTCAAGATGACCTGCTGAAGTACAAATTAGCATCAAAATATGGAAGAAAGGTGATTGAAAAGACTTTAAAAGTAACATCGGTATTGGTACCAGGTAGGCTGGTCTGAATATTTCAGAAACCAGTGATGTACTGTAATTTTCCCACACATCCATCCCTACAGTTTAAAGAAAATGGTCCACACCTCAAAACTTCAAAATTCCATTGAGTGGCTGTTCAGAGGTCTTATGAGAGAATGACCAGACTGCTTGAAGCTGGTACACCAACAATAACTCAAAAATTAAGTTTTTACAGCCAGGGTTTTTCAGAAGTGCATCTGGGTTACAGAAGCTGAAGGGGACACCAGTTACCATTGTTGTCAACTAAAATGGAAACAGGGCTACAGTTTGTGTAGGTTCATTAAAATAGAAAACAGAAGATGTGAAAAATATTGGCCAGTCTGATAAGTCAGCTGCAACATTTGCATCTGCAAGATCTGCAAGAGGGCCCGACTACTGATGCCCCTTTCCATTATCCGGAGGAGTCCCTTCCCTGAAAATCAAGCTGCCATTAATAAGTATTTGTCTTTAGTCCATATTTTTTACGGGGTTTAAACATTTCAAATTTATAGCTGCAAATATTAAGGAGTATTTAGCTTTCCTGTCTCAAATCATTTTCAAAGACAGAATAAATATACACCCAAACCTGTATTTCTGGAGTTGAATAAACAGCTGCAATCAGCAGCTGTTTTTTGTCAGTCTCCATACAATTTACAGGCTAATGTTTAATGGACATATCTTACATACTGTATAGCTCATTTTAGTTTTAAAAGCCCAGTCAGGCTCTTGGAAGAGGAGAAATTTGTTTTTTAACAGTTAGTGGGGTTTTTTCTTAGAGTCTCTATTTCAGCAGCTCACAGGCAGTGGCACTGGTTGTTTCAGAGATAATGTTTTTCCCAGGTGTTTTTCTGCATTTGAGAATCTTTTTTAGTGATTTTTATTCATCATAAATAGATTTCCTCTGTAGCGCTAACACATCTAACACCAGCCTTCAGAAACCTCTGTGCTAAATTATTGGGCTAGCAAAGCTTTTTTAGAGCTGACTAAATCTAAATGGGTCATTATAAATTAAGGTGAAGTTTTGACTTTAAGAAAATTGATGAGATTGAGTGAGATTCATCTTATTGTTTGATGGCATCAGATATGTAATGAATTTAAAGTTACTGTATAATTGTTATCACTGCAAAGAAACAATCCTTGACAGGGGGTATGTTACACGGGGGGGGGGGGGGGATCTTTATTATAACAAATACGTAGCATCGTTCTTTTCTATTTTTTACAGTGACCTTTTCAGTCAAATCCAATTCTCAGGTCCACCTCATCCCCCTGATCTCAGCAGGCTGAGGAAAGCTGGAGTCATCATCTAACACCGGCACCAGAAAGCCAGATCCTGACATTTAAATAAAAGATGGTGCTTCTCAAATGAAATACTGGACTTCATAGAAAATCTGATAACACCGAATGGCTTTTTCCTCGATTTCATAACGAGATTCTCACTTGAAGGAAGCATTATTTTTATCTCCTGTGCTACATTGCCAGAAAATTAAATATTTATGGGCTTCTTTCCCCATATTTACATACAATGTGTTTTATCTCTGTAGGTTACTTTTTTTCAAGGGCAGTTTTGTTTTCTTTTTTTTTGTTATCATACCAATTCACTAACCTCTAAATTTAAATGTGCTGTTGGATTTCAAGTGTCTACTTGGAACTTCAGCGCTGAATGAAACAAGCACAAATTATGTAAGGTAAGTTCCCTTTCGGATTTGTGCACCTTAGACATTTGAAAGTGAGTCCATTGTCATGTAATGTCATTGTCAAAAGACAGCATCTGATGAATATTTCATCCCTCCTGCCTACAAAACCTTTTCTGCATGCATACAGATGTTCACTGCATTAAAACACTGTCGTGGCCCGCGGTGTTTCTGGTATAGAGAGTTTGGTATGTTCATGTGTGCAAGTCAGTGATAAAGCCACAGTTGGCTGCACAAAGTAAAATCTTTTTTTCAAGTTACTGAACAAACTGGGAGACCAGCCTTTGATTTGATCAAAGCAGCTGAATCTGGAAAAGCTTTTTCTTCCTTTTACAATATATGATCAAATTTATTAATCACTCAAACTTTAGTTCTGTGAAATATTTTATGAGCCAGATAATCGCACATTACCATAGCGATTTTTGACCTAATCACTATGGTCAAAACTTTGACCGTAGTGATTAGGTCAAATTTTTTCGACCCAATCACTATGTTTTCGCTATGTTTTCGAAAACATAGCTCATAAAAAGGTGAAGCATATAAGTCTCAACCCAAAATGATTCTTTGCTTGTCTACTCCTTGCTATTAGTACCAGCAATCTATTTCTGAATGTGTAAAAATGCCCTGTCCTTCTTGGCTCATAAGGAACTACTGATACATATGAGCATGGTGTCCGTTCACTGGTTTCCTCCTCTGCACCACCAGTCAGCTGCCTCATTCCCTGGAGGCCACCTTGGCATTATGAGGTATGAGAACAGCTCTTCTGGAGCCATTTGGCCTCTTGCAGAAAGGTTGCCACAAATCCGCCATGCACAGGCTGGAGAAGCTGTGAAGCAAGCCAGGATTTTACAAGAGATTTGTTGATGTCATTGTTGTTTTTTCCAAATAAATCCTCAGGCTATGAGCTGTTGTCTCATGCCTCTTTTCGCTGATGAATATTTCATGAATTCTAACTTCACTGGCCAGCGAGCACCAGGCCTTAATAAAATAACTGTGAAATGGTGAGGTAAATTACACCCTAAGTGCAGGGGCACCAATTAATTATTTATTAGGAGGGGTTTTTTTTCAGACTGTCCAGCTTCATACCATTACTGACAAAGCTTTTGACGGTAAGGTAGAATTAGCATTCAGAGGAAGTTCTCAGAGGCAAAAATAAAAGATTGCATGTACCTGTCATGGAAACAGATGTATGAAATGCAAATGACATTGCATTACAGGGTTCTTCAGTTCCTCAAAACGTTGTTTACTTCGTGTTTGGCTTCAAATTAACATTTTTATTTTCTGAAAAATGTGAAATTATTATGATGGATGTAGCTGTGTTGCACGCTACCACTTTTAATGTAAAAAGGACAAGCACATACACATTTCACACAAAACTGGTACATATTTATGTGCAGTGATGCATTCAGGATTTTAATTTAATAACTATGCTGACGCTACAGTATAGAGTGGGCTGTTGAAATAAAATGCAATGTAGAAATCTGTTTATAAATCTGAATCAAGCTTTAATTAACTACAAAAACATGTTGAAGAAACGTTTCCATGGTAACACTTCCAGCATATGAAGCGTTTTTTATTTTCGCTCTAAACTACATTCTACTTTTGCTACACTCTTCAGAATATTAATGAGAGCTTAGATGTTGATGTTATTTTTATTTTCAGCATGGACACTTGAGGTCCATTGTGGGAAGGCAGATGTACCTGTGCCACACTCTAATGCCCTGTATCTAACCATGTGAGTGAAAAGTGCAGCTACTTTGCATGGAGCAATTCTAAGTCAATTTTCCCAACTTCCTCAAGCGGAAAATGAGCCGAGAACAGATAAGATGCAAAAAGGCATTTCCAACTGTGTAGTATATCTGCTTTATGATGGCACACAGTGAAAATCCTGTAGGCTATGAGCGGGGGACTCACTGTAGTTTGAGTCACATCGCATAATTATTCTTCCATGATGTCCTTGGCAATGTACCTGGTTCATCAGACCATTTCTGGTTTTGATTCAGTTTTGTTGTCCTTTCATTGGCTATTACACTATGCATAGCCCTCATTGAGCTACAATGTTAGACATTGCTGGACAAATGGATTTAGTGAAGCCAGGATAAATTCTAGTAGTAGATGACTAAAATAAATTGGTCTTTAACCCAATTAGTCAAACAATGATGACATTTGAATTATAATGAGATGGGAAAGGTTTGAACTTGACAACACCTGGATTGCTGCCAGGACCAGTAATTTAAAAAATTAATTAAATTTTTTTTTATATTCTCTGATTTTAACACTTGAACCACCAGGGGTCACTGTATACCTAAAACTACCATTGTGTGAAAACAACCCAGTATTACAATGCATTGATTTTCAAGGCCAGACTTCATTAGTCATTATGAAACACAGAAAGTAAGAAATAAAAGTTGTTGTCATTTGAGCTATTCAGAAATTGCCAATATACAAAACTGTACTTTTCTTAAAGAGTTTACAAACTGTATGGGTTTGGGTTGGGCTTTTCGCTCCTTCATGTGTGAGTGGGTGGTATTGTGTTTGAAATACTGATTCAAACACATCACAGAGGTTCACAGAAATTAACAAGGAAAAACCCATATGTTATATCTCAGTAATTCCAAGCCATAATGTAAGGTCACAGGTGGTTAGAAAAACATAAAAAGGAAAGTTTACATTCTGTAAATGCTTTAAGCTAGAGGATTCATCTTCAAGCAGATAATGAAGATGGATCCTCTGTGCGAAAAAACAATAATAATAATAACTTTTCTGGGGATATGGACAGCCAGCAAAACCCCTCTGCTATTAGGCTTTTCTTTTTCTGCTAATTCACATTGAAGGTTAAACTGCCACCGATACGGGCTGAAGAAGGGTAGTTGGATTGTAACAAAGAGAGGGATGGTAGTCAGAACTAAGGGACTGCATTACCATAAGGCAATGCTGGACGGTTAAAATTACCTTGGAATCCCACAGGCAAATGGGAATCATGAAAAGGTCAAAGGAAAACTGGAGCACTGGGCCAGTGACCCCCAAACTGGGCAAGTGTCCCAGGAAAGACATCAGAGATCTCTGTTAAGAAGAGCACATTCCTAGGAACAGTGAAGATACTGGGCATGACACGCAAGCTAACAGGCCTATGGTACGGGACACAAGCTTGAAGGATAAAGACCATACACAGGGCATGTGGGGAATTTATAGATTCAAATTAAAACTAAACAGAGATAAGAAAAACAACAATTTAAAAAAAAAAGTAATTACACAAAATAAAAACAACTCTTAAGCACAGACCTTGTATAAAATCATGTATTTTCATCAATATTTTTAAGACTTGGTTCAAGACCAAATACCTCCAGGATCAACCTCAGTTTTATTTAGTGGAATGCATTTAACTAAGTTGGTGAACATGGTTATCACCCAGAGATCAGCATGTGAATACTGTCATTGTGAGCATTTTAGCATTTAGCTCAGAGCTTTGCTGGGCCTAATTATAGCCTAACAGGGATTTATTGCTGTAGCTTGGAAGTCTTTTTTTGTGCGTTATACAACAAAGTGGGTCAGAGGAATACCTCCTTTTTGTCTGCTACAGTAGAGATTACACCAATTAATCCATCTAATACATAATCATTTCCACTGTTAACGCTGTTGCGTAAAAATTTTGTGTAATGGATTTCAAGAAAGGTGAACTACAGCACAACTAAACGAATAACAGAAGTAATGATGTCAAACAGATTTGTATTAAAGCTGAGGTGGAAACATGGTTCTTTGTTTCCTTTTGTTTACATTTTTTTGTTTTTGTTTTTTGTTTTCTAGAATAACTCTAGAAAAATAACTGAGTTTGACATTTAGTTAATCTAGAGAGACACAAACCCCTGATGGTTTCTAGTTCCAGGAGGAAAATTATGAAAACGTTTGTATAGAATGTTTAATGGTGCAATGCATAAAGTGGTATGCCCCTGCTGAGGCATGGTTTGAATACCCTGTGAAGCTAAATGCTAGCATATACATATTATTAGCCTGCTTGTCCAGTAGGACAAGGTTCAAGATGCCTCTCTTAAGTTCTGTCAGTCTCGTGCCCCCATCCTCCTGTGTCAACTCCTTTATATTTGGTCTATTTGTGTGTATATTATCCTTCAATTTAGGCATTTTCCTGTTTCCTCTGTATGTTCCCTGTCTGTCATCCCGTTGTGTCTCCTCCATCAAGTTTGTATGTTTTCATCTTGGTCTTTGTCTTCTGCTGCTTCCTGTTTTATTTTGATGAGCTCTTGTCCCTTGTGTGTTTGAGTTTTGCTCCCTTGTCTCATTAGTTGTTGTTCAGTTCACCTGTGTTCCCATGTGTTTCCACTTCCCTTAATCACTTGCCGTTGTATTTATTGCCAGTTTTTATCAGTTTCCCTTAGTCCTTTGTCAGAAACCTCGTGGTTTCTAGCTCCTGTGTTCCCGCTACCTAGTGTTTACCTCCAGTTTAGGTTTCCATAGCAGGCCTAATTAAACAGCTTGTTTTGTATTTAACTCCGCCTACCTTTGCGTTTGGGTGATCACTCACCCCTTCATCACATAACAACAATTATGTGCTTTACAGTTTTTTCAGCTTTTTTTGTAAACCGGTGCATTTGAAAATTCAGAGATAACAGCAATTATTCTATTTCAGCATTAAAATGATCACTTTGGTCAAAGAGCTTGCTCATAATAGTGGATCAACCATTACAGAAACCTAAAAGATTTTGCTAATTACCAGTACTGTTAATTTAGGAGGGCTGTGGTATAATTACATTGGATGGTGGTCTAATAAATCTTGCAAGCACTGTATATCCCATCACAAAATTAGCCCTGCATATTGAAAAAACAATATTTATCCAGAGGTTTTAAATTTGATGTGTCGTCAGACTCTTTACATTCCTCCATATGTGATGAGTTTCTAATGACAGAGCTGTTTATTACCATAAACCCATCATATCACAGTACTGATTCCAAAGGACAACCTGCACTATGTGTAGCTGTGAGATACGAATAGTTTTAACAAAACAGCAGCATTTGATGTTCTGGAAATAGATGGTTTACCTGTCTTGGTAATAGTCAAGTATATGGAAAAAAAATAATTATTGGAATATCTTGATCCCTAAACAACAGTTGAAACAGTTTGTGGGTGGACATGGATATAACTCACAATCTCCATTGTACTGACTTGCCGCTCTGTGAAAACAGCAGAACATCTGAACTAGGCTCAGTCTACAGACCGCGCAGGAGGTGAAAATAATGAAGGGAATTCAAATGTTCTGCTGGAGCTATGCGCTTTTTCCAGCCTCCATTGAAGCTGGGGCCTGAGCCAAAGTGTCTCATAGTGTAATGGTGCTCTTGTCTCTCAAATTTTAGCGCTCAGTAGACCTGCCATCTGTCCAGTCTCAGAGGTTCAGAGAGACAGTGATCCAAAATAGAAGCAGTATTAGAAAAGGTCAGATGCTGAGTAAAGGCATCTGTAAAATTACTCTTGGCATTATTCCGTTTCACAATGACAGATTTAGTACAGGTCTTTAATGTCTTTTCTATACAGGAGGAATATGCTCAGTCACAAATGAGGGTATTTTCTTTTTACTGTTAGTAATAATAATAACATTAATGCATGTTGCCCCTACATAATCACATGTTCTATGCCCTTGATGCGTAAAATAATTGAACGGAGTATTGAGAAAATGCCTCTTAAAAAAGATTTGATTTGGACTAGAGCCAGAGCAAGACTGCAAATAGCAGGAGATAAATCTGCTGATGCACATTTTTCTGCATCTCTTGTATGTTTTGTGCGAAAGATTTGCACAAAACATACAAGCTCAGTCATTCAAAAATGAACCTATCCTAACACCATCCACACGAAGGCATGCTCAGGCCTGAAAACTCTGATCTATGGTGCTGCAGCAGGAATTGACCCTCATCGGATAAACTGCTCCAAATTGCTTCCCTGATATATTGCTAGCCCTTGTTACCGCTCTCCCCCCTGTCAATTTCCCCCATTCCCCTCAAGGTCAGCTCTGCGTGATGTTGGACAAAGTAGGAGAACAGCGCTCCTGTTACTGCTCGCCTGCTTCACATCCAGCTCCCCAGATCTCCATCCTCCACCCCTCTGCCCCTGTGCTCCAATCACATTTCAGATACACTAATGACTACAACCACCTTACTGCAGCACCACAGGGGTTAGAGGGGAAAGAACATGTTGACAACATAAAATGGCACCAAATCAAGGAAATACAAAGTTTAGAAATACTATTAAACCCTAAAGACATTCAAGTGAAATGAATTTGAAAGTTGCTGACTGACACTTTGTCCTTTCATCCATTCACAATAGTTTACACTTTTGAAACAACAAGCTGTTTGACTGCTGTCTTTTTACAAGGACAAAAGTGTTATCTTGCACCATGAAAAAAATTCAGGTAGCATTTCAAATGGTGGACATAAGACTGACGTGACACCAGCATGAGAAATCCCTCGTGAATGTTTTCGTTCCTGTCATGAAGTGTCATTCCTTTGGTTATGTCATTTTGAGGGCAGAGTTGACACTGAGATGTTTTTGTTATAACAATTAGAGGTTTCTCTGTCATTTTCTTCCTTTGAACTATTCTCCTGCAAACCTTGAAAACCATCAAAGAAAATGTATCAGTAAATTTATACCAAACCCAGCCTTATAGAGACTTCTGTCCTGATCTAAAGATCAAAGAGTCAACAATGACGAAAGAAACATGAGAAAAAATTATTTTTTTTTAAAGTGACAAGACTACAAACAAAGAAGTAAATATTAACAGTACTGGTGACATCTGTGTGCTTATGTAACCAAGTATTATGCCCTGCTTGAGGATAATTGGCAGAAACTCACTGCGTATAACTACAAAAATAAAATATAAGACAGTTTAAAATAGCAAACTGCTGTTAAGTGATATAAAAATGTTCCCTTATGATAGCCACTACTGTAAAAATGTGTTCTTTTGGAGAAGGAGGCTCTTTATTTTTTGGCAATAACCATCGAATAGCAATTCTAAAGCTCGGATATTTAACAAGTTAGAACGTATCTTTGTAGCGTATCTATTTTTGTTCATTATTCACCTTTTGACCTTTTATATGACGTAGAGCACTTCGATATAGAGTGAAAGTATGGAGCCACCTTGTATTTCTGCTTCCAAGAAATCAGATCTTCTTGAAAAATTGTTTTGACGTAGTCTTGAGCAATTCTTTAGCCCTCCTGAAAATCTTTTAAAGTTTTTACTTTGGGCACTGGCTGATTTTTGTTTTTTTGGTAACATGTGAAATGTAACACAAGCAAAGAACTGATTTTAAATTTTATCCTTAGCTACTTTGGCAGTAGCAGCCTGTAACAAAAAACATCATTCCCCTCCTTTTCTTGTTTGAATGTACAAAAAACACTAAATATAACACGTTTGACGATCATAAAAAAGTATTTTGCGCAAACAAGGTGATTCGCGAAGCTGAAAGCTTGACATTTCTTGGCATGGTGTCCTTAAAAAATTGGGGAAAACTGGACAATTGGAGAACAAAAGAAGAATTGGCAGACCTAAAACGTAACTTTATCTGACAGTTATGTCTTTTAAAAAAATAGGAAACAAAAGAAATTGTCTTAGAACCCATTTTAAGGAAAAGGGGGAGAAAAATTTGAGGTATATAAAATTACACAAGAACTGTACTGAAAATCAGCAGCAACAGGGTTTATGGGGTGATGATGGAGTGACAATGATTTCTGTTCAAATCATGTAGCAGCAGTCCATTTTCCAATCAAAAGTAGTGCAGAGTTGTTTTGTTTTTTGTTTTTAATATTCTACAGATATAATAGTGATATCATTTTAAAGCTTCAGTTGTGCATGGTCCATTATAAGTGTTTGCGAGAGAAGCAGTGTTTTTCTCAGAAAATATCTGATGTAGCATTTGTTCATACATTAAAGCAAAAATGATGTATCATGCTATTCTGCGACCATAAGTGACAGTTGGAACATAATGATAAATCTGTCTATTCAAATGCAACAAAGGAACGTTTACTTCTCAGCACAGCTTGTTGCTTGTAAAAGGGAAACATGGCTTTTTTTCTCAAGTTTTTCCTTTAAATTGATATACGAAGACAGACCTAGGACATGTTATTGTTCAAAGAGAAATCCCAATAATTTAGCTGTAAGCAAAACAAGCACCAGGAAACAAGAATCAAAAGGGACTTTGTTGCTGTCCCTCCTTGTCTATCCCAGGGGTTCTCACATCACTTCCTAAAGTACTGCTTCATCAAACAATGGGACCCCTGCAATGAAGGAACATGCCACACCATAGGTACTTTATCTGTTTACACAGAAACCTACAGTGCTGAATGTTTGATCTGTGTGAAATCACCACCATAAGAAGAAAGACATTCCAAAGAAACCTGATATAACTCATACACTGCAAAAAACGATTTTCAAGAAAGTAAAAAAAACCTTGTTTATGGACATTTTTTCTTATTTTTTGCCTAAAAAGAAAATATATTCTTAACAAGCAAGTTTTGGACAAGAAAATAAAGCTTATTCTAGGAAAATATGTCTAACTTTTCCTTAAAAGGATATTTCAGCTCATCTTGAGCTTTATTTACCAGTTACAAGGCATGACAATGGTTTGGTTGAATTTCCAGAATAAAAATAAGATTATTTTTCTCATTTCAAGAGTAAGGGCATTTAAACAGCTGCTCAGTTTAAGAAATGTATTTATTGACACTAAAGTTTAATATAATTGCTGTCAAGTTTGACACAATATGCAGTATATGAACAAAGGCAGGAACTAAAAGCACATGGTAAACATGAAATACAGGCCCATTTGAAAAACAGAAACAGCACAACTCATTCACTTTAGGCCATGTCAAACAGAATAATAGATCAGCATCAGTATATCTATACTATGGCAATGCTAAAATCGCATTCAACTGTCAGAATTGATAGGAAAACAACAACTTCATTTTAAAAATTGTCACAAAACTGTCCAAAACAATAACCTGAAAATACAGTTCATGCATGTAAAGCAGTGTACCTTTTATAAAACATATGTTGAGCTCACGTGTAGTCCAATTACATCACCCAGGTAATATTTCATGACCGCACATGTCATATCTTTGTGTGTGAAACTGTAATATGGAATGGAATCTCATATCATATCATTGTTGGCTGGCTTTCCACCACTGAATCAGTCCTGTATGCCCACATGTTACTCAGATTTCTGTTCACTGCTGATGAGGGTTCCCTCCTAGAACTGCAATTGAGATTGGTTGATTAATTGACTAGTTGCGGATAAGGAAATTAAATACAAGGTACACTGATAATTTCTAAAAAATTTTAATGTCAGAAATATACTGCATTTTATAATTTACTCTAAAATATGCATGTTTTCAAGCTGAGTTTAATAAATGGATATTCATTTAATGCTCATTGCTATTTGGCAGCTTAACTGTAGTTTAAAAGCCTTGAAAAATCCTCAAAAACCTAAAATGGGAAAGCTAAACTAAAGAACACAGGAAACATGGAAAATGTTGCAAAAACCTTACAACCTTGAACAAGGAACATAAGACATGAAAACATCAGGGAGGGAACACAGATGATAACACAGGAGAGAATACAGACGATCCGACAAAGAACACACTAAATATACACACACAAAAGGAAACGAGGAATTGGCAGACAGGCACGAAACACAGCTGACACTAATCAGATGAGAAGAGACCAGGAGGAAGCAAAACAGAATACACCGATGCAGGGCAGGGACTATCAAAGTAAAACAGGAATAAACACGAATATCGAACCAGGGACAATACACTGAAGACAAGGGAGGTACAGAGAACACCTAAACACTGGAAATAATTAACAAATAACTAGGAAACTAACTGACACAATGAATATTAATAAACACAAACAACCAAGGAGACTGCGGACCATGACAATCGGTTTATTTAAAACAAAAGTTTAAAAAAATACAAAATGTTGTTTTCTCTAGTAGAAGAAATTAAACACTATCAGAATATTCTTTATAAATAGATAGCATTGTTGTGGATTATAAGGAATAAGCATTAACATATCTACTGTTAAGCTGTAAAAACAAGTAGACATCTAACATGAATATTTTATATGATTATTTTCAAATATATTAAAGTATATAGTCAGTCTCACCTTACAGATTTTTGTGTCCTAATCGATCCGCTGCATCGTCCATTGGCAAGGTGGTCGGAGTGTGTTCGAAGAATGTGATACCAAAATTAGCTGTAAACACGATATTCTTTGACACATCCATCTATGCCACAATCTTCACGGAAATCTGGACTATGGCTATGTGCAGAATTAATATGACTCAGTAGGGATTTGAGGGTCAGACCCACAAAAACGATGTAGATAACACAGCGCCAAATCATTTTGTTTTACTGGTCTGTGAACTACTTTTCCCATAAAGTCAAGATAACCAGGATTATTCCATTATGGGGTAGGAATGGCTATCCTAATTCAGTGCCTTATAACAGCTGTAGTAAGTAACAGCACCCACACGTCAGTATTTACAGAACATAATCTAACTAAATAGTCAAATATTTAAATATATATCATTTTATAGGTATAAAAGAGCGAACTAAACCATTTCCGTACACAACCCCATACTCCTGAGTTGGTACAGCCCACCTTCCCGCCTCTAGCTCCGTGCCTAAGCGGTTGGATTGCAGGATTTTGGGGTCTGGGTGTAGATGCGATACAGTTGGTACAGTGTGAAGAAATTAAGGCACGCTATGGAAAAACTGGACGAAATAACAATTGCCAACCTGAAAGGTATGTGACTGTTTTGTTTTTTCTATGTTTTGTGTTCTGGTATGTTGCATGTTAAGTCGCTAGCATGGCAGGCTATACCCGGTTGTTAGCTTAGCTTAGCTGTGCGGTTAGCTTAGTTGCATTAGCATTTTTAAATATGCTAGTGCAGAAAGTTATGAAAGAATTCATGTCCAGTTATTAGTTTCAGTGTCTGTGAATTTATTCAACAAGTGTGCAAAGTGCCATAAGTTAATGCCAGTTTTACAGAAATTGTGGGAGTTTCAAATTTCTATTAGTGAAGTTATTTCATTATATACTTTAGCCCAGGAAGCAAAAAAAAAAAAACATTTATATGTATACATGCATTTAATTGATGTATCACAAATATATTACTTTTACCAGTCAATAGGAGGAAGGTAATTTAGAACCTGTGGAGCAGTGAGGAGGGAGAATAATGGAATAGAGTCATGGTTTTAAATGGTAAATATTAAATTATGTTTCCTATGTATCCTGTCTGTTACCCAAGCAAAGCTGTCAGCTGGCTTGCACATGAGGATAATGCAGTGTAGTGATAATTGGAAACTCCTATTGCAGAAGCAAATGTTGGAGAAGACCTGCTCTCATCACTTTCACGAGATGACATCAAAGATCTGTTTCCTGGTCCTGAACATTGCCTCAGGCGTCGGGCTCTATGGCTTGCAGTGCACAAATGTGAAGAAGTAAGTTCTGTCCTATCGCTGTGTGACAAAACTGAGAACACACCAGCTTGTTTTATGCAGTTTCAAATAATTCCACCAATACTCACTTAACAGATAGACAGTAGAATCTTCTTTAGTTTTGATTTAAATCAAGTGGCCTACACATTTATTAAATATACATATTTTTTATTGTTCAACACTTTACTGATATTTTGTTGTACTATCTTTCATATTTAGAGACCTAAAGTTCTTGTGCAATTTTATGTGAAATTAGCCCTATGTACACTGTATTTTAGAACAAGACTGCTGCTGAAAAAACGCTAACAACTACTGGAGATGGTGACTTCTTCAGAGAGGAACCCAGCACTTACCTCCATCCAAAAACTTTGGATGGAGGTAATGCTACAGTATCTTGATTTGTCTACATTTATGCTTTGCAGATTACATTATTTGCAATGTTTAATGGTGTTGCCCTGTCTTATTTTTCTTTTTTCAAACCAGTGGAACATGCAGCAGCTGTGTTCAGAGCCCTTCCCATGCTTTTCCCTTCCAGCACAGTACCACCTAAGAAGCTGGGCATCTGTAGTGAGGCTTTTTTCCATGTCCTAAAGGTAAGGCTGCAATATTCTATGTGTATATATTGTTGAATTTTGCAGTTACTCATGTTTTCATTTTATATATTTTACTGTGGAGTCAGTCAAATATTCTTAAAGTTCAGATCCCCATAACATGTTGATGTTAATAAAACCTACAAAAAAAGTTGATCTATTTTAAACTGTAATGCAACTCAAAAATTGTGTTTCTTACAGTCTTGTTCTAATACTCTTTTTTTCTGTCATGTAGACTTCAGAAGACCCTGAAGGCTACCTGCGTCAGCGACCCCTGGCTTGTCCAGTTCTGCTTGTCTCTGAAGGCAACTGCATGATAGCTGTTGGAACCACACCGGTGAGCACTTTTGACCGGAAGGATCTTAATGAGGGACTGCTCTATCTGATGGCATATTACTATGCCCTCCACCTCACATATCCATAGTGCATTTCCACGCTGCTGCCTGTCTTGCAAACTGAAATACTCAAAGACTCCATCCATGACCGAGATTCAACCCCCTCTTACAAGAAGGCGCTTGGTGAGTGGAAGTCATTCATTGAGTGAGTCTCCCAGATGACAGACTCCATCTGCCTTGTTTATCAGACTCAGTGTTAGTCAGTGAGGTTGTTTTTTTTTCTATAGAAAAGTTGTTCAAATGTAAAACACATGTTTGTTTGTGTGGTCGTTAAACTTGTTCTTCTAAAATGTTATGTAATATAGGATTTGAAATAGTGATTGTTTTAAGCTTCAGCAAAATTTATTTTTGATACCAGCCAAGAGTGTGTTATACTGTTATTATTCATTTTAAGAGTATCTGGAATATGCACTTCTTATATTGGCCATGTTACACAGTACCCTGCTGAAATGTATAATTTTAGGCATGATTCTCCTGGAACAGACCTCAGTGAGTTACTGACCCATTGCTGTGTCAATAAAAGCGCAAAATCTAAGAGTGCTTTTGCTGTCTTAATTTAAGATGAATTCCCTTATTTTTAGTAGCTTTTTGAAGAGATGGTGTCTTATTCTCAGGAATTTTTGCTGATTATTGTTCTCAGAGTCGAAACATAATTCTTATAGTTAGCTCAATCAAGAAAGAAACAATTCCGTTTTAAGAAAATTTGTCCTATAGTAAGGTGTTTTTTTTAATGTGAAAAATCTAAATTAAGGTGTAGAATCTTAAAGTAAGCAAATAATTCTTGAAAACAGCTTGTTCAAGAAAGCATAATACTCATTTTAGGTGCAGATTTTCTAAATATCAAAGTGTCTTTTACTTATAATAAGTCACATTTTCTTCAAATAAGCATACATTTTAGACAATTTTGTCTAGTTAAAAGTAGAGCTGGGCGATATGAGATTTTTTCATATCACGATATGTTTTTTTCATTTCAGGCGATAACGATATCTATCACGATATAAGCCAAATAACTATATTTGTAAGATTTAAATGTGCCGTTGCTCACAAGTAAAATGTGAAATAATCAGCAGCTTGTTTTTATTTAAATATTTATTTCCCATAATAAGTTCAACAGGGTAGATGTACTTAAGGAACATGAGACTTTTTCAGATAAATAAAGGCAAATATTGCAAACTACACAAAAGGCAGCCGCTAAAGCGTTTAAGTTTCAAAATAAGACAAACGAAACAGACTAAATTGTCAATTCCACTTAGAAACAAAATATTAATTCTAAAAATAAATCTTAGTTTGTTTTACAGAAGAACAGACAAAACTGACTAACTTTTGTCAATATCAAATAAACTGAGAACTAAAAGGAAATTCTCAATCTCTCCTTGTTGTATAGCTGAGCTTTTCAAACAGTTTTAACAGTTACTTTAGTCTGACAAAAGCCGAATGACAAATTAGCGCTTCCAGTCAGAGACTGAGGCTACGTCCACACGTACACGGGTATTTTTGAAAACGGAGATTTTCCATTTTCGTTTTAAAAAATAATCCCGTCCACACATAAAGGCAGAAATGAAGGAAAACGCTGCTATGAACATGCCAAAGCAGCAGGTGGCGCTAGATTCCTAACCGTGCCTAAATGTTGGCCAATCAGAAGTCTAGAAGCCTCGGTGGGAAAAAGTAAACAAAGCTGGGGCATAGAAGCAGAACCGAGTCGTAAGTGTGGAGGGACAGTAACTGTGTGTATATGTAAGCATTTAAACACTGCAGAGAGTAGAATTAACAGTAACAGTATTGTAGAAATTCATTTCACCGAAACAATAACGTGGCGCACAGTGTGACGCATGCACCAGTTTATTGTATTTCCAGACTTGCTTTCGGCACAATTTACAGTGCACGCTACTCTATTTTTGTCAGACTTGAAATAGCCGAAATACCTTCACACTACGGAACTTCTATGGCTCTTCCGTTTGACAATCTCTCCGGCATTGGAACCATCATCTGTTTTCTCTTCGGTCACACTCGGTTGATTTTTCTAGTCGGCACACTCATTTCCTCCATTACGCGCTGGCTCCATTACCCGCTGGCTGCTTCCCAAACAAACACACGTGCGGCTTGGCACTTGTGCTGTACGTAACAAGTCACGCGACGTGACGCTGCGGCCGTGACGCTGCGGCTCTGCGCTACTTAATTTGGATTGGCTGACCTTTTTTTTTTTTTTTTTTTTGAGGACAAGAGCGGCGAGGTCTATCGCGATAGCTTAATTTCTCTATCGAGTAAAAGTTATATCGCGATACATATCGTTATCGTTCTATCGCCCAGCTCTAGTTAAAAGGCATATGGCAGTTAGATTAATTTGCTAGTTTTAAGAATTCTAGTCAAGCAACTTTTGCTTACCCCATTGGCAGATTTTTTTGCTCAAAACAAGAAAAATTTGTCAGATTTAAGAATATTTGGCTTGTTTCAAGTATAGCTGTTTTTGCAGTGTAGAAACTTTTTTTTTTCTCTTTGTGCTCTAATAAACCATTTTTCCCACAAAAAAATTAGGTTATTATGGCTGAAGGAAATCAGTTATGGATCAAAAACATTAGAGAAAGTATAAGAGGAAACTTTAAGATAAAACAGTGATATGGAGCAACCATTTTTAATAACTCTAGTAGGATTTAGATTAAAAATACACATTTTTAGTCTTTAATGTATTTGATCTTTCTTGTTTATTTGCATAACTATCTGTGCAATCTATCAAGCCAAGAAGACATTCACCCACATGTCTACTAGGCTGGGATTTCTTTGGGAATACATTTTGTATATACATACACACCAAATGCATATAGCTGTATGGATGTGTTCTCACGTTATCCTAAACTGTATCAAACACTCTTATTGTTCATTGATCATTATCAATCTCAATGCAAACAATACACCATATAAATCACATCAGACTTTTGCATATACAGGTGAAAATATAGAGTCAATTTTTTATATACATATGATCAATAGACTGAGACTATACTCTGAAGCTCACAAAAAACTTCTAATAGCACTATAGAGAAATGTTTACATAACTGGGTTTTTCTTCAAATTGCCCTGTATTTGTATAGCACTTTTCTAGTCCCTAAGGACCCCAAAGCGCTTTACACAACCTGTCATCCACCCATCCACACACACACATATTCACACACTGGTGATGGCAAGCTACATTGTAGCCACAGCCACCCTGGGGCGCACTGACAGAGGCAAGGCTGCCAGACACTGGCGCCACCGGGCCCTCTGACCACCATCAGTAGACAACGAGTGAAGTGTCTTGCCCAAGGACACAACGACCGAGACTGTCAGAGCCGGGGCTCGAACCGGCAACCTTCCGATTACAAGGCGAACTCCCAACTCTTGAGCAGATCGTGGCTCAAGAGTTGGGAGTATATGGGACTGCACATTTTTAAATATGATTTCACAGTATTTCACTGATTAACAGCTGTTGTCAGTGATATTTTAAAAAGCCTGTCAAAAGCATGATAGTGAACAAGCAAGTGTGGGTGTGATCAATGGGCTTTTTTAATTATTTTAATTACAGAGGGAGAAAATCCAGGTAACACAACTGATAGACCTCGACATATAGCACTTTGTCCCAAAGGAATACTTTAATTTGAAGTGAAATGTGTATCTAGAGTATGGAAAAAAGTGCTTGTCAGATCTTAATTTAAAATGAAAGTGAGAATGTAGCTAGCAGACATGTACACGCCACATGTACAGAATGGTCCAAAGTCTTAATCTCAGGAAGTATTGTATAGCCGGATATATGTGTCCACAAAGGAGTACTTGAAGTACGCCATATGAGACAATATACTGTATGAGTGTGAGTGTGTACAGGTGTTTGTGTTTGATGAGAGGAAAGGAATCTTGTAAACCAACCAAGATCAAAACAAAGTTCATGTGACTTTTTGTTTTTCTAGTTTATCAGAATCTACTTCAGACTTGTAGCTTCTAATCATTTTACCAGTCTTTGGTGTGTTTTGCTATGTACACTGTGCATCTCAGAAGTGTGTAACAAAGTATTCAAATACAAACCAAAGACCTTTTTTGTAATTTAATATAATATCTGCAGGATGCAGGAGCTCTGGCACAGACATGGTTATTGGTCTATTTGTTCACATTAGGATGCACAGTCAGGCTTGAGCTTAGCCGCACAATTTAGTACAAATGAGAAAGATTAAATAATGTTATGACATTAATGCAGTCAGGTGTATCTAGAAACAACTGTGTGTGACTGCGAGTGTGGTAGCTATTGTAATCATTATCCAGGATATGAACCAAGAAATGCACTGTAGACATACAAAATGTAGTTGACTAGTGAAGCTTTTTCATTTTTGTCTTTAAACTTTGAAAAGAAGTATATACAAATTAAGAGAAAATTTCATAATATTGTTGCAAGTACTAGCAGTTATTTTTCCATCCTAGTTATGTAGCTGTTGTGGGCCATGGTAACATTCCACTATATACTGGTCTGAGCAGTACAAGCCAGTATACTGAATCAGAAATGAGCACACTAATATTTGTACCAGAAACTGATGGAGACAAATCAATAAAAAAGTTTGTTTTACCTACAGATCTTTTGTATCTTTTATATTTTTTTTCCAAAATAACCAACTGTATAGTACAAGTGGTTCTTCTATTATGTAGAAAAAGATTTTATTTTATTTTTTTTACCATTTGAGTTACATGTTACACTTCTTAAGGTAAGGGTTACAGAAAACACTGTAGACCAGGCAGTGTCTTGGGAATCAGTCACAGCAATGAACAAAGCACAATGCCAGTGTATGTTGTCTGAGAGTGCCCTTGTTCAAATGAGAACATATAGTGCTCTTACTACAGCTTATAAAAACTCTATATAGGCTGTGTCTCACATAGCTGAGCTAATCAATTCTAATCCCTTTGACAATGAATAAGGTATTTTACTGTAGTGCTCTCTAAACCCAAGAGTGGCCTCAGACATTTTTTTCTGCTAAACAGTGTGGAAGAATTATGACTTACAACAAAACAGCTCATAAAAGAATTATACATTATACAAGGTTTATATATTATAATTATTTATTATTATTATTATTATTATTATTATTATTATTATTAAATCTATCAATCATTCCGTTAACACAAAGTAAAGAATTTTTTTAACTCAGGGGATCATGCTTCACTTCATGCGTCAGTTACTCAAGCATGTGAAAAAAAATTATATAAATTAAGCAGAGTTTAAATTCATCGTTGACCACACTCAACAATATCAGCATGCTAGTCAGTTTTACTGTACGTGGCTGAAATTGCTATTATTATTACCTAAGAGTGCAAACACACTGTACTTTACTGTTGAAACTGAAATGTTGTTTGTTTTACACGACTGCGCTTTCCATTCTGTATAACCTGCAGCCAGCTTAGTAAACATAAACCCCTCGTCATGCTCAGGAACCTCTCTGCTTCTGCCTGTTTATACAATAGGATTAGAACAATTAACTCCCAAGGCAACGTCAGGTCTGACACGTAGACACAGATAACCAGATATTCTAGGATGAAATAGAAGACAGTGTGACGTCATTGTTCCTGAGCCTTTGAGTTGAGAGTTGGCTCTCTGAGAGTGATTATGCTGATAAAGGCGGCAGGTTCTGTACTTGACAGAGAATCCTATTATTTCTTTGGAGGGACTCCATAAGGAGACATAGAGATTGTACAGGCTATTGCAGGTCACATAAAAGATACAGTCAAAGCAACAAGAGAAGAGCATGTTGTGGTTTAATCTGACAGAATCACTTGAGTCCTTTTTGGACTGAAGGCAGAAAAAGCAAGTAAAATAGGCATGCTAACACCCCTGAGGGGGCTAATTCAAGTCATATATGGTGATTTTCAACATTTCCTCCTTTATCCTACTATGTGGTGCTAAATGACATTGTTCAAAAGGAACAATTAAAGCTGGAAATGTCATGAGTGTTGTAGAGATGTGGTCATAACACATTTTGAATTGATGCCAGTGTTATTCAGTCCTTATTATTTAATTCCATGATGACCATGAAAGTATAACAAAATCATTCATCATTTATTAAGAAGCTGTTGAGGTATATTTTTTAAAGCAAGAAAAAACAATATATCAGTCTTGTAGAGAAACTAAACGTTTGTTTGATTTTTTTATTTTTATTTCTCATATGATGGCAATGATGATATGCTATGTGCCAGTTTATTGTGAGATGTTTCTCTGAAAAAGTAAAAACTCCTCTATTAAACTTCATGTGGGAACAAAAACTTAATTGTACATTGTTCAAGTAATGCCATGTGCATGGCTCAAAGTGAAAGGATGCACTTAAATGTTAAAGAAAAAGTTCCTCTGTTAAGAACTGTGTATTCAGCCTTTGAACGAAACTAGCAGATACAAATTTGAATGCCTTTGTCCCCAAATCCATTTCTATTCCTCACACTCTGCTCCTGTGAATAAATACCAGCCCAGGAGAAAACACTGAATTGTAGGTGTTGCTCTATTGCATCCTCTGTTTGAAAAGCAATAAAAAGCATTGGAGGATGAAAAATGAGGTGAACTACACAAAGCAAGTTAACAATAAGAAATAATGTTTCAAGGGTGTCAAGAATTTGAAGGCATTTTGGAAGCACATGCTGTTTCAGTAACCCAGTGTACTCAGGCCTTTCCTGTCCCAAGCCCTGATACAGACTTATAAATAGTTCCTCAGGGAATCTGGGAGAAAGGCTCAACAAGGAATGACACAAAAGTCTTTCTTTCAGGTGGCTGAATAAACAATGTCCTTCATATTTGTAAAATTGATTTCCTATAAAATTCAAGTGAAAGGCACTGATAACAGCATCTAATCTTCTGGAGCGCAGGCATTATTATATCCTCTTGGAGCACATACAGTCATGGATACTATAGAGTGCAGTATGCAGGGCCTTAGTCTGACCTTGTGTGTCAGCTCAGCACATGACAGAGGGGTGGAGAAAGCACCGTAGGGGCATGGCTCTACGTGTTGCATAGCCAATAAGATCTTGACTGGCCTCACCATTTAGCACCATCGTGTCCAGATTGTCCAGCTGTTTGATCTGGGCACTGAATGAACTCTACTTTATTCAGATGAAACAGTGACAGTGTTGAAACTTGTAGCCTGGCACCGACTCACTGATTTTTTGTGGACAGTCTGTGAAACAAATGTAGTGTTTCTTTTTTGTATTTTTTTAATATATATCCAAAGCCACTCAGTCCGATTCTGTGATGTCTGCACTGTGTTAACGTCCCTCAGAGACTTTATCTGCAGAGCTCATCTGTCCCTGTTCAAGAGTTCCTGCTAAGGTAAGATCCTTGATATACATATAATATTTGCCAGACATCATTTTTAAAATAATTACTTCAAGAACTAGTCTGTTTCCAGTTGGATATTCATAAAAAATGGATTGCTTTGTTAGTGTTATAACAATACTTATTATGTGAGAATGCAATATCCCTGAGCAAATATTTAACACATTATTCTCATCTATAATTAAACAGACAAATTCATTTCTGTCTAAAATTGGTACTAGAAAGCTGGGGTCAGAAAAGGCCTGAAGCGGGCAGAATGAATGAAAAGTCTTCCGCAAAAGAGCCCAATTTGGCACAAATTTAAAATTGCGTGGTTTCTCAACCATATTAAAGGTAATTTCTTTTTTATTTTCATTATTCTTAGTTTGACAATTTAATTCAGGCAACATATGGGTACATAGAGTTGAGACTAAAATTAATTACTAAGAAAAGGAGATACATTTACCAAACTTAATCTTATGAATTCAAATTAAATCAGTTGAGCCTCACATCTTTAAGCACAGGCACCAAATCCTTTTGTATATCTGCTGATGTCCTCTGCTGAGCCCACCCTGCTTTGTGCTGGTATGTGTGTTGTCAAGTGGCACTTTCAGGCCGCCCACTTTGGCTACTTTATTTAGACCTTTACAGCGTGAGGGGAGTTTGTTTTTATACCTCTGCATGTTTGTCTACTCCTTCCTGGCTTGAATGAATTGACTCTCGGCAGTTTTTACTGAATTATTTGATATTTTGCTCTTTATTTTAGAGACAGGCAGTCAATCCTTAGTGAGAACTTATCTGTTTTATTCATTATTTCTGCAGATTTACTATTCTATCCTGGGGTCCTGTCTGTCTTAACTTGTTCCTCCATTTATCATTTAATGTCAACTGCTGAATTTTTATTCTTTAAAAGTACAGATAGTCCTGTTTCTGTTGTAACAACATTTCCTGGTATATTATCCTGTTTAAGAGTCTAGACTTTATTCAATCTTTTCATTCCCTTTTCTCGTAATTTCATAGTTTCCAAAAGGAGAAGGCTCCTTGATCGATTAAAGGTTAAAACCTTTTTTAAAAAACTTTTACACTTAACCTAAACTAACTCAAATGTTATTGTTACCTACAGTGTGTTGAACAACATTGATTTTTAAAGTAGCATTTATTAAGAAAGGCCAATAAAAAACGTGGTGCAAACTTAGACATTTAGGCTTTGTAAAATAATATTGCTGTATTGTGGTCACTTCATGGAAAAATCTTTGGGCTGTCACAATGTTATTGGTAAAACATAATTAACTTTGATATGAAGCTAACCAATGGACAGGTAACATCAAACAACACTGAACTTTCTATGGATATGAAAACACAAGATTAAACTGGAAGCAACACATTAAAAAAGAAAAGAAACTATGACAAAATATATATCTATTTTGAGTAGAAAACTAATACAGTTACGTTTTCTAATGCTGGTTGCAGAGAACATCATCAGAGTACAGAGCTGCAGTTAGGACACCTTTTTGTTTCCATGTTTGTGTCAGTTTGTGTATGTATTTGTCAGTGCAGAGTCTATGGATAAGCTTTTCAGCACAAAAGTTTTTCCATGCAGCCCTCCCAAAATCCCAATTGCATGTTTCTAAACATAAATGAATGCTCACTGGTTGACAAGTCGGCCAGAACATTGAAGTATGAAAAGTACAGACACAGTGCAGTTGGTTGATGGACCAATTTAATGTTCCTCAAAAACAACAGTCATTTAGCATTTTTACTTGCATAAAAAAACAAATACTCCTTGTTAGTGATAACCAATAATGTCACACACACAACTTATTTCTTTGATATGCAAAACTGATTTGATTTAGTGGCAGTGTAAGTTCTTATTTCTCTCAGTGTATTGCTGCTGCAAGATAAAGAAGGAGGCACATTTACAGCTGCACAGCAGATGCTAAAATCCCAGCTCAATAACAAAAGTTCTTTAAAACATTAAATATTCACTACGTGCTGCACACAACTGGTTTATCCAATAAGTTTTCAGAGTCCTAACCCAATTCATCAACCAAATCAAGTCCTCCTTGGCTGAAAAACGCTACATCATCAGCCATTCCAGAGCGTAGCCCTGAGCTATTGAGCAGTGTGAATTCAACCTGTGTTCGTGGTCTGATCGATGTTCTCTCTGGATAGTCTCCCCTGTGTAAACAATACAGTAAGTTGTTTGACTCTGCAGATGGACTCGTATTCATCATTTCTAAAGTGAAACTGTGTGAGATCAGCGGGTGGGAGTTTAGTAAATGCATGCAGAGATCAATTCAAAACAAAGCAAGGCCAGAAATGCCATGTTTAATCTTGAACATAGTTATTAAAGTTGGGGAAATGCTTTTGCAACATAATGAATCTTTTCATATACACATGTGGTATCGTCAAAGCAGGGTTACTCAGAAGTTATAGGTCGGTATAGAAGGTTCGTACTGTATAATGCATGACAAAGCTATATGGTGAAGTGGCCAAAAGGGCTGAAATGGCCAAAAGGGCTTCCAAAGAATAGAAAAGCCTAGTTAGCGCTGAGACCAAGGAGCATGAAATGCATGAAAACATTTTGGAAAAAGGAAAATTAAAATCAAGACTGTGAGACAGTACCTGATGTGTATTTTTTCTAGTTTTCTAAAAACTAAAAAAAAAGTAACATCAACTTACTGAAGGTTAAAAAAAATAAAAGCAAATGTTTATTTGATAAACACAGTGTGAAAATGTGAAAATTACGCCTCTGGTAGAAAATTTGTTAGTTTGATTTTCCTTCTTCAGAAGCTGCCATGATAGGCAATGCCAAAGTAAAATGTACTAACAATATTACTAAACAAGAGAGGTGAGCCAGAAACAAAACCACTGCTGGTGTTTGGAAATACTGAAAACATTAAATCTGAGTTCTGTTTGCAAGGTCATACTGGTTAAGATCAACTTGAATATAAAGTTGATCTATTGCTGACGCTTTCTAGTCACAAAACTGATATAAGAATGTTTTATTGATGTCAAATGTTTCAAAGCTGAGGACAAAATATCAAGTTCAAGTAAAAGAGGACAGTAAATTGAACAATGTATCACAAATGACTGTGCAGCTGTATGAAACAGAAAAATGTTTTGTAATTTTCTATGTTTATTGATGGGTTGAATATTTATTAAGCACTTAACGAAATAAAGTTTTTTCAGCTTGTTTGCCAAAGGTCTTCTGTATTCTAATTCATAAACACAAATATCATTTTGTTAAACTGTTTTAAGAATTACAAGCAACTAATCAAAGGACTTTCTCTGTCACTTTGTTCTCTCCTAAACAGTCATTGTATCTGTAAAACTTCTTGAGTTTTAAGAGGAGATTTGCGAAGAACAATGCCACCAGCCGTCGGTGGTCCTCAAGGCTACACACCACCTGAGGGTGGCTGGGGATGGATGGTGGTGATTGGAGCCTTCATCTCTATTGGCTTCTCCTATGCATTTCCCAAGTCCATCACTGTCTTCTTCAAAGAGATTGAGGTGATCTTCAATGTGACAAGTAGCCAGGTGTCCTGGATCTCCTCCATCATGTTAGCCGTCACGTACGGCGGAGGTGAGCTACAGTACCATCCAAGACAAGCAGCTGAAATCAATACCCAGCTCTTAGCATGACCATACTACATTTATTCCTTTAGTGTTCTGTTACAAATAAGAAAAAAAATCATTTATTTTTGATGAAATACAGGCTTACTGTGTAGCTTTTCAGTCACAGAGAGATCACACATAATCATAATTACTGTGCTGAAAAAATTAAACTGGCAAAACAAAAGTTCAAGTGTTCCATTGAAATGCTGTTGCAACATTATCTTTCTCTGGAGCATATGAATGAGTTTAAGCCTTGCACACCTACCCATTCTTTTCTCTTGTGCTTTGAGACTGGAAGACCACCAGGGGTTTTGTTTGTGTTCTTGCACTGATGAGATGAATGAGACACTTCATGATGTCACTCTGGGCTGGTCAATCAGATGACGATAAAGCCCTTTTCAAGCTCACGATAAATAAACAGAGAGAGATCAGAGTTCAAAGAAGTCCTTCTTGTCCCAAAAGGCCATCTCCTCTGAAATCAAAACACTGCTGTTCTCTTTGCTCTAGTGTGTGATGAACTGGAAAAATGATGACTTAGGCATCTAGTCTCAAGGAAGCTTCGGGAAAGCTGCTTTAGTCTTCCAAACTAATGTGTGAAGTGGGAAGTGTAGCTCCATATAAAATACACTGTCAGTCAAATTTTATACATGGGGCTATGTGTAAAATTGTTTGTAAGATTTGCTAGCAGTAAAATAAAATAGGAAATATGGCCTCACTCAGCTAGCATTACACTGTGTGCATAATGGTGAACATATTGCATCAAAACATCCCAGGTGAAAACATCCCAAGAAACCAAGGTGCCACATGTCTGTTATTTACTCTGAGTATTAAGTTCCTAAGGCGAACAAAAACTTCACATTCAAGTTAAGTCCTCATTACTGTACAACAGAAGTATCGTGTTCCCCGTGGAAGAAATCAATGCTGCTTATTGTTCAGCAACACTTAACAAGCAGCTGCTTCTGGAGAGTGACATTCAGGCATGCAGGAACAATGGTTTAAGGTTATTGAGTTACACTGTAACAGTAACTGATTGTTCTCAACTTGCCTATCTTTACCATGGTGTTGCTTTTTATTTGTAACACATAATGGACCAAAGTGGATGTTTGTTAATCACTTCTTTTTGTTTCACTTGGCTCTTAGAGCCTCACATGCCCTAACAAGTTATGAGCTGCAGTGTCTTAGTATACGTGGATATGTGTAACTCCCTCAATTAATGCAAATGTTTGATGTAAATATACACAGATGAAGGCAAGCTACGCATAGTAATTGAGAACAGAGAATAAGCAAGGCAATGTTTGTCAGCGCCGTGAGCAGATGACAGCTGAGCCTCTTGCCATCTCTATGTTAAACATTCAGAACACATCAGCAGGAGAAGTTCATTAACAGCCCACTGTTGCGTACCTCTGTACTCCTTCAATTTTTGATTCATTATATTCATAATATTCTACATTGGTTTGTCTCCAACCTTTTTATCATAAGCAACCCACCCTGCAACGCAGAAGGAAAGAACTCATTGTTTGTGAGGAGACTGCCTGCATTACAATTTAAAAACCCTTTGTCTTGCACCGTGCTGGCAAATGAGTCTGGACAACCTCTAAACAAAAACTGTCAGTTTCCATTTGGGTTCATTGGCTAGTGCAGAGATTTGGCAGGAAGGCAGAAGTGTCTTCCATGTGGATCCTCATACTCATTTAGGCTGGTTGTTACATGTCTTAGATGGAGATGGTGTTTTGCGACCCGAGCCCTCAGTGCATTTTAGTCATTTGTCTACTAGTCATAGCAATTTTCCTGAGCTGATTTTGAATCCAGTATGCATGAATCTTAATAAGCTGGTTACTGTTTGCACAGTCAGTCTTTCTTTCTCTATAGCCAGTATCAAAATCTAATATTTATATATGTTATATATATATTTATATATATAACAGAAGATTCAGTGTTATTTTAACCCCAATGTACACACCAGTGAGAAAATCACCCCAGTACACTCACACAAATACCCCCACCCGCTTGTCTGAGCTGAGATATTTCTAATGATCATTTCAATTGTGTTTGGAGTACATTAAAAAGAGCTCCAAAACAAATTATTCTTCTGTCAATTTTTATGAATATCTGGATCAAATAAATGATTATTTCATTGCAGCTTTTGTGGTTTTTCTGACAGATCGCATTATTAATGGCTTGGGAGCACATCTACTGCAGTGCAGCACTGACAAAACTGATTGCTGAAGTTGTTTGAATTTGCTGAGACACAGCTGTGGCACTAGAGCCCTCTGGTGGTTAAAATTAGAATTGTGCCTTTGAATAGATGAAAAACATGTAGCGACATGATATATATGCTATATTTATATATTTACTATATTTGTTCTTTGTTTCTTTTGATTCAGGTCCAATCAGCAGCATCCTGGTTAACAAATATGGGAGTCGTCCCGTTATGATGGCTGGAGGATGCCTGTCAGGATTGGGCCTCATTGCTGCTTCTTTCTGTGAATCTGTTCAAGCACTGTACTTTTGCATAGGTGTTCTTGGAGGTACCTAGTTTTTAATATTTTCAAGTTTGTTTGTTACTAACTTGTTTTTTTTGTACACTGTTGTTTTTTCAAACACTGTTTCATGCTCATTTTTATACATATTTTTACTGAATCTTTCAGGTCTGGGATTGTCCTTCAACCTTAACCCTGCTCTCACAATGATTGGAAAGTACTTCTACAACAAGCGACCTATTGCTAATGGGCTTGCCATGGCTGGAAGTCCTGTCTTTCTTTCTACCCTAGCTCCTATTAATACTTGGCTCTTTGATCAGTTTGGCTGGAGAGGAAGTTTTCTGATCCTGGGTGGCCTGCTTTTCAACTGCTGTGTTGCAGGTTCCCTCATGCGACCTATAGGACCAAAACCCAAGCCTGCAGAGAAGACCACAGAGAGGAAGACTGTGTTGCAGACCATTAACAGCTTTATCGACCTCACTTTGTTCAAGCACCGTGGCTTTTTGCTCTACATAGTGGGAAATATTGTCATGTTTTTTGGCCTCTTTGCACCGCTGGTGTTCCTCTCTAATTATGCCAAGAGTAAACACATTGCCAAAGAGAAGGCAGCTTTTTTACTGTCTATCCTCGCTTTTGTTGACATGTTTGCCCGACCCTCAATGGGCATGGTGGCCAATACCAAGTGGGTCCGTTCCAGGATACAGTACTTCTTTGCTGCTTCAGTACTGTACAACGGCGTGTGTCATGTCCTAGCTCCAATATCAGAAGATTATACAGGCTTTACCATTTATGCCATCTTCTTTGGGTTTGCTTTTGGCTGGCTGAGTGCAGTGCTGTTCGAGACGTTAATGGACCTAGTCGGAACGCAGCGTTTCTCCAGTGCTGTTGGGCTTGTCACTATTGTTGAGTGCGGTCCTGTATTATTAGGTCCGCCGTTACTTGGTGAGTACCCCACTAATGATAATAACTACTTACTATATACTTACTATAACTACTTACTATACTAATACACTTGTATATATAAGTTATACAGTGGATTGTTAAGCCACTACATAAGTGCTTAATTTTATTTTTTAACTGGCTAGCAGAGGGCACTCCTTGAGTCTCAATAAGAAGTGCAACTGTATAAAAAAATGGCCTTGTTGGTCACTCAATCTTTTACTTCAGTAAAGACTTCGCTTATAGGTTTATGGTCTCAATCTCTAGTTTCAGCTGTTACACAACACAATATTGTCTTCATTTTGTAATTTTGATTTAGACTGCTAGATTATCCATCCATCCATTCCAGCTGTCACTGGGTGTGAGGTGTGGTCTCCCCAGACAGGTTACAAGCCCATCACAGGGGCAACACATAGACCCTTACACTGTTCCACTAGAATAGACTATCGCACATTATGTCATTGAGTGTAGTACCTTGTAAGTGAAAAGCCATGAGCATGTAGGGTCTGTAGTTTTTCAGTCAGTACCAGCCCTTGCACTACTATCAAAACACACAAAGGGTAACAGCTAAAATATCCATCTGAACAATTCTGAATGTGAGTGCACAAACCAAGACTTACATTTTTTATATACAGTTTATGCACAGAAACAAATGATCCTGTATGATGTCGTTTTGTCTTCACAGGGAAGTTCAAAGATGTCTACCATGATTACAAGTACACCTACCAGGGCTGTGGGATCATCCTCATAGTTGCTAGTGTCTTCCTGTTTGCAGGAATGGGGCTGAACTATCGGCTGCTGGACAAAGAGAAAAAAAAGGAGGAGAGGAGAGGAGTGGTGGGAGTTGGAGAACAAAAGTCCAACAGGGACAATGCTGCCAAAGAGGTGGCAGAAGCTAGGAATACAGAGGACACTGTATAAAGTCCTGCATCAAGTCAATTTACAACATAGGTCAATTTATTGTCCTTAGTGAGGTAATTTTTCATCAAAAGAAACATGCTTTTTCAACAGGCAACAATAGCATTAATTCCTCATCAGTTTGATTATGCATTGTTTTTGAAGCCCACCATAGAACTCATAGCCACAATTATAAAAGTCCTTTAAACACAAATACACAATCCTCATTAAATATATACCTCTTATATTTATACTTAAACCTCATAAATATAGTAAATAAGCAATTTAAATTACGTCTGTCTTATTGGTAATAATCATTATAACATTCTTTATAACTTTATTTCCTTTAGCATGTTAACCTTCTGAAATGTACAATCACATAATGAAAGTGTTTTGCTCTCGTTTGTTTGCTGTTACCAGTAGAAAGCTTTATTTTTAAGAGACACTTTCTCTTTTCTCACTTCTCTCTCACGACATTTATAAGACAGCATGAGCTTTCCAAGCACATCACAGCAAAGTGCAATTTTTTTTTAACTTTCAGAAGTATCACCCATGCCACTTTGTTTATTCCATAAGCACATTCATTCTCATTCTAAATTCTTTTAAATGTTATTTTTTTCTGGTTCATTGTTGATAATGCATTATGCCAATTATAAAATAATTCTGATGTTTAGCGGTTTGCCTTATGATGGAAAACATGCCACTGACTGCAAAAAAAGGAATTTTGTGGAAAAAGTCAAATAAAAGGCTGTTTAACAAGGATGTAATACTCCACTGTGTCTTGTGTCTTGTTTTTTCTTGAATCTAAGATAGAAATATGGTATGATATTTTTGTTATGTGCTAACATAATTTATTTAAAAATTAAATCTTAACGTCAGGAAAAAAAGAATAATTCTACATTATTATTTTGTTTGTAATATTTTTTACATATCAGTTTTGATACAAGAGTTCAGAGAATAATTAATATTCTCCACTATGTACCAAACTGATTGATGGTTTCAAAGATACAAAGTGCTGTTCTTATATGACATATATCACCTCCAACTGCATATCTGTGCTAAATTAGACCCTTGACTATAACGTATTACCTTCATTTTTCATTTTATAATATACAATTTTGCTTTATTTTGCCAATTTTACACATTAAATATTAATTAAAGGGACACAGCATCCGCCCACCAAAAAAACAACTTAATTTTGTGTATATACCACTGCTACCACAAACATTATTCTTATATTATTATTATTATTATTATTATTATTATCATCAAGAAGAAGAAGAAAAATAAGATAATAAAAAAATAAAGTATGATATTTAAATAAACCTGAACGACACAACAATAGTCTTCACTTAAACAGTTGGGCAAGAGTCCTTCCTCGCCTCGTGCAGGGTGGTCGCGTTATAACCGTTAACCAAGTTTAACAGGTAACGTTTAAAAAAAATGTCATAGTTTACACGTAGTACCTAGTAAATTACCACATTGATGTTTATTAAGTAACATTCTAAACTACTGACTATTATTATTGGTTTTTTATCTTGTATTTTGTGGGAATTAACGCTGCTCTAATATACCGGAGGTAACTGTTAGCTGTTGTCTGCGAGCCTAGTTGACTCACAAATAAAAAAGCTAATTACTGTTAGCTAACCAGCTAATGTTTAGGGTTATTTGACTTGTGAATATTAGGTAAAAAGGGAAGATAATAGTTATTTGTAGTCTTCTGGCATTTCTGTGGTGTTTATTAACGATGTCTTGGTTTAAAACACCGCATTATTAAATAACTAGGTTATTGCTGTATGGCTATTCCAGAATGGAGAGAGATCAGCGTTTTAGCTTCAAGCTGTTGGTGCCTCCCAGGGTGAATAACGGACCAATATCTGCGGTTCAACCTCAAGAAATAGTTGAAGACAGAGGCAATTTCATGAAAGCATTGCAACCTGTAAGTCAATAAATAGTTCGTTATAATTAGTTAATAATTAGAAGCTAAACAATGATGAAAAAACTCAAAGCACCACTATGCTAGCTCAGCAGTAACTATTTAACCTTAGCAATGACCATTGTATGTGTGTTGTCAGCAGCATTCTATGAGGCAGTAATTATTAACACACATGACATTAAATATTACTGCTCTTTTCCACCAGAGTTACAGTGAATGCTTTGACAAAGAGAAAAACATCCTGTTCCCCAATACAAACATGGTTGCACCAACTAAACCGCCCAAACAAGGTATTTGTGTGTCTTTGTGTTATTTAACAACACCAGTTCTATCACTTCCAACAGAAGAACTGCACTATAAATACTAAACTAATTATTGTTTCCCACTAAAGACTTTCTGAAGATGAAACTCATGCAACCAATGGAGAAAGACGGGGTAAATATTTCTATTGCACAGAAATGTGCAGCATGAATATGTCTGTGTGTGTCATTTTACTTCCTAAACTGTGGATGTTTTCCAGAATAATTGCAATCCTGGTCAGCTTTATTCAAAGCTGTTTGATGAAGTTGAGAAAATTAAGTGTTGGAAGGTTAAAGTTTATTCTGACACTGTGGAAAAGGAAAGAAGGCTCCAAGATAACAAAAGAACAATTGAAACACAGCGCAAGGCAATTCAGGAGTTGCAGGTGTGTACCCCACAGACTGATCTTATTTGATCTTATGCTTATCTCTGTCTATCTACTTATGTACAACATTTACAACAGGAAGAGATAACTTTGAATTCTTTAATGTATTTTCTGTCTGCAGTTTGGAAATGAAAGTCTCAGCATAAAGCTGGAGGAGCAGATTAGTGAAAATGAAGAACTGAGAAACAAGTATGTGTGATTTGTGAAACTAAGATAAATATGATGATCTGATTACATTTAGCTTTGTTTTGTTCCTTTAATTGTGAAATGCTAAAAACTCAATTTTTAAAATGCAGAAACAATTCAACATGGAACTTGTGCAATATACTCAAGGAAACCTTTGACTCGTCAGTTGAGAAAATACAGTTATGTAAGTAAAAATTCTGGTGATCTGGAGAATACTTTTCTTTATCAGCTTTAGTAAGTGCAGAAATAAACGGTACATTGCTGTGAATGTTTTGCAGTTGAAGCTGAAAGAGAGGAAACCCACCACCTCCTTACTGAAAACAACGAAAGCGTTAAGGTAAAACACCACAAAATATTTGCCAGTAGTAGCTTTTAATTTATTATATTTTGTTGACCAAAACATTGTAAAATGATGAGGTTTGATTGCCAGTTTATTACTTTTTCATTTAGAAAATGATTGCCGCATTTGAAAGCCTACGTGTCCGAGTAGAAACTGATCAGCAAGAGATGCAGAAAGGTATATATATATACATTTCTTCTTGCCGCTATTACGCCAAAATGTTATGTCTTTTACTCAATAAAATGCCTTAAATGTATTTAGGCTTTAAGTGGAACTAGATGAATTAGTGACACTTTGACCATCAACACAGCATGTTTTATTGTTTTTCAGTCGAAGAAGACTTACTGCGATTTGACCATCTACAAAAGAAATATCAGCAGGAATTTAAGATAAAACAGGAAGAGGTTGGTGGGGGCAAAAAGCCCTTCCATCAGTTTATTTGAGGAACTTTTGGCATGAAATATATTTCCACAAATTTTACAAATTTTGACACGTTAATGACTGACATGTTCTTTACAGATAACCATGCTTCAATTAAAACTTAAGGATAAGGAAACCCAACTACAGAAACTCCTGCTGGACCTCGATGAAACTCAGAAGCACTGCAATGAACTTCAACAGTCAACAAGTAACATCATAATTAGATCTGAAGATAAGCTGTGAATGTTGATTTTATAAACTTTGCTACACTGGTAATAAAAACAGTGTGTTCATAACAAGACATTTTTTAAATATTACTCAGTATTAAATATGCAGAAGTATTAGAGTCATGACAGTATATTTGGATAGATGCTCATTAACATGAGAAAAGGTGCTTAGTATAAGGTGAAAATGTTTTATTTCTTTTCCAGACTTCAGGTCAGGTTAGTACACTTTGTTTTGGGGATATTAATATTATATATGTGCTTTTATAGATCATCAATTTGAAGTTCTCAAAAGTGCAAAAGCTGAACAGGAATCTCTTCTTCAACAACTGAATATTGCTGAGCAGCGCTGCAGAGAGACTGAGGTGAGTATCTTGAGATTCTTTTCTTTGTACTGAAATTGGGCTCTTGTGTTGCATGCAATATGCTTTAACTGAAATATTAATAACCCAACAAAGAAAAATCAGGAAACTACTGCTGCAGCCTTGGAACAAAGTAAAAAAGAGTATGCTGAGGTCATCCAAAGCAAAGATCTCAGTTTACAGGAGCTCAACAGAGTCAAAAACCAGCAAGCAGAGGAGTTAGAGTGCATTCAATCAACCATTCAAGAGCTAAAGACTTCACTAGCACTAGAGAAAGAGAGGTATATTAAACTCCTTCATTCACAGTGTTTTCTAGATAAAGTACAGTGTTTCCTCATGTCATTATATTCTTGTTTTTACTTTTCTGAAGGGCCAAAGAGCTTGAGGATAAACTTATAGAAAACAACACTGAACTTGAAAGGAGAAACACAGTTTTAGGTAAGTCCCACCGGATAACATGTGTTGATATTTTTAGGTGATGTGGTTTCAAGTCGAAAGAAATATTTTACTCAACAGGGGAAACCTTTGACCAAGCTACAAAGAAAGATGGCCTAATCCAAATTCTCAAAGATGAACTGGTACGGTTTATTTGAAGGGAAAGTGTACGATTTCTCTCTAAAACCAGTCCTTGCATGCCCAAGTCTGTTACATACCTTCAAAACAATATGTGTTCTTGTTATTAGGACACAAAATCTAAATCCATTGAGTCAGTGAAGGCTAAAATTCAGTTCACTCAAGCTAAAATGGAGGAACTCATGGCTGAGCTTTCAAAGAAAACTGAAGAAATCCACTTGGTTAAGGTGATATAAGTAGATAAATAGATACATAATGCAAAAAGAAAAGACGATCTGTATCAGATAGCCTAATAAAGATACTTAAAATTGTTTGTCCTTTTTCCCTGATACAGAAAGAAGCAGAGAATGCTTTTGCTGAAAATGATTCACTGAAAAAGGCTTGTGAAGCTGCTGAAAAGGAAAAAGAACATTTACAGGAGAAGTCCACTTTGACTCAGGTATTTACATGTTTTTAATTTTGTTTCTCATCCCCTCACCTCTTATCCACTAGAGAAAGCTGTTTATGTGTTTGGTAGTAAAATATATTCATTGGGTTGAAATATACAATGCATTGCTTCTCTGCAATATACCTGCAGATCAAAGTGCAGGTGCTGGAGGAACAGCTGTGTACTGAAATGAAGAAAAATAAGGAATGCAACGTTCAGATGGAGCAGCTGAGGAAAGACATTTTGCAAAATGAGTGAGTTATTAATAGACAGCCATTTTATCATATTAGCATATATAATATTTTATTACGCTGTTGTAATATGTTTCATTTTTTATTTATGTCATTTTTAAGAGTAAAGTATGAAGAGTTATTATCAAACTTTAATGAGCTGCAGTCTGAGAAGACAGCCATTCAAGAGCAGTTTGAAAATGGATTATCTAACGTGCAAACTATTGAGGCAAACATGAAGGTTTGAATTTTATTATATTATTGTCATTTTTATTATTATTTGTATTATTATTAATTCATTTATTATATGAATCACAAATTCTGAAAACTGTTTTGACTCAGGTGAGTGAGGAGAAGGCATTAAAACTCGATGGAGAAATTCAAACGCTGGTGGAAGAAAACAAGACTTTACGGTGAATATGCACTTCAGAGGCTTAAAGATACTTTTTCCTGATTGGAATGCACAGTTTTTGAGATTTAAATATTAATTTTCCATGCAATAGAGATGAGTTAACTGCAGTCAAAACCAAAATCCTGGGGAAATGTGTACAAACAGAAACTCTGCAGAAGCAAATTGAAGAAAAGGTAAGCATCTTAACTAAATTATTAGTAGAAACAGGGCTTTATAAAGATGCTTATTCTAAACATGTTCATTATGACTTCTTTATGCTCTGTGTGAACAGTATGAGCAACTTCAGGTGAAAATCACAGAAAAAGAAAAACAGATCAAAGCTGTGGAAACAAAGGTGAGTGAAAAATGTGAAATTGCAAATACTGTTGTTATTGATCATTTTCTGGAACTAAACAAAAAATCTTTGCTTTTTAGCTGTGCAAACTCAGAAAACAATATGAAATTAAATTTAAAGCCCAGGAGGAATACAAGAAAGAGGTTTGTAATGACCATGAAACTCTAGCTATAAAAGGAGTGGAATGGTATTTATTGTCCTCACTTGTATATTTTCAGAATAAAATGCTTAAGAAACAAATGGCACAGGAGATTGCAAAATCCAGTGACCTTGAAACAACGGTATGGGGATGGTTTGCTTTGTGTTTTTATTTTCCAGTTGTTAATACGTATGTGAACTATTTAAGCTAATCAGTATTAGACTGGAAAATTAAGATGCTGCTTTAATCTTTAGATCAACAGCCTTCAAAATGAGTCCCAGAACCTTAAACAACTCAAAGGAGAAGAACATGAGAAACTGCTCAAGGCTCTTGAGTCAAAATCGACTTTTGCAGCAGAACTTGAGAAAGAGGTTACTTTTTTATTTTTCAATTTGTAATTTCAATTTAATTAACATTTACCTCCTTCAAATTGAATTTACAATAATAGAACCAATTTGTGTTGTAGGTCCAGAAACTTAGAATAACAGCAGCAGAAGCCATTAAGAACAAGGAGGCCACAGAACTTAAATGCCAGCATAAGATTGGAGATATGGTCACTCTGATGGAAAAACATAAGGTAAAGTTATTATAATGGCCTTTTTGCTGTCTGATAAATATGTCTCATGTATATTGTGTTGGAATGAACCCAACTTGTCACTACCAGAGCCAGTATGACCGGATGGTCCAAGAAAAGGACGCAGAACTTGAAGAGAAGAAGAAGAATGAGATGGAGGCGACTGCTCGTGAAAAATCACTGGTACCAAGAAACATGCTAAGTAGCACTAATAATGATTGACCAGAAAATATGTCATATCCTAACATTTGCATCACAAATTTCTCTAAATCAGGAATTGGACCTCTCAAAGCATAAGTCTGAAAATGAGAGGCTGAAGAAAGAGCTGAAGGCAGAAACAAGAGAGAAGGTATATCCTACTTTAAATCAGTTTATGTTGGATTTATGAATACAGCTGTTTGTTTGTCATACTTCTGAGAGAGACAGCTCACAATGTAACAAACACTTTGAATTTAGAAAAACCTCAGAAACAAAACAAGTGATCTGAAGCAGGAAATGTCTGTTGTGAAAAGGACTCTGCTGTCACAAGGGAGCGACAAACAGGTACAGTGCATGCAGCTCATAGGCTGCCACTAGATGGCATTCTTTGTCATTACTTTTAGTTGACCCAAAATTGTATGTGTACTACTACAGGTAGCTGCCTCAAACTATAAACAAGGGAAAAGTTCAGAGGTTCCAAAAGAGAACTCTTCAAAGAGTCACACATTTGACTTCTTCAAGGCCAAGAAAACTTCCTCCTACAGCAAAGATGGTCAGAGTTTGGCCACTCGTACAACATATGTGAGTTTTATCGACCAAAATGTTTTCAACAGATTAAGCACGTTTTGTTTCAGACATTTTTGTTTAAGGTAAGCTTAGAAAATCAGATGATTAAGGTTTTTATAACTACAGATTTCTCAAAATAGCCTTTTCTACTTCAGATATAGTACATCCTTGGTTTTGGGTATTATGAAAAATAAATACAACCCCAATTGAATTTGCTGAACTGGTATTTATTAGAAAAATAATCCATGGTACCAGGTTATAGGTAAAGACAAAAACAGAACAACATTCAGCTGAGTCAGGATCAGCCGATATTTGGTATAAGTGATTGGTGGATCAAAACGGACAAATAGATTCATTTATTATTTTTCCATAATATTTGCGAAGATTTTAATTGCCATTTTTTGGTTTGTTTTTTTTGGTGGACATGGTGTTTTAGCCTTTCAATTTGTAGCCCTATAGCTATTCATAATGTTTATTATTCACCTGGATTTTATTTAGAGAAAGAAAAGAGATTTTAAATGTATTTATTGTGTATGAGTAAAAAAAGGTATATATTCATATGTTTGAATGAGAGTCTCAAATGTGCCATGGGAACTAAAAATGCACCAGAGTTGACAGATTTATTTAGAAACCATCAATTAACAAGAATAGCAGTGTGAATATGAGCATGGGTGTTACGCATTGGAGAAAACATTTAAATTCATGAAGAGCATCTCTCAGAGATTAGTAAGCTAGCAGCTTTTATAGGGCCTGAGAATACTGGCGCCAGATACTCTTAGTCAGTTCACATGGAAGACTCTGCTAATAATTGCCTATAGCTGTAGGGAACGACTGCAAAACTTTGTGTGTGAGTGCAAAGCAGTACAATGTAACCTTATTACCACAGCCTTTTTCTGAAACAACTTTGTTTGAATTGTTGTTAAGGAATCTGCTACTGAATTTATCAGAGCATCATGTGGAACACCAAAATCCAAGGTAGACTGCAATTTAACCTATTCATAAAGTAGATATATAAAATGGCTATAGTGACAGAATAAATTATAACATAATTCATGTATCGATATGCTTTTATTTACTTTAAGTTTTATGATAAATGATTGCACTGACTTTGAATTGTAGTGCATCAGCAGTGAAGACATGAAAACCCCAAGAAGTCTTACAAACCATATTGCTGGAACAACAAAGATCAAAGTAATATAGTATACCATTCTGACATTTTCCAAAATTGAAAAAATATGAATATATTCACTGACATTTACTCCCCTATAGTCCTACAGAATAAGGACTCCCCCTTCTGAACAGTCAGCACAGTGGGGAAAGAGCGCCATTGAACTTGACCCCAAGTCTGACAGCTCAGATCAAAATGATCTCTTGGTAAGCAATGTTTTTTTGTTTTTGTTTTTTCGGGTTGGGGGGTGGGGGCTTGTTAATATTTAAAAAAAATAATGGCATAAACCTTGCAGGTTATGTGAATGTGATTTTACCATTTCTGCAAATTCGCTAGGACAGATTAATGTGTATTCCTCTGTTTCTTGTCTTGATAGACCTTTACAAATACACCTGCACATAAAAGTTCAGATTCACAATGTAAACTCCACATTCTCAAAAAGGTAATGTGCCTTTATGATCCAACAAAGTGGCATATAATATACTTACTTTGATTTTTAAAAATCCCTATATGTGTGTATGTGTGTGTTATTTTTACAGAATCAGAGCCCACTCATTCATAAATCACCAGGAAACTCCTTAAAGCTGGCTGCAATGAAAAGAATGAGAGATGCTGGTTGGACAGCTGTTACTGGCTGTGACAAAAAAAAGAAGAAGACCAATGAGAAGATTTTTGCCTAAGTATGGCTGTTAGGTCAGATTAGCAGTAATAACAATATTGGTAGAGGTGGGTGACTTGAAATACAGTTCTATTGAGAATGAATAAATAATACACGATTGACTGAATAACAAATAGACTAAAAATAACACAAAAACATGAATGGAATATGTTTCTATGGTTCAACTAAAACATAGTGTCAATGAGAAGAAGGTTTTAGTGTTAAGATGCCAGCTTTTAGTAAGTTTATTTATGGGTGTTTAGGATTAAATTTCTACCTACTACAGAGTCAATGTCTTTACTTATGTATTACTTTGCTGTTGTGCTAATGTTTGGAATAACTCATCTTTAATGTTAACGTGAAATCTAATATGTTCTATCACAAGGTTATGTTGCTGATCTTTGACAATTTCTAGTTGTTACAAGTTACTCTGTTAATATATTTATGTATTCTGGTGTTGTAAAAATAAAAGCAATGTTCTCAAAAATCAGTTTTGTACTTGTTTGCATGTCCTACCTATTCTCATTTTCCTTTTCTAAGGACCACTTTTCTCTTATAAAGACCATCATAGGAGTTGTATTTCAGTCTTGAAAGTATATTGGTTACATTAGTTCAGTACATTGGTTTTACCCACTCCTAAACTGTAGATTTCAGACTATAGAAACTCTGTGTCTTTAATGGAGAAACTCAAGGTGGAATTGAGACTGGTCTGCAGGAGCTGTTGGTACGTTGTCGTAGATTGGATGGCCATCATAAAGTCCTCCAGAAATAACGAGTGTGTCATCATCTGCCACAAATGTATCTGTTTAAAATTAGATTAGTATTTTTAATTGCCAATAGTAAATGAAAGGGTTTGAACTAATTGTTTGATGAAGGAGAGTCCCTTACCTGTGTATTGAGCATTATTGAGAGGTTGGTGCAAGTACTGTATTTTCTGTTTGCATTTGTGAAACATAAGAAAAACCAACAACACAGCAAATGCTCCAAGTACAGTGCTGAAGACAATAGTCATATTCCTTTCAGAGACATTGAGGCCCACATCTAGCAACAAAGTAAAACAGCAAGAATTACCATAATCAGCAAATTATATAAAAAAAAAATGAATAGTTGTTGCTAAAACTGCAGATAAGAATGGAGCCTTATGCTTACCTTGTCTGGTTCTGTTCATGGTAGTATGAGTTGCATTTTCAGTTGTAATTACTGGAGTACTTGGTGTACTTGAGTTATCTACTGTGGTCTGGATTGCTGCCGTTGTTTGTGCAGTAAATGTTGACATTTGAGTGCTAGAGCTTGTAGTCCTCAGAGTTGTACTGTTTGTTAGAGGAGTCAAGGTGGTTGCTGACTGAGAAGTCTGGTAGTGACTTGTCCTCTCGGTTGTTGCCGCAGTGGTGCTAACGACAGTTTTGTTATCCAACTGTGTGCTGGTATATAGTGTTGTCTCCTCAGTCAAATTTGAGATTGGTGAAGTAGAGTCAGACTGAGTTAGTGTCGTAAGGGTCGTTAAGCTAAAGGTTGGTTGAGGAGTGCTAGTCCCATTTTCTGTTTGGGCCACACTGAACAAAAGGGCCAGATGGCAGTAAACCAGGGCAGTAAACTTTACATCCATGGCCTTTTAATCTGGAACTAGAAAGAAAAACATTAGCTGAAATCAAGACTGAACAAGACTAGATGTGATCTTTTTAGTTAAATTACACAAACATGTAAATCCCTCTTGTGAAATTTTAAGTAAATTCAAACCGTTTAAAAAACTAATTCTAAAAAAAAAAAAGAAAGAAAGAAAAACCAGCTCACCTTGTTTAGTTAATAAGAGTGAAAACAGCAGCCTAGTTTAGTTTAATTCTCTGGTTGAAAGTGTGCCTCCATGTCTCAACTGACTGTTCACTTCCTGGATTGAAAGTGGCTGATACTATGGCAGGTGAATGTGGGCAGGGCAGTTTTACCCTTAAACTTCCTCTACTGTTTGTTACTAAGGAGACAAAGGCATTGTTGTAAGTCGGTCCAGAGATCAGCGTCTGTTTCTTTATGGCAAACATATTTTACAAGCCTTAAAGAGACAGTTACCCAAAAGACAATACATGTATATATATAGAGAGAGAGAAAAAGGGGTGTGTGTACAGTTCATGCACTAAAGTTTTTAGAGTTTTTTGTGTATGTGTGATTTAAGGTTTTTTTTTTTACTGAGTACACTTTTTTTACAAAATATTTTATTGACAAATTTGTTACCAGCTTGTACAGGCAGCTCATAAAGAGTGCAATAGTTTCCATATAAAAGCAACTCTGTAATAAACAAACAGCCATTGTTCATGTTTCAAAACACTTCCTTCAAAACAGTAATCACACTGTACAGTAAAAGTGAACAATACTCCAATATATATCTCTGTGTCGGCATAAAATTAAGTGCAATGTTCAGATAGATTATGAAACTGTAATCTGGTATCAGCAATTATAAAGGGCGATAAATGGAATAACAAGGTTGTCTAAGTGAACATGAAACGGGAACATCTCAGCCCATGGGGAGCAGAAGTTGTGGGCATCTGACTTGAATAAACAATGATTTCTTTTTCCATCATTGTATTAAATACACTGTTTCTGTCTTGTTGAAATATGTCAGTAACATAAATACAATGATTTCTTGAGTGATTCAATTTTAGATTTTCGACACATGATTAGTATCAATATAAATACCATTATCATCAGATGCTAATAAAGGGGTTATGCTTGTGCTTTATGTGTGTGAGTATATTTTCTTAAATTTAATTAAAATGACCCCAAGACAGAATATGTCATTGATAGACTAATATTATAGTCTTGTGTTTTTTTCAACATCTTTGCTCATCACGTCGTCTTCTTTGAATCCTGGGTTGTCAGCTCCCATGCAAATGTTTGCTGAAGGCTTCTCTGTGATGTCTGATTCCTGTATTGGGTTAAAAACATATTATATTTATAACACCAAATTTTTGTTTATTTTGGAGAGGGTTGCTGATATGTTCTTCCTTTGTTTGTTAGGGGGTAAGCATCATACCTTTGACTTATTGCACCAGCTGAAGCAGATTAAGTCATTCTTCCTCACAAACAGCTCTGAGTTCATCTTGTCTTGCTTACATCCACCTGTATATGTATAAAAAAAATACATACTCCCTCGATTTTATCCTTGTTTTGATATAATTGAAATACCATAATATTATGGACTAGATTTCTGCAGTGCTTAAAGTAAAGACTAAAAAGTAATATCTCACCTGTGATCACGCTCACAAGCAGGCCAGACACAATTGTGGTCAGAACGCCCAACAGAGAAAAGTAGACGTAAGACAGAGAGTACCAGGTGTCTGCTAAAGGAGGCCTATAACTGAAATGAACAAAAATCACTCATTTTAATATACTTAGACTATATATAAAAATTTATGTTTAAAGCAGACAACTGTTTTCAACTGTTGACAACTGTGTTATGATGATCTAATGTTGGCAGTGTTTGTTTTATGTGTGACTCCTCCCACCAGAGGATGGCTGTGGGTTTTTTCCCCTCTCTCTTAGGAGGTGGACACCTGGGCGTGCCTGGTAGTTGGGTGGAGTCTCTTCCTGTCCTTGGATTAGATAATTGGCTAATCACCTCCCGTACTTAACTACCAGATGACAGCCACCTGGCCCCCTCCTCTCTCTCCTAACCTCCACCATCCAACAAAGAACCTGTGTTTTGATTCGTTGCTGTGTAGAGTTTCTTTGACAAAGTGATTTGCAAGTATAACCTCGTGTGTGTGTCTGGCGTTAGTACCTCAATTTTGTAAATAGCTGTAAATAGATTTGTCAAGTAGCAATCGTGTATTTTGTTCACCTTGTATATATCCTTCACTGCAGCAGCCTAGTAGGCGTGAGAAGCCATTTTTGTTGATTACGTTTTCTCCTGTTTTTCATTTACTTTTTCATTTTTCATTTACTTCACTTTTTTGTACAAAAAGTACAAACTTCCAGAGAAGTTTGTACTTTTTGTAGTTGATTCGTGAGGTTTAATTATGCCTTTTTAGACAGCTATTAAACAGCTGTTGTTGTTTTGTTTTTTTGTTAAATAAAAGTTTACTGTGATTTTTACTGTGTTGCTGAGTAGCAAAAGAAGGTTTTGCATCAGTCTTTTATGTAAAATGACTCACTCAGGCTCTGGGGTCAGAGTCACTGGACTGGTCCAGGGAGTTATTGTTGTATAGTTTTGGCCTATTGTGTTGTTGCAGCCTGCAGTGGTGAGTGGAAGAGGATTTGTCTTTTCAGCTGTTGGTGGGTAAATCTGGCCTCCGATCCCCACCCACAGAGTCAACACTAGACCAATGATCATTCCCACAAGTCCTCCCTGAAAAGTAAATATGAACACAGTGAACTACTTTCTCTAGGACGTCACATTTTTATTACTTTGGCAATATATTTTTTTTATGTGTTATCAGGTTGTGCAGTTGTGCTAGTAGAAGTCTGAGGGCAAGGAAATACTCACTATTGAGTTTGATGTGCGAAAAAACATGCCTAATAGATAGAGACCAAGGAGCGGTCCGCTTATCATGCCAAATATAGAAAGAGCAGCCTGAAAAGAAAAGGGGGGGAAAAAGACAAGAAAAGAAAAAAGTAGTTTACCCTGTAGTTTGCAACTTTCACCTCATGGTGAAGCTGAAGAGCAATAAATGACTGCAGTAGTTTGTGTTCATGGTGATTCAGATTACCTGCAGGACGCTTCCCATCAGGGAAGCTACTCCAGCCATTCCAATACACACTCCTCCAAAGAAAACACCTGCGAGTAGAAAAATATAAAAGATCCAGCTTACAACGTTCGCAGTGCAAATTCAGTTGTTCAGATAGGCAACATGTTTTACAGTTTTCTAGAACAAATGTTATTATGGTTATGCACACTTAACTCTGTTTAAAAGCAAATGTTTATTTGGTTTTTTTTTCTTCATATAATTCAATTTATCATCATAACTTATGGAAAAATAAGTCCACAAAGGTGATGTGAGGCCAGTAGAAATCATGTTTTTTTCCTACCATAAATGATTTAGCACTTTAAAATGGACTGCAAGGAACAAGATCATTGTGACCTTGTGCAAAAACAGCATATTGATCCATACTAAAAACTGTCTGTATGACATAAAGAAGAAAAAGATAAGCTATGTGCTGCAAAAATATTTTCATAAATGAACGACCTACACCATAATTACACCTTCTGAAAACAGTAACAGTACCGACTGTTCTGTTAGGTCTGTTAATATAAATGATTAACAATTGTTTTTTATGACTTCATGACTTGTCTGTTTGCTGAATTGACAAGACTTCCTTTGTTCAGAGGTATTACGCAGGCTCAAATGATTATCTATGATATATTTCTAATCATTTCATAAGTTATATGGAGGAAATGCTTTGAATCCTTTGCTTAAAATAGCAAGATAAGATTGTTATCTCGATGTCACTTGCTCTCTTGCAATCTCAAAGGGTCTGGGATAATAGGAGTCTGAACAGTTGTTGGTGACTACTTATAAACAAAGAGCTGTAAAGTCTTATTATTAAGCTGCGTTATTACAGACACGATGAAGCTTTTATTCGGGGTTTTCAATTCAATTCACTTTAATTAATATATATATAGCGCCAAATTGCAGCAACAGTTGCTTCAAGGCTTTTTTGGACTATTTTGGAAGTTTTTTGTTTCTGCAACTTACTCAGGCCCATGTTCATCCAGCTCACTTGCTTCTGTGTGAGGTCTTTGTACACTGGTAGAATAAAGTCTTCTACCGTGACAGCAACTAGGGCATTAATGCTGGAAGACACTGTGCTGAAAAATATACAAAGGTAAGCTTTTAGACTTGGAACACAACAGTCAGGCTGATGCATTTAAAATGATAATTACACACAGAGAAGCTAGTTTCAGGCAACAGATGGTACTTTATGGCATTATCTATGTCTAGTAATGCAAATGCAAAAATATTATCCTGTTCACTACTTAGTGACTTTTTCTCAGGCAGCAACAAAGGCAGTTCTTTTCTAAGAATGTTAATTTATCAGGTCTTGATCCCTGCACAGCTCTAAAATAACATGTTTTTGCATGTCTAAGGCTCTCACCTCAGGGTACCACTATATGCTGCAGCCACAAACAGGCCTGGAATTCCAGGGAAGTCTGCCAGAATATCCATCACAAGGTATGGGAACAGCTGGTTGATAAATATAACCCATGTTTTGTTACACATAATGCTTTGTTGCACAATAAAAGGAAAGGTGGTGAGGACTAAAGAGAAAACTGCAGGTTTACTTACTTGGTCAGGGGTGGCAACATCACCGTTTGATAGTGGATCACAATTCTTGTAAATGGAGTACATGGTGAGACCAGAAAACACAGCCAGAGTTACAGTTATCCACAAGCCAACCATATTCACATACAGAGACCTGAAAGATGAAAAAAGACATGTCAGCACATAAAATTTTGCTCAGACTCAGCAATGTTTGTATTGAATTACAGGAACGCTCACATTTTGGCATGTCCCAGGGTTTTGCAGGAGATATAACGCTGCACCTGGGACTGGTTGATTGCGTAGATTGCCGCCCACATTATGCTACCGCCAACTACTATGCTCCAGAAAGTATGTCGTTTCAGGGGATCTGGATCAAAACTGTGATAGAAATGTCAATAATATGAAAATATATTGAAGGTTAACTTTGAGGACTTCAGCAACACAAACCTCTAACGTGGAATGGCATATAGAAGCCAATTAGCAGGCTTCCCATCCATGATATTTATTTTTGGATGCAAAATATTTTTAGTAAATTTCCTTGGAATTAGTAATCACAGTTTATGTGATTCAAAAACCCTGCCCGTTTTTTATTGTAAAATAAACTCACTCACTATTGGACATAAGTCTGCTTGTGTACTTACTCAAAAGCTTGTAGTCGGCCTCCTTCACCAGCATCTTCCCAAATCTTTGTCAGGCCTCCCTGCAGTACAGCTCCTCTAGCTATAACAGCCACAAAACCTGCCAGCATGACCACCATCTGAAGCACATCTGTCCAGATTACTGCTTTCAGACCACCCTGAAGTAAACATTGATGTTAGAGTAAGCGTCACATTGTAAAGGTTTTTTGCAGAATCTGTCGAGCTGATTCCTTAGTAAGAGTCACAATAATGTTTGGATGTGTACAATTATTAATAATCAAGGAGCCAATAACTTTATTTTCAGTCATATGTAAGTGAAAAACTGCTTATTAAAACCTCAATGAACCAAAACGTTTATCATTAGAAATACGATACCATACCACCTTTATTTATAAAGCACTTTAACATAAAACCAGAGTCCACAAAGTGCTGTACATGCTAATAGCATAAGTAAAGAAAATTAAACACAACAGAGGAAGAGCCAGACGGCGAGCCACACACACTGGCGCCATCTTGAAACTTAAAACCAGCTGAAAGCATCCTCTGGCGTAACAACGTTTTCAGTTCATGCTTCTCTAAAACAACTAGTTAAATAAATATAATACTTTTTTACATTAGATGGTACCAACCAAAGTGCAGTAGATGATGCACACCACTCCCGTAGCCACCAACACTCCCCACAGATCCAGTCCAGTGACTGAGTAATAAGAAATAAGCTTCATTATGGTTCTGTCTGCATCCTTTTTTTTTTTTTCAGTTTTTGGGTTTTGGTTGTTTTTCTAAATAAACCTTTATATAGGATAAACATGAAAGAATCATTAGTATATTAACTCAGGACTAATATTCCACTAAGAAGAAGTAGAAGTTTTATGAGCAGGTGACAGTTTAGTGAGGCTTAAAGCTAAAAGTCCTTCAATTATCAAGATGTGTTTTATGAGGTTTTTGGCTTACTTTGATTTAGAGCAAGAGCTGGAGCATAGATAACCAAACCGGTATACAGTGCCTGAGGAAAAATGTCACCATTAGCTGATTACATGGAAAAACAACAAGCATATATTTTATATTAATGCTTTCTTGGAAGTGGAAGAAACAGGTTTACATAAAGTCAAACAGAAAAAAACAGCAGGTGCTGTTTTCATTTTACCTTTAACATTTTAATCATTGGTGTTTCCTCAACTTTTCATTCCTAAATAATTTCAGTTTTAATAGTCAAAATTCATAAAGTAATTGATCATATATTTAATCATTTTAAACTCTTTGCTTACCGTCTGGACGATGTACATTGATGTCCCAATTATCCGAATGGGGCGGCTGAATCGCAACTCCAGGTACTAGAAATGAAAACGAACCCTGGATATCAATAGAAGGATCTTTTGGTCCACAAATTTGCTAGATTGCTGTACTGTGTACTGTATTTTTTAAAAATAAAACTTCCAAAAAAATCCTTTAGATATTTCTTTGCATACTATGTTGGAATCACTTTTAACAAGTAATGAGTAACCTGTAATGAGTAACCTTCATTAACCAGCACCAAGCTGTGTACATTATTTTTGTTGTTTGCTTTATTGATCTTTGGCATTTTAAGTTATTTCCTGATTCATATGTTCACCAGTGTTTCTACCATCTCCCTACCTCATAGGCACTGGTGACCCCCAGTCGGTAGAAAAGAGGAACAAAGAGCTCAGCACTGATTGCAGACATGATAGCATAGGCGAAGCCAAAAATCCAGAAAGCAGATCCAAACCGGTAGGACTCAGCAGGTGTACCAATGACTGTGATGCCAGACATAAAGCTGGCAGTGAGCGACATGGCAACTGGCACAGCTGTCATTTGCCGTCCACCCAGTAAGAACTCCTCGCTGCTAGCCTCCTTGCGACCTCGGAAAGCCTGGAATAGGCCAACGCCAGCTGCCAGCAGAATTATTCCAGCAAACACCACATAATCCCACACAGAGAAAGTTGCCACTGGACCTCCTGTACCCACCATGGTTGATTCAGTAGGAGAAGCAAAGGGTCTTCCTTTGACACACAATATTGAACTTCTGTCAGAATTCAATAACTTTCAATCTTGCAAATATAGTCCTTCCCCTTTAAATTATCCTGAAATTGCCCTTAAATCCAGTTGACATGCAGTGCATTTCAGAATCAATTGTCAGAAATTTAAATCCGCTGCGTAGTGGAAAAGTTATAGCTTGACCTCCTCAGATTTTACAAGAGTTTTCTTGGTTTTAGTCTTCAATTATTTGCAGCTTAGCCACTTTAACTATAAGAAAACTTTCTTCGACAGATGAGAACATTGAGGTAGTTCAACTGTCTCCCTTGTTGTTGACAGAAATCTGGTCCACTCTGGTGGTTCCTAGTGACTATAAAGATTAGTTCACTTTAGTTAATAATCTATCAAGGCCACTACACTAAGTAGTAAAGCCTTCTGTATTTTTCCTAATTGTAAAAACTGATGAGCCTCTAGTGTGTCTTCTTTTATGACACATTATCACGTGGTGTATTCTTTTCGGACAGAAAATAATGTTATTATGGTGTCACTTCTTATTAAAAAGAAATGACATGTTGACACACCTATGAGGAGTCTGTGTGCAACTCATGGTTATTCAGTATTTATTGGTCATGTTAAGAATTTCAAGAGGAGGAATGTGGGTTAAATATTTTGGGTTTTCTGACATTGTGTTTTATTTGCCATACATGTCATATGTGATTGCTAATCCCTTACTTAGCATTTCAGTATTTGATTATCTCTCCAGTAATGCATAGAAAGGCACAAAAGTCACACATCTAGTGTCAGTGAAAAGCATAGCTACAGCAAAAAAAACTGCACACTAGAGAGAAAAAGTAAGTGTAATCATTTGCACTTGCTAGTTCATTAAATATTAGCGGTTTCATGGATGGTTTCATTCAAGACGTCTTTTATGAGAGAATCAGTTACTCTAAATTCTTAAAAAGTTAATGTAAAATTCACTGTTTATGTATGTGCATTTGAACAATAGCTGGGGAGAACGAATGATCAGTTTAAGGTGGAAGCTAACATTGTATTTTACTGTTCAAATGTTCAATGTATCGTAATCATCTTGTGAGCAATATTCCTGGTCACTGATAAACTAAATGATGACAGCAGGTTAACCATGTACATATACTTTAATGGTAACTGTAATTAGAGCAAAAACTTTTACTCTAAAAAAAAAAAAACCTTTTGACTAAAATGAAAAAGAAATCAGTATATCCAGCTCCTGCTCTGTACTTCTTTGTTGTCTAATATTTTTATATTTGCATTGATCTTAGTGGGCTACAGATACACAGAAACACAACAATGGCATTCAAAACAGTTGCAAAATCACTTAACGTGTACGAGACTTTGACTATGTTCGACAATCATTAAACTAAATTACAGATAAGGAGACACAAAGTGAAGGTGAGAATTGCACTCACTGTTTTTTTTTAAAGATGTTATCATCAGGAATTCATTCTCTCTATCTTTACAGTAACTTTTGCTTTAGTAATACAAAATCGGGTTGTATAACCCTTTTTGATTGTGTTGTACCAGTGTCATCTCTGGACTGTGACTGTTGAGTGTTTTGAGCGACTCACATTGTTGCATGTTTTTTGGTGTCACTTTAACACTGCCGGTGTGCAACTCTGCATTATAAGAAGTTTTCAAGTTAATTTTTACATAAATGAGTAACAGATTGGCTTGTTCGGTAAAGAAAACATCTCGGGTTAAAATTTGAATGGCCCTCTAATAAAAAAAAATGCGTTCTTTAAAGCAGAAAATAAGCTTTTTGTGTGTTTTGTGACATCTAGTGTACAGTAGCTTAGACTACTTTGCACAGAGCCACATGGCTAATGCACGAACTTTGTTTACCAAGGAAATCATTATTCATGTAATCCACATAATGGACTGAAAATTCAACAGATCGTTTTTTGTCACAGATAGATAACATGCAGTTTATGTAAAGATAGATTAAGATATGTTTGTATAAATACTGCTTAGCAGAGATGTTTGGACTCAGAGCATCATTAGGCCTGAAAGTGCCCACATCTATCAAGCAGGTGACTCATGCATACAGAGGGTAAGAAAATAATATTCAAGAAACCAAACCTCTGATCTCTCTTGTATGTTGTTGACTGGTCTCTTTACCTTTTCTTCCCAAACAGGACCAAAATAGACTAAGATTGACTGAGACACATAACATGGAGGTTACAGTGTTCAACTGCTGGCTCTTTTTTCTGATGTTTAGCCCTGCTGTTCCCATGTGTTTGCCCACTGATTTCACCCTGTATGTGGAAAAGCCAGAATGTGAGTTCTGTGTTGCAATAAACACAACCATCTGCATGGGATTTTGCTACTCAAGGGTATGTATGTCTAATGTTAAAAAAAATGAAAAAGAAAAAAAGTCTACATGTTGTTTTTGGTTATTGAAAACTGGAAGTGCTTAGTAAATAATTGTTTTTCCATATCAAAAATTATATGACAAGAAATATGAAACAAAATATTAGAAAGAGATATCTAAAAGGTAGTAAGAATATGTGATTTTTGGCATATTTTTACATAGTTTTATTTAGTTTTATTTTAGCATTTTTTTTACATAGTTTTATAAATGCTTTGGAGACTTTATTTAGATGTTGGATGGGCTTTACACTGAAAGCTTACAATTTCCTTTGCGGTTTTAATGTTGTAAATTACTAAGAAATTTTTAAAAAAGCTGGCAAAAAAACCCAAAAAAAGGCACTTCATAATTTGTCTATTGCAAATATTCGACATAAATAAATAAATACATATCAAGACAGACTTCTTATTAGCCAATGTTATCAGACTTTAAGCTAGATAGTCACATAAAAAAATATTTCCAGCACTTTTTCCCCAATGTTATCTAGATTCTATGTAATCGTCATTCGTTTAGTTTGATCTCTGTGCTTATATGTGATAACCAGGACAGCAACATGAGGGATATTCTTGGCCCACGTTTCCTTGTCCAGAGGGGCTGCACCTATGATAAGGTTGAATACCACACTGCTATTCTGCCTGGCTGTCCCATTGAAGCCAACCCTGTCTTCACCTACCCTGTGGCTCTCAGCTGCCACTGCAGTGCATGCAGGACTGACACTGATGAGTGCGCACACAGAGCCAGCATGGATGGAACAAAGTGTACCAAGCCTGTTAGGCGTATCTACCCATATCCTGGCCACAGCAACTATGTTATCCCTTTTTGACTCACATGTTCTTGTTCCCATAACAAGAACACTGTTTTAGTTGTGGAAGTACATGACATCCATATTCTGAGAAAAGACAAGCGTCATCATATACTGTCAGATCTGTACCATCTGTACCTTTCCCAATTGTACCAGCTTTTTAAATTCTGCCTTTGTTAGCCAATATGTCTGTGCTGCAGGCTTGCTTTTAACTTTACAATGAGGGTTGATCCTAGTGCATTTTTCCTGTTTTCAGCATTGTTATATATCCATTTGTACTCTCTTGTGAGCGTGACTCTCAGACTTATTGTGCTCGGAAAAGGGCAGTCTGATTACAACTGAATTAAAGTCTCTAAATAGCTCTCTGACTAAGCAGTACTTGACTTAATCACATCCTGTGTAAGACTTTAGCTTTCTGTTTACTACACAAGGCCATGACACTCACAACATCACTGACTATATTTACCTTGATAGTCATTCTGGAAAACCACGAATTGTTGACACAACTAAAGCTGTTTCCAAAAAAGTTATGACATTGTGTAAAATGTCAATGTGATAATTTACAAATCATTTAAAGCCCATATTTAACTGAAAACATTCAAAAGAAAGCATAAATGGTAAATGGCCTGCATTTGTGTAGCGCTTTACTTAGTCCCTATGGATCCCAAAGCACTTTACACTACATTCAGTCATCCACCCATTCATACAGTGGTGATGGCAGCTATATTGTAGCCACAGCTGCCCTGGAGCGCAATGACAGAGGCGAGGCTGCCAGACACTAGCGCCACCGGGCCCTCTGACCACCACAAGTAGGCAATGGGTGAAGTGTCTTGCCCAAGGACACAACAACCGAGATTGTTGGAGCCGGGGCTCGAACTGATTACAAGACGAACTGCCAACTCTTGAGCCACGATCACCCGAGCATAAGGAATAAGGAAGCTGATGGTGAACACTTTAGGAAACTTCTAATAACTGTTGAGGTTAATTTGTGACACAATTGGGCATGAAAAATGCATCCCAGAGTATTCTAGAAGTAAAAGTGGTGATGGGTTCTTACACTGTGAGTCATCAGTATATCTTTCTTTTTCTTAATTGCTTATCCAGTTCAGGCACCATTAATACTCAACGCCCATACAGGTCTTGCAACACCGTCCTAACATGAAGTCTTTTTCGGGGTAAGCCAAAACAAAACAAAAAAGCTAAACCAGAGTCTACATATGTTCCAAAAGAACGCCTTAATGAAAGAAGTGACTGGGAGCTAATGTGGTAAGCCTACAGTCTATTACCATTGACCCACTAAAACCATTTTAATTATTAAACAAAAATATTGTCACCTTTAAAAGATTTGCAAACTTTTGCATTTGGTTTTTATTGACAGTTTATAGAGACAAGGGTTAAATGTCTTGTCCTTGAGGTTGTTAAAATACGTTACTAGATTTTTTTGGAAACAATATAACTAGAAGACTCAACAAAACCAAATTTAATGTGTGACTTTGTCCACTGTAACTATCAGTTTGATGCAGTGTTTATATGTGTATTTTCCAGTGCACAGTGGAAATTTTGGGGGACAGCTGCAGCTTATTTATAGCTCAGCAATTCAGAGTGTGAGAATGCATGATAAGTCTTTCATGTGGAGCTCTTTGACATTTCTCTTTCATGATCTTATATTCAGTCTTTACATATATAACAGGCTTTCTCTTTTTTCTGATAGCTTCTGTTTAAAATGTCTTTGCACTGATGGAAGTTTTTTTATTGGCTCTGCAGCCCTCACTGATTTCAACACTTTACAACATTTTAAAGAGAAGTGAGTATAACATGAACTACAAAAGAAGTCCTGTGACCTAAAAGCCAACAAAACATCTGATTTAAAGACCTTTAAAGGCTGTTTCTCACTTTTATTCATCAACATAACCCCTTATAAGAAGTTTAACTACACTAATGGTTGACATGATTATGGTGTTTCAAATCTTGAAGTAACCTTGGAGCATTTTGAATTTTGGGGTAAGAACAGGATATGACGCTCTTATCTCTATGAAGGGAAAACAAGGAAGTGGGACACGTTTACACAACAATGACACAGGTGTTCTGAGCCACTAGTCGGCTTTGAGCTTGTACAGCTTCCCACAACCTAATACTCTGTTTAACCTTGCAAAAAGTCAGCTGACAAAATGGCGCAGTGTTATCCATTTTGGGATGAGGCATTTCAGTGTCCTGACTTTGTCACTAAATATGAAATATTGTGCTACATATGCTCTCACTCCCACCCCTCCTAATTTTGATGTGTTGAGAAGGTAAAATGTTTTTATCACATAGAGTTATCTTTGTTAGTATTAAAAATTGACCAGACATGACTCCAGAATAATCAGTCTGGTATGGCACAATGGTCTGATGTGCTTGGCTGAAAATTTGTAGTGGTGTAGTTTTGAAAACCTGAATACCCTAACGGATAAAAGCATGGAATTTGCCTCTGTCAGCATTCCAAAGCAACCAGCTATGTTGTGCACATACCGATTACGCGTTCATTCAGACAAACCATAAAGTTTTGCTTGTGTTGTGTTTATTCAGCTAGATAAAATGTGAGAACTTTTTGTAGCAATGGAATCACCAGTGGGTCCAGGAAAAGTCATTGGTGGTTGGTCTGCTTGTCAAACACTTCAGTTTAGTATAAAATTAGATTGCAAAGGTTGTAGAATCAGTCACTCTGTTCAGACCAATTCTTAAAACACATTTGTACAGAAATAGGTTTATGTGATGTTGTCTTTTTTTCGTCTTTTTATCTTCATTCAACTGTTTTGAGCATGATGAAAGAAAGTATTATGATTTGTCCTAGTGACCTTTTCCACTGACTTGCTCCTCTATTCTAAATTTACTTCTCGTTCCAAAATGACTTTGTACTTATTCTGTGAAATATCTTTATTCGTGCTATAGATATTACATATCCCCCTGACTTTGGTGATTCCTTAAGCTTTTCTTTCTTCTTATAATATAGTTTCACATCACGTTGCCTGTATAAAAGACTGTGGATTTTCTATATTACAGGTTCTCAGAAAAACTATTTTTTATTTGTTTCAATAACGCTAATATGTCTGATTGAACTTCACATTTTTAACAACACTGAGTGACCAGATGATCATCACTAGGGCATGTTGTTACAAGTTATTACAGTGAACAGTGAGCAGAGAAGAAATGACTATATAGTGGTTACGAAAGAGACAATCGCTTGCCAAAATTGACATGACATGCAAGGTATATGCACCTCCCACTATTATTTTTTTGGCTGTAGGTGTTAGAGGTAAACGACTTCCTGGTTTGGGGATGTGTCCACAACTTTAAAGCCTCTAGATCTTTCACTCCGGAATTTTCCAAATTATGTGGTTAAAAAATACATTGTAAAAACCTGAAGCCTTGTCTGTAGAATGCACTGCTCTGACTAAAACCGGGAAACATTCCTTTGAGTAATTTGATATGCTGTCTTGTGTCTCTCATTTAAACTTTAAGGCCACGTTTATTTTACCATAAAGAAAAACTTTTATGACTATAATATGGGTTTATTGATGAAGATACTTTTTCTTCGTCAGCAAATTATGACTCTGTATCTGATTCATCCAGCTGGACACAGTCAGACCTGCTCATCACAGCATGTTCAACCTATTCTAAGACTGATAAGAGAAAGGGGTACATTTTCCCACCCACAGCTATCTTGCTGAAGGGAAGTAAAGAGAAAATCCTGACCGTGAGTGGCAATATTAGAAAATAGAAAGCAGAATTTATAAATATTTCAGTGCATGAGCTTTTATAAACAATTCATTATATTTTTTTTTTTACTAATGATGCTTTTTATGTTCAACATCTTGATCTGCTCAGCAGAAAACAGTGGTTAATTGTGATTAAATAAAAGCAAGTTCAGTCATTTAAAGAAGCACCGTAGTTGCCCCTGGGTGCTAGAATAGAGTAGAATCGAATCGAATCGAATCAAATAACACCATTAGCAGTCGGACAGCACATTTCACAAATCTCAAAGCCATGGCGACTTTAATAGGATTAATCCACTTTTAACTTGAGATTATTCTGAGACATGGGGAAGGACTTCTTTACTAAGAATGGGGTAATCTCTCCCAACAAAGACCAGTTTTAAATAATCTAACAGTGAGGTTTTGGTTCTGAAAAACTGAATGTTTAAACTTAACAAAAAAATAGCTTCTTTCTTTTTGGGCTTAAGCAGTGTAAAGCTGTAATTGGTGAATCAGCTAATGATTGATGTATCTACCTTCCAATCAAAATAAAGTAACAATATAGAAACTTGTGATTGGCTTTAAGTCAAGCGGCAGTCAGATAAGCGCCAGCCCCTTAAAAAAAGCCAGTGGAAAATTCCAGCTACTCTGACCCTCAGCTTTATTAGTGCTTCAACTAGCGGAAGAGACAGAAGTACTGACTATTCGCTCGAAACAATCAAACAAGAACTACTGCGAGATCATTTATTTGGTAAGTTGATCCGTAATAATCTATATTCAATTAGTTTAGAAATGGTTTTAAATTCACTGCTTGATTCTTTGTCTCCAGTTTATTCGTTATTTCTCATAATGTTGACGAATGAATGGGCGTCTCAATGACAGTAGCCTTCAAAAGCCACTTTCTTTATGTGGAACTGAAAACAATGCGGTAGTCAATATCTTTTTTTTTTTTTAACCCAAAGCGTGTATTATAAATAGTATAAACTCCATTGGCCAGTGCATTTTTTTTAAATTATATTTTTTAATGCAATTAAAATGCTCGGTAGAGGGATATATTTGCATGGAAACGCCATCTCGTATATTTGCATCGATATTATCCCTCGTAACTCACATTCATACAAAGTATCTATATTTTATGTCTCGGCCTTCAGAAAGAGTTACTTAGAAATTCAGCAGTAGCCGCCAGATTTGAATCTTAACTTTATGAAAGACGGTTACGCCCATATATGGAGTGCGGTATGTGAGCTTAAACACGCCCACGGGTTGCACTACTCATAGCGCAAGTATAGCACATCCGCTGCATCATGGTCTTGTGACTGTGCGGCACATAGATAACCTAAAGTCCCTCGTGGGTGGAATAAGCTTCTCTGTAAGGTCTGTGACTACTTGGAAACCTACTTAGTAACTCCCTTTGCTTTCTCTGTCTAGGACTCTGCTCATTCACCTCACTGAAGAACACCTGAACCTACATCACCTGATTTTTGCTTTTACTTTTTCATACATCTTCCTTTGTCACTCTTTCAAAGCTTTATCACTTTGTCATGTCTCAGCAGCAGATCAGGTAAGCTTCATGCACTATTTTATTCTGTGCATGTGTGGTCTAGTGGTACAAATGTTTTTTTTATTTTTATTTTATTTTTTTTATTATTATTTCATAATGATTAGATGAGCTTGGTGACTTATATTAGCATGATTTTTCTGCTTTTGTGTTTCATGTAATTGTAAACTGATTATCTTTGGAGTATAGCTTTTAGCCTTCTAAACAGTTTATAATCATAATCTGTCTTTCAAAATTATAAGAATAAACACAGCATCATTAAAGTTGTGACATTATTTATTTACTTATTTATTTTTATTTTGCTGTCTCTCTTTAGCCTCCCAGCCAAACTCATTAATGGCGGCATTGCTGGCATTGTTGGGGTTACTTGTGTCTTCCCCATTGACTTGGCAAAGACCAGGTTGCAGAATCAGAGACGAGGTCAGCAGGTCTACAAAAGCATGTGAGTATTTCTGCTTAATGTTGACTTAAGCAACACACAGCCCCCAGGTATTATACCTACCACGCCCTGGTGTAAGTCAGTGCTATTCATACTGATCTCACAATGACAGCTGTGCATTGAATTGTAATGACTATGTAGGTTTTAAGAAATTCCTCTCTAGTGAGGTCATTTTACTCACTTTGCACTGCTTTATAGAGTGGAAATTTACTGAACTGCGTTCTCTTGTAACACTTAAATTTCCTTAGTCCACCCCCTGTTGTCTCAATGAACTGGCGTGTTTTGTCACACCGGTAATATTTACCTTGCTTTCTTCTGTAGGATGGACTGCCTTGTCAAGACAGTTCGATCAGAGGGATACTTTGGAATGTACAGAGGTAAGGCTTGTACATATTTAAATATTAAGAAGCAGTAGGATAGCAGAGGTAGAAGTTCTGCAAGAGGATTAAATATAGGAGAGGGTAAGCTCTCTGTTGTGAGGTTAACATTGATACGGTTACCACTGGCCACACTTGTTGTTTTAACAAGTACTGAGAGACTGCATTTTAGCTGTGTTTGGATGCTTTATATATATATATCTCTTAGTCCAGTTGTAAAGGAGAAGTTGTCAAATGGTCTCATGCAAAGTATTACATTCACTGTAGTATAGTATGTAATATTGTACTTGTTAAAACAGAGAGCATATACTTTCATTATTAGTGTATCACTTAGAAAAGGAAACTAAGTCTGCAAAGAAATTGGAGACCTCTTAGTTTGGGTCTCTGTCTGTGTGAGGAATGTTTGTTTGCATCTGTGTTTTTCATATTACAGACTTGGGTCCCCCTGGGATATTGAAGGCTAGCCGATAAGGCGCAGCCACGCTGGAGGCAAATCATTAAATGGTTCTTACAATATTGCTCTATTTAAAACTCTAGGCTCAAGTTTTTGTTTTGCCATCTATTTGTTCTGTAATTTGACTTGTCAGTAACTACTTTGCTGTCTTCTTGCTGTCCTGTCAACTTTTGGATTATTGTTGTTTTCCAGACTATGAATTGTGTCTTTGCAGACTTTGGTTGAGCTTGCAAACAAATCTGTGGTGAACTAAAGATTAATTTTTTTGCATATGCAGTCCCACAGAACATTTAAGTTTGCTCAAAGTCTTCACACGCATAGTCAAGGACTCAGTCTGTCCTTTCTCTAATGTTTTTTTTAAATTTTATTTTATCTGTCATCACTAACCTACTCACTGACATGCATCCTGTCACTAAGATCTATTTCCTTTCTTGAAGTCTTCTCTACACAGTGTTGCTTGTTGTCACACCCTGATTCTGTTTATTTCATAGATTTCGTGTTTGCATCTTCCTCTGCATCTTCATTGCCCTATTGTTCCTTATGTTGTGTTGTTATGCTTGTTTCTCATTTTCCTCCTGATATTTTGTTTACTACTTTCTTTTTTTATTTATTTATTTTTTTTTAATTGACATAATCCCCCTTCACAATTATTACTTAAGCTCAATTAAACTGAGTATATGTCTTGTCTGTGTGTAAATTAACTGTACAGTTAACTCTTTACATTCTGATGTTGTAATGATAGTGGCGGGGTATGTTTTTGTACATGTGCTGAATGGAAAACTGGATTCTGTCTTCAGTGCTAACTATTTTTTTTTTCCCTCAGGTGCTGCTGTAAATCTGACCTTGGTTACCCCTGAGAAGGCAATCAAGCTGGCTGCCAATGACTTCTTCCGGCACCACCTTGCCAAAGACGGGTAAGCATACTCTGTGAGAGGATCTTCTTGGAAATGGGCAATATGTATTTATTATTTTTAAAGGTGGTTTATTTAAAACATGTCTCACTCTTAACAGAAAGGGGCTGACAGTGTTCAAAGAGATGCTGGCAGGCTGTGGTGCAGGCATGTGCCAGGTCATTGTTACTACCCCCATGGAAATGCTCAAGATACAACTACAGGATGCAGGCAGACTTGGTAAGAAGCATGCAAAGCCCTTTTTAAATGCATCAGTGTCAGTAATTTACATTTATAGCTGTGTTCCTCATTTATAATTATATATATCTTATGTGTGTGTGGGTGTTTTTTTTTTTTGTTTTTTGTTTTTTTTTTTTTTTGTACAGCGGTCCAACAACAGAAACCAGTCATGATGACTCCCACAAAGCTTGTGGCCACTAATGCAGTGCTCAGTCGCTCTTACAATTCTGGCATGGTCATTTCTGCACCAAGAGCTGTGTCGGCTACACAGATTGCAAAAGAACTCCTCCAGACGCAGGGCATCCAGGGGCTCTACAAAGGTCTGGGGGCCACACTGATGAGGTAAATCACTTCTACCGCCACGATGAGAAGCTGTGTGTGAACCTGACAGGGCAGTTGAACTTCACCAGGATTTTAGTCTGAAAATATTTTGTTTACTTTCTTCCAGAGATGTCCCCTTTTCTATTGTTTACTTCCCATTGTTTGCTAATCTGAATCGCCTGGGCAAACCAAGTCCTGAGGCGTCGTCACCCTTCTATTGGGCCTTCCTCTCAGGCTGTGCTGCAGGATCCACTGCTGCGGTGGCGGTTAACCCCTGTGATGGTGAGTGGTGTTTTTATTTATTTTTGCTTTTTTTTTTTCCGCCCTCAGCTGGATCACCCAGTTGTCTCCTGTTGAATATTCTTAGCAACACTGGAATTTTAACAATCCCCCCCCTGCTCTCTCTCCTTCTAGTGGTGAAGACCAGACTGCAGTCATTGAACAAGGGGGCTAGTGAGGAGACTTACAGTGGAGTGGTGGATTGTGTAAGGTATGACAGTGAATCATTTTTACAGTTGCATAAATTGCACGTCTTTTTTTTTTTTTCCTTTTCCTACCTTTGTGTGTATGAATAAACTCGTTCCTCTGTTTTGACAGTAAAATAATGCAGAAGGAGGGGCCTTCAGCATTCCTGAAAGGTGCCAGCTGCCGGGCTCTGGTCATCGCACCTCTGTTTGGCATTGTACAGGTTATGTACTTTGTTGGTGTTGGTGAATACATCCTTGACAACTCACCCCTACGCCTCTTAGGACCATGAGACCATATCATCTTGCTGACTAGCTATGCATGGGACCTGGTAGAAGACCTAGCTGCTACATGTATTCAGTTTACAGCAAGAAAAACAAGTAGACAGAAAGACCTATGATTTCACTATCTTTACGGTCAAAACGTGGTGTTGCACTTAAACCTTTTTGTTACTTGTTCAGTAGGCTGAAGCCAGTGTTTGCGCTTGAAGCTGTTAGCTTTACTGCATTGGGGCCTCTCTTGACCCTAAACAGTTGTTTTGTTTCCCTCTGTGAGGGAAGGGAGCTTGCTTTCTTGATCACGACTTTTCTTTTTTTTTTCTTTTTTTTTTCTAAAACTTGTTTTTGACGCTATTTAAAGTAGTTTGTTATGAGAGTTTGTAGTACTTTATTTATGTGTTGTTGTTTTTTTTTCCTTCTTTGCTGTCTCATGTTGCTGAGCCTTAATCTAGAAACAAAAGTCTGAAAGTTCACAGGGCCCAGTTTACACAACTTGCTGGAAAGGCTTTTTTTTGTGAACTGCTTTGTGTACATGTTTACTTTAACTAATCATGAACCTTCCTAATGAAATTGGGACCATATGGCTTACCAAACCATAAGCTGTGTCCTACACTTGACATTAGTGCAGTAGTTGGTTAGTGCTATGTGAACTGTCATAAACTTGAGATGCAATCATGCACATTTTATGTTTGTCTACGTCCACACACACACACACACTTTTTATATTTCATCTGAAATGTTATCCTGAAGGTCCTTTGTGATTCATGCCTTAACAAAGCAGTTTGAAATGTAGTTTTGATTCTGCAAGGCAAAATTGACAGAATATGAGCATTATTACAGTTACTGTGAGCTTATTTTTAAAAGGAAAAAAAAGACTGTTACATACCAATGATTGTGATGGCTTTTTGTACTTGTGTATATTAATAAAAAACTTGAAGTACCCAGTCTGTACTGTTTGACTAAGTACTGAGGGCTATGAAGGTATTCTGAATAACTGCTGTAGTTCAGAACTATTGCTTTATGACATATTCATTAATGTAAACATACTACATTCGATTTTTCTAAATGTTCCTTTACGAAGAGTTTGTTCGACTCTGGCCTCCTGCTGACATCAGTGATTTCCTTAGTAAGGCTATCTCATGCACACACTCAATCGGAAGAAAGTTGACTTGTTTCAGAGTGAATGAACTGAGGGGGTGTACCAAGGCTCACCATAAACGTATTATACAAATCAAATATCTGGAATCCCAGATGCTGAAAATGAGAAGAACTAGTCCCTTGTTTTTAGTCAAATGACAGCCAGATATTGCAGCACACAGTGCTATTTTCTTCTCTGCACATTTGTACATTCATGCAATGCAGCTGCAGTTATTTCTGTTAAAAAGGCTGTCTGAATCTGATCCACACATTCAGGAAGCTTTACTACCAGGAGGGCATCAAATCACGGTTGAGCAAGTTCACATGCTGAGGTGAATGATTTAGTCCACACTAACTAACGGCAGATTGAAGTCAGTGTAATATTTCACTTTATCGGTTCATTATTGTCTTTGAAAATTGTAAAACATACCTTGGTGTGGTGGAATTCCCCACTTCTCTGTATGAGCAAGTACTAAGCAGGCCTTGTGTAGAGACATTTTGTCCAAATCCCATGACGCTTGATATTTTCTATAAACTTGATTTATAGAATATACTACCATCACTAGTATTTTCAGTAAATAGTATTATTAGTCAATATCCTTTAACTCTTGCCTTGTATGTGACTGAAATTTGTCATCCGTGGACCTAAACAGAACATTGCTCACATGTTCAGGTACTTCACTAACCACAAATTACAATGAAGTTCTTCTCAGCTTGTTCCACTTTACAAGAAGTGCACATGTGATTCATCTCCGAGGACAGAAGCTGAAAACATCTAAATAAAAGCACCCAATGTTTTTATTACGGTTAACAGTATGACAAACTATATTATTCTATAATTCACATCTTATTGGCACACCAACAAAATTTACATCCACAATAATTCACACAAAATGCAAACTAGCTCACTGTTACATCCCAAACATGCTCCAGAAGAGGTCAGCACAAAGCATTATTTAGCTGTCAGATGAATTTGGAGATTTACAACGCCGCAGTTTATCATGAGACCATCCTAACCCTTTGGCTTCAAATCATGTCTACACTTCAGCTATTGTGCTTTACGGTAGAAATACTTGAAAGTGGTGACAGGAAGCAAGCACTGGTGCAGTGTACATATTCAAATCAAAAGATATAGGCAAACAGTCCAGTAGTAGGAGGCTTGATCGTAACTAAATAAATAGGCACATGACGGAATTTTACTCTGCAAATTTACTCTGCAAAGGTAGGCTAGTCCTCAAAACGCTAAAGCACACAAAGTGAAAATAAGGATCCATATTTACAGCAATACTCCCCAGTCACAACATTCCTGTGTCAAAGAAGGCTTTGTGTGCTGTGTTGCATCTACAACGGCAGCACTTTGGCCTTTGCGGAGCACCGGCAGTCTAACAAAGACATGTTAAAAGTGAGGAATGTCACAGAGTCGAGCTAAAAGCAAAGCATGTGTTATGGAAAAGAAGAGGGAAGTGAATTTCAGTGCTGGTGGACTCAAGAAGAAGGTGTGATGTTAACGATCCAGCGTATCGTGTTGCATGTGGTCCGTGGATAAGTGGGAGCATTGAGACTTGTTGTTCTCTCTTTGTGATACTCGGAGGCCCTCCCCCACCGCACTTGTTTGGACTAAGAGAAGTGACTGAAATGTAACTTTGGTGTTTCCCTTCTCATGCAGACAAGTTGATTATGAAGGGCTGTGTAACCATATGATCAGGCGACGGTTGGGGGGGGGGTCAGCTCACCAATTATATAACCTCCCTGCTGTTTCTGATGGCACAACACAGGACCATACTGAAGATCATTCCTATAATCTGAAATCACAGACACATATTGTGGTTACCTGAGGAATATCGGTCACAATTAATTAAAAAACTCAAACTTTTCTCACCATGACTCCTGCAATACCAATCCCTATGTATCCAATGATATACAGCTTTTCATCGAAGAAGTCTGTTATTGCAGTCAGGCAGTCCTAATATCAAGCAAAAATAGCAAGAAACATTCATATCGATCATTCTGCACACAGCAAAGTAGGTTCATCACAGCAAATAGTGCTTCATTTTAAAATGGTGTTTTACTGCCCTCATGTGACTATGAAGTGTCCCTGCAGGCAGAGGGGTTTACCTTGACGTCTTCTGGGAAGTCTGCACACACATCACTGTTTGGCTCCAATGTGGAAACTCCGCAACAGTTCAGCTGCAAATATAAAAAGAAGTAAAAACAAAACAAAACACAACATGATTTTAATGGTATTGATTGCAACCCTGAACATGATGGCGAAGTTTTACTCACAGCTTTATAATAAGTCGTTACTATTGCAGTTCCATTTGGACTAGAGTCGAGGGTGGAGCTACTGTAAAACTTTTGGACTTCTTCAGAAATCTGTTATTAAAAGAAGAAAAAAAAGGGTTAGTTATGGGATTTAAAAAAAACGGAGAATATTTTTTGTTATTTTGTATTTAATCATCAAATAACTCCACCTGTTCCTTGTTTAGGAATCCAAACACACCAGCAGTGACTTCTGCTCCAAAGATTATCACAAGGCAAGCAAAGAACTGCAGAACAGAAACAAGGACTATTATCGCCCTCCTGACCCAGTATGAACCTTCCAGATCCCTCAGGTCATCTGGATCCGGTCTTTTATCAGTTCCCAGAGTCAGAACCAGACACGGAGAAGCTGCATTCAGCTTTTATGCTCCTTATATCTGGAACAAACTCCCAGAAAGCCTCAGATCAGCTGAAACACTCAGTTTATTTAAATCCAGGTTGAAGACTCACTTGTTCTCAGCTGCATTTGAATAAAGCACCAAATCCACACTTTTAAGCTTAAATTTCAAAACTTACATTTAACTACTGATTTTATCTACTGTTCTGATTTTATCTGTTTTGATTTTATATACTGTTTTGTTTGTTTGTTTGTTAATTAGTTAGTTAGTTTATTTGCTTGTTTTAATCAATTTTAAATCATGCTTTTTATTTGTTTTTGTTTCTAATGTCTCTGTAAAGCACTTTGAATCACCTTGTTGTTGAATTGTGCTATACAAATAAACTTGCCTTGCCTTGCCTTGCCTCTAGTGGGAGTCATCCACACACGCAACACAAAAACTAATCAGTGATTGATTCATTTATTGGGGAACAACAGTTGGCCATACAATTTTGTGGGCTGTTCCTGGTGATTTCTTCTGAAATCCCTTAGAAAGAAATGTATAATTCTGCCCTTTTATACAAATGGAGAAAACAAGGGCCTTGTTGTTAAAAAAAAAAAGATTACACTAAACTAAAGTTAATATTTGTCTATTATTCATTTGTTATTAGACAGCCTAATTCTATACATCTTCGCGATCACTCATCAGAAGCATACACATCAAGTTATTTCAGTGTTAGTACCAATTTAACGGTAATATCAATTTAAGCCTCATGGAAACAAATATAAAAATAATACAAATGCAATGAGAGGTGACGCTTTGAACCCACCAATGCAAGAAGACACTGAGACTCACGAATGGCCCCAAAACAACCTAAGAACCCCACGACCATCATCAACGCACCAGCACCAAGAAGGATGTACACGGCTGAGGAGAGAGACCAGACGATAGATCAGTGCATTTAAAATGAAAAAAATGGAAAATTAATGTTTTGTGTTTTATAAACAAGAAGATTGTGAAAGACATATGAGAAGCATCTGATCGTGGTGTTCTCAGTATCACATGGCTGCAGTTTATAGTTTCCACTGAGGGTGTCAGCGTGATGCAATGGTTGCCTTTGCTGGAGCAGAATTTATAAAAGGATTGTTTGTGTTGTGTTTGTAGGTGGAAGTATCTTCGGTAGCAGAACATCTCTGAATAGACTCACACAATTCAGTCTATTTATTAGGCTACTTTAAACAATGAATTTGAAGTTTTTCATGATCTGAAACATAGAATCTCTGGCACAAATGAATTATGTTCTTAACGTTACATTATAGCATCTCTGATCACTTGAAAAAAGGTGGGTTGAACAAAACACAGTTCTGGACTCTTTCCTGCTCTGGGCAGCTACAGAAATAGCTTGAAGTCCTGTCCGTATATAGAGTAGCTGTCTAAAGCATAGGCAGAGTCTGTTCAAAATCATAATCAAATTTGAAAGAAAACTAATAGGCCTAGAGAGCCCACTGAGAAATTATGCTTCTAATTGACTCTTTTGATGCATTAGTAGGGTTTCCAGTTACTTAGACTTTGTCCATTCATGCTCCTGCAGGGTGAAGAAGCACACAGATGCCATCTGTCCTCCAAAATCTAATTTTCAGAGGGCTTGATTGCTGCAGATTTTAACTGCGTCTGCCACCATCTATGCCCTCCTCAAGCCTGAGTGACGTCACCCTCTCGGTCTACTCCCCTGCTTCTAGTCCTTGCAACTGAGCCCCCTCGCACTGTAACTATACACCAAGCAGGTCCCTTAGGTCCATGCTAAGGGCCTAATCGGTGACACAGGCAGCAACCACTGCAGCAATTTAATTAATCCACATGGGGCAAATGCAAGCTGTTGTTTTCTTGCTGTGCGACAAAAGGGAAGGTAAAGACGAGGCGAATACACTGCTGAGCTGAAGGGATCTATAGGGATACAGAGCTTCAAAGAAAGTTGTCTGGGTAAGCAATGGAAAATATAATGGACCATGAAAGCTTTCAATTTATATACAATTGTCTACACAGAAGTGATCTCAGCTGCTCATTTTTCCCCCAACACTTATACACTTACTTTAATATCTGCTCTTTGCTCTTCACTCATTAAATGCAGAGGTATCTACCATCTACCAGACACCTGCCAAGTGCACTTCCTGCTTCGCGTATCTTTTAGAAATACAAATTATTGAGTATAAACATCTGTAACATCTCTCAGTTTAGCTCCATCTCTATCTTATATACACATGTAATGGCTGTTTACACACTAGAGAGTAACAAAGGTGATAGAATGGAAAATGAAACCCTCAGAGAGAAGGCTGCCACTTTGCCTTATTATGGTATCACTCTGTTTAGTCTCATTGCTAGAAGTGGGAGCAACAGTCAGTTGTTTTGCCCAGGAAGCTTATAACGTTTGGCTGCAAAGGCACAAAGTTATCCTCTGCAGAACCCAAGTGTTTCCAGTTAAATGCCGGATTTATGGGCTTGTGTTGTCCATTTGCAGAAAGAGCAATTGTGGGAATTCAGCCCATGCAGAGGCTATGGAGGTGCACTTGCATGTATTTCTCCGAAAGACAACAGTTAGTTTGATGACACTGAAGGAAACTGTGGAATTCACCACAAATAAGAAAACACACCAAAAAAAAAAAAAAAAAATACCCCCAAAACCCACACACAAGTAATTCAGACAGTGGCTTGGTCAGCTTTCTGCTTGACTTCACTACAAAGAAATTCCTTGTATGCTATAACCTCAGTTTTTTCTAGAACAGAGACTAAGTTTAAGGGAAAACACTACAGAGTGCAGCCCGCATTGCTGGTTTATGTGGACTACCAACAAACTATCTTGGCGCCATCTTAACACAGCCACAAACATCTGCATTAGAAGGCAGGAGAAGTAGAAGATTTATATGATGGAGACATGAGTTTTGGGTTTGTGAGCCCACTAGTATTAGAGGATCCCTACTGATGATACAGTAACAACTGATATCAGGCATACAATTGGCTCATAACTGGCTGACAACTAGACCTGCCATCAGCATACTCCTCTACCCAGTTTGTGAAGCATGTTTGTCTCGTACAGTAGCCAGAAAAACAAGATTTCCAGATCACACCCACCCTCTGAGATTTTTTTCCACACAGTTACATATTAGTCATAGTCACAGCATCTCGTTTTAGAGGTGGCAATAACAAACTCTCTGTCTAGCTCTCTCCTTCCCTTCTGAAGCCTTCCAGGGTTTCTGCCAGTTTTTTAATCAGCTATTTTACCTCCAAAATATTGATCAGACCAACATATGCTCCGGTTTTAACTGCACTCCAAATGTTCTTTAATCAAGAAAATGTAATTCACATTACATTTGATTTGCTTAACCTAAAGTGAGAAATATAATCACTGCAAATGGGAAAGTGAGGAGGGGACGGTAAAGAACAGTGGGACAGAGAATTTGATTAAAATGACTCATAAAGATGTAACACAGTAACAGAGAAATTCCAGGATATTTGCATATCAAATAAAACCAAGCTGGAGAGAAGTTACCTCATCTGGAGTACACTGCATCAACAGATGACTTAAGTAACATGGTACTTTTTATTTTCTACTGTATCTTGAAACGTTTTAGGTTGTAATCTTGGCAATATGATCGTAAGTATAATCGAAAACACTGCCTTTGGTTGCCCTGTGCTGCTTCCCCCTCCCCTCTTCTTTGCTCTATTTTCATTTTTTACTAGGTTTGCAAGCAGGATATAGTCTTCTGTCACTGGCCCCACCCAACCTGCTACGCATGTCCTGAGAGAGGCAGCCAGTTCCACGAAGGCAGAGCAGAGAGCTGATGAAGTGAAGTCACCATTTTAGGTCATGGCTTAAACGGGAGTAACAAGAATAGGCTTCATTCTAATCATCGGCTCCCACACACTGTCAGAGAGAAGGCCTATTGTATGGAGTGCTGAACACTAGCTGTTTGTCTTGTCTACTGTATGTTTTAATAATCTACTGTGTGAGCTTTGCAAAGACACTCTTATACGATATTTCAGCAAACAGACAGAGCTGTTCATTAATCAGTTAAAGGCTCTCGTGCATCGTTTGTACATTTTTCTGACTGGTCGTTTTTATGTTATTTCAGTCGAATCAAAACCAAATAAGCATTTATGTCAAGATTTGAATTTCTTCGTATCCCACGAACAGGAGAATTGCCACTAATGGAAAGTTTCAATCAGTTTATCACATTTCACTTCCTCTGTGCGCATACTTTAGCCACTTTCAAAGTGAAAGTGAAGAATTGAGGGCTTCGAATGACAAATTCCTTTAAACAGGCCTAGTAACTGTGGACATGTTTTAACTTACATGTTTTATTAAACAAACTTTCCTTGTGGTTTGTGCAAAGAAGTAAAACATCTCGATGCGCTGAAGATAAAATGTGGCTGTTAAATGTCAAGCAGTACTTCAAGGGTTCTTCATACTTGTAAGGGATAACAGTACCAGACATTCGGTCTCATCCGCATGTGTAGCCTACACGTGTATTTACTTCTCTGTATGTGGGATTTTTTAGGGCACCTTTAAAATGTTACACATTGAACATTTATTTAACCCTTGTATGGTGTTCGGGTCTGTGAGACCCGTTTTCAGTTTTTCTCAAAAGAAAAATTAAACAATTAATTCTATTTTCAACCTGAAATTCATTGGCTTTGGCTTATTTTCTGTGAAGAACATAAATCCGAACTAATTTTCAATGACCTCATACTGTACCTCCCCCCACGCATTTACATTACATACAAGGTGTTGGGGTCCACTGGACCCAGGTCTAATAAAAGTGTTGAAAGTGTAGGTCCTGTGTTCCCACACTCTGTCTTCCTCCTTTCTGGTGCTGCTGATAGTGTTTTCTTCCCCTCCTGCTCCGCACAAAGTTGCAACATTGTTGGAAATTCAACTACCAACACCGTCTGCTCTGACATCTCACACATTTTACCCTCTTTCTCGAGGGATCCAAATTTTATTTTCTCATACCCTGTCCCACCTGCAAATTAGGGGCATAATACTATAAATAAGACTTTGCCAGTGTGGTTCTTTATCACAACTGATCAAGATGGCAAAAGATTATCTGCTGCGAGGGCCATCCAATTGATTTTGGAAGAGAGAGGGGCTTCGGATGATGATGTTGACAAAGAGGTTTCAGAATATTTCACATTTCTGAAAATTCAGAGTCTGACAGTGACTTTGAAGAAGAGGATGAGGTTGAGCACCATTTAGTAACAAAACGAAGACGAACAAGCCCACCAGACAGCAAGTGAAGAAATATGGATGTCAATAACTGGTGAAATTGAATGGTCTTCTTGCACAAGAAATGAGCCACCCTGCAGAGCTGCTACTGTGATAAGCCAGGGCCAACACGGCTGACAGTTACTCATGTGCAGGACATCAAGTCTTCATTTGAGCTTTTCATCCCAGATTCCATCCAGAAAATTATTCTGGATTGCAGTAATCTAGAAGGAAGGTGTGTTTTTGGAGAGAGGTGGAAGGAGATGGACCAAATTCATCTAAGAACCCCAAAGGCCTACTTTGGGGTTCTTATCCTTGCAGGAGTTTTCAGGTCCAAAGGGGAATCGACAGAATCCCTGTGGGATGCAGAAACCGGCAAGAACCTTTCCGTGCATCAGTGTGTCTGGAAAACTTCCACAAAATTTCCAGGATTATCCATTTTGATAACCGAGACGACAGACCAGCTCGACGGCAGAGAGACAAGCTAGCTGCCATCAGGACAGTGTGGGATAAGTGTGTGCACCACCTCCCCCTGTTTTACAACCCTGGGCCTAATGTCACCATTGATGAGCAGCTAATCCCATTTAGTTGTGAAACATATTGCTTCACGTGTAAATGTGTTGTCTTTCCACTCACTCCACTTGATTATAACTGATTTATTTTTTTATAACATTTTATTTAAAAAAAAAAAAAAAACGAGAAGCACATTAATTCATAAATGTGATCTAACAAAGGGAAAGGGAAAAAAATAACCATGTTTACTGTTCATATGTCTTGTAATTGGGATGAAGTAAACATCTGTTGAGTAATTTAACATAAAATTTTTTGATAGTGTTAATTTGGAAAGCCAAAACTCTAGCGGGTCCACCAGACCCATGAACACTGGCTGAGTAACAAAAATATGAACACCACACAAGGGTTAATGTAGATAAACATGTAGGGATGTTTCATCTCATTTTCAAGGGGGTCCATGTAATCAAGATGGTGTAATCAAGATCCATCAAGATGGTGAACTGCTGAGAAGAAATTGGATCCATTTTGGATTTTAGTTTTTTTTATCCACATCCACATATATGTTTTATTCTGCAGAAGATGAGACAGGCATATGTATGAGGCTATAGAATCTCTGACATACCTATGAAGAAGGTGTAGGGGGCGCCATCGCCTGTCAGGAGGTCCACTGTGTTTGGGTCAAACCTAAGCCACAGTCCCACCGCCAGCACCAACAATCCAGACACCTGGGGATTGATAAATTATACAATCAAAATTATTTGTGACTTTATAGTTCTGTTGATTTGATGAGTGGTAAGTAGCAGTTCTTCTGTTTGTGCAGAAATAATTTCACAGTTAAACAGTGAGCACTTTCATGTTTTCTTTTAGTCTTTATTTATCACGAGGTAGTTACGATTCTGCAGGTGATGCTAAAGTGGCTAATAATACTCTTAGGCTCCCCCCCCCCTCCTTCTATTTAACAGGAGGGGGGGGGGGGGGGGGGCAAAAAAGTGTCTATGCTGAGTAGCATCTTTCCTCTCCAGGAGAGCTTGGCTTACCATAACACATTTGATTGAAACCAGGTTTTACTCTGAGAAAATGAATCATTTTAACCTCCTACATAACATTATTTAAACATCCAAAAATAAAGCCAAAACGAATAAAAGGACAAATGTGGATTAAGGGTAAAAGATATTGTCTGTGTCATAGTTATATATTAATCCTAACCATGTTCCTTATATGTTCTTTCAGGACAAGTGTCACATGTTATATGCAGATGAAAAAAAATTCATCTTCAAAATTTTGTAAAAGCATGGAATCCCAAGCAGCACATCTTCAGTAACACTCTCAGATCCTTTTCCTGACTTGCTCTTCAGATTCAGCCAAACTAAAGAGTGGAAGTGTCTTCTGTTAGTTCAATTCAGTTCGATTTTATTTATATAGCGCCAAATCACAACAAAAAGTCGCCTCAAGGCGAAGGAACAAAACTCAAGCTGCAGCTCCAACCCTCACTGCAGGAAACTCAGTCCGGACTGGGCCACTCTTTTTTTTTTTTTTTTTAGGAAGGTTTAGTGAGGTACTCTGACAATAAAATGATTGAAAATAAGGCCACGCTGCAACAACAGCCCATGCATCCTCATGGCCCATCAAAGTACCACATTTGAACACAAGAATTAGCATCAGAATCAGCGGTCCATCTCCCATGGTGCATTTCAGCCACAGGCTGTGCCAGCCTCACAGTGCCTGGGTGATGTAACTCACACTGGCATTGGCTGCTTGTTGGCTCTGCACCCCAAAATGACAGCGTACTGTACGCCCCTTTTGGCTACAACCACAACAGCTATGCTTTCAGTCCCAAAACTGCCGAACAAAGAGGCTGCTGTCACTTTGGATGACACAAGTGATCGTCTTACAGAGCACAAATGAGTCAATGCAGCCAGTTAAACTCACACTGTATCATTTAGCAGTAAAATATTGAGTATCTTTTGCAAGAGACAATAATGAAAACCAAACAAGAGTAAACCCAAACAGGCTCTTTGTTAATGACCTAATAAATGTATCTATTTATCTAAACACATCACTGATTGAAAATGATAATAGGGGGGGGGGGGGGGTTCTTGCAGCCTCAAGTAGGGGCAAGAGTTTTCCTTGATGTTCCCAAACTCAGGGTTGATAAGTTTATGAGATACATTTGTGGGGTGAACAGAACAAAAAACAAAAAAGGCAAACCTAAAACCTTATTGGAATACTTATATTCTTTGATTCACGCAGAATATAAAAGAATACAAAAAGAATGAATCTTGATCCAATGTTTAAGGTTGCATACTACAGTCTACATGCAAACTGACAAAATATTAGAAGCTTAAAAGTACTTCTCTGACACATTTAGCCTTCTAAACACCAAGAAACATGTCATATGAGAAGTCACTGGCATATAATCGAAAGTGAATCTGAGTCACGGGGAATCTTATCTGAGCAGCACTGCAGACCAAAACAAAAACCTTTCATGATGTTCCCCAAATAGATTAACCCCGCATGTAAAAGAAAAACAAAAAAAAAAGCACCCTTCACACGCCTGCAGCAGGAAAGTCACACCTCAACGTCAAATCATGAACTGGGATCTGTGTTGGAAAAGTAGCTCTGGTGTATTTGTTGCAGCATGTACTTGGTGCAACAATAAATCATGACCAACTCTAAAGCAGCAGCCACTAATGAACGCAGATGAAAAGAAGACTCTGGGTTATATAACTGAGGTTTGGTTTGAGAATTTTGGGAAACAGTGTGGAGTCAGAGGGAGACGGTGTGAACAGAGCAGGTGCATTGAGGCGGTCTGCCAGACAACATTAACTCCTAACTGTACGGAATAACAAAGGCTGCTGTATTTAAAAGCCATACCAAATAATATCAATAGACGGACTTTCAGCCTTCAGTACATTGAACGTGTAAACAAGGCTAGGAACAAACAGGTTTTTCACAAGGCAACGAAACTCCACAGTCGCTTAAAAATAAACCGAATCAATTTCACTTCCTAAAGAGAAAACAACAAAACAAATAAATAACCATAAAAAACAACAAAAACGGTGATCCGGCTTTTTCAGAGAGAAACAACGTTAATTCTTGGCAAACCGCTGCCGAAGCGGACTTACCCAGAAGATGATGTTGAAAGCGAAAAGCAGATATTTCACACATTTCATCCCACCCTGCACTTTGCTCATGATGCCACCTGATTTGTCGGAGTCTCCGATCTATTGCGCGATTCCTTCTTATTTTGCAGCGTCTTTCAGCTGGACATCAACCCATGCAATGAAGACCTGCGCCGTTACACCATCCAGACACGAAACATGCGCACAAGTGCTGCTGCACGCCATCTGCACACGCCCATAAGCGTTCGCGAGTGCTGAGGTACCCAAGGTGGGGTTCAGGGACGATCTGGGATCCCTGAGAGAGACACCAAGAGGTCTCCCAGCGAGAGCAGAGAGGGGTTCATTTGTGTGTTCGACACCAATGATTTGGGCTTAAAAATAAATAAATGAGGGGAAAGCCGGTGGTATGGGTTAACCAGCATTGTTACGAAGATAATATTTCTTACAACATGGTTGATCATATGTTTTGCAAGTAAAAAGAATTTTGTAATCGTGACTGAATACCGAATTACACAACAATACATGTACAACTGGTGAAACAAAAACATCTGTTTGCAGTATTTATTTTAAATTCTACTTTGAAGTGAATATGGTAGATTTGAACTTCAGGTTAGTAAAGTCTTGAGGAGCTACTGCACATCTTGGCATAGTCTTGCATTACATGAAAATTATATCAGTGTGACAGTATGACACTTTGGATTCCACTACTTATGTGTGTGACCTTTACATTAGACGTTGGGCAAGAATTTATCATGGAGACACTTTTAACATTGTCCTCTGCCAGTCACTGATATCCCTGTTTGTGTGAAAATAGCTTCTTGTGTGCACCTACAACACATAGCCAGGATTTTGGAGATGTTATTATCTGATCTCTTATGTAGACCTGTTGTTCTTGCTAGGACGGCATATTACAAAAAGTTTGGCGGTAAAACAAAGAATAAGCCATGTTTGAAAATGGGCAATAGTTTCGACTTTAAATTAGATACAAATGTAGCAGGTACACAGTCTATAAATAGAAAGATTAAGCTTTGTAATTTTAAAAGCTATGTCCAGTATGTAATCTTTCCCCACATGACTAGTCAGGTGTAAGACTAAGTAGCAGACAGTTCTCAGGAATACATTTGAAAATATGGAACGCTCTTAACAACACGTTTAATTTTGAGTGTGCCATTCATGATTCCTCTTTAGACTTGCATACCCAAATACTACCACTGATAATGTTAAAAAGAAGATAATCATTAGGCATCTCAGTATATTGATGTTTGAAAAAGAACCTATAGTATAAGATGGAACAACCATTAGGTGAAGGTGGGAAGGAGAAACTCCATTTTCACAGGAAGGAACCTCTATCAGATGGCTCGGGCAGACGCTGTCATCTGCTGTGACTGGTTGTGAGTGGGGAGAAAGAGGAGAGAAAATGGAGAATGGAGGAAGACAAGAAAAAACACAAACTATGAGGCAAGTCTGGACTTTATTTACTGTAAACCTACTAATGCTTTCACTTTGTGCGAATGTAGGACCTATCCCGGTCCTACATTCAACCATTCATTTGCTTTTCTCTTAATAACCAATATTTTTGTATGCAATGTTTTTAAGCTTTCTTCTTTTCTTACTTACTTTCTTTGTTAAATTCAAATATTTGAATATATTCTTTTTAATTTTGCAGTGCTTTTAAATAATAATACATTTTAAATCTTTGCTTATGTGTCTAAGTGTTGTTTTTTTTGTTAATTTACAACAACATACCAATAACCAAAATGATCAGCAGCAGCAGCATTGACATGTTTTTATTGTACTTTGGCTAAACACATGCAAAAGTAATGACATTGAGCCTCATGTTAAACTAACATAATAAACATCAAATATGTTATATAGTCTGTACATGATCTCAGAATTAGTGTGACAAAAGACAAATTTCTTTTGGCCTGAGATAAAGTTAATGTACTAAAATACAGATGGGTTTAAATGCTTGACCCCTACAGAGGATGTAGTTATGCTGTCGGGATCATTATGTGAGACTTTAGGACCGCTCTCTTGGCCTGGACGAGTGATTGAAAACCTTCAGCTTCGAAGTGACATACATATCTTTTACTAATCTCCAGTGGCTCCCTGTGGCTTTGACAAAACAAAGCAACAAAAAAACACAATTAAACATTTTTTTTTAGTTCTGCATCATTGTTATATGTGTATTATAGACAGAATTTTAAGAAAGAAAATAGTTTTAATATTTTATCAGCTAAAATGTAAAATCTTAGTCCCTGTCTTCAATCTTAGACTCTTAATTTTGTTTATTCTTAGTAAAGGTGCATATGGATGTACATCCTACATACAAATATCTACTCCCATGTCCCCCTATAATTTAACCACAGGCTGTAACTTTATTTAAAAGGCTATGTTACATTTACTATAAGTAAAAGTTGAATAATTATTGTTGTTGTTGTTGTTGTTGTTGTTGTTGTTGTTGTTGTTGTTGTTGTTGTTGTTAAAAGCAGAGATTTTGTAGCAGCACACTGGACAGAGTTTTCCACTAACATCTTCAACACACCTAAAATGAAGGAATATAATTTGGAATAATCCAGCCAGATGTGGGGCTTAGAGAATCAACACCAAAGCACAATGAAGCTCTTCTTATGACACATACTAAGACACCTTAGTTGATGCTGTCTCATTCACCCTTAAATAGAATGAGTCTAAATGAACATTGCCTAAAAACAAAGTTAGAGTGAACATCTTTCATAAGTCAGTGCTTAAAACATGAAGACTTTATTAATATAATATATCATATTAATAATAATGCAAGCTGATTCCTGTGAATGAAGAGTATGTATGGAGATTTGCCAGTGCTCTTCTGTGCCTTCTTTGCAGGACGGAGGGAGGTCATCTCGGGGTCACACGCTTTGTGACATGCAAGCTTCTCTTGTTTGTAGTGCCTTTGTTTGCTGCAGTGATGTGGGAGGGAAACAGCGACCCTCCCTGTATGTCTGCCAGAGTATCAGTGAGAATCAGCATGGGTGGATCATGAGACACATCACATCACTGCCTACCACCTCTATTTTCTTTCTCGCTCTCTCAAAAAAAAAAAAAAGAAATCAAACAGGACTCAACAAACACAAGGAAAAAAGTATGACAATGACAGCAGTTCTCCTTTTTTTTATAGAGATAAACAGATGGCATTGTACACACTTGAATTACAAATGATTAATAGTTTCCATGTGACCCAGAATAAGATCATTGGACTGGATGGGTGTTAACCCGATATCAGTTCGGTTACCCAATCCTGTCATGAATTCAGGACTGTAATTATCACTGCGGAAGTGCATCCAAACTGAAACGATATCCTCAGGGTATAATGGAGCCATAATCCCATTATCCCTCCACCGACACACTGTCCTTACCTCCTCACCCTCTTCTACTGTTCTTGATATGTAAATGAGGTGCAAAAATGTAACCTGATCTCCATACGGTGCAAGTATGAGTCATCCTATGAGCCAAGAGACACCAGAGGTGAAGTGCAGTCAAATCTCACTTTATATTTTTTCTTTGAACAGGCCGTGCTAAACCTCTAATTAGAAAAATGGCCAATTACTGTTTCAAAAGACAACTTTAGTTAGAACAAATAACTGACGAAAATAGCAAAATACAGTTATCTTTAGTTCCTTTGCAATGCATATAAACAATGTCACTCAAAATATTTAAGTACATTTCCATACCCCTAATGTGCACCGCTAGAGTAAGAGAAAACCTGTACGCAACAGAAAAACGTCTATGCGTTTCATTGTCTCCATCCAGTGGACAGAGCTCGAAATATCAAGTCTCTCAGCTGTGGTTTGCAGACACTACTTATGAAAGAGGCCACTTTGTTTCGGTCTTTATGCAGTTATCTTTATCCTTGCCACAATGCTCACTTTGAATGGATCTTAAATTATAAATCTATTAGTTGATATGAACAATTTATGCATTTTAAATTTTATTCAGCCTTTACTTTTACTGGACCTTTCAAACAAATTTCAGTATCTTAGCAAGGTAGGATTACTGCGTCATACTACACAATTATATCTATGAAATTATGTAAGCTCAGGTACCTTGTTAGTACATTCATAACTTAATCCATCCTAAAAACGATACCCGGAAATAACCAATAACAAAAATAAAAGGCTCAATAATAACAACAGCATTATTTTCTTGTGTTCAGGACTAATTTTAAGACAAAAAACGTTATGAATGTATTAAGTAACAGTAGGTCAAACCATCTAATTAAATTACACCTTCTGGAAGATGTGGGTGTAATTTTTTACTGAATGGTTTTTTTTATTTTATTTCATACATTTTAGTTACACATACACAGTATTTTTCCATTTCATTTCAGCCATATTGACTCTTCTCCACTTGCCACAGGACAGCAGCTTGGGGACTCCCGTCAATTTCGCGTTGCTCAATAAAATGAAATAAACATGTTCAAAACAAAGAAGCGCTACTTTTTCCGAGGGCTTCGCATGGGCCCTGAACTAAACACGAGGCATGCGCATGGACATGCACACTGACGTCTGGCATGTGGTAACGTAAGGCTTTTTATAACGCGATTATAAAAACAAACAAACAACTATTTTCTTAGAAACCATGGAAAAACGATCTATAACAAAATCAAATTAATATTTGTCATTGTTCATTTAAGTGAGCATCAGTGCTGCTTTTAGTTTGTGGAGGTAGTGTATGAAACGTGGGGAACTAGCTACAATTTATTGCCTGAGCGGAGTCTAATATCTGTCAAATCCAACATGTTAGGAGTCACGTTTTTATTTGTGAAAGTATTATTTTTAGGAAAAATTTCATGTTTCCGTCTTGACCTCTAGGGGGAAGTGTTGCATTCTTTTTAGCAGCTGAGCCCTGTTGCTTTATCTTAAAACTCAAGGTTTCCAGGAATACAACCTCATCTGGTTTTTGTTTGCATTTCTACATTAGTTCCATGTTCGCTCAATCATATCAGACACCTCAAATACCCGATGGGACACAAAATTAGGCTGCAAGCCTACAAAAATCCCAATCGATACTGCCTGGAGAATAATTTTGTGTTCGCTGAGAGCACTGAAATATCACTGGAAAGGTATTGTATTATCAATCATTTTTGCCCTGTGTTTGTCTTTTCAGTTTTGTTTCATATGCACTGTAGAATGATAGCAAGAGAAAAACACAAAGCAAAGCCAAAAAAAAAAAAAGAATGGCGGTAAAACGAAGCCATATGGGAATTCTCTTTTTTTCACTTCTGTCAGGGCTTTCCTTTTTGCTGAAGGAAGCAGCAAGCTTCCCAGAACACTACAGAAAGCACACAGTGCATGTTTGTAAATGTTTAATAAATAACAATATCAACAACAACATTTATTAAAAAAACACTTTTGGTTTTATCAGGCCTGGGTCAAATTGTATTTGCAAAGTTGTGGATTGATTTAGTCTTCTTCAGTAAATGGGCTGCATGACAGTATAATGACTGGCAGAAAAGAAGCTTGACTGTGTTGTTGTGCCAAAAGTCCTAGAGGCTGCTACTCTGTCATAAGCTGAGCTGCAGTTTAAGGTTAAGGCAGGTTTAAGCCTGTGCTTTCTGGAACCAAATCACATGGTCTTTTAAACCCAAGGTCTGTGTCTGTAAAAGCTGCAGCTTTAAAATGTTCCTGTGATTTAGTCTAAACCCAGCAGGCATTAACTAAACAGCAGTGAATGAAACCTTCTGCAATTACCGAATAGCTGTCCAACATAATAAAAAATCAACGTATAAGTAAAGGACATATTTCTACTTTTAATATCTTCAAGTGTCAAACTAATGTCATAGCGCAGTTACATTAGAGGAGTTTGGGTTGGGAGATCTGTTCATAACAGCTATATATAAACTACTGCAGCATTACAAGTTCAGTTCAGGCCTTAAGCACTAAGATAGCAATTTCATCTGCATCAAAATAAAAGAGAATTATATGAGCAATATTTGTATTTATCAAAAGCGATACTAGACTACAAATGATCAGACACACACAGCATATTGTTTTAGAGGTATTTCTAAATTCTTTGTTGAGCAGTTAGTAATCAAGGAAAGTCAGACAGCTGAAACCAGTTTCCTTAATTACCATTTTCAGAGTCTGAATGACATATGGATGTTTGGAGCAGATCTTATAATCATCATTCATCATGTAAAGGTGCCATTTAGCTGTGGTTCTGCTGCATTTTAGGTCTGTATTTGTAGATGTGGTATAAGTGATAATTTGAAAGTAAAGTATAAAAGCAAAAGATCATCCGCTTGTACCTGTATGCTCTGCCTTAACGCAATGAACCAGAATTAATCTTTCATGCTTTCTTATACACTATAATGTTCTCCATTTGAATTGCACTGCATCAGCAAATTTACCTCCCATCTGCAGTTTGGTTTGGTCTTTGTTTCCATTTCCTGTCATTATGGCATCCTGGCATTTGATTGTTGCTCCTGGATGATAAATATTTATTATGCCTCCTATTTACCTTTGTAAATGTATGGAGCTAAAAAGTTTCCATAGAGTAAGAGGGGGGAAATGCTATTGAGGCCATGTTTTATTACACTAAGCTACTACTTTTTCCTAATGTTTTAATTAGTTTGTTTCCATGTTTAGTTTATTTTTGTGGACTATTTAGGTGTATAGTCAGGTAGTATGCACATCAGACCTCCCTTCTCGCTGTTTTCTCCTTTGGAAAATTTATGCACTTATGAGATGACTTTTTCGGGACTATGCAACGCTTGGAAAATGATGCTACAAAAATTCAATAAATTCACTCATTTGGAGCATGGCGTTGCCACTTTTACATTACTGGTTGGATACACCAAACACAAGAAGTGTATAATAAGAATATAATTTTATAATCTGGAGAATTTTTACACCAACAAATTAATTCCAAGCCTTTGGCATTTAAAAGATGCACATGTTTGTGCTTGAAACATCAGATACAGCAATGCTGAAAACAGAGAGGAAATGGTTGGAATGAGCCACAGAGGAAACAGTTGTGCACTTAGTATAGCAAACATAACCCATGAATGTATGCAATATGTGTATATGTACATAAAAATATTTCCTGTCTGTATTTTAGAATATTTTTCAGTGTAATGCTTAAAAGTTATGATAAATCCAGAGCACGCACACTTGTCAAACTGAGCACGTAGCTGCGTATTGAATTTCCATAAGCTGAGTCTGATATAAACCACAACTAAAATAGATACCGGCACAGCTACACCCCCTGTAGCGTGGTACTTCAAACAGTTAAAAAAAAAAAAAAACCCAAAGCAAACAACCAAAACACAAAACCAGCTGCAGATACTCTTTGACCCAGGTCTGGTGTATATACATGCAGTCTTGATACTTTGACATATACTAATAATTTACTTTGTGCAGAGGTTGAGAAGTTTTTGGTGATAAATTATGTGAAAAAAAAAAAAAAAGTCACTTCTGCCTGCCTGTTTGCTTGTCTGTGTATGTAATGCATTTGGGTTTGTGAATCTGTGTGCGCGTGTCGTAAGTCTTCATTGCCGCCAGGACTTGCGGCTGAGCACGCACACACAGGCCACGTTAATGCGTATGTGTCTCCACGCCACCAGGTTCTGGAATGAAGTCAGCGCTCGCACAAAAGTGTGCGAATTAGTACAGTAGGAGTTCCAGTGTCTCGCATCAATTCCTAAACAGCCTGAGCTGCCTGATCGAGGGCTATGACATGTCGTCTCGAAGAAGTACTGCTTCATGTTGACATTGTTGATTTTCACGTCTGGGAGGACTGTCACCTCTCTGCCTAAGGTGTCCGTGGCTTTGGTCTTGTTGACCACCCAGACACTAATACTCTCACATACTGAGTACATCCCGCGGTGTTGAGGCTGCCCTGCTTGCCTTCGGGTCCTTCTGCCAGCACTCTGTGACCCCGATGGCTCTGCATCAGGGGGCTGAGAGCTAAAAAGCACTCTGGGTGAGAGGTAGTGGCGCTTGGTGAAGAGTTTGGGATCAACAACCGGGATAGAGTCTGGGTTGTCACTTGGAGTGTTTTCCTGTGCCGCTGTGGTGGTGGTGTACAAGTCCCCTCTGGTTGCGGCCACAGCCTGGGCACTTAAGAAGAGGAACAGGACCAGCATGGACGACCTCATGGGCACACGACCTGAGGGTGTCAATAAGAACGGAAAACACATAGATGTTACAGCGGATATGAAACATTACATATGAAACATAGAGCTTCTTCAGCAGACATGTAGTAACATCAACATTAATATGTATAGGATGCTTCCAAGTGATATTCCCTTTCTTTTGTTTTCTTTTCGGTATCCAGTAACTCCTGAGGGAACTAGGTGGTTCTTTAGCAGTTAACGCGTTTTTGTTGTGCTCACCATACGTATTATATCACTGTTTATGGGCTTCCTGAAGCCGTGACAGGTGGAGGTTTGAAAACGAAAACAATGAAAAATGCTATAATGTTCTTTAGAGTTGTGGGGAGGTGTAGAATGTAATTGATCACCAATTATTTTGTATTGTATGCAATTAACATGTATAATTTTGCAGTTTTAAAATTATGTGAATGTTCTTTTGCTTACCTAGATAAAAATAGTGAATTTTAATTTTTTTTTTTTTTTTAACAATGTAGTATTAATCTCCACATGCACTTATTCAATCCTCAACATGTTGAACTGTGAGATTCCCTTTATGTACGTGCATGCTGGAGCTCTTGTTTAAAGCAGAAGAAACCCCAAACATCTTTCCTGACATTAAGTTTGATGACTTACCGTTAACAGTTTTTACATGCACTATTTATTAAAAGTCTGTGTTTGGCATTGCTAAGGGTGGAGTCTGCAAATCCTGATTAGGCAGCTGCTGCCAAGGCTGCAGAGTCCTTGAGCTGATTTATACATGTAAACAGAAAGCAGTACAATGTTTCATATCTAATTTAGCAATAATATAAAAAAAATTACTAACTCAATTACATCCACAAGATGACAGTGAACTCTCTTAACAATCTGTGGCTGCCTGAAGACATTCTCTGGAGTTACTTCATGTGTACACCATTTATTGTCCCAGTGATCACTGCAGCAGGCTATGGCTATGAGTCACGCACACTGTTGTATTCCCTCTCTTTTATTTCACACAGGATGTGATAGATTTTTTAAATTGATAACATGTGAATTGTGGATATTAAGCAATGGTGAGTAAGGATAGCCCAGGAATTTCCTATCCATGAAGGTCTTAGAGATTTTTATTCTTAATTCTGAGCTATTTAAGACCACTACAACACTCGTATTTTCTTGTATTTTTCCTAGTGATAGCAGTGCACTTTAGTGGCTGCGGCAGTTATGAAGTGAGAAAGTCAGATGATGTGGTGCACAGAGCTGAATTAATGACGGTTAAGGTTGAGTTGCAGGAATGGGTGAATGGGTCAATAAAATGCCAGACTTTAATATAGAAGACTGTTGTTTGTTTACTGCAGTTCATTTCCTTGGTCAAACCCTCATTCAGTGTCTCCTAAAAGCAGTGTTTTCCAACCATTCTTATGGCACATAGGTGTGCCGTGAGAAATGATCAGGTGTGCTGTGGAAGATTATTTGGTTTCACCTGACTGGTACACCAAGCGACCGGTGTGAGTAACGGGAAGAACAATTATATTCTCTTCCACCAGAGGACAGTACAACTTCTTGCTCCAATTTAATGGGTTACCAACTGACTTTATAACCGAAGAAGACGAATAAAAAATTACTTAGTCATGTTGCAAGTGAGATAACTCAGCATGGAGTTGCAAAAGGTAAATATTTGAAAAGAAAAAGTAGTCAGTCTGACCTGGGTCCTGGAGAAAATTCCAACCCAGATGAAGGTGCTAGTGTGAGTAGTGGTCAGAATAAAGCAAAAAAGGTATACTGGGAGGAGACTCAAATCCAGCCTCTGGGAGTCACAAGCTACCAGGTCCAGTGATCAATGAGGATAGAGGAAACCTTTATGGATACTTGTGATTAAGACTAAGAAAATAAGAGGAAATTCCTGCACCATCCTTACTAAATTATCATTTTGTTTGGTGATGTGCCGTGTGATTTTTCTAATGTGAAATATGTGTGTGGGAAACACTGTTCTAGAGTATGACCACTCAACAACCTGGTTTTATTTTTGTAAACCTGATACTCTTCTTTCAAGGTTTGTGAGCTGAAATGAAACTTAACTGACGTGAAAAATACTTGCTTTATTTGCCCCTTTCAGTAAGACTAATCCGTGGATACGGGTTATTTGACTTGGGTTGAAGGACTAGTTGGAGAGATTATAAGTCCCATATTTTGTACTGTCTGCTTCTTTAATTCCCAAGAGATCACCACAGTGGATAGATACACGTTTATTTGGGACAGACTTTGTGCCGGATGCTCTTCCTGACATTTCTATTTGTGTGGACTTGGGACTAGCATTAGCTTGTGACTCCCAGAGGCTGGATTTGTGTCTCCTCCTGCAGGTTTTACATATCACCCTGGGTCAACACACCTGAATCAAATGATTAGTTCGTTACCAGGCCTTTAGGACATGTTGAAGAGGTAATTTAGTCATTTAAATCAGCTGTGTTGCATCAAGGACACATTTAAAACCTGCAGGACACCGGCCCTCGAGGCCTGGAATTGCCCACCCCTGATCTAAATTGTCCAAAAAAATGTACACAGTACTGTTTATTAAAAAAAGGAAAACTAGACAGAAACAGTGCTGAATTAAATGGTGGAAAATTAAAGAATAACATACCCAAAAAAACAAAATTACCCATCAGAGTAGGCGTGACACATAGGGAAATATATAATTGACATTATTGTGACGTGTTTGATGTCATTTTCTTTTCATCGTGTCATGACTCACCACAAAACACAGAACAGAACATCTGTGCTTAATGGCTTTTTTAAGTTGACAGGCTGTGTCCTTCATTTAATACAACAGGAATCACAGGCATGTCAACACCTGTGATAGCTACAATAGCAGGCTCTGTTGGGCAGGCTTATTATATGCTGTGTTTGCCTCAGGTAGCAGGGTGAGCACTTGTGGATTAAAATTGTTGGCAAAACAAATCAAAAGAAAAACTATAGCCTGTGCAACAATACATAATGTGAGCTAGAACTAAAATATTATAGGTTTTTAAGGTCTGTCTAGTTCAAGTTATTGATACCTGGTGCAACATTTTGACATGACAAAATCATTACTGCATCATTGTTGGAAATAAACAGACAAAGGCAGTGAAGATATGCCACACCTCTTTTTTCTTTTCTTTTCTGCCTTTAAGTGCCAATTTAGATTACTTTAGGGGACAGAGGAAGATCACTTTATAGCATAGCATAGCAAACATCACACAGACTAAATTAGCAAGGAAAAAGCTTAAGATGAGAACAATATCTTCCCAGGAGCAGCATTGCTTATAGTAACAAGAAAAGTGAAAGACCAGCAACAATGCGGTGTCTATGTTCTCTTTTAAATTCAAAATTATACAGACATGTCAGGGCTAATTTGACATTCGTAAACACATTAATGGCTCAAATGTACCCAATGTGTGACATGGCTTATTGGCACATTGAAATTGAGCAGAGTCAATTTTTTGTAATGTTTCAGATTTTTGGAAGTGGGGGAATAACACAGGAAAATAAGTGCTGATAAGCTTAAAAAAGAAATTTCAGAGCTGAGTGAAACAAACAAAGAAACCGCCACTGGTGCACCAGTATTGTAAAATGCCTAATCTAATACCTCCAGATGATTTTGTATTTAACCCCATTCATATCTTCTATTTTTTATACTTTGGTTATTGTCTAATATTAAAATGTGTTTAATATTATAATATGTACGTGTGGCACATATGCACACAAAAAAAGAAAAAACAGAAATGGGACAAACTTTTGACAGCACTATAAACCTACAGGTCTAGAAGTAGCAGCTGTTGCTACCACACAAACCGTAATTAAAATAATCTAAAAACCATAATCTCTCTTTGACATCTGGCTACATATTTTCCAGCTTTTTCTGCACATCAACGTTTAAATGAAAATGTAAACACTGGCTTTACTGGTCTCCATATTTACTTCTGTGCAAGAGCAAATGTGAGTGACGCCTTTGTTATTGTTTTTCGGCACATGCAGGTCAGTTCAGGACAGTGACCAGTTTACACTGGAATCTGATATTAGCAGCACTGAATGGATAATGTGAAAAAAACAAAAAACAAACAAACACTGAGGATGCAGTGTGAACACAGCCATGCTGAATAAGCACAGTGTTGCTAGCTTTACATATGTATTATCTACAACAGACATCTACAACAAAACAAGACAAACACATGAAAAAAACTGATCTGTTTCGAGACTTGTTTGCATTTACACATATATATACCTTTTCAGTGTATGCACGTGAACTGTACCACCTTTGTGGCTCCTAGAGGATGTGATTAGAGTTCTGTGTGTTATGGGCACCTCCTGCCATGAGGCCTGGCTGTGGCTGCCATCCAGCACACCTCTGCCTCTTCAATCCTGTTGACAGACAAGTGGAGAAATTGTCTTAGCCAGCTCGTAAACCCACTGTAAACACATTCTTTACAAGACAAATAAGGGAAGAGAACATTAATGTGTTTTCCCCTCTCACCACATCGTTACATACTGAAACATATTGAAATCAAGAAGCAGACCTCCATCATGTACATTATTCTAGGGGGTGGAAATGGCGTGTTAGTTTAACGTTAACACAATAACATTTGTCTGAATTCTTGGACACATGAGCTTTGACAGATTTTCTAGACTTAAACAGTCTTGTACCTTCAGACAGATAGCCTCAAACATTTAAACTTGAATGAATATTTACGAGTAAGTCAGAACCAGATCACTATGGAATTTGGTATTTTGTACAGTATATGAGTGCATAACAGAATATTTAGACACTCTAAGCCATTGTGATAAATCAAAACATCAGTTTTACTGTCTTGTCTCGCTCTATTTTATCACTGCATTTTATTATTGATTTGATTTGGTACAGACAGCCGCAATTCATTTTTGTGCAGTGATGAAAGGCATTTGAGCTTGATCATCCATCACACTAACCAGACGCAGAACATTTGTTCCTGTTGCCATATTACTGTACTCGTGGGTTCTAATATTAAACCTGCCAAGGAGAAAATATTTAAGAGCTCATTCCAGAAAACACTGTGTCCCGAAACTTAATTGTAAACGTGTTTTCATTTTAAGCTATGCCTTTAAATCATGGTTGAGCAAGTTAAAAACAATAAGATATGGCACGTGTGCAAAATGACAGAAATGTAAGCAGCTTATATAAACAGAAGTAAATGGGTTGTTAATCAAAATTACTGTGGCGTGCTCCTGTGCAGAATCTGCAGCAGCACAGGAACTGTTCAGCATCTCAAAAGAGCTTTTCTCCACCTGTCAATTCAACTTGTGACCCTGTAACAGCAGCATGAGCTCTTTTAGAAACAGGAAGCTCACTAAAACTAGACAATAAAGTTATAAAATTCTGTTTTGGTAATGTCAGAATTTGACATAAACAACATGAAAACATAAATACCCTCCCAATGAAGACAACATTGACTTCATTGTCATACCAACAATAGATAACAGTAAATAACATTTCTATTCATGGAAATTAACTTTTGATATATGAAATCTCCTGCAGTTTGAGGTTTTCTCCTTCAGAAAAGAAGTTTTAAAAACAGCAAATTAAGTTAGCTAAAATTTGGTTTTAAACAATCTAACAAAAATCCAGATACAGGGAGTGCAGAATTATTAGGCAAGTTGTATTTTTGAGGAATAATTTTATTATTGAACAACAACCATGTTCTCAATGAACCCAAAAAACTCATTAATATCAAAGCTGAATGTTTTTGGAAGTAGTTTTTAGTTTTAGCTATTTTAGGGGGATATCTGTGTGTGCGCAGGTGACTATTACTGTGCATAATTATTAGGCAACTTAACAAAAAACAAATATATACCCATTTCAATTATTTATTTTTACCAGTGAAACCAATATAACATCTCCACATTCACAAATATACATTTCTGACATTCCAAAACAAAACAAAAACAAATCAGCGACCAATATAGCCACCTTTCTTTGCAAGGACACTCAAAAGCCTGCCATCCATGGATTCTGTCAGTGTTTTGATCTGTTCACCATCAACATTGCGTGCAGCAGCAACCACAGCCTCCCAGACACTGTTCAGAGAGGTGTACTGTTTTCCCTCCTTGTAAATCTCACATTTGATGATGGACCACAGGTTCTCAATGGGGTTCAGATCAGGTGAACAAGGAGGCCATGTCATTAGTTTTTCTTCTTTTATACCCTTTCTTGCCAGCCACGCTGTGGAGTACTTGGACGCGTGTGATGGAGCATTGTCCTGCATGAAAATCATGTTTTTCTTGAAGGATGCAGACTTCTTCCTGTACCACTGCTTGAAGAAGGTGTCTTCCAGAAACTGGCAGTAGGACTGGGAGTTGAGCTTGACTCCATCCTCATCCCGAAAAGGCCCCACAAGCTCATCTTTGATGATACCAGCCCAAACCAGTACTCCACCTCCACCTTGCTGGCGTCTGAGTCGGACTGGAGCTCTCTGCCTTTTACCAATCCAGCCACGGGCCCATCCATCTGGCCCATCAAGACTCACTCTCATTTCATCAGTCCATAAAACCTTAGAAAAATCAGTCTTGAGATATTTCTTGGCCCAGTCTTGACGTTTCAGCTTGTGTGTCTTGTTCAGTGGTGGTCGTCTTTCAGCCTTTCTTACCTTGGCCATGTCTCTGAGTATTGCACACCTTGTGCTTTTGGGCACTCCAGTGATGTTGCAGCTCTGAAATATGACCAAACTGGTGGCAAGTGGCATCTTGGCAGCTGCACGCTTGACTTTTCTCAGTTCATGGGCAGTTATTTTGCGCCTTGGTTTTTCCACACGCTTCTTGCGACCCTGTTGACTATTTTGAATGAAACGCTTGATTGTTCGATGATCACGCTTCAGAAGCTTTGCAATTTTGAGACTGCTGCATCCCTCTGCAAGATATCTCACTGTTTTTGACTTTTCTGAGCCTGTCAAGTCCTTCTTTTGACCCATTTTACCAAAGGAAAGGACGTTGCCTAATAATTATGCACACCTGATATAGGGTGTCGATGTCATTAGACCACACCCCTTCTCATTACAGAGATGCGCATCACCTAATATGCTTAATTGGTAGTAGGCTTTCGAGCCTATACAGCTTGGAGTAAGACAACATGCATGGAGAGGATGATGTGGACAAAACACTCATTTGCCTAATAATTCTGCACTCCCTGTAGAAGCAAAAGGTCTGTTTAATTCACAATTTTTCTTCTATTGTCAGTAATTCCCTGAAAACATAATATTGGACTTTGGCTTCCAAAGGATACATTGGTCAGTTTCTAAAAGGTCTATATGTGCAGTAGACGGCTGCTATGAATTTTAACAATAGTACCTACTCTTGTGTTGAATTGGATAAACTTTTCAAAGTTTCAAGCTACTTAACAATACTATATAAGAGTAGTATATAAATGTATATCCATGTAAAAGCGAAAACTATAAATCAACCAGTCCTTTGTTCAAGTAGGGCTGGGCCATATCATGCCGTTCACGGTAATGCCGGTATAATGTTAGGTAATGATAAGAAAATTAAATATCGTGATAGAATATGGGTAAAATGCACATGCGCAGTGCCTTTGTTTTCATACATACATGGCAGAAAAAGCATGGTGGTGACACAGAATGAGAAGGGCAAACGCGGATCGTTGAATGAAACGGATGAACCAGAATTGGTTTGTAAAAATGTGCAACTTCAGTGGTGTGGAACTGGTTTGGCTTTCATCTGTCAGATACACACCAAAGCACAATTTTTGGTAGAGCACGCATATTGCCCTGCCCTATGTCCAAGTGCAAACAGGGTTGAGAAGTTTGGTTAGTTTTACTTAAAGCTGGGCTTGACAGCAATGGACATTTAATGTGATAGGTGTCAAATTACTCTGAGCTCTAAATGTGCCTAGGGGATTTTGAGGTGAATGGTACACTGAGCATATACAACATCATGCCATGACTTAGAGTTGGATGTCTCAAGACCGGTCTCGAGACCATTTTTACGTGGTCTTGGTCTTGTCTTGGTCTCAGATCGCTCAGTCTTGTCTTGGTCTCGCTGTCTCTATCTTGCTGTCTCAGATCGACATAGTGGTTGGGAGATTTGGAGTCAACAAAATCCATGACACACAACGTAACATTCGATAATGTGTCATGCGCAAAAGCATCAGCTCTAAGAGCCGTGCTTAGAGAGTGCTTTGTAGTGAATCAGAAGAGTCGACTCCCATTGAGCGAGAGCCGGCTCCTCACTTAATTTCCTTTCGCTGCTCAGCTCTCACACAGTGGCTCAGCTATGCTCCAATCCCTCCCGATTGTAGCCAATCACATGCGAGGATATAGGATAATATCATTATGTGAAAAACAGAGAGGGTGAGAGACGCGACAGTCAAGTGGAGCGTGCGTCTGTCCTCTCAGTAAGTGAGTGAGACAGTAGACAGCGGTGAGGAGGGCTGTGAGTGCATTGCAAAAACATTAATATGCCTGACACCCGTAAATGAAGCAGCATCTGGCTGCAGTTTAAAGACTTTTTTGTCTTGGTCTCGGTCTTAGTCTCGTCTCGACGTTGTCTTGGTCTTGACTCGGTCTGTATTGGTCTTGATACCCTCTGGTCTTGGTATTGTCTTGGTTTAGGCGGTCTTGACTACAAGTCTGCCATGACTTGAATAAAATAAGTGTAAATCTTTAATGAACTTGTGATCATAGGAGCAACTTGCTTTGCCCAAAGGCCCCTTTTCAAGATGACAGGAGGCTGGGGGCCAGCTAATAAAGAAATGCCCATTCATTTTCTTAACCTTTTATCCAGTTCAGAATTACAGGTGATTTAAGCAACAAGGAGAGCACGCCCTGGATGGGTCGTCAGTCTTTCACAAGTCTAATGCACAAACACGGGCAACTGCACACTCTCACATTTACACTTACAGCCAGTTAAGAATAATCAAATAACCTAACATCATGTCCTTGGACTGTTTGAGTTTTTTTCTTGTACCTACACAGTAAAGGGAAAAGACACAAACAGGCAGATTTGAACCCACTGCCTTTTAGCTGTGAAGCATCGGTGCTAATGAGTTGCTGCTATGCTATGCTATGGAGAAAACACCTTTCATTCTGAAAGGGGAAAACTAACTTGCCTAATAAGTCTCATGGACCCTTTAGTCATTTATCAGGGAAAATTAATGTGTCAGACAAAGTGAAAATAATTGGGATGCTTGAGATATTTGCTTAATATGCAGATTAAAATACATGGTTATTGAAATGCTGTTTGTGATTGAATTTAAATTTTAATGTGGTGTGACAATGTTAAGGCACTTTTGAATTCAAGTTGCAAGATAATTGCAAGATAATTATGTTATTCCTTTATGGCTCAGCGTCTTTTTATATGATGTTTAAAATATTATTCTAGAAATATTATTATTTTTAAGTATTTTCTTTTTTTAAATTACATTCCACAACTGCAGATGCATATTACATGCAAATGCTTTGGTTATTAAAAAATAATACAGTAATTATTAACTGATAATGAATTAATGAATTAAAAATTATAATTTATGTATTAAAATACATAAATGATTGGCTTATGCTGCGTTTAATGAGTGAATAAAGGTCGTTGTTTCAGCAGATTTTTGTGAAAATGGCAAAATGTAATTGTGCTTAACAATAATGGATTCGTGTTAATGTCAATTCTGTTTAACAGTGTAGTTGAGCATATCCAAAAAGATTGTGATCATTTTAACAGAAAACAAATGTGAATTATTTTGAGGATCTGAATTTGGGTCAGTGACACACAAATTTACAGCTACTGACCTGTTAAAAAATAACATGCAGCCAGATGTGAAAAGTGAACGTGACATCCGTTCAAGTTACTAGGTGGGCTATAAATATGCATCTGACACAACTGTACACATTAGTGTGCGCTGGGGCATTGCACATCGCTCTACTTATTGAGACTTGAAGCAGATGGGTAACAGCGGCACATGGCTATACGGGAAAGATGTGGATTTGTGTTGACTCATCACTGCCTGATGACTGAGTGGAATAAAATTGCCCCGTCTGTTTGATGTTAACACAGTGAAGAAAATGGTATTTCTTGGCACACTTTACCGTTGAATAAACTAGACGCTTTCAATTGGATAATGTGCTCTGTTACATTGGCTTTAATTTGACTGGAGCCTCCTGGAAAAGCCTGAATACTTCCCAGACCATAGCCGATGAAATACCACAGGAATGATCAGGATGTTTGTATCATCAGTAAAACACTCACTGAGTCTGCATGAGCATGATCCCAAAATGGTATGGCCTTTCTCATTTCTCATCATCTCCTCTTCACTCTGTCCTGTGGCGGTGAAGCAGAAATTGATCTCGGCTGAAGGATATTTTAATTCCTGAAATGCATCAGGAGGAGCTATGAGTAAAGTTAAACAGGTGTGTCCTTATTTTGGAAGTTTTGCCATCCGTGCCATATAAAAGAGAAATAGCTGAAACATAAATCATGAAGGGAGGATAACTCCACTTTTATGTTTGTGTTTTGATGTTAGTAAAGATGATGATTTTTGCCTCTCTAGTCTTCTTTGTTTTATTGTATAACATTTTATGACTTTATAACTGAAAAAGCTCTAAATAAATCTTACTTACACTCCATATTTTAAGTAGCAGGGACTAAGTGAGTGAAAGAGGCACAGAACGAATTCATGATATAAAAACTGAGAAAACAAATGAGCAAACTATCTGTCCTTTCCAATTTTGTTTAGGGCAAAATTGAAGGAAATGGCAATCAAAAAATGTATAAATTGTAATGATTTATTTTTCCAGATTTTGGGAGACTAAGTAAATTTAGTCATTAAAATTTAAACTTAACCTAATTTTAAATTTGGGACAATAGTAGAATAAGTTTAAAATTTAAGCTTCATCTAAGTTTACATTTTAAATGCATTGAAATTTTTTTAATGCTTCTTATAAGTAGTGTTCATATGTATTACCCTATCTGGTCTCATATGTATTTTTGCTGCTCTAACAGTTAATAAGGTTGGGATCAATAAAAGTTCATTGATTGTACTATAACTTTTATAGGACTATAAATTATGCCTAAGCAATTAAGATAAAATGGATGAGTTATTGATGGTCTCGTGGACCATCGAAAACCTTCATAGTGATTCATGCTCCCTGCTTCTATAAAACCATATTATAGTTCAGTAATCCAACATCTCCCAATTTTTATATTTGAGAACAGCCAAGTGATCAAATTAAACTTTAAAATCAGAATTTTACTGTCTTTAATGATCAGTATAATAATGACCATGCGCTATTGATATTCAGACTTGCGGGGGTTTTTTTTTTTCAGTTATTAAAACCACCGCTGTACTGACCATTGTTTATGTAACATACATTATTTTATTAGGTACATCTGTTCAACTGTTCTTACCGCAACATCTAATGAGCCAATCAAACTGAGCATCAAAATGGGGAAGAAAGATGGTTTAAGTGACTTTAAACATAGTATGGTTGCTGGTGCCAGACAGGCTGGTTTGAGTTTCTCAGAAACTGCTGAGCTGCTGAAATTTTCCCACATAACCGTCTCTAGGGTTTACAGAGACTGGTCCTAAAAAGAGAAAGTATCCAGTGTGTGGCTGTTCTCTGGCAGAAAATGCCTTGTTGATGTCAGATGTCAAAGGAGCATGGCCAGACTGTTTCAAGCTGATATGAACAGAGCAGTATCTCAAATAACCAGTCGTTATAACTGAGGTATTCAGAGGAACATCTCTTGCACCAATGAACCTTGAAACAGATGGGCTACACCACCAGAGGACCACACTGGGTGTAACTCCCGGCAGCTGAGAGCAGGAAACTGAGTCCTGATTTCTACTGCTTTTAAAGCTAGGGTTAAATTAGGCATAAACAACATGAAAGCATGGATCCATCCTGCATTTTATCAGCAGTTCATGGTGTCGGTTGTGATTCACTGCATACTTCTACCCCACAGTGACCACAGTGTACCACTGTATCTTGTGATGGTTGCTTCTAACAGTATAACATGTCACAAAGCTGATTTCTTTACTATGACAGAGTTTACTGACTGAGTTTACAAATGGCTTCCACAGTCAGATTTTAATCAGATGGAATACAGTTGCCCCTGGGATCCCAGGGGCTATGTTGTCTGGGGGCTTTTGCCCCCTGGTAGGGTCTCCCATGGCAAATTGGCCCTGGGTGAGGGACCAGACAAAGAGCGATTCATAAGACCCTTATGAAAAGGACATCGAGGGAACAGTTTACCCTGCCCGGGATAGGGTTACCGGGGCCCCGCCCTGGAGCCAGGCCCGGGGAGGGTGCCCGAGGGCGAGCGTCTGGTGGCCGGGCCTTAGTCCATGGGGCCCGGCCGGGCACAGCCCGAAGAGGAGACATGGGCCCATCCTCCCGCAGGCCCACCACCCGCAGGAGGCGCCATAGGGGTTGGGTGCATTGTGTGCCGGGTGGCGGCCAGGAGCGGAGGCCCTGGCGGACTGACCCCCGGCTGCCAAGACTGGCAATAGGGACATGGAATGTCACCTCTCTGGTGGGGAAGGAGCCGGAGTTAGTGCGTGAGGTTGAGAGGTACCGGCTAGATATAGTCGGGCTCACCTCTACACATGGCTTGGGCTCTGGAACCAGTCTCCTGGAGAGGGGCTGGACTCTGTCTCAGTCTGGAGTTGCCCCTGGTGAGAGGCGGCGGGCTGGGGTGGGTATCCTAATATCCCCTCGGCTTGCTGCCGGTACGTTGGGGTTTTTCCCGGTGGACGAGAGGGTTTGTTCCCTGCGCCTTAGGGTCGGGGAACGGGTCCTGACTGTCATCTGCGCTTATGCGCCGAGTGGCAGTTCAGAGTACCCAGCCTTCTTAGAGTCCCTGGGGGGGGGGTGCTGGAGGGTGCTCCACCTGGAGACTCTGTTGTCCTGCTGGGAGACTTCAATGCTCACGTGGGTAACGACAGCGAGACCTGGAGGGGCGTGATTGGGAGGAACGGCCTCCCTGATCTGAACCCGAGCGGTGCTCTGTTATTGGACTTCTGTGCTAATCACAGTTTGGCCATAACGAACACCCTGTTCGAACATAAGAGTGTCCATAAGTGCACGTGGCACCAGGATGCTCTAGGCCGTAGGTCGATGATCGATTTTGTAATCGTATCAGCAGACCTGCGACCATATGTTCTGGACACTCGGGTAAAGAGAGGGGCTGAGCTGTCAACTGATCACCACCTGGTGGTGAGTTGGATCAGGTGGCGGGGGAAGACGCTGGACAGACCTGGTGCACCTAAACGCGTAGTGAGGGTGTGCTGGGAACGTCTAGCAGAGGCCCCAGTCCGCGAGATCTTCAACGCACACCTCCGGCAGAGCTTCAACAGCATTCCGAGGGAGACTGGGGACATTGAGTCCGAATGGACCATGTTCAGCGTCTCCATTGCCGAAGCTGCTGCATTGAGCTGCGGCCGCAAGGTGGTTGGTGCCTGCCGTGGTGGTAATCCCCGAACCAAATGGTGGACACCAGAGGTGAAGGGAGCCACCAGGCTGAAGGAGTCCTATCGGGCTTGGTTAGCCTGTGGGACTCCGGAGGCAGCCGACAGGTATCGACAGGCCAAGCGGAATGCGGCTCGGGCAGTGGCTGAAGCAAAAACTCGGGTGTGGGAGGAGTTCGGAGAGGCCATGGAAAAAGACTTTCGGGCTGCCTCGAAGAGATTCTGGCAAACCGTCAGACGTCTCAGGAGGGGAAAGCGGTGCTCTACCTGCACTGTGTATAGTGCTGGCGGAGCGCTGCTGACGTCGACTGAGAAAATTGTCAGGCGGTGGAAGGAATACTTCGAGGACCTCCTTAATCCCACTGACACGTCTTCCGAGGAGGAAGCAGAGTCTGGGGATGAGGGGAATGACCCGCCAATTTCCGGGGGCGAGGTCACTGAGGCAGTTAAACAACTCCTTGGTGGCAGAGCCCCTGGTGTTGATGAGGTCCGCCCCGAGTTCCTGAAGGCTCTGGACGTTGTAGGGCTGTTCTGGTTGACACGCCTCTGCAATGTTGCGTGGAGATCAGGGGCAGTACCTGTGGACTGGCAGACCGGGGTGGTGGTCCCCATCTTCAAGAAAGGGGACCGGAGGGTGTGTTCCAACTACAGGGGGATCACACTCCTCAGCCTCCCTGGGAAAGTCTATGCCAGGGTGCTGGAAAGGAGAGTTCGTCCGTTAGTCGAACCTCGGATACAGGAAGAACAATGCGGTTTTCGTCCTGGTCGCGGAACACTGGACCAGCTCTTTATCCTCTCCAGGATACTTGAGGGTGCATGGGAGTTTGCCCAACCAGTCTACATGTGTTTTGTGGACTTGGAGAAGGCATTCGACCGTGTCCCTCGGGGTGTCCTGTGGGAGGTGTTGCGGGAATATGGGGTGTCTGGCCCATTGCTACGGGCCATTCGATCCCTATACAACCGTTGCAAGAGCTTGGTTCGCATTGCCGGCAATAAGTCGGACTCGTTCCCGGTGGGTGATGGGCTCCGCCAGGGCTGCCCTTTGTCTCCGGTTCTGTTCATAATTTTTATGGACAGGATTTCTAGGCGCAGCCAAGTGGCGGAGGGCTTTCGCTTTGGTGGCCTCAGAATCTCATCTCTGATTTTTGCAGATGATGTGGTTCTGTTGGCTTCATCGGGTGAGGGCCTCCAGCTCGCACTGGAGCGGTTCGCAGCTGAGTGTGAAGCAGCGGGAATGAGGATCAGCACCTCCAAATCTGAGGCCATGGTTCTCAGCCGGAAAAGGGTGGAGTGCCCACTCCGGGTCGGGGATGAGTTCCTGCCCCAAGTGGAGGAGTTCAAGTATCTCGGGGTCTTGTTCGCGAGTGATGGGAGAAGGGAGCCGGAGATCGACAGACGGATTGGGGCTGCAGCTGCAGTAATGCGGACGCTGCACCGGTCCGTCGTGGTGAAGAGGGAGCTGAGTGTAAAAGCGAAGCTCTCAATTTACCGGTCGATCTACGTCCCTACCCTCACCTATGGCCACGAGCTGTGGGTAGTGACCGAAAGAACGAGATCGCGGATACAAGCAGCAGAAATGAGCTTCCTCCGAAGGGTGGCTGGCCTCTCCCTTAGAGATAGGGTGAGAAGTTCGGCCATCCGGGAGGGGCTCAAAGTAGAGCAGCTGCTGCTCCACATCGAAAGGAGCCAGCTGAGGTGGTTCGGGCATCTGACAAGGATGCTGGAGGAGGTGGCTGGGGAGAGGGAGGTCTGGGCCTCTTTGCTTAGGCTGCTGCCCCCGCGACCCGGCCCCGGACAAAGCGGATGAAAATGGATGGATGGATGGATGGAATACAGTTGTGATGTGGTGGCACAAAGATTTGCACCATGGATCTGCAGCAAATGCGGTCTGTTTCTAGCACCTTCTTCAACCGGTGCCACTAAGAAACAAGGCAGCTCTGAAGGAGATCTTACCAGGTACCAACAAGATGAACATAAAGTGGTTGCAAGGTGTAAGCTAGTTCTACCATGTGTCATGTCTCTTTAATGGATGCCTGTTTCAGCCACTGACCTTAAAAAGGATGTGGAGTTAGAAAATATTTTAAGACCCAAAGCTGGCCACTTACTAAAGTTTCATCAGTTATCCAATGCTATGATTCACTCAACTTGAACAAGCTAAGTGTGCCCATGCGCTTAGATCTGCTGACAGTTTGTGAGCTGTTAATGTTTGGGTATTTTGCTCATAGACTACATGTACAAGTATTTAGAAGAGTTTATTTCTTTGTGTGGCTGAGCTTAATTATTTTTTTCTTTGGTTGTTTTTGGTATTTCCATGTTTATATGTACAGCTATTGTTAAGAGAGAGTTTTGAGTAGGCTTTTGAACTTTTGCTAAGACTTTTGACACTTGAAAGGATAATTTATTGGCACGTTAAAAATTATACAACATTGGAAAAATCTTCTAATTTGAAAAAAAATATATAAGCTTTCCCATATGGAAAAGAAATAGAAAAAAACTTTCTCACAAGACAGCTACAAACTTTACAAGATTTATATATATATTTTCCACATGGGTTAAGCCAATCAACTTTGGTCTCATCTACCGTACACTGTTGTTCAAACAAAAAGCTCAATTTTATTGTTTCACATTCAAATTGGACTTTACTGTGATATGATTATGACTAAAATACACCACTGGCCCAGCTTGTGTAATATTCAGAGCTCAGTAGCTGCAAAATTGCCTCAGTTTACTGGTACTGTATTCCCTCAGAATAGCTGGATGCGATTTGTGGTTTGGCCATGCAGCTGCTGCTACCATACCTTCACACCCCATTCGTTTTTCCATATTCTTATTTCCCGATTGTAGACTTTCATAATAGCTGCTTTGTGCTTATTTATCTAATGAGGTTTTGGAGCTGGTTAGCCACTGCTGACTCTCTACTATACTGAGCTTTGTGTATGCTGGTTGGGGTTACACAGGGATTCGGGAAGAGCTCTAGTCTTTATCAGAATATACTGTGGGATATCCAAGCTTCATTCAAGCATGTACACCATCATTTCTGAAATGCCACTTGTTGCTGTTCATTTTTCATGTTCTATAATGTTAGAATTTACAGCAATGACTAAAAGCAGCATGTGCAAATTAATACACAGACATTTACAAAATTTGCTGATAAGTCATTTTGTCAGTCAATATCATGAACTAATATAAAACTCACCTTTGTATTTTTTCTCCATTAATTTATTCCAATTATTTATGAAAAACAACATTTTTGTGGTTAGGTTTACCAAGCTATTGGCCTTACTTGCAAGAAGTTTCAATCCTGGTGATGGTTTCAAGATGGTACAGTGGAATTTGCTGCCTACATCTCTGAGATGAATATAGTGCTCTTGGCACTAATCTGGGACACAGGTAATGTGCTACTTCACATAAACTATATAAAATACTCATTCAGAAAATTCAAATGATTTCCTCCTTGTCCTTTTTATTGTTTGTGTTTGGGGACAATTACTTTAACAAAACAGGCAAAAAACAAAATCCCTAAACAATTAACTGGGATTAACACCTCAAATTAATTTATAATAAAAGTTAATGATGCTTGCAGCCCTACCTTACATATAATGATGTGCAGAGGTAATGAGCACTCTGCTTCCTCTTTTACTTGATGGCACACTGTGCAAGCTCTGCTGCAACACTGGCAACATTTCTTCCTCTTGGTGGTGTGAATTAATGAAATCAGCAAGCCTGCCATTTATATGGTTTGTTACTCATGAATGGAGAGGCCACCCATAGCCACTGACCTACAACTCATTAGCTCTAATGGAGTCAGTTTAATGGACCCTTTCTGGGTTGACTGACAAGCAGCCTGTGGTGGCACACAACCCAGGCTGCAGACCAGGGACAATCTACCTCTTGCTTCATTCATATGGTAAAAGTCACACAGTCTCTCTAGTAACCTGATCCTCTTAGGCGCTCATTCAAAGAGGAAAGGAGGTGCAGGCGACTTTATCTGAAAGCCACCAATGGGCTTTGAATAACATGCTGCTGATTATGTTGCTGTGGTCATTCATGCAAAACTGCTCACCAGTTGAAGCTGCATTTGTGCAGACTTTTTACCCTCAGACTCAAAATTCACTAAAGTTGCAGTCATGGTAAAATTTTGAGCTTTAAGTGCATTAATAATTTAATTACCAGGATTTTACAATTGTTTTGTTTTATGTGTTAAGTTTCCTTTCCTCGACCACAGTGTGGCTGTAAAAAAGCTTAATAGGTAGTGGTACTGTGGACAACATTTAAAATCAAACTAAACTAACTCATAAAGGAAAACAGTAATTTCCCAATACTTTATTGCCAAAGGAATATAGATTGTGGTTGTCACCATTATTTAATTGTCCTTGAAAAATAATTGATTTCTGTGCATTTTTTCCCCACACTGCATCAAATTAAAGTTGATTACGTCAATTAAGCATCATGAGGTGGAGGGTGGTTCCCTATTTTTTTTAATTTTTTTTTTTTGCTGGGAGTTGGCAACCCTATTAGTTAGGTTGCTTAGTCTTTAAAATACCAGAATAGGGAGGATGGAGTAGGTTTAAGTTTATTAGATTGATCAGTATTGCTGAACTATGAAATATTTTGGGTGCAGTGTATTTTTTGCATACAGGTATAACAGAATAGCTTTAGTGTTTTTTTGTTTTTTTTAACTTGAGTATGAACTTATACAAAAAGCAGCACGATATTAAAAAACAGTTTTATTGATTAAAAAACATACTATTTCGGATTCATATCGGTATCGGCAGATATCCAAATTTATGATATCTGTATCAGACATTAAAAAGTGGTATCGTGCCATCTCTATTGTGAATATTACCAGATTATTATATTTCCAAATTTCCTGCTAAGCAAAACAGATAAAAAGAAGTCAGTTTTAGTTTGGATGTATCCATAAATAGATGTAGCTTTAATCATGAGTTTTGACATCTCAGTATATAAAGATTTAGTTTCATGACCATTACAATATGGTCCAGGTTTTTCTATGGCTAGCAAGCTTTATAGATCACCCTCACTAAATGATGCTCATTTTGTTCTGGAAGCAGGCCTAAAATAAGATGGAAATTTCTACGTTTCAAAAAGAGAAACAAGAGCTAACCCTAGTAGCTGTCCACTAGGGAAGGAGTTAAACTCTGAACCTCCATTTTATGCACCTGTCAGTGCAACAACATGATTAGATTGTATAATTTCCAGTTCGGCTGTTGATTGGAAGCACGGACAGGACAACAGCCATCCAGTTTCCATGTAGATGTCTGCTAATTTTTGGAGTATCATCCCCTATAGTGTCAATGGAAGCACCCATTAAATTTTTAGCCCTGGTGGAGGACTGTACTCTTCTAGTTTTCACATTGTCAGATTTTATTTTCTCTTTGAACAGTTCTGATTAAAACTTTACAGCTTTGTACATGGATTTTTGTGCTGTCAAAGGTCCGACTGGACTGTGGAAGCGAAAAGCAAGTATTTATGAATAAATTCTAAAACCCTTAAGATATTTTTGCTCAGTTGTCACCATGCCAATATATGGCGCAACATTAGATTTTTGTAGCTGACAAAACATTTAATTCCCTGTATTACCCGTTTCTTTTTTTTCTGAGTCACTCATACTTAATTGATGGATACGAATCCCTTCATTAACCACATATGTTGCTCTGCTGTGGTGTTTTCATGGATACGCTAGGAGAGGCAGGAAGATGCAGCAATGACCATGTCTAAACATCTCTTAACTTGTGCAGTGCTTTCACTCAGGGGTAAATGGGGCATATTTTGTTTCTATGGTTACTGTAGAGTATTTTCCTTCCTACGGCTATTTTGTACGATTCACAGCATGTAGGTACACTTGAAGAAGTTACATTAAAGGCCAAAAAGACACAGGATCTTCTCTGCCGTTACAAAGTTATACTTTTATTTTACATTTTATGGCAAAGTTTTGATGTAGCTATATTCTCACTAACTATACAATAAAGAAGGGCTAAAAACACACATTCAGATTTGATAAGAATAAAAATATCCTATGACTGTGTTCCTGCAGTGTAAATATGAATGATAGTTCAGTTCTTGGATTCTCATTGATACTCCCTTTGGAGAAATGGTTGTTCACTATGAATACAGATCTTGCATCAGGCCACCTGCTGTGTATTTAAATTGGAGTCTTTTTGTCAACGAAGCAGCACACCCACACAGGAGCAACAGCTGCAGATGATAATTGGGAATATAGATAGTAAAAGTAGCTGCTGAAAGAATGATATTAGTGAGTGAAAGATTTTCAGCAGACTGCAGCTTTGGTTGGGTAACATCAAGAAATCTCAGCTGAGATCTGTTTTGGAAATCTGGAGTAAACAAAATTTCCGCCCTTGAAATCATGATGAAATAACTCCTTTACACCAGAGCTTCAAACTAACTTTGCATTAGCATAGAATGAGTTTGGATACTTTCCATTGTTTATTTTCCTCAATCAAAATGAGTAAAGAGTGGGCTAGGGGGTGTAAACAGTAACATTTCAAATGTTGACTTTTAAGACTACCAGCAGTATAATTAAAAAGCAGTGTAATGTACAGTACACTTCTATCTATCTATCTATCTATCTATCTATCTATCTATCTATCTATCTATCTATCACCATTGATTATGCAAAGGTTCTGGCCACATGCACACATTTGATTATTGCAATATTCAAATATACACGTGACGACAATATTCAAAAGGATGTTGTGAATGAATGGTTTTTCCATTAGTGCAAACCTGTCTCAGCTTGTGCACAAGTGAAACATCTAAATTTTTTTTTTTTTTTGGCAACTGCTCAAAGGAATCATGTTAAGAAAGATAATGGCATGCAATTGAAGGCTTTGATTTCCACGTTCTCTTGACTGCTGTCCTGTTGCATCTAGTTGAGGCGATTTTCTGTTTTACTGTTATCAGGCAACTATGTGCGAAACCATTTCAAACGCAGCATGACCTTTGTTTTGAGAAACGGGGCTTGCAGTCGGCTGTGATTTAAGGCAGATGTGTGGAAGTCTCCTTGGCGCTGGAACTCAAAAGACCACATCAGGTCCAAACTGAGACTGAAATGTGTCGTGCCAAAGAGCAGATCAGAGAGGGTCGGTCTATCAGCAAAAGTTAAAGAGTGGATTCAGTCTCTTGCTCCAAAGCTTTTAGTGATGGAACAGACTGAAACTTTAGAGTTATCGCTGAGAATACACACACTGCAACATCTGGATGACTATAGCAGCCTATTGTTTATGTTCGTGTGATAAGATACACAATCTGCTCAAATTATAATGCAGCTTTGTGATTTAGTATTTACAAGCTAAGCAGTTAGCAAAAGAGGTCTTGACTTGGACCATACTTCCTTTGTGACCTCTCGGATTAAACAGCAGACCTAACATCTACACACAGACACACAACATAATCTGTTGAAGTTCGTGACATCAAAGATAAGTGAAAACAGCTACAGAAAGAATGCATCATAAAGTCGTACTGCATCTTTCTTTATATTTCCCAAACCCAAGACATGAAATATAATCAGGGACTACAACAGAAACAACCACATGAGAGTGGTAAATGGTGGATTTAACAAGGACAGTTTCATTACTCACTGATGGTTGTGTTTGGTCTCAGTGCACTGAGGAAACACAGCTGACCCCAGTGTCTATACACAGTGTAACTAAACACAAGAGACTGAAGGAAGGCACAGGCTCTGCTCAAGTACTCCAAAAAACTTAGCAAGATATACACTTACAACAGTGACTGCTGGGAGGTGTCAGCATCATCACGTTCAACATTGTGGTGGAAGTTTAGCTTGTGCTTAAACTATGGCAGACCTTGTTAGCCTGAGATGAACTGTATATCACTATCAAGTTTACTTGTGATTTAACTTCAGTCCATTTAAGATTAGCCTCAGTGCACCAGAGCTGTTTCCATCTCTTTGACTGATAATGTTTGTTTATTGTTTTTATGTTAAAGATTGCAGCCAGTGCAATTACTGCAGAACATTAAAACATCAATTGCCAGATCAGATAAGCCTTCTACGCCTGGACTGAATAGCTGCTTTCATTTCTCTGTTCATTTACAGACTCTTGCTGCGACCAGCGTTTCCCTGTCATAATAAATATTATGCAGATCTTTTAGAGTGGCAGGAAGATTATTGTTTCACCTTTTGAGATTTTATTTATTTATTTATTTATTTATTTATTTATTTATTTATTTATGTGACTGAAAAAAAATTTACTCCACAAATAAGAGGCCCTCTTGAGCCTTTGCTGTTTGTGTCTGTCAGCACAATTACCAAAAAGGGCCAATTCGAGCATCGGATTTCATTTTTAATGTTTAGCAGTCGTGTTTCTCTAAAAAAGTTACCCACAATATGTTTTTGGTCTTAAAAGAATCCAGCCATCACTTATATTTGGTCCATAGTGTTCCAGTGACTTGATGTAAAAAGTCTTTTGAAGTTATGCATTTGCAGAGTAAAGTATTTTAAGCACCGGTGTAACAAATATCAGGAGGTTCTGAACTATCGCTGTTGCTTTGTCACCTTGTGGAAAAAGTGACTGGATTTCCTTTTCTGGCTTTTGTTTCCATTTTGCGGCAAGCTCTTACCAAAGTGACTGTTTAAAGTTTTGGTTCAGTGAGCGTGTGATATAGCTGCACCTTTATGGCCAATCAACTGCTTCTTGCATACACTCTTACACCTTTGTGGCCCTTTTTTACTGTAGCCACTGATTTCGTCACAGCAATTTTCTGAATCCCTATATTATGGTTGCAGCTTTTCCAAATAAATTCTCCTCTGCTTTTATGCAGAGTAAATAACGTAACATCAAAAAAGCTGCAGTGTATATGTAAAAATGCACGCATGTTGCTGTATTTAACGGTTTATTTTTCAAGCAAATTTGACTGTTTGTATGTGGTCTCTTTTAGTGGTCTTCTGGGCTTTTGCTTTGTGTGTTTTTACTGGCTCGAATCAAAAGGAATTTTCCTTCACACAATTAGTCCATACCTGATGACTCAGGCAAAATACAAGCATGGAAAAGCAGCGGTTCCAGTCAGTGAATACACACGGGACAAGCTTATTTATCTGTGTTAGTAGTTTGGCACTTTGGCGGATAGTGGAAAATGGTAATCATCAGCATCAATTTTGATTTGAAAGATTTTTTAAATAAATAACTAAATATTCTGAAAACATGCTGAAGTAATTGACACTGAAAGACAAAAGAGCATTATTTCTCTTTCGCTGTCAATTTAGAGTAGGCTCTAAATGAAAGAGCTGATGTTACCGATGGGTTATGGAGTTGACTTGTAGTTGCTGTGCTGGATAAGGAGAATGAATCACAGTTCACACACTGTGTGTGTGTGGCTTTATTGAAACTTGTGCTCTCAGATGATGAGGCACTCCTGCTTGCAAGGGCACTTCACTGGAGAGAGGCAATACAGCTTAATCACAGGCACAGGCCTGTTTTAGCTGCTGCTCAAATCCACACATATATAGTTTTACTTTGTTAACACCCAGTGTGTGACTGGCTTGGTTTATCTGTTTTCCATTTGCTGTTTGATAGTAGGTTCACGCGGAAGTTATGTAAGGATTTCCATAAAAACATGAATAGAGGTGGGGCTTTGCCCAACTTGGAAGTTCTGAACTTTTAGGAAATTTAACTTTTAGGAATATTTTGGAGAAGCTATTTACAATTGCAAGAGAGAACACAACTGGACAAATTTGCATCTTTACGAATCCGAAACAAAAAACATTGCACACCTAATGGATATCCAGTTGTCCTTCTGGATCCAGTTAGTCAATTCATTCATATTGGAATTTTTCAAACTTGGCAAAGACATACAGTCCCAGACAGCTCTTGTTTTTATGTGCCATGTTAATGCACTTCCTCTAACTATAGTGAACTTCATGTTCTCAATGTGATATCAAACTGAGGAGCTCCTGCTGAGTAATTAAGAGAAATAATTGTCTGCAGTTGTACAGCAGAAGGTTTTAACGGTACCCCCTGTTTTTCTGTGCCTTGTAAGTGGTACCGCGCTCCTTGAACAGTGCCCGAGTTTATAAAAGATGATGAGACATGTCTGCATAGAAGGATGGATGCTGATGCAATTATATATGAAAGGTTGCCAATCAGGTTGATGCCAGTGAGGGGCGGAGTAATGGAGGCTTCCGTTGCTGTAGACAATTACTGTCATGCTCTTTTTGAGGATAGAAGAAGAGGAGGATTCTGGAAATATGTGTTTTGTGTATTTTAACAAGGTCATATACAATGTTAATGAACAAGGGTGAAAATAGTATAAAGGTAGCATCACTACTTATATTCTAAAAAACTGCTCAGTATAAAACTGTCTGTAAAGTTTACTTCCATTCCACTATAATTAAAGTCAAAGTTGACAAAGCTGTAGCCATATACATGTAACTGCACATCATCCAGAGACAAGCTTTACTGATTTGAGCCCTCTGCTTTATAAAGCCTGCTTCAGTTGCTGAGTGTGTCACGAACAAAGTAAAGAATTCCAAAAAGATTATATGCTAAAATATAAAGTATGAAGTATTACTAAAGAAGATAGCAACAATGCCCAAAAGTACTGAGAGTTTCCAAAGTAAACTGAAATGTGAACTTTGAATTGAGCTTGGCACCAAATTGGTTATTGTTCAGAGTCAATGTTAAACTTGGTATTGATAGAATAGAAGCCGTTTTTATATATCTTGTGCTTTTGGACTTGTGTGTGTTATTTGTTTTTGCATGGCAGCAAAATATCAAAGGATATTACCATTGCAACTGTGTACATTCAGATGTAGTGCACAGCTTCCCAGGGAGCTGCTTTGTAGCAACATCTGTTGTACACCATGCTTCCAGTTATTTGGCACAAACTACTCACGCTTGTGTATATGAAACTGGTGTTTCAGACATACATGCAAGTTCCAGGAATTCTTTTTTGTCATCAACAAGCTAGGACTGGACTTCATTTAATTGGCAACCATACAGAGAGCTGAGAAGAACCAGACAAGTACCTGTCAATCTAAAGAAAAGCTGAATCATAACAAAATTCAAGATGACAGTAATCCAGAATGCAGCTGTATGTTTTCACCACCACATCTCTACTGTAGACGCCATTTGTTTCACTTTCTGTTCTTCTAGATTAAGATATAAGTAGGTGGTCTTGACAGAGATTTTTATTTATTTTCTGGGGGGGTTTTTTTGGGGTTTTTTTTGTTTTTTTTTCAAAAATGAATAGAAACCTTCACACACTGGTTCTACTCCAATGGGCCATAAAGCATCTGTAACCTGTCTGAAGAATTTAAATCTGGACTGCCAGATTCTGTCCATCCACCTGTGGAACAGATTGCTCAGCAATGTGGATATACAGCTGCTGTGCTAAAAAGCAATTCACAGATGTCACATTCCGTCTTGCAGCCTGTGATAGACATGTTTTCCATTTTATCACACAAACAACTGATCGACTGATGGGGAAAAAAAATATTCAACTGATGATTCAGAGATGAAAGTATTCATTACGTGCAGACTAAATCTGGAAGCGTTACGAAAACATCTAGAGAGTCTGTGCAACCTTCTTTTCTGGGAAAGTACCTTATCAGGTCCTGTCACCTTGATTAGCACATTAGGTTAAAAGTTCAGACACAATAGTAAATAAATTAAAGATGTGATGAAATACATTCCTTCCATCCATCCAATTTTTATGAATTAAAAAAAGCACATAATTGGCATACTTAACAATATGCTGTTCCTTAGCATGAGTGAAGTTCAAGAAAGCTTGGACTTTTTATTTTTACTTGCTTTAAAAGTAGAAAAACTCAGTCAAAGAGCTGCATGGTAATTTTTATTTTTATTTTTGGTATAGTGAAATGTGAAATGTGCAATTCACTTGTATTTTTATTTTTTATTCCTATTTATTCTATTTATCCCCTTTGTATATTTTATTTATATTTGTCTCTGTATTTATATGTGTGTGTGTGTGTGTGTGTGTGTGTGTGTGTGTGTGTGTGTGTGTGTGTATATATATAACAGTTCTGTAACTGTAACTTTGGTCGTTGCTGTGCTTTTTTTGGAAGTCGAATTTCCCAGAGGAACCCACCCGAGGGATTAATAAAGTTCTATCTTATCTTATCTTAGTCAGTGCTATTTTATCCACAAGCACACTTGTGGTCATTGCTCATTGTCCTACGTCAGAAAACACAGCAACAAGTTCTCTTTAAAAGCCTTATTGACTCAACTACACTATTTGAATCAACTCCTGCTGCTTCTCCAAAGACACTCCAAAAGACTAGAAGACTACATCTGCTCCAGATGATGGAGTGTAAAATTGAAAATGATCTTCCAGTGATAGAAAATGAGCATTTGGCAATGCAGCGAGAGCTTGAGAAAAATTCATCTGTTTTTATTTGCTGACCTTTTCACATCAAAATGCAAATCAGTTAATCAGTGAGACCAAACTCCTCTTAAGAAAACAGCCTCTAATTTCATAGCTGCTTACCCATGTAAACTCCCTACTGCTCCCACTGTTTGAGTGAAAAGACGTCTTTTTGTATGCATTTTGGTTTTCATGTCAGCTGATAACAGTAGACCAACTGCTCTGTTCCTCTATGTATTATTTAGCTCATTTAGTTCTGTTAGGAAACTCACTATACTTGGAAGATGTTCAACGCTCCACCAAAGTCTGAGTGAATTTCTCAGGAATGGGTTCAATAGAGGAAGGGAAATGAGTTCTTTAATAGGTCCAAAATGAATCATATGTTAGTTTTGGTTAGATTTCTAAAAGCAAATTTTATCTAAAAAGCATAGCGAGTTGTCTCCAGTTTAATCACCTGCTATTATGCCAAGAATGCAATAATTTGTCTTAACTCTGTGGTATACATAATTTGAGAAAGCTACCCTGCAGCTAGCTTCTTGTTTCCAGTCCAACATACCATGCAAATACACAAAGTCTGCAGGAATGCTTTGAGAACATTACCTAGCCCAAGGAGACGAGTGCAGGTCTGACCGCTGCTGTTGTAACCTGATGAGGCTAAGCCTCAACAGTATCTGAGGAGATGAAGCAGATGATCAGCTCCCTGTTAAACTTCAACACTAAACCCCTTTTCTAGGAATCTTCAGCAGGCATTTACAGTAAAATAGAGAAACAGGAAATATTAAAATCGTCTTGGGCTGCATGTAAAAGTTTATCTTGTGCAATACCTGTTCTCCACACTAACAAGAACAATCTTCACAATTCTACAAATTTCCTTTGTTTGTAAATTGATTAGAAATTATACATTACACACTAGACTACTTGTATGTAGATTAGATTAGATTAGATTAGATTAGATTAGATAGAACTTTATTAATCCCTCGGGTGGGTTCCTCTGGGAAATTCGATTTCCAAAAAGCACAGCACCGACAGAAGTTACAGAGTTATACACACACACATATATATATAAATACAGAGACAATATAAATAAAATATACGAAGGGGATAAATATAATAAATAGGAATAAAAATAAAAATAAAAATAAAAATACAAGTGAATGTATGTGATCTACCTTGAGGCTATAGTAGTTCCATGCAATGTAGATGATGATAAAGTAGTTCTCTACCTGAAAAAAGCTCTAGTTTCTCTCACTGTCGTACGACTCCCCACGCTTACTGAAATATATTCCAGTTTGTGTCCAACTCCAGAGAAAGCCAAGAGGGCGAAGAGCAAACTCTTCTGTGAATTATCCCACACAGTCTTTTCCGAGTCTTGCACTTGTTTGAAAATTGTTCTGAAAGTAAGTGAGAAGCTCTCAGAGGCTGCAAGCTCTGTGTGACTCGCCAGTGCTTCAGGTCCTAGTGCCTGCTCTCTCATCCTCTAATGGTTCATAATTCTCTGTATTGTGTGTTTAAGTATAATAGCTCACATTCAGTTGTCAGTTTGTCAGTTACTAGTCCAGTACAGATTGAAATATGTCTACAACCATAACTAAGGGTATCCAAATTACTGTTTTATTTCTTGAACTTGATGATCCCTTAAGACTACTGCATTTGACAATTTGCATACTATTGATCATAAAACTGATTTCACCAATAAGAGATTTTAGCCAACGGTGCCAGTTTCAGTAATTATGCAAATGTATTGTTTATAAGTTTGGGCAAACTTGAAGAAGTCACTTGGGTGGGCGATGAAACTTCTCTTCCACTGAAAACACAATGTCCAGATGAACAGAATCCGCTTTCTAGGATTTCTTTGGCTGGAAGATTGAGCATCAAGACGTGTCTATAGTAACTACTGCCTTTGTGGCAGGGTCAAAATAAAAGGACCAACCATAAACATGGTTAACACATGTCCCGTGTGTTTGATGGGGTTTTTCAAAGCTTCTGTAGCAACTAATGTACAATGCTGTGACTGAAACAAGCCAATTCAGTTGTCCTCCAGCCGTGACCCTCTTAAGGCATAAATCCACTGCAGGTGACCAGGGAAAAGCAAGCTAAATGCATCTGATTTAGGAGGTGAAATAAGCAAGAGTTTGTTGATCCTTCCACTCCAACTGTAATATCACCAATATTCAACTTGAATCTCACTCTCTCTCTCTTTTCTAGGTTTGCAATTATTAAATAAAATGGGCTAAACATCAGCATTTTAGAATCGTTATTGTGAGCATGTTGCCACTAGTATTTTTCCATATTTTTCCTAACTGTTTTCCATTTGCTAATTTGTTACAACAAACCGCCATTTACAAGTCTCTTTTGGCAGCTACAGTAGCTCACTTCTGTTTTTCTATCCAAGCTGAAATTGTTTTAGAACCAAATTAAGAAGAATTAAACATCCTGCTCTGGAAGCTTCACAGTTGGTCTGTATCTCATTATGTAGCTGCAGAGGAGTCATCCTCTGATTATGATCTAGTATAAAAAATAAAATTTGTCTTCTCAAAATTTCCCACAAGTATCGTCTCAGCCAGTTTAGTTTTGTAATGTTCTTCTTATTTTAAAGTGAGATAGCAGATGTTACTTAGAGACAGATGTTATCATTTTCTTTGCAATTAATAGTTTTCCATTGCAGATGTGTTAATTTGGCTAAGATTGCTCTCTGTTTTACTGAACTTTTGAACTCTAATGCTGGAATAGATAATTATTTTGTCTTACAAAATAGATGAAAAACACTTTGATTATATTTAGTATGTTAATTTAGTCTATTACATTTCTTCATCAAGTCACTGCCAGTGCTTATTTTCTCCCAGAAGCTAAATTTGTTCAAATTTTCTTCTTTAAGCTGATGTAATTGTTAACAGCAGCCCTTATATTGAAATGATATAAAGTTACAGAATGTTTCAAACACAGAGAGAGTGTGAGCAAATAGTGCTAATGTTTCAAGAAGAAATTTGTGCTTAAAGGTGAGATAGTGTAAACTAATCCAGGTGTGGAAAAAGTACAGATGTGGCAGTGAGTGTTTGGATCTGTGTGACCTTTCTTTCCCATCTGACCCCAACAAATTCGACAAAGTCACTGGATAGTCTACGCTTTATTTTTTTTCTTTTAAGTTAGATAATAATCCTTTTTTTTTTTCATTTAAATAAGCACTTCACCGTGTACCTATTTATGTTACTACCACTCTTACACATCTGGATCCAATGAGAACATATGGAAGCAAAATCTGCTCACCATATTACATTAGGATTACACTCTGGCTTTGATTATTGGTCTAAACTTTTCATGGCATCACTGGTATTTTTAGGAGTGCCATGGCAGTGATCTGAAAAGCAACCTTCTGGTTCTCCTATGTTTGCACAGGAGCCTCCTTGTAGCTTTTCTGTCCTACATAATGACTTGGGCCCAATTTGCCGTCCATCGACAATACAATTCGTCTTCACTTTAGGGTATATGCATGACCAGACACCCCCGAGAGACCTATTAGATGAGTGGCTTCTTCCTGCTTTGGAGCTATTGGGCCTTGGGGATTTGGGACCTGGCCTGCCACTGACATCCTGTGAAACTCATTTACATAAACCTATTTAGTCACTCATGCCAAACCAGGCTCTTCTGCTGTTCATCATGGTTTTTGGACACCTTCAGACATGGCTGGGAATTCGTGTAAAAGACTGGAATAAACGTAACCGAAACGTAACTGTTTTATTAGGCAGCTCAATTTTTCCAGTGGTTAGACATGACCTTGCAGTTTGGACACATTTTTGTGTGCTGTACTTACCAGACAGGTTGTGGGAGTGAAAGAAAAAAGCATTTTAAATGACATTTATTGTTACATATTGTAAAATCTCATTGTGTTAGTATTTTAATTTGGCACTAACGCATGGCCAGTCTGTGATATCCAGATGTGGGATCGGTTTGCATTTTATTAAGGGTAAAGAGTCTTTCTTCCAGTAACTGTGGTCTTTTCTGAAGGTCAGGATGGGATATACTGTACATATACTGTACATTTATTGCGTTACCTTTGATCAACGTGATTTGAGAATCCAGATCTGTTCTTATATAAGTGGATGCAGGCTAGTCATGGAACGATTTGCTGTGTTATTAGAGATAAGCTATTCAGTGTGTGCATGGGACATGAAAGTACAAGTATTATAGCTCATGTTTACAGTAGCTCCAATGGGAATGTGAAGGGGTTGTGTGGTTTAAAAAAAACCACACTTATTTCAACATGCGTTCTGATAACAAAAAAAATGAATCAATTATAAAATACATGAAGTGTTGAAAACAAAAGAGTAATAACTTGGGCCCCACTTTATCCCCTGTTCTGGTATAAACTTGGATGTATCCTTGTGACCTTACAATAATCCTCCAGGATAGACAGGTTCTTGGTAAAGAAATTAAACCCAGGAATGGAAAAAAGTATTGATACACATGCGGCATTAAAATAGTGGATCGCTTCCAAACCTAAATTAGTTTTGGCTAACACTGTGTGAACTACCAGTAACCAGAGTATTATTTGATGGTGGACCACAGTCCGTCAGTCTGTTGGTTTGTTAAGAATCACAGTAACTCCCAATTTCTTCAAAGAAAGAAAGTGTGCGCGCTTAGGCAATCCACATCTGGCCTTCATCAGCGACATCAGCTCAGGCCCGGCATTTCAACAGACAGCTGACTTTGTTGAGCTGAGCAGGAAGTGAAGGCTTAATCTTCATTCTATGAAACATTCAGATTTGATTACCACAAAGACAAAGCAGAGTCAGATGAGGAGCAGGTCATCTTTCTCAGCCAGAGTTAGTCATACACTCTGTTCCAAAACTTAAAATATATTGTTAATGTAGCCGCAGTTAATTTAAGGATAGGCTACATTACAGCCCACAGTAGCCTACTTAATCTGAAACACACGTGCTAAAAATAAGAATCTTTTAAAATGTACCTAAGTGCTTTTCACAGATTATCTCAAGCAAATTGAGCCACCTGACCTAAGTAGTGATCTGAAAGATCTGTGCTCAGACCACCAGCCAAAACCAGGCTAAGCATGTGCCCTGTGACCTCCACTCAGCCCAGCTCAGATTAGCCTGGGGCCACCAGGCAGACAGTCTTTCAGGAAAGGCTCTCTAACCTCAGAGGACAATGGCTGTGTTGTCTATGACAGAAAGAACCATTCCTGCATTGGATTAAATTTCTCTGAGAGTAGAAGAATTCAAAAAATGTATCCTCTGTTCTATATAATTTCACGTCAAGCTTTTGGAGCCTTTACTGTCTTGGCTACTCGATAGTTCTTAAATCCATGATTCCAGCTGTGACAACATCTGGAATTTAAAGTCTCTCCACAATTTCCCTTCATTTAAAATGTAATGGCTTTATATCTTTTTATAGTCTACACCAGGTCCTCACATGTGTGCATGTGTTGTGTTCGGGCTGTACTGTACTTCCTGTTCAGCCATGTCTGTTTCTGTTAAATGACATGACTCTGAGCACATCTGTGTTTACAGCTGTGTGATGATGATCGAGGGATCTATTCTCTCTTGTTTGTGTTTGTTTAGAAAGAGTTTGGTGTGTGTTGTTGGTGGGAGGTTGTGTCGCTCAGAGAGAGCTGACTGCTGACAGATGAGTTCTCATTTGCCACAGATGTCATGCGGATGTGCTGATGGTGTTTCATTATTTTTCTCGCTGGTTGCTTCGCTTAAGGCGGGAAGAATATGTAATGTCACACTGTAGATATGCTTAAAACCTGTCTCTTATTGTGAGATCTCTTTAGAACAATATACAGTTTTATTTCTTTATCTATTTTGCTTCAACTACATTTACTTCTGTTTTTTCATTAATGTGACTCATTTTTTGCAATTACAAATGGCATCAAATGATGGGAATATTACTTCAAATCAAATCAAATCAAATCACTTTTATTGTCACATCACATGTGCAGGTACATTGGTACAGTACATGTGAGTGAAATTCTTGTGTGCGAGCTTCACAAGCAACAAAGTTGTGCAAAATACAATAACGTAAACAAGCAAAATACAAGAATGGCTAAATCTGAAACTAATAAATATATGTACAATATATAATAGTATATGCATTTCTGGATGTGTATACTAAATGTTTTTCTACGTGTGTGTGTGTGTGTGTGTGTGTGTGTGTGTGTGTGTGTGTGTGTGTATACACATATTTTACAAATTAAATAGAGTAAACAATAAATCAGAATCAGAATCAGAATGGGTTTATTGCCAGATGTTGAGGTTTACAACATTAGGAAATTGCTGCGGTGCTTCAGTGCAGACAATAAGAATTAAAGTGCTATGTAGAAAGAAAGATATGTGCATGAGATATACATGAGATATATACATGAGAATAAGAATTATGAGTGCTACGTAGAAAGATATATACATGAGTGCAGGTGGTGATCAGTGCCAAACATGAAATGATGCAGTGACACAGCGTAGGGTCATGTGTTAGTGGCGGGGACAATCATGTGGTTATTGTTCATGTGTCCAACAGCAGAGGGGAAGAAACTGTTCTTATGGCGAGAGGTTCTGGTGCGAATGGACCGGAGCCTCCTGCCTGAGGGGAGCAGGTCAAACAGACTGTGTCCAGGGTGAGAAGGGTCAGCTGAGATCCGAGCTGCACGCCGCAGTGTCCTGGAGGTGTACAGGTCCTGCAAAGATGGGAGTCTGCAGCCAATCACCTTCTCAGCAGAGCGCACAACACGCTGCAGTCTCTGTTTGTCCCTGATAGTGGCTCCAGCGTACCACACGGTGATGGAGGAGGTGAGGATGGACTCGATGATTGCAGTGTAGAATTGCATCATCGTCCGTGTTGGCAGGTTGAATTTCTTCAGCTGCCTCAGGAAGTACATCCTCTGCTGGGCTTTCTTAATGACGGAGGTGATGGTGGGCTCCCACTTCAGGTCCTGGGTGATGGTGGTACCCAGGAAGCGGAATGAGTCCACAGAGGTGATGGGGGTGTCAGTCAGGATGATGGGGGGGAGTGGGGCTGTGTGCTTCCTGAAGTCCACAATAATCTCCACTGTCTTCTGGGCATTCAGCACCAAGTTATTGTGGCTGCACCAAGACACCAGACGTTCAACCTCCCTCCTGTAGGCAGACTCGTCCCCGTCCGAGATGAGCCCAATGACGGTGGTGTCATCTGCGAACTTGATTAGCTTGACAGACTGGTGGGTGGAGGTGCAGCAGTTGGTGTACAGGGAGAAGAGCAGAGGAGAAAGAATACAGCCCTGAGGGGAGCCGGTGCTGATGGTCCGGGAGTCCGAGACATTCTTTCCCAGCCTCACGTGCTGCTTCCTGTCCGTCAGGAAGTCAGTGATCCACCGGCAGATGGGATCAGGCACATTCATCTGGGAAAGCTTGTCTCGGAGATGGTCTGGAAGGATGGTGTTGAAGGCAGAGCTGAAGTCCACAAACAGGATCCTGGCGTAGGTTCCTGGGGAGTCCAGATGCTGCAGGATGAAGTGTAGGGCCATGTTGATGGCGTCGTCTACAGACCTGTTGGCTCTATATGCAAACTGCAGGGGGTCCAGGAGGGGGGCCGTGAGGGTCTTGAGATAGGAGAGAACCAGGCGCTCAAATGACTTCATGACCACAGATGTCAGAGCCACGGGTCTGTAGTCATTTAGTCCAGTGATCCTAGGTTTCTTGGGGACAGGGATTATGGTAGAGGACTTGAAGCAGGCAGGCACATGACATGCCTGCAGTGAGGAGTTGAAGATGCCAGAAAACACTGGGGCCAGCTCGTTTGCACAGTGTCTGAGGGTGGCAGGAGACACAACGTCTGGGCCGGGAGCTTTCCGAGCATTCAGACTCCTAAACTGCTTCCTCACATCTGCTTCATGAATATGAAGAGTTGTGGTCGGAGGAGGTGGTGTGAAATCCTCTTTTGTGTGGGGTGAGGGGGCGGGTGTTGCAGGTGAACAGTTTGAAGGTGGTGATGGCTCTATGGAGGGGGGAGAGTTGGGGGGATGAGTGTCCAAAGTGCCTCTATTGTTGGGGTCGTTGGAGGTGTGAAGGCTGCCTGATGGCTCGTCAAACCGGCAGTAGAAGTTGTTAAGGGTGTTGGCTAAGAGCAAGTCATCAGTGGAGTGGGGGGTTTTAGGCTTGTAGTTTGTGATATTCCTAAAACCTTTCCACACAGAGGCCGAGTCATTCTCTGAGATCTGCTGCTGCATCTTCTCAGAGTGCTGATGTTTAGCAACGTCCACTTCTTTAGTGAACCTGTACTTGGCCTCTCTGTAGCAGTCCCTGTCTCCGCTTCAGAACGCCTTTCTCTTTTCCAGCCACAGCTTTTTGAGTTTAGGAGTAAACCAGGGTTTGTCATTGTTATAACTCACCCTGGTGCGTGATGGCACAATGCTGTCCTCACAGAAGTGGATATAGGAGGTGACAGTGTCCGTAAACTCGTCCAAGCTGTTAGAAGCAGCCTTCATTGTGTCCCAGTCTGTAGACTCCAAACACGTGCGAAGCTCCTCCACAGCCTCGTTGCTCCACAGTTTTTTAGTCCTCACGACAGGTTTGGAGAGCTTCAGCCTCTGTCTGTACGCGGGGATTAGGTGGATCATGACGTGGTCAGAAAGTCCGAGTGAAGCGCGGGGCACCGCGCGATAGGCCCCGCTGATTGTGCTGTAGCAGTGGTCTAATGTCCTCTCCTCTCTGGTCGGGCATTTAATATACTGCTTATATTTTGGAAGCTCATGGCTCAGATTGGCTTTGTTAAAGTCCCCAAGAGCAATGATGAGAGAGTCCGGGAATGTCCGCTCCGTGTGGAGAATCTGCTCCGCGAGTGCGCACTGAGCTGCCTGCGCATCTGCGTCTGGCGGGATGTAAACAGCGGCCAGGATGAATGAAGCAAACTCCCGCGGAGAATAAAACGGTTTGCAGTGAATAAAAAGATATTCCAGAGAGGGAGAGCAGTGCTGAGCAATCACTGTTACATCTGTGCACCAGCCACTATTGATGTAGAAGCAGACACCTCCACCTTTGGTTTTACCGGAGAGAGCGGCCTGCCGGTCCGCGCGCAGCAGATGAAAGCCCTCCAGCTTGAGCGCGCAGTCCGGGATGTCCTCACTGAGCCACGACTCCGTAAAACATAAGACACAGGAGGAGGCAACGTCTCTGTTCATGCTTCTCATCAGGGCCAGCTCGTCTATCTTATTCCAGAGTGAGCGTACATTAGAAAGGAAGATCCCAGGAAGGGCCGTTCTCAGTCCGCGTTTCCTCAAATGCACGAGTACGCCGGCTCGCTTACCTCTCTTTCGACGTCTCACTTTCCTGATCAGAGTCAGCAGTAAATCTGCCGCAGATGCGACAAATATTGGAAATAAATCCACAGGTGTTGTAGTCCTGCAGTTAAGGAGCTCTTCTCTGGTGTAAGAATATCCAGAGGAGTGCCCAGACACAGAAGAAATGCACAAAAACAAGACAAAAGTAACGCACTGAAGCACCAGGGCATCCATACGCGGCGCCATCTTGGTTACCTATCTAAAATACCTAAAATAAAATATATAAAAATATACAGAGTTGACACATGTGCAAAACAGTGGCATTACTGTACAGTATGGAGTGCATAATGTTAAAGTTCCAGTAGTGAAGCTGAGGTGTCTATGACGTGTTCAGCAGTCTGATGGCCTGGTGGAAGAAGCTGTCTCTCAGTCTGCTGGTACGGGACCGGATGCTGCAGAACCTCCTTCCTGATGGAAGCAGTCTGAACAGTTGATGGCTGGGGTGACTGGAGTCCTTGATGATCCTCCCCGCTTTCCTCAGGCACCGCTTCCTGTAGATGTCTTGGAGGGAGGGAAGCTCACCTCCAATTATCCGTTCAGAGCACCGCACTACTCGCTGGAGAGCTTTGCAGTTGTAGGCGGTGCTGTTGCCATACCAGGTGGTGATGCATCCAGTGAGGATGCTCTCAATGGCACAGTGATAGAAGGTCCTGAGGATGCGGGGGTTCATGCCGAATCTTTTCAGTCTCCTGAGAAAGAAGAGGCGCTGCTGCGCCTTCTTCACTGTTTTGTTTGTGTGTACTGACCACGTAAGATCCTCAGCCAGATGTACTCCAAGGAACCGGAAGCTGCTCACTCTCTCCACAGCAGCGCCATTGATGGTGATGGGGGTGTGTACTTCTCTGCACCTCCGGAAGTCCACTATCAACTCCTTTGTCTTTGCGACGTTGAGGGTGAGACGGTTGTCTTGACACCAGTGGGTCAGGGTGCTGACCTCCTCCCTGTAAGCTGTCTCATCACTGTTGGTGATAAGACCCACCACTGTAGTGTTGTCCGCAAACTTCACAATGATGTTGGAGTTGTTAGTGGCTGTGCAGTCGTAGGTGTAGAGTGAGTACAGGAGAGGGCTCAGTACACACCCCTGTGGAGCACCAGTGTTCAGTGTGATGGGGGATGAGGTGATGCTGCCCAGTCTGACCACTTGGCGTCTGTCAGACAGGAAGCTAAGGATCCAGCTGCAGAGGGAGCTGCTCAGTCCTAGATCCTGCAGTTTCCTGTCCAGCTTCGAGGGAACGATGGTATTGAATGCTGAGCTGTAATCTACAAACAGCATTCTCACATACGTGTCTCTCTTCTCCAGGTGTGACAGGGCAGTATGTAGTGTCAGGGCTATGGCATCATCAGTGGACCTGTTGTGGCGGTATGCGAACTGTAGAGGGTCCAGTGAGTCGGGTACTTCTGAATATTTTTCTTACAAATACATTTTTTAATTGATATCCTTCTCATTTCCCACTGGTTTCAACTGCTTTCTTCTACTTCAGCTCCTCCAGTCATATCACAACCTTGAATTGAGTAAACATGGATGGATGGATGTTACTAACATGTTATATGATTTTTTTTTTTTTTTTACTTTTTTGCCACCATCAAGGTACAAATATGAAACTGATTTAAAATACAACCAAGAAAATCTGGACAATTTCAAATGGCATATTTGTCACCAAACTTTCATTAATCATTTCCTTATCCTCTTTTTTAATCTCTTGACCCACAATCTTAGACATATTACTATGCATTAATAATAATTTGCGACCATGACTCAAATGTTTTTGTCTGTTTAGCAAAGAAATGACTGCAGAAAGACAAATGAACTAAATGATGCAATGAAGCATAAGCACACAGTATATAGATTGTCTTTCACAGTGGAATTTAGTCAAGATGGTCATTGATTTCTAAAAGATCTCAGTGCCAGAAGATATACGTCAGTCAAAGTAATACTAAGCTACAATAGGGGTTTGTGATATTGTCTGCTACTCTCTACAAGGCACTATATCTCTGAGCTGGCTCAACTCCCACCACTGATGCCCTCCGGCACTGATTCAGTGGCCACTGTCCAACAGTTTAGTGCTGAAGGATGGTACACTGACTCAGTCACAGTTTGACAGAGGAGTCTGCTGTGACATATACCACGATTTTTCTACGAATATTTGCTGTCATGGACTTGGAATGTTTCCCAACATTAAATGTACTTGTTGTAAATTGACTGTTTAATTCAGCACAATTTCCTCAGTCATAGATACAGACTTCTTTGTAAACAACAATAGATGCAATTTCCATTTTTTCCAATTTTTGCACTTCTTCACTCTGCTCTACAAAGACCATAAGCTCTGCTCACTCAATCATATTGGAATTGCATTTTCATTGCATTAATTAACTTTACAAAAACATATTAGCATATGTAATTGCTTTTATTGGTTGACTAAATTAATCAGAAAAAAAAATCACAAAAAAACATTTTACAAACTCCGTTTTCCTTTCCTCTATTTTAGCTCTCTATATTTGATCCAACAAGTCCTTGGGTTTGCCTTTTGCATTACTTTTATATTGAACAATGAAGACCTTTACAGCCATCATAAAAGCCTGACAAGAAGTTTAAAGCATGTCAGAAGAGCCCAGCCCTCTCACCAGGCCTATTTTCATATCTGTCTTCAGCTAATCAATTCAAAGATTAGCCTTGAAATCAAATATGGCTGATGCAGGTCAGTTTGTGCAAGGGCTGGCAAGGTTTTAGCCCCTGGTGTGGGTTAGTGCCTATTATACTATTGCCCCAAGGCATTAAGGACCTCCCACTACCATGCGAACATGCATGCATCACACACACACTCACACACACACACACACATGCACACACATTCACACACAGAGGATCAGGTGACACTCTAGTCTTTGAAATGTTGTATGCGATCAAACCTTCCGCCTTTGCCAAGTGAGTAAAATGCAGGCCTGTGTCTTTTTTATAGGAAATTCTCTATACTATCATCTTGCAGTTGCAGAAACACGAACTAAATGCTGTACACTTATGGCCAACAAAATGTCATTTTTTTCTCTTTCCCCACCAAAGAGCCCCTCACAGAAAGAAAGAAAGAAAGAAGATAACATTTTGTCAGCAGCAACAATGTATGAGGCCAACTTGGAAATGATTTCTTAAAATGTAAAACTAGACTTTCCCTCATAGCAGCTCTGTGCCTTTGCGGTTATTTGGAGAGTCTCTCTGTAATTATCTTTCAATCTGTTAGCTATAATCATGTTGTAGTATGTTTTGGACTACTGGGAAAAGCTTAATGTTCCATGTTAGTGAACAATTCTCAAGTGACAGTTTTGGATATTGTGTTTCAGAAGTTGGTCTTGGTCTGCTTTTCATGCCTGCTCAGTATCCAAGGAATTTATTGTCATATTGGCCCTACAACACTTTTTTCTAGTGTTAGTTTTCATTCCCTAACACATGTTAACTGTAGTTTATTTGATATAACACTGTCTTTCCCTAAACTTACACATACATATCCACATCCTGATGGAGGCAGGAGAAAGGCATCAAGTATATACAGATTCAAAGTAACCTCTGCATTTCCTGGTACCTCAGCACTGTAGTAACTATGGGTACTGCTCACCCCCCCCCCCCCCCCCCCCCCCCCCACACACACACACACACACACACACAAATTTTAAGTGTATAACACATTAGATGGAAATCATTGGGGATTATTTTTAAAAAGAGTGATTTCAGAATAGGGATTGCTTTTGGCATGAAATGGCATATAGTAGAGCAAATGTGGTTATTTTTCAAAGCAGTGAGTGTCATGTTAAGGTTTGTACTAAATTCAAAAGGAACCAAAGTACATGAACAGTGGGGGTATGCAGTTTAATTTCCGATGGGGCTTCTAGATTTCTAGAATGGTAGAAAAGTGTTAATAAATGCCTATTTCAGTTTCATGCCAACAATATGTTTTGTTTTTTGTTTTTTTGTTTTAAAAAAAAAGGATGGCCAGAGAAACATCTTAACCAAGGCAAAATGCTGAAAGCCCGTGTTGAAGAAGACTTTCAACTTTTGGGATCTCAGACATTCCCTCATTACAAAAATACATTTATGTGGTAGAAATGACAATGCTGGTTTAGTAAAACCTTTGTTTCTGAACGCAGTTTCCCAGCAGATCTTCCTTACTGAGGCCCAAGCTCATTTTACATTGTTTCCCACATAAAGACTTTACTTAGGCAGGCAATCCCAGTAACAGCTGCCAAAGTATATTTACACAATCATTTAAGCATTTTTTAATTTAATTTTTTCATCCCTGTAAGAGAACAATGCTATCCTCTCTGGCGTTTGGTAATGGACAGTCCCCTTGCTGCTGTTTTGAAAGATAGCTTGAGCAGCAGCCTCTGTCACCTCCGTACCACTAGACTGGCCAGTTCACTGAGGTGGTGTTTCATAGTCCTGTTCAGTTTCCTGTCCAGTGAACTGTTGTAGCAGGTGATAGCAGTCCTTCCTCTGCTCCTTGAGAGATCGACTATGAGCTGAAGTGCCACTCCAGCCTGCAGCAACCTGTGAACTGGTACCACTACTGCAAGCTCATTCAGGCAAAGGAAGATGCTGCTCATTTAACTCAAAGCCAAAACACATGCTGCACGTATTACAACACAATTGGTTCATAGTTAAAGAGCCTTGAAGTTAAAATGACCTGCCTGCAATCTTGACCTTTTTGGCATTTGGCACATTATAAAACACAACAGAAAAAGGCCCTGGACTGTTTAGCTGCTGAAACCCTATATCAAGCAACAATAGCAAACATTTTACTTTTAGCATGACAACAATTGTTCTCCTCAGTCTCCAGGGTGTTCTTAGAAGAAGTGATGCAACTCAGTTGTAAACATGAAACAACTTGCTGCCATTAAATATAACTTAGATGCAATCTGTTTTTGCCATCTTTAATTAGTTAAGATGCTTAAATGGTTTTCAAATGTTTGCATTCTGTTTTTATTCAGATTTCTGAAAACATCCAACGTTTTGGGAAAACTGGGTTGTACTTCTGAACACTGCCAGGTCTATAATTCTAAATAAAAATATATACTTCAATAAAATACCCGAGGGAGTTCTGAAATGTGTGTTGATCACCAGAAAACTTTCAGCTAGGACAGCTCCTTCTAACAAATGTCATACCTAAGGTAAAGCTTTAGTCAAGCTAAATCAATTTCAGTTCATAGTAATAAGAAAATAACATTATTAGTTGTCAGTATATGTGAAAACTGTTGTATTACAAACAGAAAAATCACTACCATGCACACAAATAAGATTCACTATGAAAATACATATATTTATTCATATTTATGTCTCATGACACAAACTGTGAAACTCAAAAGTAGCTAAAAAAAAACCTGAAATCTGTTAAGCACGTTATTTAACTTTATTATTGGGGGTTCTTTCCTAAACATATGGCACTGAATCCATTTTTACTTTTTGTACTTGATGTCATGCAACTAAACTTAATTAGGCTCACGTGTACCATGAAAAATAAATACACAAGATAGCTCCCAAATATTTGGCAATCTGGACACCAGATGTGTCCATTCTGTATTACATGATAGTCAACATGGCTGCAGACCCAGTTGGAGAAATGTATGTTCTTAAAAACTAGATGTAACGTAGATGATTTATGAGTTCTCATTATCTCTGGTCAGTTGTTGGTGTCTCAGTGGTCCTGAATGTACACTGTAACCTTCTGGAACATAAAGGATATCCAAACAGGTGTTATTACTCAGTCAGTTCACATTGCATAAATTCCACTGCACCTTTGTGTAGCATGCTCAGCGTTACATTTGTGTCCTTGCTTTTAAACATCCTGAGCTCTAAGGCTGCGGTGAGCAGACTCTCAGTTTAAATATTCCTAATATACGCTGAGGTTGGTGGGTCACTTTTCCACATGGGAAAGGGTTATGATTAAAAGCATTTCCAAGCTTTTGATGTCATTTTGAAATGATCTTTCTCATGTCTGTTTCAGTCCAGCAGCGCTGCTTCTGAGAACAAGATGGCAAGAATACATCATCAGTCTTCCAGGAGTGTGAGGGACTGTTGAGTTAGTAAAACCTATCTGCTGCCCTCCTGTGGATTCATGGTGTCATTGTTTAGTATGTATAGTTATAACTTGATGGTTTTCTGCAGTTATTCTACTTTTATTTAGTCTTTAATTTGAATTAGGATGTTACAGGTTTTGATGTTAATTGCAGAGGAGTATGTCACACTCTACTGAATCATAGGGATTTCTTTAAGTCCTTTTGAAATAGTTTTTAGTAATTTATATAAGATGCCAATAAAACCTTTTGACACTTAGATTTTCATGCCGATAACATTCCTTTTGATTATGTCATCTGTTTCTAAGCCTGTCAATATACGTGAGAGTAAATGTATAGCGTAACACTATATTGCTATTGGAGAACTCAAAATTTGTTAATTACGTTTTGTTTGTTAAGGAGTTTTGCCAAGATCATATTACAAGGAATTTTGGTAGAAAAGAAAATGTCAGCAGCAGCAGCAACAGCAGAATCAGCAGCAGTAGTATGGCATGCAGAATGAAGCCCTGAAGACATGACTGACTTCATCTTTGTGGCAGTCCTAGGCTAGAATTTATTATGATCTGACCAGATCTAGATATGCAGAGGAGCGCGTCAGATGATGCAGTTGAGTGTTCAGAAATTGACAGCTTTATAGGTTACTTACCTTTGAACAAAGGCTTTATTCATACTCAGGTATTGCTGCATAATAATGATGACTATATATAGACAGCTGCATGCTTTCCGTGCTGCACCCAGTCTCAGAGGAGTGCAATGTAATGTGGGATGTAGTATGTAGGACACAGTGTGGTGGAAGTAAAAATCAATGGATGGCATAGCACACTGATTAGTGGAGAGAGACTGACAAAGGACAGTGATTCACAAATAAAATTCAGTCTGAATCCACATGACAAATTATGAAAATATATATATATATATATATATATATATATATATATATATATATATATATATATATATATATATATATATAGATATAGTATAAAAATGTCAACATTGTTCTAATGAGAATCCAAAGCTTTTCCTTTTGCCTCCCTTGAGACTGTACCAGGCATACTTTTGACCACTGTCACAGCTTAGTGTCAGTTTGAGTTCACTGGTGCTAAATGCAAACAGATTCAGCTGATTGTATCAGACATTCAATAGATCCATCGATTTCTGACAGCATCGTCCAGTAAAGTCTTGCTAGCTGATTTACAGTTTAAGCTTACTTGACTTTACTGTTAAAATCAATAAAACAGTGTAATGAGCATCTTGCTTTCGAAGGGTTTTTCATCACATAAAATTGGCTCTAATTCGCCAGGGAAACATCAGGGGGAAAATAATCTGCTGCCGTTTTGGCCCAGCAATCTGCCGGCTGGATCAGGTGTTGGTAGTAAACAACTGCCATGACAAACAAACTGTCCCAACTTCCACCACATACAATCAAATAGCCTGAAGAAAATAAAGAAAAATCATAATAAAATCTTAAGAATTATTTCTCAGTTTTGATTGAGGATATATTAAAAATTACATCTTAAGTATGACTGATTAACTTGATGGTTCAGAACTTTTTTGTTTTTTTGCATTTTCCCTTTATTTTTCAACCATTTACTGGTGGACTTTTCTTTGTACTTGAATCCAGCATAGTTCAAATTCCCTTTGAGTTATAGATCACCTAAGCTAATACAAGTGTACTCTGGCCTTCTTCTGACTGGTCAGAATATTTATATCTATGTCCCATCTGTGTGCAGATTGTTCTCCTTTTCATAAATCATTGAGCTAAGGCAATTGCACATGCAGGAAGGAGTGAGACCTCCCTTTGGTGTGGCATGAGCAGCCACTGTGTCCAATATCTCTTACTTGTTTGTTTAGTGAGATGTGCTGAGAGAACAAATGTGAGCGGTATCAAATGTGACACATATAAAGTCGGAGCGGATGTTTTTGAATAAATATGTCACTTTTTGCTGTCTTCATTGTGTGCATGAATTACTGTATCTGTGTGAAAACTGCAAGCTCTGCTCGCTCCAGTAAATGAGCCCGACACTTCTCATGTTTGATCATATCTGGACAAATACTGTATATTTCATTGAAAATAACAAAGTGGAGGCTATGGGAATTATAATATTACATCTTAGCTGTTTGTTTACCAAAAACCAAAATACACATCTCATCTTTAACACCACAGCAACTTGGAATTATCCTGAAAATACTTACACCAGTGTGAAAAAGAAAATTTTCACATGATTATGTGAAGTACTGCGAAAAATCAAGTACACCCTTACTGCTTCCATAGGAATTAGGACAAGTAGCACTCAGAGGCATTTACAAGTAATTGGGCATCAGCAAGTGTGACCACCTCTATAAAAGCAGAGGTGTGTGTGTGCTAACACAACACTCCCTTCCCAGGAATTTACATTCTAGTAAATTTACCCCAAGAACTTGCAAGAACTTTGGGATTGTTTTGCAATCACAAAACAATCCTCGGCATATCAAAGTATTTGAGAATCAATTCCTAGATCATCTGTGTGGCAGCTAAGGTTTAGGCCAAATTGGGCCATGCAACAGGAAAAATATTCCAAGCACACCAATACATCTGCAACAGAATGGCTGAAAAAGAAGAGTCGAGGTGTTGCAGTTGCACATCCAGAATTCAACCCATGGAAATACTGTGGTAGGATGCTAACAAAATGCTAGCAAAACTCAGTTACAGTGTTCAGAGTTCACCTTAGTTAAGCTCAGTTATTGCTGCTAAAGGTGGCTCTACAAGCAGTGGAATAATGAATCATGGGAGTCCTGTAAAGAGTCCCATAAAATTTTTCATTAAAAAAAAATCTGTTTTTATGATGTATGACTGTATTTTTTTTTTAAATTGATTGTTAAATCCAATATTTAAAACTGTAATAAAGATTCCATTTCTAAAAGTACCAAACACTACAGGCTTAACTTTGTGCAGATGTGTACAAAATAATTCAAAAAGCATCTATAATATTTTTAATTTGATTTCATGCTGCCTGGGGCATTGCACAAATTAAACTTAAGCAATTTGCTTTAATGGAGGTCCTAATTAAACTCACAGAATTATACAGACAACATTATGTAAATAATTAGATTGGCTAGTCTGTACCAAAACAGCACACATTGACTTAGGAATGTCTCTCTAATCTGGAACTGCTAATTCTGTGATCATTTGAGAGTCTTGCCTTTGTTTGTTATTAAGTTTTTAGTTGGATATGAAAGAAGTATTTCCTTAGAGAATGAGATCAGTGTTGATACTGAGCTAGATGACCAGTCCAGGTTAAATGCAGCCTGTTTCTCTAAGAAATGTAAGTAAGAAAGTGTAATAAGTCTCCATATTGATAGCAAGTTAAGAAAGGAGGATGAAAATTTTTTCTCTGAAATGTGAAACAATTCTTTCTTCACAGATGTTTTTTTTTTCCCTTTCAATGCTGTATTTTGGTGTGTCTGGGCGTATATAATGACCAATTACTCAGTTGATGCAGTACAACTGGGAGGGTGATGGATAATTTGCCCAACCTTATAATTTAGCTGAAGTCAAAATTTCATAGTGAAAAAATATTGTAACAATAACGTGAAAGGGATCGCTTGCAATGATGGACCTACAGATATGCACAATAACACCAAATCTGGAGCTTCACTCAGCTTAACTGAGCTTTTTTTGAATTCCACATCTATGTTCAGCCATGATCACAGCAGCCAGTAAAAGTCAGTATCTACATAGTGAACATATGGAGTATATAGCTGTGGAAGAACCACGAAGTAACCACACTAAATACACTGAATTGAACTGAATTTATTGTCACCTTAAATACAATGGAATTGAGACACTACTCTATGTTGAAACATAGGACATAAGATATTAAATGGAACATAGAATAATAACTAAAGTATTGTATAGAATCTAGAATAAAGATATTAAAATATAAAACTCGGTATGTTTTAATCTGATTTCAGTTGATCTTGATAACTACACACATACAGGCAGTAAGACACCAAACTAGAGATCATAGAATGCACTCATGCTTCAAATACATCAGGAGTTGGTGGAGACAAAAACAGAACTTAGAGAGAATCCAAGAAAGGAGTGACAATAAAACTAAAAACTGGATATTACAGGGTTGAATTTGATATTGAGTCACAGTGTAATATTTTTCAATGAGTTATGATGCTGATGGTAACTGGAAACCATTCTTATAAGTAGTTTCACCAAACTGCCCTATTTTTCTCACATTAAATCATTGCAACATGATTTAGTACAAGTACAGAACCCCTTAATGGAGCAAATAAATAGAGTTCAACAGGATTTATAGCTACACTTTGGCTTTCAGTAGCAAAGTGTCAGTACAGGAATTGATTCTACAGGTCATTGATAGTATACCGACACACAGAACAACACTTTGTTCTAAATATGCTACATTTTTAAAGGCAAAAACAACACTTTCAGCTCATGTGTTTATAATTACAGGAACCCCAGTGGGAGGCAAAAACAGAGCTTTTAGAGATATCCATCTGTGATTTTGCACTGAGGATTGCTGGCTCTTCAAAGGCATAACATGTCTAATGAGAACTCACGCTTTGAAGTCTGTCCTCATAAAGCTTTCTGCTTTGTTTGCTTTTGTTTGGATTTTTAGAAAGGATGAATTGCTCATCCATTACCATTAAAAAGAAATGAAGGGGAGCCTACTCTGAATGTGGGATGATTGGATTTGATTGTTATGGTTTGTTAACAGTAATAACCCCTGAAAATTACAGTGTGGTTCAGAGGGATGGTTCACACCTTTCCGCTCAGTGTGCAAAATAAGATCAAACACTTAGGTGATCTGTCCTCTGAACTGTGTTGTAAACTTTGTACATTTTTCACCTTTACATCACTGGTAGAAATAAATACTTATAAATATGCTAATTAGGGCCCGAGCACTGAGAGTGCGAAGGCCCTATTGTATCTGCTCCGTTTCTTATTATTAGGGCCCGAGCACCGAGAGTGCGAAGGCCCTATTGTATCTGCTCCGTTTCTTATTATTATTATTATTATTATTATTATTATTATTATTATTATTATTATTATTATTATTATTATTATTATTATTATTATTATTAGGGCCCGAGCACCGAGAGTGCGAAGGCCCTATTGTATCTGCTCCGTTTCTTATTATTATTATTATTAGGGCCCGAGCACTGAGAGTGCGAAGGCCCTATTGTATCTGCTCCGTTTCTTATTATTATTATTATTATTATTATTATTATTATTATTCAGGCGAAACAAGGGCCTTTTTGAGGGCCTAAACATGCTCAAAAACTCATGAAATTTTGCACACATGCCAGGTCTGGTGAAAAATTTTGTATTTTAATGGTTTTACATATGAGCACTGGGAAATGGCTCTAGAGCGCCACCTATGCCTTGTTAAATGCAGCCCTACGACCACATCGTTTGAGCTACATGTATGAAATTTGGCACACATGTGTATCATGCCAAGACGAACAAAAAAGTCAGTGGGCCCATTGACGCAAACCCAACAGGAAGTCCGCCATTTGGAAGAGAAGGTGACATTTTGGCTCTAATTTTGCCATTTCCATGCCTCGAACTTTTGCGAACTCCTCCTTGGGGTTTCATTTCATAACCTTCAAATTTGGACAGTGTCAACTACACCCTTGTGCCATGTTAAATTGCGGAGCTTTTGAGTTTTCACAATACTATGAGGCCGTGGCGCCATGGCGAATTTCGATGACTCGCCATGAAAATCTTATTGCCTCTCATTTTGTCATACATTTTCTGACCTTGACCAAAGTGAACACATATGATAAGGCTCCACCCCTGAACATATTTCAACTGCCATATTTGACACCAGGGACAGCGCCACCTAGTGGGAACAGGAAATGTCATGTTTTACACTTTGGGGTACAGTATAGTGATGGGTGACACCTGCAGCCTCAAATTTCTCCAGGAAAGCCTTAAGGAGTTGGTCTTGGGTTACAGTGAAAACTGTGACTTTTCGCAAAAGGGTGTGACCCCAGCAGCATGGCGAACTTTGATGTCACGCCATGAAGAAACAAATTAGTATAACTCAATGAAATCCAGTCTGATCAGTACCAGACTTTACAGGCATGATGTCAGACCCGCCCTGAACAGATTGACGTGCCCATTGTCGGAAATACGGACAGCGCCACCTAGTGGCCACAGGAAATGTCATGGCTTTAATTTTGTTGTACTGATTTTCACAGGTTCATCGTGGCCACCTCAAAAGCGGTGAATATCACCAGCAGTCCCTCGTGATGCTTCAGTGCAAAAATTGTGACTTTACACTGAACGGCGCACCCTGGTGGCAACGCTGTTCAACATGAAAGATGAAGTGGCTTTTGAGGGGCTTGGAAAGTATATAGAGGCTTTAAATTTAGCACACACCTCCAAATGGATGTAGGCTTTGTTGTCATGTGATCATTTTTATTGAATAGCGCGAAATGGCTCCACAGCGCCCCCTACAAAATTTCAAAACCACAGCCCCAGCTCTGTGTTTTATGTATGAGTCTGAAACCTGGTAAGCTTATAGGAGATATCAAGATGTACAAAAAAGTCTCTTGGAGCAATATCCAAAATCCAACAGGAAGTCAGCCATTTTAAAATTAATGTGCAATTTTGGCGACATTTTCCCCTCTTTTCAGGCTTCATACTTTGACGAACTCCTCCAAGGGATTTCATCATATTGAACCATTCTCCAGTGTGTGGAATCTAAAGACCTTTGTGATGTTAAATTGCGAAGCTTTTTACGTTCAAGGAAACGGGGTGGTCATGGCGGCACGTGGAGTTTCAATCACTCGCCAAAAAGCAGTAATATGCTGTCACTCAAAGACACAAAGTCCAATCTCTCCCAAAGGTCGCAGGCGTGATGAGACTCGAGCCCGGAAATGTTTGTTATTCCCTTTGTCTATAATGGTTAGAGCGCCACCTAGTGGGACGACTATACTCATGGTTGAACCAAATGAAATGTTAACTGGTGGTTAAATGCATGAATTCCATCAATGTGACATCAGATCGGAGGTGCTGGTTTCAGGTGTTGGGCATGGCTCGACACGCTGGGGGTGCGAGGGCCCTCATAACGCTGCTTGCAGCTTTAATTATTATTATTATTATTATTATTATTATTATTATTATTCAGGCGAAACAAGGGCCTTTTTGAGGGCCTAAACATGCTCAAAAACTCATGAAATTTTGCACACATGCCAGGTCTGGTGAAAAATTTTGTATTTTAATGGTTTTACATATGAGCACTGGGAAATGGCTCTACAGCGCCACCTATGCCTTGTTAAATGCAGCCCTACGACCACATCGTTTGAGCTACATGTATGAAATTTGGCACACATGTGTATCATGCCAAGACGAACAAAAAAGTCAGTGGGCCCATTGACGCAAACCCAACAGGAAGTCCGCCATTTGGAAGAGAAGGTGACATTTTGGCTCTAATTTTGCCATTTCCATGCCTCGAACTTTTGCGAACTCCTCCTTGGGGTTTGATTTCATAACCTTCATATTTGGTCAGTGTCAACTACACCCTTGTGCCATGTTAAATTGCGGAGCTTTTGAGTTTTCACAATACTATGAGGCCGTGGCGCCATGGCGAATTTCGATGACTCGCCATGAAAATCTTATTGCCTCTCATTTTGTCATACATTTTCTGACCTTGACCAAAGTGAACACATATGATAAGGCTCCACCCCTGAACATATTTCAACTGCCATATTTGACACCAGGGACAGCGCCACCTAGTGGGAACAGGAAATGTCATGTTTTACACTTTGGGGTACAGTATTGTGATGGGTGACATCTGCAGCCTCAAATTTCTCCAGGAAAGCCTTAAGGAGTTGGTCTTGGGTTACAGTGAAAACTGTGACTTTTCACGAAAGGGTGTGACCCCAGCAGCATGGCGAACTTTGATGTCACGCCATGAAGAAACAAATTAGTATAACTCAATGAAATCCAGTCTGATCAGTACCAGACTTTACAGGCATGATGTCAGACCCGCCCTGAACAGATTGATGTGCCCATTGTCAGGAATATGAAGAACGCCACCTAGTGGGAACAGGAAATGTCATGTCTTACACTTTGTTGTACTGATTTTCACAGGTTCATTGTGGACACCTCAAAAGCGGTGAATATCACCGTCAGTCCTTCATGATGCTGCAGTGCGAATATTGTGACTTTATACTGAACGGCGCACCCTGGTGGCAACGCTGTTCACCATGAAAAATGAAGTGGCTTTTGAGGGGCTTGGAAAGTTTATAGAGGCTTGAAATTTGGCGCACACCTCCATTGTGCTTAAGGCTTTGTTGTTATGTGATCATTTTCATTGAATAGCGCAAAATGGCTCCACAGCGCCCCCTACAAAATTTCAAAACATCAGCCCCAGCTCTGTGTTTTATGTATGAGTCTGAAACCTGGTAAGCTTATAGGAGATATCAAGATGTACAAAAAAGTCTCTTGGAGCAATATCCCAAATCCAACAGGAAGTCAGCCATTTTAAAATTAATGTGTAATTTTTGTGACATTTTCCCCTCTTTCCAGGCACCGTTCTTTGACGAACTCCTCCAAGGGATTTCATCATATTGAACCAATCTCCAGTGTGTGGAATCTAAAGACCTTTGTGATGTTAAATTGCGAAGGTTTTTACGTTCAGGGAAACGGGGTGGTCATGGCGGCATGTGGAGTTTCAGTCACTCGCCAAAAAGCAGTAATCTGCTGTCACTCAAAATCAAAATGTCCAATATGTCCCAAAGGTCGCAGGCGTGATGAGACTCGAGCTCGGAAATGTTTGTTATGCCATTTGTCAGTAATGGTTAGAGCGCCACCTAGTGGGACAACTATAATCATGATTGAATGAGATGAAATGTTAGCTGGTGGTTGAATGCATGAATGTCATTAATGTGACATCAGATCGGAGGTGCTGGTTGTAGGTGTTGGGCGTAGCTCGACGCGATGGTGTGCGAGGGCCCTCATAACGCTGCTTGCAGCTTTAATTATTATTATTATTATTATTCACCCCAAACAAGGGCCTTTTTGAGGGCCTAAACATGCTCAAAAACTCATGAAATTTTGCACACATGCCAGGTCTGGTGAAAAATTTTGTATTTTAATGGTTTTACATATGAGCACTGGGAAATGGCTCTACAGCGCCACCTATGCCTTGTTAAATGCAGCCCTACGACCACATCGTTTGAGCTACATGTATGAAATTTGGCACACATGTGTATCATGCCAAGACGAACAAAAAAGTCTGTGGGCCCATTGACGCAAACCCAACAGGAAGTCCGCCATTTGGAAGAGAAGGTGACATTTTGGCTCTAATTTTGCCATTTCCATGCCTCGAACTTTTGCGAACTCCTCCTTGGGGTTTCATTTCATAACCTTCAAATTTGGACAGTGTCAACTACACCCTTGTGCCATGTTAAATTGCGGAGCTTTTGAGTTTTCACAATACTATGAGGCCGTGGCGCCATGGCGAATTTCGATGACTCGCCATGAAAATCTTATTGCCTCTCATTTTGTCATACATTTTCTGACCTTGACCAAAGTGAACACATATGATAAGGCTCCACCCCTGAACATATTTCAACTGCCATATTTGACACCAGGGACAGCGCCACCTAGTGGGAACAGGAAATGTCATGTTTTACACTTTGGGGTACAGTATAGTGATGGGTGACACCTGCAGCCTCAAATTTCTCCAGGAAAGCCTTAAGGAGTTGGTCTTGGGTTACAGTGAAAACTGTGACTTTTCGCAAAAGGGTGTGACCCCAGCAGCATGGCGAACTTTGATGTCACGCCATGAAGAAACAAATTAGTATAACTCAATGAAATCCAGTCTGATCAGTACCAGACTTTACAGGCATGATGTCAGACCCGCCCTGAACAGATTGACGTGCCCATTGTCGGAAATACGGACAGCGCCACCTAGTGGCCACAGGAAATGTCATGGCTTTAATTTTGTTGTACTGATTTTCCCAGGTTCATCGTGGCCACCTCAAAAGCGGTGAATATCACCATCAGTCCCTCGTGATGCTTCAGTGCAAAAATTGTGACTTTACACTGAACGGCGCACCCTGGTGGCAACGCGGTTCAACATGAAAGATGAAGTGGCTTTTGAGGGGCTTGGAAAGTTTATAGAGGCTTTAAATTTGGCACACACCCCCAAATGGATGAAGGCTTTGTTGTCATGTGATCATTTTCATTGAATAGCGCGAAATTGCTCCACAGCGCCCCCTACAAAGTTTCAAAATATCAGCCCCTGCTCTGTGTTTTATCTATGAGTCTGAAACTTGGTAAGCTCATGGAAGATATTAAGATGTACAAAAAAGTCTCTTGGAGCAATATCCCAAATCCAACAGGAAGTCAGCCATTTTAAAATTAATGTGTAATTTTGGCGACATTTTCCCCTCTTTTCAGGCTTCATACTTTGACGAACTCCTCCAAGGGATTTCATCAGATTGGACCGATCTGAAGTTTGTGGAATCTAAAGACCTTTGTGATGTTAAATTGCGAAGCTTTTTACGTTCAGGGAAACGGGGTGGTCATGGCGGCACTTAGAGTTTCAATCACTCGCCAAAAAGCAGTAATCTGCTGTCACTCAAAAACACAATATCCAATCTCTCCCAAACGTCGCAGGTGTGATGAGACTCGAGCTCGGAAATGTTTGTTATGCCATTTGTCAGTAATAGTTAGAGCGCCACCTAGTGGGACGACTATAATCATGGTTCAATGAGATGAAATGTTAGCTGGTGGTTAAATGCATGATTTCCATCAATGTGACATCACATTGGACGTGCTGGTTTTAGGTGTTGGGCGTGGCTCGACACGCCAGGGTGCGAGGGCCCTCATAACGCTGCTTGCAGCTTTAATTATTATTATTATTATTATTATTATTATTCACCCCAAACAAGGGCCTTTTTGAGGGCCTAAACATGCTCAAAAACTCATGAAATTTTGCACACATGCCAGGTCTGGTGAAAAATTTTGTTTTTTAATGGTTTTACATATGAGCACTGGGAAATGGCTCTAGAGCGCCACCTATGCCTTGTTAAATGCAGCCCTACGACCACATCGTTTGAGCTACATGTATGAAATTTGGCACACATGTGTATCATGCCAAGACGAACAAAAAAGTCAGTGGGCCCATTGACGCAAACCCAACAGGAAGTCCGCCATTTGGAAGAGAAGGTGACATTTTGGCTCTAATTTTGCCATTTCCATGCCTCGAACTTTTGCGAACTCCTCCTTGGGGTTTGATTTCATAACCTTCATATTTGGTCAGTGTCAACTACACCCTTGTGCCATGTTAAATTGCGGAGCTTTTGAGTTTTCACAATACTATGAGGCCGTGGCGCCATGGCGAATTTCGATGACTCGCCATGAAAATCTTATTGCCTCTCATTTTGTCATACATTTTCTGACCTTGACCAAAGTGAACACATATGATAAGGCTCCACCCCTGAACATATTTCAACTGCCATATTTGACGTAAGGGACAGCGCCACCTAGTGGGAACAGGAAATGTCATGTTTTACACTTTGGGGTACAGTATTGTGATGGGTGACATCTGCAGCCTCAAATTTCTCCAGGAAAGCCTTAAGGAGTTGGTCTTGGGTTACAGTGAAAACTGTGACTTTTCACGAAAGGGTGTGACCCCAGCAGCATGGCGAACTTTGATGTCACGCCATGAAGAAACAAATTAGTATAACTCAATGAAATCCAGTCTGATCAGTACCAGACTTTACAGGCATGATGTCAGACCCGCCCTGAACAGATTGATATGCCCATTGTCGGAAATACGGACAGCGCCACCTAGTGGCAACAGGAAATGTCATGGCTTTAACTTTGTTGTACTGATTTTCACAGGTTGATCGTGGCCACCTCAAAAGCGGTGAATATCACCATCAGTCCCTCGTGATGCTTCAGTGCAAAAATTGTGACTTTAAACTGAACGGCGCACCCTGGTGGCAACGCGGTTCATCATGAAAGATGAAGTGGCTTTTGAGGGGCTTGGAAAGTTTATAGAGGCTTGAAATTTGGCACACACCTCCAAATGGATGAAGGCATTGTTGTTATGTAACCATTTTCCTTGAATAGCGCAAAATGGCTCCACAGCGCCCCCTACAATATTTCAAAACATCAGCCCCTGCTCTGTGTTTCATCTATGAGTCTGACACTTGGTAAGCTTGTGTAAGATATCAAGATGTACAAAAAAGTCTCTTGGAGCAATATCCCAAATCCAACAGGAAGTCAGCCATTTTAAAATTAATGTGTAATTTTGATGACATTTTCCCCTCTTTTCAGGCTTCATACTTTGACGAACTCCTCCAAGGGATTTCATCAGATTGGACCGATCTGAAGTTTGTGGAATCTAAAGACCTTTGTGATGTTAAATTGCAAAGCTTTGTACATTCAGGGAAACGGGGTGGTCATGGCGGCACTTAGAGTTTCAATCACTCGCCAAAAAGCAGTAATCTGCTGTCACTCAAAAACACAATATCCAATCTCTCCCAAACGTCGCAGGTGTGATGAGACTCGAGCTCGGAAATGTTTGTTATGCCATTTGTCAGTAATAGTTAGAGCGCCACCTAGTGGGACGACTATAATCATGGTTCAATGAGATGAAATGTTAGCTGGTGGTTAAATGCATGAATTCCATCAATGTGACATCACATCGGACGTGCTGGTTTTAGGTGTTGGGCGTGGCTCGACACGCCAGGGTGCGAGGGCCCTCATAACGCTGCTTGCAGCTTTAATTGAATTTGTACTTCGTTACACTCTGTTTTTTTTAAATAATATATTGTGCATTTCTTTTTAAATAACACTGGATGGGTCGTTCACTGGGTCTTTTCCCACAGCTGTGCCCAGGCACTGTCATCATCTCCACTGACCTGGATCATTGCCTCAGCCATCCTCTTACAGCACTATCAGCAAATATTTCAATGCAAACTGATGCCGGGGAAGGTAAATGGTCCTGCAACCTAGAGTCATGCGGGGATGCTGTCGCTGTCATCACCGATATGCGGCTTCAGTCTCACATCCTTGGACCTATGTGAAGCTGTTGAAGTAGTCAGTGGTTACTGACATAGGGAAGCAGTCAGTCTAAATAAAGATTATTGGACTTGAATGTAATTTTAATTATTTTTTAAGTAAATTCTGATGTTTTGGACAGTTTTCCAGGGAATGTATTTCAGTATATATTTCATTTCACATTCTTAAATATTAATTTCCTTTTGTCACCTAATTTAAAGGTGAAAATAAATGTAGATGTGCAACTTTTGCAACTTGGATCATTATCTCTGATCTTTTTGTAAATCTTGACCCACATTACTGTATATCCAGTATTAATCTATAGGGTATGCAATCTGATGTACAGTAATTGAATTATTAATTCTTTATGGTAATATCTGATATTGTAAATCAAGGTCATAACATAATGGATTTTCTGGAAATGCTATTGGAAATATGTATTGATGGAATGTACAGATTAAGGACAGTGTATTAGTTCACCACAATAATGCAAAAATCCTGTAATCCTGTAAGTGCTACAATCTCATAAATTGCCAGTAATCTTTACTCATATTGTGTACAATGGCACAATAGGACCAGATATATTAAGGGGCTATTCCAAGGATTCAAAACACAAAGATGAGGTTTAAGAGCATGAGGCTTACTGTTCAGTAGTGCATTGCAAGAACTCATCTAAGCCTTTGGAGGTGAACAAAAATTAAACTAGTCTTGGTTTCACAGCATTTATAGCCTAAACTAAATTGCAATGCTTGTCCCCAGCCTAGCCTGACTTGTGCATATCATCATACCCCACATGTCTGAAAGCCTTTTCCCTCTTCCCTCATTTTTATTAAGCCTTTGGGCCCATTTAGTTACAATGACAGTCAAACTGTACTCGCTAAATGAAAAACTTTGTAATGTGTTGGTGCCTGTATTGCATATTTTTACTTTTGGGACCACTTCCAGTTTATTACTACATTACAACAGCACTACAGGTGTGCTTCTGTGTCAGTGTTTCTGCTTTTCGTTTGTGTTTTGCTTTTGTTTTATCTTTTGTTTGTTTCCCATTTGTTTTTAAATCCCTTTCTAGAGACTTCTGTCTGCTTTTAGAGCACTTTGAATGCCACTGCAAAACCAGTACAGAAGAACTGAAGTATAAACTGTGAAAGATGACACTTGCTTGGGGTAATAATTTTACAGTTGGTTTGGTTTTCTCTTCTAAATTAGTTCAGCTAATCTGAGGTTGTTTTTAAAACCTGTCATTATTTGCCTACATGTGTTCTTTGACTTTTTTTTACTGAAGCCAGTATCTAGTAAAACAGAATTACACTAAAAGATGATTTTTTTTTTTTCTTCAGACAACTCTAATCTATACAGCCCTTTCTCAATCGGCGGCACGTGTCAGCGTGGAATAACTGGAGTATAAATGATGTTCCTGTCAATGTACCAGTGCTGAGACAGTGAATCACAAGTGGCAGGTACATAATAAGAATCTTCTCCACCTAGGGCTCCAGAGGAGAATTTGATTGGAAAACATCTATAGCAGACAGCCACATCATTAACTGCAGTCGTGGGGTTGTTATTTCGGTGATACTTCAGCATGGTGACAGTATGTGTGTTTCTGTTTTCATTCATGACACTATGTGGGTGATCTTTGTTTGCATTTATGGAAGCATCCCATACAGTATATATATATATATATATATATATATAGATTGTAAATCACGCAGTCAAATATGTAGGATATCGCTAATCCTGCTTTACATATCTTCCTACCTATGTGTAAACAAAAGCATTGTGTGTGTGTGTGTACATGTGGGGATTCAGCTGCTTGGAGAACAGTGTGTAGTGGGCAGCAGGCTGTGAAATTTAATCTCAGTGTGTTAATTTCACAGCCTGGAATACTGGGCTGGCAAAATCCCATTGCATCATTGAAGCACTGGGATCCCCCCCCCCCCCCCCCTCCCCTTTTTTATTTTTTACAGTGGTTACCATGGTTACTACAAGGAAAACCTAAATACCATCAAAGCTATGCCACCACCTGTCTGCACAATGATATTAGCTTGACTTTGCCAGATCCAGCACATGTATTTTCTATTTTTGGCCCGTTTCCTATTTTCTTCTCCTGTAAATAAATGGAAAAATCACAAATGACAAGAAAACACAGCAGTTTGGTCCAAAATGTCTAACATATTGAGGTTGGAGTCTAATTCTCCTGATGACAGCCCTAGATGTAGCACCAGTCTAATTGTCTTACATTTTTACAAAAACTATCCAGAAAAGTGAGCAATCTATGTTAAAACTGGCCACAAAAATACTGACAGAATATAAAATTGTCGCTGATATACATTCCTGCGATGTAGAAAGTCTATGCAGAGAAATTAAGTAAATCCCCATAACTGAGTGGCTTATAAAACCACCTATGGCAGCAATTGCGTAAAGTAATTTTTTTACTTGTCTCTCACTATGAAGTGAGACGTTGTCAGCCTCTCACATCATTGTGCAGGAATTTCAGCCAATCTTTCATTTAGGTTTGTGGGCACATTTGACTCAAAAGGCTACCGAACAAGCCTAAATCGTCATCCCTCCAAGACCGTGCTTGACAGTTGGAGAAGAAAAACTAAAGATGAACTTTTGCAAGATCTCGCAAAAGTTCATCTTCATTTTTTTTTCTACAGTGTCCCTTGCGGGCCTCCGTAGCTTTGTCTTGTTGCATGTGCATGATGTCCTCTTGTGAGACCTCTCTTGACTGCGGGAAACGCTTTAAATCCTCCTCCATATCTACTCCGTGGGCCCTTCTGTACGGACAGAAACAGAACTATCAAAAAGTAGCGGAGATCTCGCAAAAGTTCATCTTTTCTTTTCTCCAATATCCCTTGCAGGGCTCTCTAAGAAGCAGTGGTTGGTTCAAATGCAACTTTCCAATCCATGCTATTTTGTTTCTTTCAGGGAAAAGATTATTTGGATGTTATGAACTTTAACATTAACATGCTAACAGAGGTGATTTGAGTCTGACATATAGCCTTTAGGATTTTTTTGTTTGTTTTATTTCTTTTTTTTTTGGCTTGTTTGTTTTTGTTGTTGTTTTACAGAGATGTTTATGCTTGGTAATGATCAGTTAATCAAGTGTATTTGATTGGCACTACATGATCACCTCAAAGCAATACATTTGTGCTTAGATTTTTACAGGACTAATTAAAACCCCGTGAATACTTTGTTTTCCCTGTAATATTGCCAGTAGCATTATGCTATTATGGGCATTTTGTAAATTGGTAATGGTAGTGTTGGATATTTAATGATGTATACTGAAATTTGCATGCAGACAATGTATGGTCACGCAATGTAGCCTATTACAGTGGTGGTTTGTTGAGTCTAAGCATGCTAATTTTAACTCTGGCAACTAGTCTGGCAAAAAAAAAAAATCTAAGAGTGGCCTGAAACATGGCTATAGACTGTAGACATCAGTACATATCTTTATCTCTTCATATAACTATTTATCCTACTGACAAATAGCATTGTTTTACAGCACATTCATTTTGGAATATAAAATTTTACATGTATTTTCTAAATTGCCCTTAAGCAGTGACATTGGTGATTACCTTTATATCTGTTTATTTGTAAAACTAGAGGAAACATTTTGTAAGCCAGTGTTAACTGCTTAATTACTCTCTACATCACAGAGTAAATGGTGGATGAATTTAGCTATGTCGCAACAATAGCACCAGCAGTAATTGTTTTAGTGGTGCTTAAATCTGTGTATACATCTCTAGTGTGAAAATTAAAATGTTTAAAAAGCTGAAATGTAATTATGAAGGCAGATTTCATATTGAAAGTCTGGATAGTAGAAACCTAGTGTGAATTCTGGGTTACTTCAAGCCTGAAGCTAATATATTGGTTAGACTATCTACATTTCAGTTCATGTGTAAAGCCACCCACACTTTCAATGAAATGCTTCCTCTTAAGGATGTTTTGCATCAGTGTTCTTGTGCAGAGGTACATGGAGATTTCCACATCTTCTGGCATTCAGAAACAATATCAAATTGTCACATAAACAAGAGAAGTGAGTCTGCAGCCAAAAAGACAGCGATTAAATAAGCATATGCTGGGTGTTGTTTATTGTGATAACCATTTTAATTGAGCTCTTGCTCCCCTCTTTCCTGGTGATTCCTGCTGCAGCCTGCTACATTCCCAAATGAGCCGTTCTGCCATCTCTCAGTGTGATTTGGCAGTGAGACACACAGCACCAGTCAGGAGTTACATTAGTCAGCCCATCTGCTCCTTACAAACTGTGGTTCTCACTTCAAAGATGTCTCTCACGCCGACTTCTTTCAGGGAGATGCAAGCTTGATAATGTGCAGTAATCGCACAGCCTAATATTAAGAAATTATCAAATACAAATAAAAAAGAATTACAAGTATGTCGGCATGATAGTGATGACTTGTTGATCAAATCCTGAATCGTACCTGTTGGAATTGTAGGTACAGAATTTTTGTGCTCCTGTATTGCTCCATTTAATGCAGCAATAATCAGTAATTTCATCTTCTCAAATATTAGAATTGCCTGCTTTGCATTATAGTGGATTGAATCTTTAAAGTCAGACATAATCATAGTCTTAAGCCAAACAAAGCATACATAGAAAGTAACAATAGTTATGATGATGTTTCATGTATAAAACAGCTATTAAACACAACACATGTGTATGGCAGTCAATCCGAGACCCATCACTGTTATTCTGTTAGTCATAGCTCCACCTTAAACAACCTGTTCGCAAAATATACGACCAAACTCAGTCAACAATCAATCAAAGTGACTTTATTAGCATCCAAGCCATGCCTGTGGTCTCTTTGTTATTGAGAACTAACTTGTGTGAGGTAGGCATAAAGCAATAGGCCAGTGCTCAGGGGGGTCATTCTCTGTAGCCCTATCAATCCATTACGGTGGAGGGTGTCATAGACGGGCAGAGTTTCTCAGCAGGGACCTCTAATCAAGCGGGCTGGATATTTTTCTCCAGAATGTGACTTCTTTCTTACCCAAGACGTTCACACGTCACTGCAGGGATGAAGTTTGGAATAGCAACAGAACATGGATTGTTTCACATCCATGACTACCGCTGTAATCTTTTATATTTGGATGACATTAAGTCATATCCCTGTGGACAGCATGGCTGCTGCTTGCAACTGTGCCTTGGAGCCTGATAGAAATTCATATTTGGTGCTGTCTGTGTTAAAGGTCAGATGATGCTAATCACAAGTATTTGTCATTCATCAGTTGAGTTATGGGATTTGCGTTTCTGTACAAACCTTTAATTTTATTTGGGAAAGGCTGAGTTTACTGGTCTCTGTCTGCTTTTGTTTGCATGCATGTGTGTAATCCACATCAAAGCAAAATTAAGTCCTATATATGTATGCACTGGTAATGTTTATGCGTTCAGTGTTTGTTTTCAAAGTGCAACACCATGACATTAAGGCACATGAATTAATGTGAAGCCGAGTTCACTTGTTGTCCTCCGTATGTGTCACACTTGTTTTATGCATTGCTGAAATGGTAGCTGCTCGCAATTCCTTGCCAGTGAGGCAGACTTACAGAAGCATACAGCATGTATAATGTAAAATTCTTAGCATCAAGGTTCTCAAAGTACAGTTGACATGTATTGCCACTATTGTTTCCACTATTACGACCTTATCTACTTGAAACTACAGTATGTTCAACATGGATTAGTTGCTGTGGTTAGCACTATCACATCACAGAAAGAAGGTTCTAAGTTCAAACCTACAATACAGGGAGTGCAGAATTATTAGGCAAGTTGTATTTTTGAGGAATAATCTTATTATTGAACAACAACCATGTTCTCAATGAACCCAAAAAACTCATTAATATCAAAGCTGAATGTTTTTGGAAGTAGTTTTTAGTTTGTTTTTAATTTTAGCTATTTTAGGGGGATATCTGTGTGTGCAGGTGACTATTACTGTGCATAATTATTAGGCAACTTAACAAAAAACAAATATATACCCATTTCAATTATTTATTTTTACCAGTGAAACCAATATAACATCTCCACATTCACAAATATACATTTCTGACATTCCAAAACAAAACAAAAACAAATCAGCGACCAATATAGCCACCTTTCTTTGCAAGGACACTCAAAAGCCTGCCATCCATGGATTCTGTCAGTGTTTTGATCTGTTCACCATCAACATTGCGTGCAGCAGCAACCACAGCCTCCCAGACACTGTTCAGAGAGGTGTACTGTTTTCCCTCCTTGTAAATCTCACATTTGATGATGGACCACAGGTTCTCAATGGGGTTCAGATCAGGTGAACAAGGTGGCCATGTCATTAGTTATACTTCTTTTATACCCTTTCTTTCCAGCCACGCTGTGAAGTACTTGGACGCGTGTGATGGAGCATTGTCCTGCATGGAAATCATGTTTTTCTTGAAGGATGCAGACTTCTTCCTGTACCACTGCTTGAAGAAGGTGTCTTCCAGAAACTGGCAGTAGGACTGGGAGTTGAGCTTGACTCCATCCTCAACCCGAAAAGGCCCCACAAGCTCATCTTTGATGATACCAGCCCAAACCAGTACTCCACCTCCACCTTGCTGGCGTTTGAGTCGGACTGGAGCTCTCTGCCTTTTACCAATCCAGCCACGGGCCCATCCATCTGGCCCATCTAGACTCACTCTCATTTCATCAGTCCATAAAACCTTAGAAAAACCAGTCTTGAGATATTTCTTGGCCCAGTCTTGACGTTTCAGCTTGTGTGTCTTGTTCAGTGGTGGTCGTCTTTCAGCCTTTCTTACCTTGGCCATGCCTCTGAGTATTGCACACCTTGTGCTTTTGGGCACTCCAGTGATGTTGCAGCTCTGAAATATGGCCAAACTGGTGGCAAGTGGCATCTTGGCAGCTGCACGCTTGACTTTTCTCAGTTCATGGGCAATTATTTTGCGCCTTGGTTTTTCCACACGCTTCTTGCGACCCTGTTGACTATTTTGAATGAAACGCTTGATTGTTCGATGATCACGCTTCAGAAGCTTTGCAATTTTGAGACTGCTGCATCCCTCTGCAAGATATCTCACTATTTTTGACTTTTCTGAGCCTGTCAAGTCCTTCTTTTGACCCATTTTGCCAAAGGAAAGGACGTTGCCTAATAATTATGCACACCTGATATAGGGTGTTGATGTCATTAGACCACACCCCTTCTCATTACAGAGATGCACATCACCTAATATGCTTAATTGGTAGCAGGCTTTCGAGCCTATACAGCTTGGAGTAAGACAACATGCATGAAGAGGATGATGTGGACAAAATACTCATTTGCCTAATAATTCTGCACTCCCTGTATATGCTAGGTTAACTGGGGGTATTAAATAAGCTGTGGGTGGGCTGTAATAGTGTGATTATCCATCTGTCTGCCATGTCATGGACTGGCATCTTTAGACCAATTTACAAGAGTAAGACTTACTTATATGTGTTGCCATGGCAACAGAAGAAGTGTACATCAATTTTCCATATTGTTCTAAATTAATAGTATTATAAATAATAAATAAAATTGTATTCTAAAATTGATTTTGTTGTTTTTTTAAGTTGCTTAATTTCTATAGTTTTTGGTGTGATTTGTGAGATTGGTCTTTCTTTAAGTGTCTTTGTTATATTCACAATAATTAGCAAGCATTACTACAAATCATAGGACACCGAATTTTGATCAAAGCTTGGAAAAGACAAAAAATATCACAATAAATCGGTAGAGAAAGCCATAACATGTTAATGGCAATGACCACTGGGACATAAAAACATGGCTTCTCTAAAGTGACTGTGAGAATCCTGACTATGAACTCAAAGGAATTTGATGCTAAAGCGAAAGAACACATGGCGTTTCACTGAATATGCTAGATCCATATAAAGATCCACAGCCCCAAAGCCACCGCACTCGGCCATGGCTGAGACCATCCCTCAGTGTCCTCAAGTGTTTCAGCTAAGAGACCACAGACAGCTGCACAGTTACCTCCAAAGAGAGTTGAAATTGAAACGGAGGCAGCCACTGACGCACATCAGCAACTGAAAAAGCTTGAAAACCAAAGAAACCTCAAGGTCATCGAAGCAAAGTGCGGACTCTATAATATGGATGAGTTAAAAGGAAAGAGTGAGAGATGCAGTCCTGTGTACAATAAAGGATCCTAGTTCACTTTATCTATTCGAAGTTTCAGGAAGGAAAAGCATGTTTAGTATAAATATAGGAATTGATGATGGTCACTCGAATTTCAGATTCCAAAATTTTTGTATTTGCAGCTTTTTCAGTGGCACTCACAGAATTGAGATCAGCACACAACAGCCCACAATGGGTTTCTAACTTTTGACAAACAGATAAGATTGCATTTGATCGGATTTGTGATAACTTCCATGCTAGTAAAGATAAAAATGCAGTGACAAGGTGGTAAAATACAGAGAACAAAATGGAGATAAAAAACAAAGAGTATCATTAAAAACGTTTACTGATGTGAGGTATAATCTCCAGGCTGACATGACTAATATTGCTTTAATAAAAAAAAGTTTTTTATTATCCAACTTAATTAGAGTCTAGTCTTTTTTTCTAGATGGTGGCCTTAGTCCTGAAGAGACAGTACTATAAACAATATGTCAGAAGGTGTTGTTTGGGATGAACCATTGTCCATCACTCTGGACCCAGTGCAAGAGAGTTATGTGAATGACTTAGAAAACCTTATTGTGTATTCATAGGTAAGTGAGTTCACTGTGCCTGCACCAAGCTCTGTTATTGTGAGCAATAAACTAAAGAAATTATAAGCCTCGGGGCTAACAGAAAGCATTTTTGGAAAGATTCACAAATAGTACCAGACTACATCATTAACTTAGCTAAAAGGTTTCGTCTCTTTATCCCAAACTGTAGAGAATTAGAGAAACCTTTGACCCCTGAGCTTGGCACCAGATCGTGGTCAAAACTGATCAAGTCATAATTGGCCTCATGGCAGCAGAGCTGATTAACTAAAACTGGCTCAATCGACCTGAGATCCTATGCAAGAGAGAAACAGTTAAAAAGCAAAACAGCTTAACTTCCTAAGACCCGAACTCTTCCATGGTATGCATTTTAAAGTTCTCTTTGATATCTGGGCTGATTGGCACCTGATGAATGTAAAAACAAAGAATTACCAGATTTTTTTTTTTTACCTAATTTTTGTTTCTGAGAAAAATGAGATTCTCATATGAGGATATTTGTTTAAAATTTGAATTGAACAGTGGCAGTATAATGTCCTCGTAAGTGGATATCAGGCCCTTGTAGAGCAAAATGTAGTATTTTGGTCTAGACAACCCAAAATGTGATCCCCACATATGTGGACACCAGGTCCTAGGAGGTTAAGAGCGATTGGTAGGAACAGTTGTAAATATGGCAATCCAAGTACTGAGTCAAGACTCCAAAGTAAATAGTTTTTCACACCCAAGGTTTTCAGAATGGATGGTGAATGGTTCTCGATACGAACTGTGAACGTCATTGATCAGATTCAACAACTCGTAAAGTGTATTAGGATGACAGAACCTTTAAATAAGCAGGAAAAGAAGAGCACACTTATTCTCATCAAGCTTTCACAGCAAGATACCTTTAAAGAAAAGTTGCACAAACTCAGCCAGAAATCTGGTAAGCTGCCTCGTAGCCAGCAAATGTACCAGCTTGACCTAATCTTCAAAGATGATATAATGAGAGTGGGAGGACGACTGAGGAGAGCATCGCCACTTCTTAATCTGCGACACCCGACATGCTCTGTCCAAGAGATGTCATCACATACTTCATCCTTGTTTACAATCACTTTAAAACACATGGAGGCAGAGGACAAACACTGAATGACAGAGAGCCAGTGAGGGTTTTTTCCTTCAGTAGCCCAGCACATAAGGCAAAGAGTCCCCTGTAGGAGAGCTAATGGGCCACCTCAGGAACAACAGATGGTAGATATTTCTAGCAACAATGTTAACTCTTCACCAGCATTCATGTACTGTTGCATGGACTTGGTCCATTTCATACTATGCAAGGTCAAAGGAATGGTTTAGATAAAGATGTTGGTAGCTATGAAGGCAGCATAAGCAGAAACATAGACACGGTGGACACAATATTTTTGCTTATCAGTAAACAGGTTTGCCATTTTAGTATTTGATAGCTTATGATTATGACATATTAACTGCCTGAAGTTGATCAGATTGAATTTGTCGTAGTGCTTTTTTGATATGGACTGACAGGGGAACAAGCAGTTCCAGTCCGCATTTAACCCCTTGTGTGGCTGCTCAAAACTGTGGTAAGAAAAGCATTGTTGCATTATTTATGACCTCGACCTTCACTGTGACTTATGATAGCTGTGTCAATGGACAGTGTGAATGCTCGATGATTCTGTGCGGGATCGCAGCCAATGCACCACTGATCGATAGATGCTGGTCTCTCTCTCTCCCTGCCTCTATTGATCTACCAGTGTGAGCCTGTGAACCAGACTGAACAGTTAGAAAAAAGCCTCGGTCCTCATTACTCAAAGAGCAGTCCAAGCACTGTCACTTCTGATGAAAACCATCCTCCTTTTCCTCTGACACCGTCGACAATGTTGAAGAATGAAAAATGCAGTTATGATCTCTGGGAAGGGATTATTATATTAAATTCTCCTTCAGACCAGACACAAAATATCATTTGTATTGTCACTTAAAATTCCAGCTTCCACCAGAGTTAATAAGTCATTTTCTAACTTCCCAGACTGATAAAAGGCTATCTTTAGTGGATTTCAGCTCCAGAGGTTTGGATACATAATAGGTCTGTTTTATTCTCAGCAGGCAGCCAATAGATAGAGGGCTTGGAAAATTAAGCGAGTGACTTTGTGGAATAGAAATGCTATTAAGCGTTTATAAATGCATGTGATATTGGAAATAAGCATGTGCAGAACATATCTAAAATCTACCAAGAATTCTTGGCTTTAAGTTAAAGACGACAAACCTCCTGCAGTGTTGACAGTTTTAAAAATTGTCTGACAGCTTGGCTATTTTAGTGATGGCATCTGAAGGTGAATTTATTAATTAAAGTTTATTTTTATTAATTTTTCTTTGTCTTTCGTAAACAATGCAATCAGGAAATGACTTTTCCTGTATATAAACAACCAACTTTGCTACTCCCACCATAACGTGTTTTGTTTTTTTCTCACAGGGTCAAAAGCCAAAAGCTGGTTTAATGGGCATTTATTTTTAAGTCCAAGTGATTCTCCTGTCCTGGGTTGAAACTTTATGTCTGTGTTTTCATGTTAAACTGGTTCATTTGCATTTAATAAGTGGCCTTGCAGTTAAAAAATGCACTTGCGTTACATGCAAACAGACCGGCTCCTTTCAGTTCTGATATGTAATGTGTTCATCCCTCAGTGGGAATGTAGAAAAAAAAAAAAAAAAACTCTCGGTCCACCCGCTCCTGCACGAGTCGGACCGGAAGTTATGTAACTTCTTCAACTTAACTCCTTGTCTTTTTACAAAACACTTGATGTTTTGTTGCCATGGAGACAAAGACCCAGACAAAACTTCCCATGCGCACTGATTTGCAACCACTGGGAGACTTTTAATAGCAGCATGATATTCTTGCTGGAAAGGATAATTTTTTTAATCAAATTTATGTGCACGTTATTAACAGTAGAGTGGGAGTGAATTGGTGTAACTAGAGATTACACTAAAATTACTTAAACATGACCAGACTTCAAGAAATTCAGTTATATAAAATAAAGCCACGTGAAGTTCCGCCCCACAGCACTCCACTTTTATTCTTTTTAAATTAAATGAAGAAGCAAAACAACGTCTATTCATGACTCTATCTTTAAGCCCTAGATGAGCATTCCCACAATAATCATCCTCATCACTGTATATATATATATAGTAGTGGTATAGCAGGTTGTGGAAAGTCTTCTTAGTATGTTCCCTCTTATTAGCATAGTATAATTTTTGTTGTAAGTAGATGATTATAGCCACTGCTTATCAACTTACTAAACACTTTCTTGATACATTTATTAATTATTTTTCTTTCATTTTCTTTAGCCTGTCAATTTTTCCCACACTCCAAGTATGTGTTTTCAGATTTCCAACTTTCTCCAACTACCTGTCTAAAAGTCAAAGACAGTAAAATAGATATAAAAAGCTATAAATCCTCAGATTTGGGAAGCTGGAATCAGCGCTAATGTGAAATCTGGATCAGGTTAGGGGTCCTGTCATTACATTGACATCAGGTTGGACTGATATCTTCTCTGTTATGCATTGTTTTTTCACATATCAAAATGTTTCATATGCTATCAAACATTTTTTTATTTGAGGCCCTGTCAGATAATTCTTCTAGGTAATGGGAACCACAGACACGCATTGTTTTCACTATAAATTAAATCAATGGTTCATTATTGGGCTCCATGTAAAGTGGCCAAGGAAAATCAGCTAAAAGATTTATTGTTCTTTTTATTTGTTTGTTTGTTTGTTTGTTGTTATCTTTGACTGTCTAAATTCTACATCAGGACTCTGTGTTTGCTGACTTGTATTGACATTTATTAAATGTCTGCAATCAGAACTAGAGCATGAAATGGTAAAGTGAGTCACTTTATTATTTCATTTTCACAATAAATGTTAGTAACGTTAAAGCTATTTAAATGAAATAACTGTGTATAACTGTGTGTTCTACAGCAGCGGTCCCCAACCCCCGGGCCTCGGACCGGTACCGGTCCATAAGTCGTTTGGTACCGGGCCGCGAGAGTTGAGGCTCAGGTGTGAAATGTATGGTTTTCTGGGTTTTTATCGGTTTTCAGCGTTATTTTGTTATCGTTTTTATCGTTTACTCGGTTTTCCTTGGTCTTTTCACGTGTGTTATGAATAAATTTTCTTTTTTTCGGTACCGGTACTAGTTTTATTTTGTTGTATTTATCCCCGACACCTTAAAGGCCGGTCCATGAAAATATTGTCGGGCATAAACCAGTCTGTGGCGCAAAAAAGGTTGGGGACCGCTGTTCTACAGCATAATTGCTGTATTGAACTATGATTTTTAAAATGAAATGCTCTTCAGATGTTGCAGTCTGTTGCTGTAGAATATGAGAGATTAGTAAGAAGTAGGGTTTCTGTCAGTGTGGAAAGTAGTACAAAGCTGGATCAAGATATTTGATCAAGAAGGGTCAAAGGGGGGTCATTTTATTCTGACCTGCAAAGAAGAGGAGATAAGATTGATATTGGACTGAGGATGATGTAAAGTCATAAGGACAAAGGAGGGTGTCCAGAACTGAGATACTGACTTGGAGAAATGGCGGTGCTGTTTGTGACCTGCATGATCACATGGTCACAAACACACCAGCCAAGTGTCAATAAGTTAAGTAACTCTGCTTTTTTATTGATCACTTTGGGCATGACAGTGTGTGTTTTAAGAATGAACAAAATGTGTATGTGCACCATCATTAAGGCTGTTCTGTTTGCTTCCACACTTTGGGGGCAAAAATGTTATACCTTTGTGTTATTAATATTTTTGCACCTTGGTGTAATTTATTTCTTAGCTTATACATACTACCATTAATACAAACAGACAAGTATCATGACTGTTGTGCCAATTGGGTTCTTAAAAAAATCTTATTAAGCCTTGATCTATGGGGTAGGTGGGTCTTTGAAAAAAACAGTTAGACACTGTTAGATCTATTACGCAGAATGGATATTTCATGGCAAGTCAAGATTTTCTTTGGAGAAAAGAAAAGGCCCTTCTTCGGGAAATGTGTTACTTCCAGGTCCTCACAAAAGAGAATTAATGGTACTGTTGTTCTTAGACATCTATTTAAAAAGATAAATAAGCTGATTTTTTTTCTAAAACTTGATAAATTCATTACTACAGAACTATACCACTTGTCTTTTTTATATTATGATGTCCCCCCACTCCCCCACCTCCCAAGCAGTGGTGGTCAGTAGGTTTTTTGGATCAGTGTCATCCGCTTTAAGAGGATTTTCTAAAGTATGTTCGTAGTAGAGTACTAGATGTTGCCGCATTTGGGGAGAAGAGAGGCTCAGCTTTTCCTTTGGTGTTCACATGTTGAAATGAAAACCTAGAATGGCAGAACAACAAAAGGGTGCATTGTGCATTAGCCTTGAATCCCATTTGACCTCATTAACCCTGCTTGTCATCCTAAACCACAGACGGTGACAGACTCCTTTGATGAAGCCTGTCAGGATGAATTAGAAACAACACTGATTTTGCATTTTCGTCATTAATCGCAGCCGTAACAAAGACTGACACTCAGACTCTTCTTTGAGGCGATTCTATCAACACATGGCACACATGGCAAGTCTCTCTCTCTCTCTCTCTCTCTGTGTGTGTGTGTGTGTGTGTGTGTGTGTGTGTGTGTGTGTGTGTGTGTGTGTGTGTGTGAGGGCACTCGTTTCGAGTGGAAATGAGGTGACTGATCCTGGAGCTTATGTGCTATGTTGGCAATATCCAGGAGAGCATCTATAAACGAATACACACAAATTGAGCACGTAATAAACTCAGCTCTCAGCTGAGTGCTGATAAAGAGCGCGCGCATAGATTTACCAACTGGGGCGCGCTTGTTTTCAGCACCATGGAGAGCAACACCTCCTCAACAAGAAAGAAGACACATGGCAGAAATGCAAGAATTTCATTTTCTGCGCTGCTTGAAAACGGCACGTATCTAGTTGCCCCGGTACATCCCTCTGTTTCGGTTGATTATCGAAATCCTTATGATGTCATTTCTGTTGGAAAAGTGAAGCTGTATCTAACAACACTTGTTTTGTTTTGTTTTTGTTGGAAAAGAGGACAAATAAGATTCAATTGAAGATTAGAACGAGGACTTTGCTTTCCTCTATGATTTTCTTTTTTTGCATTTGTGTTGGAGGTGAATCGCATACATTTTGGATTCGTGCCCTTTATGTTATTTTTGCTAAAAGGGAACTGGCAGGCGTGCTGATTTGCTGTCATTCCCACGTGATAAAGATAATAACGGGTTCGCACGAGCTCACAGCGTAAGAATAAAACTTGGATCTAACAGGTGTGGATCTGATTTCATCAAGTGTTTTCGGCTCGCCACACAAGGGTGGGTGCTCGACATTAAGTGTCAAGTTAATTTCCGATTGGGCGGGTGGTGGACGTATGTCAGACATATGCGCGCTGTGGGTGGGTGTCGGCGTGTTTGGAAAAAAAAGCCAGAGGGGAGTGCAGCGCTTCAGCGTGTGGATAGGCAGAGATAGGTGATGGTTGGAGGAGCTGTAACTGGCGTCGGCCTCAACTCTCCAAAGCTGTAAGCTTTGGCTGGGAGTGGCGTGGCGCACCCTGCTCCTCCAGACTGAAAACCACCTGTATGGATGACCAGACCTCCAGCGTGATCCTTCCGCACGCGTCAGCGGGACACAGGGGACGCAACGAGTCTGACAACCGGGGTTATGCCGAGGAGAAGGGCGTCATGACGGTGGAAAACATGCTGGAGGAGTCCGCCGTGCTCTCAGCGCCTCACCTGTCGGTGGACAGATATGAGCGCAGTCGCCAGGGATGCTGCGAGAGGGTGGTCATCAACATTTCTGGTTTACGTTTCGAGACGCAACTGAAAACTTTCAGCCAGTTCCCAGACACGCTATTGGGGGACCCGAGGAAAAGGATGCGCTACTTTGACCCACTGAGAAACGAGTACTTTTTCGACAGGAACAGACCAAGCTTTGATGCCATCCTCTACTACTACCAGTCAGGAGGGCGCATACGGAGACCTGTTAACGTTCCCATTGATATTTTCTCAGAGGAGATCAGGTTTTACCAACTCGGTGAGGAGGCCATGGAGAAATTCCGCGAGGATGAAGGGTTTATAAAAGAAGAGGAGCGCATCCTCCCCAAAAATGATTTCCAGAAGCAGGTTTGGCTTTTGTTTGAGTACCCTGAAAGCTCTGGGCCAGCAAGAGGGATAGCCATCGTTTCAGTGCTTGTTATTTTAATTTCAATTGTTATTTTCTGTATGGAGACTCTGCCGGAATTCCGGGATGACAGAGACCAAGCCACAGTGGCACCCGCAGTTAATGGCACTGCTCCCTTCACGTCAAGTCCATTCACAGACCCTTTCTTTGTCATCGAAACGTTGTGCATTATATGGTTTTCTTTCGAGTTGCTGGTCAGGTTTTTTGCCTGTCCCAGCAAAACTACCTTTTCCAAAAACATAATGAATATCATTGATATCGTCGCCATAATCCCCTACTTTATCACTCTGGGGACAGAGCTGGCCGAGAGGCAAACCAACGGCGGTCAGCAGGCGATGTCCCTCGCCATCCTGAGGGTGATAAGATTGGTGAGGGTCTTTCGTATTTTTAAGCTCTCCCGACACTCAAAAGGACTTCAGATTTTGGGACAGACCCTCAAGGCCAGCATGAGGGAGCTTGGCTTGCTCATATTTTTTCTTTTTATCGGAGTTATTCTCTTCTCCAGTGCAGTTTACTTTGCAGAAGCAGACGACCCCACTTCAAGTTTCTCCAGCATACCAGATGCGTTTTGGTGGGCAGTTGTCACCATGACCACAGTTGGTTATGGGGACATGCATCCGGTCACTATTGGTGGTAAAATAGTGGGCTCTCTGTGCGCAATAGCAGGCGTGCTAACCATTGCCTTACCCGTGCCAGTGATTGTGTCCAACTTCAACTACTTTTACCACAGAGAGACTGATGGAGAGGAGTACCCACAGTATCACACTACAGGTAGCTGTGAGCACCTCCCCTCAGAGGAGCTGAGGAGGTCGTGCAGCTCCTCATCTCTCAGCAAGTCAGAGTACATGGTGATAGAGGAGGGCATCAACAGTGCGTTCAAACAACCCAACTTCACCACCGAAAACAACCAGAACTGCGTGAACATCAAAAAGATCTTCACGGACGTGTAAATGAACCCCGCCATGGATCATTTATGAAGCATGATGAGACAGTACCTATAATATTTTTATATAGCCACTCGTAACGTGTCAGTCCATATCTGTGGATGAAAGCTGTAAACTTCTGTTTTAACAAGGTATTAATCTTTATTTTATTTGCACCAAAGCAAATGGAAACGATACAAAAATACTTCAGTGAAGATTTTTCTGTTTTCAGTGTTTCTCCGTGATCAACAAGTATTAACCTGAGCAAAAAAAGGAAAAAAAAATCACGCACAGAAAAGTGTTTGCTTCAAATCAGAGGAAATAATAACAATAAAAAAAAAAGCTTGTTAAAACAGACATTTTTCAGCGTATAAAGCCACACGATGCCTACATATCTTGATGTTATAATGCGACCGTTGTTGGTGTTCATGACTGGGATAGACGTGTAGCATATAGTCTTCTACTGAATCTACCCACCAGTCCAAAAACGACGTCTTGTGCTTCGTGGAAATCAATAGACTATGGTAATTTATATAGCCCAATGCCTGTTTCGGTTATATTTAATATCATAACCTGTCCACATGTTGTTCGGATTATTATTCAGGTAATAAAAACGCAGAGTGCTGTTAATGGAAACGCTTATCATAAAATATGAGTTGAGCTTTTCGTACAGTGTATTTTAATCCAGAACTGCCTATATAGCCTATATTGAATAAAACTCAAATGAACTGACTCAGGTCCCACCTGTCACTCGTATATTCTTTAGAATAAATGTGCTGCATCTTAGCAAACTTTGTCCAAAGCGAGCAGGAGGAGCATGAAAACAAGAAAACTGTGAATAATTGTGTGATTGAGGTCATGTGCGCAGTGATGACAGAATGGATAAAGGGAGGTAGAACGCGCGGCGCATCGCCGCCTTCCGCTTGTTGAACCGCCTTGTGATGCAGTCTCCATGGCTACGGTGGTTTCCTGGGTAACCCCCTCTCATACTTCCGTGGCATTGTGTTGCATCTTCACAAACTGTTGTTTTGCTTTCTTGTCCTTGGAGGGGAAAATGGTGCATATTATTTTGGGTTGGGTTTGGCGATTCATCGCTTCCCTTAAAGATGGTTAAGGCAGAATCAACCAAGCAGCAGTATTACTGTAACTATTTAGGGAAAATGAAGCCCACAGCTTCAGATTACATGAACACAATGAAAGGCTACAGTCTCACTGTATTACTGAATGCTGCTCTCTTTTTCAGATGTAAAAGCGCCATTATGTGAGCTGGCACACCAACGGATGTCAGCTGCCTTTCATCTCCCACCTGCAGAACTGTGCACGTGAGCTTTTTGGTACAGTGTAGCTAAACAGAAAGCAAAACTCCAGTCAGTCCAACAATTCGTTACAGAGTAGCATTTTCTCTAATAATACATGAGTGTTTGCATCATAAATGAGAAGTTTACAAAAGTTCAGTTACAAAAGTTCAATTATGACTTTGCTTCTGTTAATTTTAGAGCTGAGTTGTAGTTCTTTTCATATAGATTCACTTGTTGATCATTTTCTATATTAAATGATTAATGATTTAATCTTTAGAATAGCATAACTAAAATGTGACACCTTAACATTTAAAGGCCGATTTTTTTTAGCAAAGGTATGAAAAATATATAGATTGGCTAAACAATCTTCTCATAAAAATTTAACATCTAATTATTTTTATTTGGAGGATCTGGAGCTCTCTCAGTATCATGTAATTGGCATCTTTAAGTACTGGGACATCACACTAAAAGTCACCATTTTCATCAAGTGCGTCATGTATCATTAAGTACTTCACTTGTTTTTAAGGCCTCTGAACAGTCTGTGGAGTCATGCTTGATTTCAAAATTGATGCGTGGTGTGGAACCTTGATAGACGAAATAGACCTGTAAATAGCTCAGTACTGCCCTCTAGTGGCTCAGTACAATTGTTGCTTTCAGGCAGGGCTTAAACATTGAACTTGGAAGATAGAGTCTTGAGGGGTGAATATGTGGTATATGGTGCCTTTATACACATTTAAAGATTTGTCAAATAGTCAGTGTGTTCTTTTGACCAACTTGTATGTAATATTGTCCTCTCACAGCATTTTTAACAATTTTAAAAAAATCCAAAAAACCTTTTGAACGTTTTGTATCTGTGACTGGTTTTGATTGTGGGTTTTAAGCCCCAGTACCCTTACAAAATCTTAAACGAGTCTATTTATGTTTATGTTTACTGGAGACTTATGGAAGTTTGTCATAAGAGACTTTGATCTATCAGATGAAGAACCGATCCCAAAAAAGAAGTAACTTCATTAAAGGTTTAAATTTATGGTGCCTTTTTCCTCTGTGAATGAAATAAGAAGCAGTAAAAAATCACTTTATTAGGTGGCTGACAGCACGTATCTGGAATTTAAATGCAGAGCCACTATTTTAAGAAGATTAAATGTTTTTGCTAACATTTTTAGAAACATTAATATTCAGTTATATATATTTATGACTGATTACAGGGGTGTTATTTCCATTTTTCCATACACTAGCATAACATAATAAATTTAAAGGTTTAATCATCTTTTGTATAAAGTCAACACTAAGACCTCAAGGCTATATTCACATCATCTTGTCAACAGACATTGAAAATGATAGGCCTTATAAAATTAGACTTTATGGTAAGAACAATAATTTATTGTCATTGAAGAAATTTATTGCCTTCATGTTATCTGCAAACTCTTTTTGTGGTAAAGTGAGGAAGAACCACTTATAAGTACTTTGTATGTGCATCTATGGATTATATTCAATCTGTGGAAGATAAAAATATTATTTTTCCTGAAGACAAAATTGTGAATCTAGCAATGATTATTGTTATTTTTACTATTGTTACACGTGCACCGCTGAGGAAGATACAGTGTCTTGTCCTAGAACCAGCAAATGTGACTATCTAGGATTTGTCGTGCAGGTCAGGAAACTACTTTAAAATCCAGAGGCGTCTAGTGTGACCCATAATTCTCATGTTTCCCATGAGACAAAGAGAATTACAGTTTGCAAGCTAGAGCTAGGGAAAAAAAGGAAAAAACTTTGCACAAGCACTAAAAAGGACACCAAGGTTGCTTGAAATTGACTTTGCAGTATGCTATCCTGTTTCCGGACTGTTGCTTTTAAAGCCATATCTTGTGTTCCCAGTGCAGCATTGAAACAAATAAACAAAATGATGAAACATTAACCAAGAAAAAGCAAAGGGATGTAACAATAGCCTTGTGAAATGCCTTTCAGAAAGGTTGCTATGATTATATCATGAAATTGATATATTCCTGCTTGTAATGTTTTCTAAAGGGATCTACAAAAGTATTTCTTTGTAATGGTGTTATCACAGAATTGACTGAGACCGCCTGGGTATCATAAAATTTGATCCATGTTAACAAGTTAATTTCTCTTCAAAGCTGTTGTTAGAGATTTCACAGAAACACAAGCACAAATGTGTAACAAAGGTGAACCTAACATCTGAAAAGGTACAGAAACCTACAGATGACTTAAAGTCACCTTAAACATACTTTAAAGTAAGGTGGCTTGGTTTAACCATTAGACACTTCTTTGCTGAGTTTTCTGTTTTCTCAGTTCTGCAGACAAGACACCATGTGTCCTGCAGCTCCAGGTGCATTGCCTCAGAACTGCTGAGTGGTTTTGTACTTTCTCTTTCCCCCTTCTTTAATGTATTTTTAACCAGGAGAAAATGAAACGATGCTTGTGATTTACCCACTACCATTAATCATCTACAAAGCTCGACAGCTGTGCTTGCAAGATACATCTCCAGTACAACATATCTTCTATTAATTTTTTGGTTTTGTGAAAGGTAAGAACGACATTAGAGATTATCTTATTAGGAGATCGGTGTTGTTATGCTCTAAATTGATAAAACACTGGATTGTTCATTTCTGCATTTAGAGCTAAGAATATAGCAACATGACAACAAATACATAAAGATTAACATGTCAACCTATTTATTTACAATTCAGGACCTTTTTCAATACATGTCGTACTTTTGTACTTTTTACTTAAATGAAATGTAAATGTAAAAAAAAAAAAGCCAAATATGCAAACACAAAATCTTGTTCTGTATCGTTGTATCTTCTTTTTCTATTCACTGCAGACCAAGAATTAAAATCCAAATAATTACTCATCCTTAATGTACACTTATGGCTTTGATATATGTGCCAAGTTGTGTCACTTCTCCTCTGTGGATGTCCATGTGGTTGGAATGAGCATGCTGGAGTACTCCACAGCTGTAAGACAGTGAGAGCTGGTATACCTCACTGCACTCAGTAGTGGGATCTTGGTCATTAGAAAAAAAGAAAGCACTGGGGAGGGGAAGGTGCATACACTTGAGCTTACATGCATAGTACACAAACACACACAGACAGAAAATCGCAGACAGCTCCACGGCTGGTTCTCTCCGACTCTGCTGCTGCAGGCGGATTCAAAGATGTAAATCCAGGATTGTGTTCAGTTCTGGGTGGGGGGTTTGGAGGAGACCTGTTTGCTGCCCTCATCATGCCAACATTCTCCACATGAGAGGAGTCATGCCTCACAGCAGCGTGCTACCTCTGATGATACCCAGCATGCCAACATGGGGAGTGTCTGCCAGGAGAGCTGCCTCATGTCATCCTTGAACTTTATAGAAGCACCCAGATGAGAAATGGCGGTGTCCGGTACAATTACTCATAGCACTGGACATTTTCCTTCCTGCGCTGATGATATGTTTTTTATAGTACGGTATTTGCCCTAAAACTGTAACTCAGTGTTGCCAAAAATAGAAACTATGAGACATATTGCCATTGTTTCTCTCGGTGCCATTCATCCATCTGCTCTTTTGAGAACACATAATGGCACTCTGGGGGCTATTCATAAAGTTCACTCTTCTGCATCAAGACTCAGTGTTCAGAGCTTTCAGTGAGACAAGGAAAAGCCCAGAAAGCATATTAGAGAAAGCATACGTATATCCATCCCCCCACAGGCCACACAGAAAGCTAGGAGTCAAAGTACTGTAGTGTAATGTAGGGTACTGCACCATATGCTGTAAAACATGCACCAGATGTGAAAGTGTGAAACAGGAAAGATGGAAAATACAGACTTCACACTTTTCCTAAACACATTTATATTTAACTAATCCACCTGACTGCAAGCGGATAAAATGTGCTTTGTCATCATGCTGTAACTTTACCTGAAATATCTTGTTGGCACCAAAAATGCTGTAGTGATGTCACAGTCCAAATCCTCCCTCTGCTGCCCCTAGAAATGGTTTCTGTAGCAACCGTAGGAGGCTGTGCAAACGATTCACCCAGCTACAGCGACAATGCTGACTTGGGACAATTTCTTCTGGTATTGATACTATTTCTAGGATTGTCCTTATCTCAACATATCTATGATGAATTAGATCAACAAAGAATAGTCACGTCTGAGTGAGGTTCGAAGTTTGAAGCACTGTGACCCTGGAAACTGTGCAGCCCTGACTCACCGCTCAGGTGTCCTGTGACTCAGAGTGGCTGCTGCATCCCTCAGCAGCATTGTCGACTGCAGACCAGACTCCTGCTTAAGGCAGGGGCACATGTTTTGGTTCACTTGCAAACAAAAACCAGGGCATTGCATCATCAGTGACATAGTAGCTGTCACTGTAAATCCCACACATCTGATAATGGTCACCTGTGCTGCACTTTTTGTCAAGCACTGGAAGTCAGACATTAATACACATGTTTTTTAAAAAGCAAATTCTTTCATGCACCGTTTCAACTTTTACAAAAAGGATGCAAAACCTCACTTTAGCAAAATATTCAAGGGTGGATAACAAAGTAATGACTTTGATTTACAGAGCCTTCCTGTGCATGTAAAAGAAAGCTTACATTTACTGACATAAAGTTTTATTTTTACCCTCTTACCCCGATACACAGAGTATCTTATTTCTTCTCTGACCTTGGTGTAATATAACCTAGTGCTCCTGCAAGCTCTTACCTTGACTTAAATTTCACTTTGTCATACAGAAGCATTGTATAATGCAACATCAGAGTATCCTGCAACAGTGACACTGACTCACTCATTTACTGACTCATAGACCTTCCTTTCAGCAGCAGGGTGGCTTACAGAACTGAATGGAGTCAAAATGTTTTGGGCAGTTTACTGCTGTCATTTCTTTTTTTTTTTCTTTCTTTTTTTTTTTGCCTGTCCCATTTGGTTCTTTAGCCGTCAGAATTGTTGTCTGGAGACCAACAAGGATACCCAGTGGATTTACTTTGCCAAATGGATCATCACGGCCTTGCCGTATTGGTCCATTTGATCGACCTTTGTTGTTATTATTTATTTTATTTTATTTTCAGTTGTTACAGACGGGACAGACATGACTGAGGGATGGGAAGGGGAGAAAGAAAGATGAAGGAAAAGAAAAACAGAAGGGAAGAGGGACAGTGAGAAAGGGCACTTAAAAAGAGAAAGAAGAGAAAAACACACACAGACACAATCATGCATTCCCACCCTCATGCACACATATACAAATACTCAGCACTCACCCAATGTAGGGATAGACATACATGGACACTCTACACACAATCACACTCCCCAAACAAACTCTATACCCCGGGTCCAGGTACCCTTGCCGCTGGAGGGGGAAACGGCACCTAGACCCAGGAGATGTTACCCTTTCCCCCGGGGTGGAGGCAAGCAGACCACCCCAGGCTCCGCAGCAGCAGGGAGGCCCCGAATCCCAGATCCCAATCGGATGGCCAACACCTCCTCCCAGCCCCCCCGCCCCAATGGCCAGCAGAGAACAGGGGTGTGTGAAGACCCCAACCTCCCTCCTCTCGCTCATGTGTAGTGTTGTGTCGTGTTGTTCTAAGGTGCATTTAAAACACGGGAGAGCATGGTGGTGCTGCCAGAGAGCAGAAGGTGTTAGCACGGCCCCTCCCGAGAATCCTCAATGTCTACATGGATTTAAAATTGAGAGGTGGGCACTGGTGCTAGAGGTGGGGTTAAATACACAGACCGTCCACTGGACACCGTTAACGTGCCCACCCTCAAGGCCCTATATGTATGTGTTATGAGAGTGTCAGTAATGTGAATGTCTAAGTTGTGGAATAAAATTGAGGGACAGGTGGCCAGAAGGGGCCAGAGGGGGGGGGATGCCTCCCCTGCACCCTGGTGACACACCCGCACCCCAAGGCCCTACTTGTGTGGGTGGGTGTATTGGAGCGGGAAGAGGGAGGCAGCCGGGGATGTGGAGGAAAAGAAGGGAGGAGCAAGATGCCCCTACCTGGGGCCAACTCCCCCGCTGACCCCAGTAGGCACGCCTGTCCTTCGGCACCCACCAAGGCAAGGGAGCCCAGGCCCATACAGACCGGGGCCTACGGCATCAGGACCGTACTGCTGTCATTTCTGCAGGTGTTCTTGTGTATGCAAAATGATGCATGTACTAACTTTTGTCTTGCATGACAGAAACATAACTCATGCAGTATACATGCTTTGTTACGTTACAAACTTCTACAGGTAATCTACAAGCCTGTAAGTTTTGAGAAATTAACTTGTGTAGTGGCCGTATGTGCATATTTCTGAGATCTGGCTAAGAGTGCTGGAGCTTGGCAGTATACCGCAGTGGGCCAGTGTCCTTGTCTCTCTCCTGTTGTCTGGCTCTTTTCCAGCATCTGCCCTCTTCCTGCTGGGCCTCAATCTGACGAGCATGACTCTCTCCTTCCCTCCCTTTTTCTTCTCCTCCCTCTCTTTACAGAGTCCTCCGTCCTCCCTATCCTCCCTTTCTCCATTTCTACCTCAGATGTACTGTTAGCTCCAGGGGACACTAAGGACAAAAGGGGCTATATTGCTTTATAGCCATGTACCATAGCCACTTATTTATTGTGTCCACATTCCTGGTCCCATATTTGTATGTGTAACCTGCCTCTTTTGCAGGGCAACTCAGTTCCTGAGCAGCAATGCTGAAATGACTCATCTCCCAGAGGGCCAAATAAATTGAGTCTCACTGAAGATGCACTGGAAAAATGTCTTTAGCAGCAAAATTGTTGGACTGCTCTATAGCCCAAGGAGTGAAAAGAATCAGGAGAAAATTCACAAAATATATAGGATAAGATTTAGTGCAAGGTTCTTGTTCTAGGAGTCTTGTTGATGATTTTGCATGACAGAATTTGTTAATGAGGAATTACACAGGAGAGTGTTGCATCATCATATCTGGAAGCAGAAAATCTGTATTAATGCAGCAGAAAATCCAAACATGAATGCGATATGCAGCCTCCTGTTTTCTATCTTTTTTTTTTACGGCTTACGGCCATACCACCCTGAACACGCCCGATCTCGTCTGTTCTCCTGTTTTCTATCTTATCACATTATGTTGGTTATTATGGAGCTTGTAATAGGCAGGCCAGGGTTTTGAAGAGATCCATGGTGGACCCTATGTTTAAAACCTTGTTCCTGTGTGTGTCTGTGTGTGTGCTGGAAACCTGTGGCTGCTGCAATGCAGTATGAAGGAGTAAGGCGGCATCACAGACCTCCAGCATCAATAAAAAGACCACTGCACTCCAGGGACTGTACCGGCTAAATGGCAGTACCAATTGCTACACTGTAAGCTCACTTTTGTGTCACCTGGAAACACTAAATACAGCTAATCCTCCAGTGATTTTCCAGTATTTCTGAAGCTACCTACCTTTCTTAAAAAAACATTACAAACATTAAAAAACATTTTTTGTATACAAATGTATATATACATATTGGTCCTCTAATCCATCAGTGAGAATGACCCTTCAGTCTCTCAGTTCTCAGGTTTATTTTCTCTTCTGCATGTCAGTGAGCCAAAAAAAACATCTGATGGAGATGCTGAAATCAATACCTCTTGGTAACAAATTCATTCTTGACACCCTCGCCTGCCAACTTATACAACCAGCCAGCCATTTGAACATCCCCATATGATTAAGGCACACAGAGCATTTAGAGTGTAGACAACCTTCACTTTTTAATTTAAGAAAAACACCTAATAGTAAGAAAATGAGTTTCAAAGACAGCATTTGCAGTCTTTCTAACAGGCCCCCAGCTCATAAATAATGACCATGCTGTCATAACTAACCTGGGAAAGCCATTATGAGATACAGAGAGGTATCAGCTTGTGTGGCAGCAGGAAGGCATGCAGACAGACAGCAGGGAAGAGGTTGGGAGCCATGATGGTCTCGGGGTCTGGCAGGACAAGCCTTGGCAGAGTCAGGTCTCACACAAATCATCCTGCTGTCTGCCCCACTGCCTGTTTCTCCTGAATCACCTCCCTCCCTTGCTCATCCAAGGGAATCCCACTGACCTTTGGCTTCTGAGGAGGTCACTTCTGGCCACGGCGCTTTCATTCCCAGCTCCAGTATTGATTCCCAGCTCAGGTATCAGAATCAGAATCAGAATCAGAAAGGGGTTTATTGCCAAATGTTGAGCAGGTTTACAACATTAGGAAATTGCTGCGGTGCTTCAGTGCAAACATAGTGTCATAAATAGCACTTAAATAGACATGAAAAAATAAAAGAAGGGATAAGAATTAAAAGTGCTACGTAGAAAGATATGTGCATGAGCTATACATGAGATATATACATGAGAATAAGAATTAAGAGTGCTACGTTGAAAGATATATACATGAGTGCAGGTGGTGATCAGTGCCAATCATGGAATGATGCAGTGAACACAGCGTAGGGTCATGTGTTAGTAGCGGGAACAGTCATATGGTTATTGTTCATGTGTCCAACAGCAGAGGGGAAGAAACTGTTCTTATGGCGAGAGGTTCTGGTGCGAATGGACCGGAGCCTCCTGCCTGAGGGGAGCAGGTCAAACAGACTGTGTCCAGGGTGAGAAGGGTCAGCTGAGATCCGAGCTGCACGCCGCAATGTCCTGGAGGTGTACAGGTCCTGCAAAGATGGGAGTCTGCAGCCAATCACCTTCTCAGCAGAGCGCACAACACGCTGCAGTCTCTGTTTGTCCCTGATAGTGGCTCCAGCGTACCACACGGTGATGGAGGAGGTGAGGATGGACTCGATGATTGCAGTGTAGAACTGCATCATCGTCCGTGTTGGCAGGTTGAATTTCTTCAGCTGCCTCAGGAAGTACATCCTCTGCTGGGCTTTCTTAATGACGGAGGTGATGGTGGGCTCCCACTTCAGGTCCTGGGTGATGGTGGTACCCAGGAAGCGGAATGAGTCCACAGAGGTGATGGGGGTGTCAGTCAGGATGATGGGGGGGAGTGGGGCTGTGTGCTTCCTGAAGTCCACAATAATCTCCACTGTCTTCTGGGCATTCAGCACCAGGTTGTTGTGGCTGCACCAAGACACCAGACGTTCAACCTCCCTCCTGTAGGCAGACTCATCCCCGTCCGAGATGAGTCCAATAACGGTGGTGTCATCTGCAAACTTGATTAGCTTGACAGACTGGTGGGTGGAGGTGCAGCAGTTGGTGTACAGGGAGAAGAGCAGAGGAGAAAGAACACAGCCCTGAGGGGAGCCGGTGCTGATGGTCCGGGAGTCCGAGACATTCTTTCCCAGCCTCACGTGCTGCTTCCTGTCCGTCAGGAAGTCAGTGATCCACTGGCAGATGGGATCAGGCACATTCATCTGGGAAAGCTTGTCTCGGAGATGGTCTGGAAGGATGGTGTTGAAGGCAGAGCTGAAGTCCACAAACAGGATCCTGGCGTAGGTTCCTGGGGAGTCCAGATGCTGCAGGATGAAGTGTAGGGCCATGTTGATGGCGTCGTCTACAGACCTGTTGGCTCTATATGCAAACTGCAGGGGGTCCAGGAGGGGGGCCGTGAGGGTAGTGATCATCAATAGTGATGAAAGGACAGAGTTTGTTCTTTATTCTGAATATAGCAAGGGGCAATGATGGAGGATTTGCTCTATTTTAGTCCCTCTGTTCTATCTATTATTCATGAATTGTGTTGCCAGGAAAGACTGCGAGTGTAACTGCCATGAACAGGCATTAAAAAAGAAGTAAAGCTGTTATTACTTCCACTATACTAATAACGCACAAGAGAACAAAGATTATCAAAAAAGCTCCTCCCACAAGCATTTATGTTGTTTCTGCAATAACAGTCATGCATGAACATGCTCACATATTTCCTAAAACAGTAGCCACAGGTTGATATATCAGCTTTTTATCAAATGCCTGAAAACTTCTCGAAGATAAACTAAATATGCAGAAATGAAATTTTTTTTTTTTTACTCTTAATTTTGCCATTGCAATTTGAGAAGATCGCATCTTTTAACCATCAGCTGAATAGTGGTGGAGCTGCGTACCCCTTTAAATTGCCCATACTGCAGATAAGGTGAGCGCTAAGCTATAGTGCAGATGGGGAGCGCGTTTTTCCGCCCTTGCCTTTCTCCATCACCAGCCCGTCTCTTGGTATGCATAGCAATGCCTGACTGCAGGTTTGACTAAGCTTTATATACCAGTCCTGCGGCCGAAGCTGACAACAGAGATATTTTGCCCAGAAAGTTTTTTTTTCTTCATGTAAAAATCTCTCGCCTCCCACCGTGCTGACACCATGCAGGGGCCATAAAGGCCACTTTACATGTGTGTTCACGTGTGTGCGTGGGTCTCCTGCTCAGTGAAATTGCATAATCTTCTAGCCCACTACGTAGGGCGGTTCTTTCACGCATGTCGTTTCAAGTCAGTGTCTGAGGAGGCTGCTCTGCTCACCATGTAGGCTATTGGGAGATTCTCAGAACTGTCTCTGCATTAGATACTGGGATGCACTGCCTGAGCATGTCTGCATCTCAGTCTGGAATCTGGTGGAGATGCTAATTTATGCCTAAATTATAAATAAAAATGTAAATTGACTGTCTGACGCATGCATAGATTAATTCTTCTGAGCAACCAAATTATTTTCACACGCCTTCAAATTATTAAATCGTGGTAATAAGATTATATTTTTAAGCTCCCTTCCTCCCCCGCGCCTCGCCTTGTCCCCCCCTTTGCAGATGTTGCCTTTCTGAGCACCTTATGGGGACTATTTACCTTTGAGGCTGTCTGCAGCCATCAGCTCGTCACACAGTCATACATGCTTGGAGGAGAACAGTGGTGGAAGATTTTTTCTGCTGATCCCAGCACCTTTGGTTATTAAGGGAAGCACCAGCACCTCCTTGATCGGTTCCCTCCTCCTTTTTTTTCTTCCTTTCTTTTTTCTTTTTCTTTTTTTTTTGCCAATCGCCATCCCACGACAGCGTACCCGGAGGAAAGGAGTCGGGGAGGGGAAAGCGAGGACACACCCGCACATACTGTACCCGGTGTACACGGCAAGGATGCCGCAGACAACATGAGGTGAATATCATCGACTGTCCCAAATTGGAAATTCATTTTATACCTGCACTGGAATCAGATCGCCCGGTGAGCGCAGCTGGTTATTCACTTCCCTAATACCAGCGTCCAGCAGGAGCATCAAATCACATCCAGATGGGAAAAAAGATGTCTGCACGTATGTATGAAATTAAAGCAGCTTTACCTATCATTTCCATTTCCATTAAATGTGAACACGAGTCGTAGCATTTTGTAGTTGGCGGAATGATTTGCGCTGCAGCAGAAGAATGTATAGTGACCAGTAAACCTGTAGTTATGTATTTGCTGTGTGTGTCATAAGCGTTATTATTTTATTTTATAAAACTGTGCTCCTACTTTGTGAGTGGAGATGATGCAGAGGAGAGATACAGTTTTTTCTCTTGGAACCTTTTTCCTTCTATGGATAAATTATTTATAGATGTTTTTGAATATTTCAGTAACAGGCACCATTTCAAGACTAAAATGCTCCATCAAAACTAGACTGAAGTCATGTCTATGTTGCAGCTGTGTATTGCATTTGTTTGGCACAACAGTGAATCTTAAGCATGTCACATACATTGGTGTTTAGACTGCAGTGGTTTTCGATGATATTCTAGACAGGAAGCTGTCTGTATGAATTTGGTGTCTGCTGCATTGCCATATTCATGCTTGGCTTCACTAGAAAAGGTATTCCCATTCATTTCAACACATATTGTTCATTGCAGCAGATTAGTGTCCTAATTTATGAGCTCCTGTAAGTGTTATTTGCCCCTTAGCCCCTGCATTTACCTGCATTGAAGTAATTTATATGCAAGGCGGGTTGCTTATTTACATATTAATTTTCCAAAGTCAAGAGCAGGAGTGACATCCTCAAGTTTCCACTTGTTCATTTTAGCTCTGACAGTTTTCTCATGACAGTCTAACTTTACATAATTTCATATCGGATCTTATGACAGTTTTTAGAGGGTGGCTTCATTTTCTTCTATTTTGAGTTGTTTGATCTTCAGGCTTACGCAAACTCCTTACATCTCTGCACTAAACGTAAAAAGTATTGAGTGCTGAATCATGTCTCAGGTTTACCTGACCTTGCTGTCTGTCTTTGCTTTCTCTGTTCTATATGCAGTCAGATCCTAGGTGACATCCTGTGGCCGTCAGGTCTTTACAGTGTTGAGCCCCCTCCCTCTCCTGGCCTCCGCCTGCAGTTCTTCAGGCTGCAGGACCCAGACTCACTGAAAAGTGCAGGCCTCCTCCCCCCGCAGAATGACTGTTGCCACAGCCGACCCCTCTGACGAGGCGGCGGCGCACCCGGGTCACCCGCAGGACTACGACCCAGAGGCTGACCATGAGTGTTGTGAGAGGGTGGTCATCAACATCTCAGGGCTGCGCTTTGAGACACAACTTAAAACGCTCTCCCAATTTCCAGAGACTCTGCTGGGGGACCCCAAAAAAAGGATGCGGTACTTTGACCCACTAAGGAACGAATACTTTTTCGACAGAAATCGACCCAGCTTTGATGCCATATTGTATTATTACCAATCAGGAGGCCGACTAAGAAGGCCAGTCAATGTCACCGTAGATATTTTCTCAGAGGAGATTCGCTTTTATGAGCTGGGTGAGGAGGCAATTGAGATGTTCAGAGAAGACGAGGGTTTTATCAAGGAGGAGGAGCGCCCTCTTCCTGACAACGAGTTTCAGAGACAAGTATGGCTACTGTTTGAGTACCCAGAGAGCTCAGGTCCTGCAAGGATTATTGCCATAATCTCTGTCATGGTCATCCTCATATCTATAGTCAGCTTCTGCTTGGAGACACTGCCCATTTTCCGTAATGATGAAGAGGAAATGCATAAGTCTCAAGCAGAAGTCTTTTCGCCTGAGACCAACACCACAATCATCAGCTACACAGCCACTTACTTCACTGACCCCTTCTTTATCCTAGAGACTCTTTGCATTATATGGTTCTCCTTTGAGTTTCTAGTGCGCTTCTTTGCCTGCCCCAGCAAAGCAGGATTTTTTGGTAATATAATGAACATTATTGATATTGTTGCCATCATCCCTTACTTCATCACTCTTGGCACAGAGCTAGCAGACAGACCAGAGGATGGTCAAGCAGGTCAGCAAGCCATGTCTTTAGCCATTCTCAGGGTCATCCGCTTGGTGCGAGTCTTCAGAATATTTAAGCTCTCTCGTCACTCTAAGGGGCTTCAGATTTTGGGTCAGACCCTGAAAGCCAGCATGAGAGAGCTTGGCCTCCTCATTTTTTTCCTCTTCATAGGAGTCATCCTATTCTCAAGCGCTGTCTACTTTGCTGAAGCAGATGAGCCAGAGTCACAGTTTGAAAGCATCCCAGATGCGTTTTGGTGGGCTGTGGTCTCAATGACAACAGTCGGCTACGGTGATATGGTCCCAACCACGATTGGTGGCAAGATTGTGGGCTCCCTCTGTGCCATTGCAGGTGTGCTGACCATTGCCTTGCCCGTGCCTGTCATTGTGTCAAATTTTAACTACTTCTATCACCGTGAGACTGAAGGTGAAGAACAGGCGCAGTATCTGCAGGTCAACGTGACCAAAGCTGATTCAGCGGAGGAGCTGAAAAAGAGTCGGAGTGGCTCCACCATCAGTAAATCGGACTATATGGAGATCCAGGAGGCTGTGAACAACAGCAACGAGGACTTTCAGGAGGAGAACCTAAAGACAGCCAACTGCACGCTGGCCAACACAAACTATGTAAACATCACCAAAATGCTTACAGATGTGTAGTCATCTTATATTTTCCTCCCTGTCACAGTGGGAAATGTGGAGCTGAGCATCTGGGTGGGACAGGCATACATCCTCCCATCTTATGTGTGCTGAAAATATCAAGGCAATAGAATTCATGCTGTTGATGATTGACTGAAAAATATTGCAAATACCATTCACTTCTTCTACGCCCATCCTGTCTTCACTCGTCACAGCTTGTCCTTAAAACTCCTCATTAATGAGTGGAAATTGAAAATTTAGCATTTCTGCATGGAGTTGGCTTTTTTCTGTGTGACTGTTTTGAAAAGTAAATGATAAGACCTACAAATTTCCCGCTCACAGTAGTAGTGCACAAAAAGAAAGTGGAGAAAACACAGTGAGAAAAGAATCGCTTTCAAAATGAAAAAAAAAAAAAGTCACACAAGTCCCGCTTAAGTCCCCTGTCCCTTGATCCCTCATTTCCCAAGGCACACTGCTCTGCCATGCGCTTCTGAAGAGCCCTACTTGTGCGCTACATATGCTGCTTCCTGGAGCCAGTGAAACAAAACTGTCCTATGCTACACTATTTAGAGATAAAAAGGACGTGCGAGCATAAAGCAAGCCCAGTCCAGCGCTGGCACGGCCTGTGGGTGACTTGTGACGAGGTTGGTGGTTAAGTACACCACATAATTTCAAGGATGAATGACAGCCATCAGCACTAAGCTCATGGTTTGACACCTTTGTTCCCAGTAGACATCAGTATCTGATGAATGACTGAGAATGGCCTTGAATTTTCACTGCTTTGGTCTTACATGTACTGTACGTATTGCAATGCAAGCTTTCTCCCTCCATTCACCCAAACTGGTCTTACTGCAGAGCTTTGAGGACAACTTGAATGTTTCTTCTTGTTTTGTTTGTTTTCCACAGTTTCACACATAAAGTACTTATTCATATATAGATGGGTAGACTAACTGTGACTTATCTGATAGCCAGTAGGTAGGTGCTGTTATTAGTAAACGTAGTCAGTAGATAATTGCATGACATTTTTATCTGACTGAGAAATTTCCACTTGTTTCTCGACTGCCACTTGCTTCATCACACCACTGTATATTTGTTTGCACACTGCCTTCTGTACAAATCCACACTTTTAAAAGGATGCCTGCAGGTAGCTGTTACAAGAACCTAAAACTCTATGTCAGAGGATTTCTTAAGAAATAATCATAAAGCCAAATCCTACATGTAACAGGATATGGTATCCTTGTCAATATTAACATTCCACGTAGAAGTCATTACCAATTAACTTTTGCCAGGTCGCTGTAAACTGAGCTACGAGCTGTGATTTTGAGCGTTAACTCACACCCTAGTTTTGGACATTTATCGCAATTGCAGATGTGATAGACTTGCAGTGGTGTTTTTTCTCACAGGTTTGTCACATGATCACGTCCTCACGATCAAAATACTAACTTTTAAGGACTAGTGTATAGAAAAATGCTTCCCCCAAACTGCCTTGTATCTGGGTTTACGCTACTCTCCTAGTGTTGCATGACCTCAGAAACATTCCTAGCATGTGTTTAAGCTCAAAGAAGAAGCCTCTAAGACAAAAAGAGTATAATTATTACAATAGACATATTTATTTCTTATGTATAAAACAGTAAATGTATACAGACAAAACACACACATATATAATGCTCATATACTTTTATGAGAATTAAAAAAAAACCTAAAATATCAAACTTTTAAGAGAAAGCAAGAGTCTTTCCACAATGTGCAGATCATTGCCATGTTTTTTTTTTTTTTTAAATGATAATTATGAACACTGTTGTTCACCTGTGTCGGAGCCTGTCTGGAGTGCCAAAGACACACTTCCACTAGCCATTTTCTTTGCTGGTGAGTTCTCAGCAAACCTGATACACGTCCTGGATTTAGACACTAGACGTTTGCTTCACTTTATACAAAACTGCCTTTTGTGAAGTAGTTGTTGAAAGACGCAGTGTGGTACTGAACTGTGTCATCCCTAACCAGAATCTTTTCTCAGAAAGCCTTTATTGACATTAAATTGGCCAGAATCTAAATAGAGTCTGGCTGTCCACTGAAAACACTCTGATGCCAGAAGCACAATCTGTCTTTAAAAGTTACCATCAAATGTGAATTAGGTTCTGATTCTTGTTTTCAGGTAAGATTTTCCACTGTTTGCTCAACACTGCCAAGGTAACAGTCAAAGGCAGTAACATCAATATGGGAAGTGATAATTAGCAGTAGTGTAGCAGATACTGTCTAACCCAAGGGTCCTCGGACTTCATATCCGAGTCTCTTGCCTTTCTACATCTTTTCACGGATGTCTTCTGTAATTAGAAAGGTGATGGATTAGGAGGAGGTCTGTAGCAAGAACTGTCTTGATGAATTCTGTCATGTCAGGATGTACATCTTTATTCTAAGGCAGGGGTGCCCAATCCCAGTCCTTGAGAGCTACCGTCCTGCAGCTTTTAGATGCATCCCTACTCCAACACAGCTGAATCAAATGGTTTGATTACCTCTTCAGCATGCCATCGTGTTTGGCAAAGGCCTGATAACAAGCCATTCATTTGATTCAGTTGTGTTGGAGTAGGGATGCATCTAAAAGCTGCAGGATGGTAGCTCTCGAGGACCAGGATTGGGCAGCCCTGTTCTAAGGGTTTCATTCTGCTCACTGCAGTTTCAAACTGCAGGAGCAAAGTGATTTAACAACATCGCTGCCAATATGTGCTCGTCCAACTGCCTGACCCGAGGCTTCTGACATCCTCTCTTTGTCCAAATCTGTTTTTCTGTATCTTCAAAACATTTTTAGGGAATTTTAGTAAGTAAACTGCATGTGTTGCTTTTTTAAGAGTAGCTTGAAGGTGGACTGAGATCCTGAAAAGGTCATAACTCAAAGTAGGACCGAAAACAAAAACCAGCTGATTAGCAACATTCTCAAGATCATATGGTAGAGGTGGTGGTGTGAAAAGCATACACGCTATCTCTTAAAAAAACGCAAAGAAAGAAAGAATTAACCTCTTTGGAGCTCCACAATTTAACCAAGAGCTTATTGATCAATAGTTGAGTATTGGTTTGGGTGTTTGAGTTGTGTGCATGTGTGTGTGTGAGTGTGTCTCTGTGAGTCTGAGAGGGAGAGAGAAGGAGAACTGCTGAATGTCAGTGTATTAGCCTGGTTGTATAGCTGCATTTATGCAACAGCCATTTGCATATCTTTGTATGTGGGGAAAAGAGAAAACACTCACAGTCTGACCAAAAAATATGTCTATGCATGCCAATGCGTCAAATCCTATTGTCATTTCTTTGTTTTTACCATTTTGTTGGACAGAAATTTAACATAAATGTTACACGTTAGCATTTAACTATTTGTTTGACAGTAGGCATGCTATTGTACCTCAGCCAACTTCACTGTAGCAACTCATTTACTGGAGTTCACAATGTTGTAGTTGTATATCAGCAATTATTTCTGCTTAAAGCACAAAGACAAGTAGAATCATGCTTATCTGTAAACCTACAGATTTAATCTGCACAATGTTTGTTTGTTTTTTTAAATTTTCAGTCTAAACAAAGTCAATTATACATGAAGTTGTGTTGTTTTATGGGGAGCACCACAGCCTCTAAGAGTTTCATCTCTCACCTGCTGAGGGACCCACCAGCAAATCCACTCCATGAGAAGGGTGCCCAACAGTGAATACACTGAGAAATCTATGCAGAGATTTGTTATTAGCTGGTAGTTTGGGGGGGAAAGAAGGTTCAGTACATTTTTTCTGTTTTATCGGGCATAAATTCCATGTCGATCCCAAGAGCTGACAAAGCATTTGAAAGAAACCTCAAAGCAAAAATGAAACACTTTTGCAATATTCTGCTGCTGTATGTCAAACACTCACATGTTAGCTGAATGTGAATATGAGCTCTCTGATCTTTGGGGTTTGTTTGAACCGCGATGTCAGCTCTGTGTGACAAGGCTCATACATACAGGAAACAATACAGTCAATATGCAATCTTAATGCATGTGTGTGTTTAAGACTTTTTTTTTCTTTTGACCCCAGAGCCTGATAGTGTGGCATCCACTGAAATTTGTACAGTTGTTCACTTCACCCCCCCCCCCCCCCCCCCTCTTCCCTTGTCCTCCCCATTTCATAGAGGCCTGAAAACATCCATCAATGTTGATACAGTGGATAATGGATTTTCTTTCTATGAAATGAACTATGACAGAATAATGTAAATAGTAACCAATGGATGATGGAGTAAAAACCATGTACTATATACTGTATGTGAAGTCTGAATTTAAAACATAGTATTATCTGCAATAATCTATCTATCTATAGATAATAGATAATAGATAATAATCTATCTATCTATCACTTTACAACAAAAAGGACAATCTATGGACAAGAAAAACATGCAGAATTTTAAAAAAGGCATATAATCCTTCCAAATGATCATAACCATGAAAAAGTAATATCAATAATGAAGCCAATAATAACTCATTTGAAATTGTGTTGTGTGTGTTTATTGTGTGTCATTTCTGCCCCTTTTTGGTCATAAAATCATGTGTTTTATTGACTTTGGCATGAACACAGTACAAGCAGAGGTGTTTTTTAACTGTTTATCCACCCTTTTTTTCCCCACACGTCACAATGTTAACAAGGTATTTAGTCTGAAAATGATTTGAGGTGCTAATTTTAGCTGAAGAGCATCTGTGCTGATACAAAATGCCGTAAATCGATCAAAAGCTTCTTTGTTGTTATTCTTAGGACAGCCGGCATCTTTGTAGCCACGGGCAGTGTAGAGGACATTTTCAGATGCCTCCTGGTATCTTCAGTTTCTGCCTCCCTTTAAGTGCACGGAATATGCTCCCTGCAGTTTAAAAGAGAGAGCAGGGTGTTCTATTAATAGCTTTTTGTTGGTGGAAGAGATAGGAGAAGGAGGAGAATGTGAGCAGAGACACAGAAAGGTGAAGAGAAAGAAAGAATTTTAAAGAAATCCTTCAATCATTCAGTGAACTTTCTGTGGATCTCTGGTCTTGACATCCAAATGTAAAAATCCATACTAGGAAAAAAATGTACTAATAAAAGCAGCTTGTTTTGTATGCAGTTAAATAAAGGTTTTTTTATTTATTTATTTGAGGTTTTTTTCGTTTAGATCCATAAAATGTGCCGTTGAAATTTCCTATATATCTATGAAGTACTCTTTTATTCTTGAGTTCTTATGATATCTTGTGTTATCTTCTCACCAGACACATCTACACCTGAGTGGTTTTGCAAGCTGCTGCCTTGTGCTCTTCTATCTTTAGTCCACTTGTGCTTTAACTACAGCAATGCATTGTGAACAGGAGCACTTGGGGCCTTGGTGCTGTAGCTACAGCTCTGCTTTAGTCATTAGTCTTGCTTTGATCCAGCGATGCAGTGCAGCTCTCTACAGCCTCTTTGCTGAAACCGGGGCAAACAGTGACAGGCAGATGGGACAGAGCAGCCTGAGCAAGGACACAGGCAGCAGGAACAAAGCCCTGCTGCAGGTTGCTGCCACTGCCACAGAACTGTTGTGAGGGAGCAACGAGTGAGACTGTGTGTTGTTTGTCAGGGATGGTAGCATACCCACAGGAGCATGGATGAGTAGTCATACAGGCTTGCACTGTGCTTACCAGCTTGTAATTAGGAGACGAGTGCTGTGGGACTTGGAGCTAATCCAACAGGGCTGCCCAGCATCAGACCACACCCTGTTATTACAAGGTGTTAAGCTTTATTCTAATTAAATCCAGTCCTGGAAATAGTGTCATGAGTTTTGAAATTGTTAAATTTAGCTGTTTAGAGCAGTGTACAAGACACATGCTTATTTTATTTCATTTTATTATATTTTAGCTTTTTTTTTTTTTTTTAATGAAGGGTTTTTTGCATTCAGTTTTAGTTGTAGAACGATTTAGCGATGGAAGAAATGATTACTGCCCTCTAGGGTGGCATTGCTGAAACTACACAAAGTCTGTAATTGTAATCAATTTGTTAAAAACACCTTGTGGAAGAAGCATTGAGATTGAATTCCAAAGATTTAAAAGTTAAATATTAATTTAGCAGATGAATACCTCTGTGAGTGATGTAAAATATGATTATATCATATTAGAAAATTTCAAGCCTCTGAGAATGGCAGCTCTGTTTAATCTAATTCCTAAACAGTTAAAGCAATGTTTTTGTAAAACTCCTTGAATTAAAGCCCGAAGCCATTCTTACAAGCACATTTTTTAAATTTTTTTTTTATTTCATTTTAATATTTTATTCCTTCTTTATATAAAACTCACTGTGGTGGTGTGCAAAAATGGTGTCTTTGTTCAAAAACATATGGACCTAACTGTATACATTGTACAAAGTTAACTCCATGTATAATCTATACAAAGAAGAATTTAATGCAAGAATGCATTAAATTCTATGCTATATTTTTAAACTCAAAATGCATAAATAGCCTGACATTTATAAATGGATGATTAAGTCTTAAAAAATGTTCCAGTGAGCAGGGAGGATACTTGCTTTTAAGGAAAAACTTGTAATATCAAACAATATCACGTGTCTATCATAGATCATAGGTCTTTGGTCAAGGTGCAGATCTCGTGTCTCTGTCAAGACACCTTCTGAATCTGACTTCCTTCTGTGCCCCATATATGATCATTCCTGTACTTCACTGTTTCACTGTTCCAAAGACCAGCAAGTGCTTGTTTCTGCAGGAACCTGAGCAAATGTGGTGGAAAGACAGACAGCTCTTGTGACAATATGAAGGTCCCATATTAACTCTATCACCACTGCCCCATAGGAATACACACAGACATGCCTTTTATATTTTGACAGTTTCAGGATTTCCCTAAAACTACCATTTTCCTTCATTTGACTCACAATGGTGGGTCTAAAGTCCATCTGAATAGATATAAGGTCTATTTGATCTGTAACAGGTTCAATATGTTTTTCGTTTTGTACATTTTGGGTCACTTTAGGAAAAGTAATCAAATTTCTGACTGAAAAGTAACATTTTAGGTAATTTATACTGTTGTCAATTCTCAAAATGTGTCAAATTGGGCACAAACAGTGTGTCAGGGTTAAGGAAAGTGGACTAGTGGTTCACAGCTCCCTCTGAAGGGTCAGCCTCCCTCTGAAGGATCATGAGATGATCAAAGCCAGTAAAAAAATCAAAATTTATTGTTTTCTCACATATACCAAATATTTCAAACTTTTCAAATTTAGTTTTGCCCTTGAACAACTGAAGTAGCAGTGGGAAATGCTTTTCTGTAAATTTTAAGAGAGATAAAGGCTGGAAGGCCCTGATTAAGCTTTTATATACACTCTATATTAAAATAAAATATAAAACATTGTTTTGTTTTATGTGCAATCTTTCACGTCCCTACATCTGACATCTGGAAACTAGAGATAACAAAAAAGGTAAATAGAGAAATAAAAAGTGTAAAATCTAAGTAGCTCAAGATTAGACTTGAGCTTGCTTAAACAGCTGCTTGAAAAAAAAATACTAGGCTGTTCTCTGCATAAACACTCTTGATTGTCTAATCAGTAATTGAGTCTAATGAGATACATAATGTAGCCCTGGGAGTTTAGATGGAGTAGGACCGTCTAACCGTTCTCCTTCATAGTCAATGGAGAATCAATACATTCATACACTAGACCGCACACTCCACTTATCTGGGATAACAGATGGGCTGGGTTAAAAACATCCTACTGATGGCCAGATACTCTGAAGTCAACTGATTTAAACAAACTCAACAAACCTGTGTTCAATTAAAAAAAGAAGATTTTACATAATGAAGAACGGGGGTGTAGGTCACATAGAAACCAGTGATTAATGGCCTTGATAAATTTCAGTTTGTTGTGTATTGTGCTGGGGGCATGCACAACAACCCACAAACTTGAGATACACCAGAACAGTTAAACACGGTAGACTACTGTATGTTTAATCTTTGTACAAGTTGGTTTTGCAGTCTATCATTTGAGGCAGTGACAGCTAAAGGAAGTTGATGTTTAGGAGCTCTGAGCTGTTTATATCTTAATGTTAGATTGCAGTGTTGGGGAGTAACGGAATACATGTACCGCTGTTACGTATTTAAAATATAAAATATGAGTAACTGTATTCCGTTACAGTTACCGTTTAAAAAGGGTGGTATTTAGAATACAGTTACTTTGTTGAAATAAATGGATTACACTGCGGTACTTTCCTGTTTCATTTTGTCGTGGGTCAGGACTGTTTGGGTTTGTTTGACAGCTACGTTCTGTTGTTACGGTTGCCATGGTTACAGGGCGACGCTCTCTCTCTCTGCGACTGTGTGTTTCCTGGGTGTTGTTGTTGTTGTGCTAAGCTAACAGGCAGAATGCTACAAGCATAGCTCTAAAGAATGTAGCATCATGGGCAGTGTAGTCCATGTTGCAGGGAGAATGGACTGCCATACACGTTATCTGTCTGTGAGCGCGAGGAGGGAGAAAAAGGGGAGTGGAAAGGTACGAGTTGTCATCGAGGAAAAACGGGAGCTGGAAGCATGTAAATATAATAATAACCACTGCAGCCGAGAAGAGTGCCTGACGAGCCCAGTTGTAAGTAAGCTATTAAGACTCGACTGTACACCATGTTCGTGTTTTCCTCCGAAAACAATAAGTTCCGTTGGAGCAGTCTTTCAACGCCTCTCTCTGTCTCTCGCAAGAAAAGTTGACCCACACAACAAAGTAAAGCTATTTTTCGGCTACGAGCCTACAGGGACCCCGCCGTATTAGCCAGAGGTCCCTTTACTACAGTTCGGAGTCGCGGACCTTCAGTAATAGTAATAAATCACACAGCAATAGTACATTCACGTTGTTGTAAAAAGCATGATAATATATTAAGTAATCCAAAGTATTCAGAATACGTTACTGTCATTGAGTAACGTAACGGAATACGTTACAGAATACATTTTGGGGCATGTATTCTGTATTCTGTAATGGAATACATTTTAAAAGTAACCTTCCCAACACTGTTAGATTGTCCGAAGACGGTCTGAAGAGGCCAAAGTTATCATTGAAAGAGCAGAGGCACAATGTAAGAGACAGAGGGAGGTAAATGTGCCAGAAATATGTCACAGCTTATAAACTGTAACTAATGGCTCTTTAATGTGTGCTTTTTCACTAACTATATCTATATATTTTTCAGTTACATAATCTAAATTTAAAAAAAAAATCATTTATCAAGAGTTTGTGCAACTCTAATAATTTTTTTAAATGGAATCCATCAGTCACTTTTCAAGAGAAGATGGTTAATCGCTTTCTTCCATGTAGTTAAATTTAAAACTCCAGTTTTTCTTTTGGATATTTCTAACTTTTGGGCAGAGCTAGGAATGTTGTTACCCCCCATGAACTATACAGACAGGATGGGTGTAGCTTCAAAGTCTGAAAAGTGAAGTTTTGCTGAGTTTATTGTGTTATTTGCTAGTTTAAAGTCTATCTTAAGACATAATCGAATGATTATTCCATAATAATGTTTATTTTTCAAATAATGTTCAAATTGATAGTGAAAATAAAGAAGATTGTGTTTTAGGGTCTACTATAACTGATTACCGAATGGGGATCCTGCAGTTTCTTGGAGTTGCCCATTGCTCATCACATTGGGGTTTAATGTCAAAGGCTTTAAAACAGGAGCTCGCTGACTAATGGGTGACATCTAGTGATAGATTTGTTTCTCAAAAAATTTAATTACTTGTTTGTTTGTTTTTAAAGCTATCCATGCAATTACTTAATATTTAACAGTATAAAACAGACTGGCACAAATCCCTGTCCAATCACTTTCACCAAGTCTGAGTTTAGATTAATATTTTTTTTTATATATATATTTTCCATTTAGTTACCAAAATTATTTCTCTGTAAATGGCAAAAACAAAAAGTAATTCATGTACAAATATGTGTGATGTATCTGAACTACAGTTGCCATTGGAGTGAGCCATGATCAAGAATGGAGCACCAATAAATGCTATAAATGCACCACACAATGTGTCCATAAAACATTTATGCAGTCACTGCAATTCAGTGAATGTTAATCGAAGTTGAGAAATAAAACTCACTGAATGCAATAAGTGAACACAGTATGCTCAGCATTGCTTAATTGTGATTAAAATGGCAGATATCAATGATCTAAATTAGCAGTTTTCATTAAACTGTAGGTTCATTAAACTTGCTGTCACCCCTTGTTAATCAGTCCAGTCCACTCTGATCAATCGCTGATCTTTCTTGATTACTTAACCTAAGGGGAAAAGTCCATCCCTACTGCTGGCTGTGTACACATCTTGTGGAGGCCATTTCTAACATGTTGAGCAATGAAAGAATGTCAGAGGCTTTAAATATCCTGTGTGAGTTAATATTTTATCAACATCTCAGTCCCTAGGCCTCTTCCCCCTTTTACATCCCACATCCAACTCTGAGATTGTGCACAAAGGGTGACTGTAGCTCAGGTGGCAGAGCAGGTCAGCCACTAATCAGAAGGTCGGTGGTTCGATCCCCTCCTGGCTGCATGCCAAATATCCTTGGGCAAGATACTAACCCCATGTTTGCCTACTGGTGGTGGTCAGAGGGCCCGGTGGCGCCAGTGTCCGGCAGCCTCGCCTCTGTCAGTGCGCCCCAGGGCAGCTGTGGCTACAATGTAGCTTGCCATCGCCAGTGTGTGAATGTGTGTGTGAATGGGTGAATGACTGAATGTAGTGTGAAGCGCTTTGGGGTCCTTAGGGACTAGAAAAGCGCTATACAAATGCAGGCCATTTACCATTTACAAAGCAGGAACGGTATACTTTTTGTTTTAAACGCCTAGGCCCTGTCGTCCACATATGTGGACATCACATTTTAGGTTGTCTAGACCAATATGCTAAATTTTGCTCTACAGGGCCTGATATCCACTTACGAGGACATTACACTATCAAAATCACTTCTATCAAAGTTTAAAACGAATGTCCTCATATGTGGAAAAAAAAAATCTGGTAATTCTTTGTTTTTACATTCATCAGGTCCCAATCAACCAAATAGCAAAGAGAAATAAAAAATGCATCCCATGAAAGAGTTTGGGTCTTAGGAGGTTAAACCTACCAGCTTTTTCTCACTGTCTTCCCTTCACATTCTCACAGCTTGTGCACTTTCTATTTTTCAACAAAAATGCATTTTCCTGCTATTGGGTTTGCAAATGCAAACCTTTCCCTTATAGAAAATGTTGGTTGTCTTATCTCGGCACATACGATTTCTATCACATCGAATCAAACAGAGAGGAATCATTTGAAGGAAATTAAATCTTGATGAAAAGGGGGCATTCAAATGTGCTTAATAGGCAATCTAATTTAGAGTTGCAAACAGAAAACGAGCTGAGCAGCAGAATGAAGGCAGCTCCATGTGTGGTTCAGTGTGTCCCACTGCATCCACTGAGCTTATTCATTATGTATGCAATGATCACTTGATGAAGGGGCCTGAAACAAAGCATCATCTTCATTGTACAGATGGCACTGCTGGTGCTTCTTTGCCCAGAAACACTCCGACAACACTACTTGTTTTTATGGAGTTTAATGAAATGTGAGGGGTTTCAACAGCAGTGGCAGTTAAAAATACTCATAGGTTTTCTATAAAAGATAACTCAGATTAATAACAACCTTTACTGCTTTACACTGCTTGTAAAAGATGTTAATCATCAAGTTCATTTTATCTTACAAATGAAGAAGGCAGCCTACATTTACACTTATTGTAAACAAAATGTAGGGAAAATGAAGTTTAAAGGTACAACAGTTACATAACTATCTGTGGTAAACACACAGTGTTATCTATGTATAAACCAACTTCTTCACTATCTTTCAACCCATTGTATTGTATGTTGCTATATGTGTACACTCTTCCAGTGCAATCAGGCCACAGATATAGTGCCAAATCTAATAGTGCAGATAATCTGGATAAAAAATGAATTCACCTCATTGCTGATTTCTAGGCATAATGCTTTCAGAGCACATAACCAATAGACTGTCAAATATTGCCAAGGTGTCCAGTTCGACACTTGAAAATACTCAAAACAACTGGATTATCCCTTAAGCCAGTACCAGCTATTTGCCACTTGAGGCAGCAGAATAATTAGTAGTAAAAGGTAAGAGTGACTAAATATGTTAAAACCCCGAAGCAATCAGCAATCAACTGATTTGATTGCTGATTGCTGAAAAATAAGCAATTAATGCAGTGAACTATAAGGCAGAGAAGTATTTTCTATGCCTTCTGACCCTAAATGGCTTATTATCATTTGAGAAATTGGAGCTGAGTTCCAGGGTGGAGCATTCATGTCAGGTGCAAGAAGGTTGCCTTCATTCATTATTCATGTTTGATCAAAGAGAGTGATCAAGTACCACTGAGGAATGCAAAGTCATAATAGTAGGGTGAAATTGTGTTTTATGATGGATGGTACTTCAATACCATTGATACGTAGAGGTTAAACTGGGATGTTTTTCAGTCATTTATAAAGGAAAGTATAGAAGTGTAAACACAGCACTTCTCAATAAACTGCCATTAGCTAGTTTTTCATTATTAGAACCACAGTGGTGTGTGAAAACCACCGCTTTGACTTCTGCAGGCTGAAAGATTTATAGGCTAGCTTCTCTATTCTCCTGAAGCAGCAGCCCATGCAGCCACACCATGGCAACAATGGCCAACAGCTTTCCACTGGATAAGAAGATACCCAGTGTTTAGAGTTGAATACCTGTCCATCTGTCCCCACCAACATGGCCGCAAGCAGGGCTTTTCAGCACCTCTGTCACACACGCTGAGGTATCTAATTCCTACACATACGAATACACGGAGGCTGAACAAAGCAACCAGAGACCTCACGAGGATTAAAGACAAGAGTTTGGTACAGAAATATTTTATAAGCCAAACAGAAGTGGTATTCCAGGAGAGTGAATTAGAAGCAGAGGATTGCACCGTGCATATTGTGTGAGTTTTAGAGCTGTACTGTGGTGATAAGGCCTATGTTGGCTTCAGAGACAAGAACCTGCATTATGTGGAAGACAGGTGCTGAATGTTAATCACGTTTATTAGGGATAGAACAGTTTACTGCATTGCAATGTTTACACTGAAATGTGATGAAAAACAGAGCATGATCAGAGTGGATTTATTAAAAAAAAAACATTCTAGAAGAATAAATCGCTAAGCAAAAAGTCGTATGGTACAGTTTTGTCTGTATTATTAAGTTAAGCTGTTTTAAAGTGTCCAAACGCAGTATCTGAGACTAGGTGAAATTATTTTATTAAGCTTCAGTTTTGATAATATTATTAGATATTGTGTCTTATTTTTACCAGGTTAACATTAAAAAACATCCCCTTTCCAACAAAAATGTTTTTTCTGCATTTAACTATATAAAAATAAAAAAATGAAAGAAATTCAGTCATTGGTGTCAATTATCTGAATTACTAAGCTATGACAAAATATAGTTAAATTACTAGTTCACTGCTCCCCATCACTGAACCCAAGTTATTAGAATATTGAATATGAATGCATGATATCTCAGGCCATGAAATCATTGTAACTTTGTCCCAGTGGTGTGCCAAACAGAATTTCCGTTGGATTGAGGCCTGGACTTTGACTGGGTTATTGCAACACTTTGATACTTTTCTCTTTCAGCCATTCTCTTGTTAATTTGCAGCTGTGCTTGAGATCATTGTTCAGTTGCATGACCCAGTTTTGGCTTTAGCTGTCAGACAAATTGCCTCACATTTGACTTAATACAGAGAAAGTCATGCTCTGTTCTATCATGTGGCTGCAAAATCATCACTCCTCCATCACCATGCTTGACAGATGGCAAGAGGTGTTGTACATTCCAGTCTTGCTGGCAATACGTCCAAACAACCCATACATGTTCAGTCCTTTTCTAAGTGTACTGTCATGAACTTTAGCCCTGAACATGATAATTGAGGCCTGTAAAGTCTGTGATGAAGCACTTGGGTTTTTATTGCAGTGTCTCTGAGCATTACACAGCTTGACCTTGGGGGAAATTTGCAAGGATGTCCTCTCCTGGAAACATTGTAAAGTTGTGTTAACACAGACCTGATCCAAAATGAGAAAGAGAGAGAGATGCTTTTGTAAGCACAGTAAGCAGCATTGTGTATTTGATTTGGCAGATTTTTTGCACAGGATACCCTTCCTGACGCAAATCACAAGGGCTTTTGTGTCACCATGTGGAACTGAACCAGGGTGCTCATTAGGCAAATGTGTAACCCACTACACTATGGGGTTCCTAGGCTGGGCAAATGACTAATAAAACAAAATTACTATTACTAGAGCAAAAAGGTTAGCACAGCTAAGAGTTAAAAGCAATTTTTAGTCATATAAAATCAAGATTAAATGATACGAAATGAACCTGTGTCTGTGTAGTGGCTCAACCCACACAGATAGACATGAAAATAAAACAAAAAATAAATAAATAAAATTTCAGTTTCATTTGTTTTATTTTCTTTTTCTCCCTTAAGTCTATCAACCCCAACTGACTTTCAAAAAAACCATTAAATGGACCAAAGTGAGGGCAAAAAGGTGAGCGCGCAGAGAAAAAACACTGGCATGTGACCAGTGAATCCTACGCACGGGTGTGAAATTTGATAGTGAGCCACACAAGAGCACCTGGCAGGCAGACAGACAGGTTCAGGACTTTACTAGCAATGAGAAAAACGATCCCAGTGCTGCATAAACACAGGTGTGCTTTCCTTTCAGGCTTGTTATACTGACGACGGGAGGACAGATGGACAAGACAAACGACTGAAAAGAAGAAGCTTCCACTAAGAACTCACAAAGAAGTTTTACAGTGACATCTACTGTCCCTGTGTGCAGTAATTTTGTTGCTATTGCTGATTACTACAGTGTTACATTCACTGATATCTCCCTACACACTGTGCATTTCCTGTGCAAAAAGCTTAATGAACGTTATCAACATGAGATAACGTTTACTGTGTTTATTTTTGCATGCTGCACAAGACTAAATGACTCGAATTTTGTTGTTGTTCAAAACATCTGTCTTGTATATTTAATTGTAACTGCCCTCCCTTCTGTCGAAACCTCACGCTTTGGAGAGATTTACAACTGCTCCTTAAGACTCTGCAAATGCCCGGTCAGATATTTAATCAAACTCTGTGCGTGACGGAGTGCAGACAAGCTTCTTTCACGGCTGGATGAAGAGGTAAATTAAATAGAGGCTTTACATTTCACTGAAAAAGTGCGTTACTATTACACAGTTATTAATATAAGAAGACTTTGTACTATTTTTGGAATGAAGTAGCACAAAAAACATAATTCTAAGATTATTTTGTAGCTTAGTTTCCTGGGTAACTTAGTAATTCTTGTTTTATAGCTTAGAAAAATGTATTAGGGCAACTATAGGGCGACATATTTGGACTGACACGTTTTTGCTTGTTGCCAATAGCAAATCTTTATTTTTGCGTCAAATAAAATACATTTGAAAACGTTCCTAGCAACAATATTTGCTAGCTTGCATTTTTACAGTTTAGCAGTGAAGTTTTTTATTACTTTTTTTTTTTTTTTTTTTTTTTGGCCTGTCCCGTTTGGCTCTTTTGCCATCAGAATTGTTGTCTAAAGGCAAAGAAAGATGCCCAACGGATTTACTTTACCAAACTGACCATCCCAGCCTTGCCGTAATGGTCCATTTGATTCACCTTTTATTGTTTATTTTATTTTCACTTACTGAATACGGGACAGACTTGACTGGGGGAAAGAACGGGAGAAAGAAAGAGGGAAAGAGAAACAGCTGAGAAGAGGGACGGGGGAGAAGGGCAAAAGACAAAAACCAACAGAACAGGCAGAGAAAAAAAAATGCATATATCAATCACCTGGATCACCTGCTGAGAAAGAAAAAAGAAAGCAAGCAGAAGAGAACAAGAGTAATAGAATAAACAACATCACAATGATATATGGGAATATGACAGTAAATACTAAATGTTAAACATTATTGTGCAGCACATAAGTTCAACAGAACACAGTGTGCTTTGAGGTAGGAGCCAAAAAGGGTGTAGTTTGTGGGTGTGATCACCCGTGTGTACACCTGTGAGCATGGACGCGCTTGTTTTTTGTTTTTTTAAAAGGTTCCTTCATGTAATAATCTGCTAGAGGGTGTGGGGGGGCCACAGCCCCGTCCTCCAGGGCGTGAAGCAGGTGTGGAGGAGATCAAAACTCCAGACATCCAGAGGCCCCCAGAACACAAGAGACCAAGGAAGACCAACAGAGGGGCAGCTGCGCCACTGTCCCGGAAAGAGCTGAGGAGAGTCCCAGATGAGGGCTCACTCAGCAGCCGCGGAGCAGAAGCCAGGGGGAGTTGCAGTGACGCGCCCGTGAGCTCCGCCGGCAGCCAGCTGCGCCTGAGTGACCGAGCCCCAGGCCGAGAGGCCGGGGGCACCCCACCTCCGAAGTGGCCCGAGCGAGCCCCAGGCTCCAGGCCCCGATAAGCGGTCGCCAAGGAGTGAGCCGGTGTGTACCTGGACGCCCATCCCCGGACACAAAGAACCACCAACGCACCGATGTCTGAGGGGGTCCGCCACTGGCAGGGGAAGTGGTGGTAGGGGGAGATAGGCCTCCAAACCTTGGAGGGCCTGAGATGTCCCCAGAGAGGTGGCGCCTGACACCCAACCTGACATATAGACACAGACATACAGGCACACACAGATACAAACATCCATTCCCACCCTCATGCTCTCATATGCACTTACTCCACACTCAACCAACGTGGAGACAGACATAAAGAGACGTTGTACACACGATCACACTCCCCAAGCGTACCCTACAAACCGGGTCTAGGTGCCCTCGCCCCTGGAGGGGGGAACTGCACCCAGACCCAGGTGGTGTTTCCCTTTTCCCTGCGGTGGGGGGAGGCAGACCGCCCCGACTCCGCAGCAGCAGGAAGGCTCCAGACCGCAGTCGGACGGCCAACTCCTCCTCCTAGTCCTAGCCCCCCTGCTCCAGCAGGTCGCAGAGAACGGGGGTGAGAGAAGACTCCGAACCTCCCTCCACCCGCTCATTGTAATGTTGATGCATGTGTGTTCTAAGGTGCATTTAAAACCCAGGAGGGCTTGGAGCTACCTGCCAGAGAGCAGCAGGTAAGCGCATGGTCCCTCCTGCTAGCCCTCAATGTCTACGTGTATTTAAAATTGAGAGGTGGGCAACGATGCCAGGGGTGGGGTGTACACCCTGATGGTACTTTGGACTCCGTGTATCGTGCCCACCCCCAAGATCCTATATGTATGTGTAATGAGAGTGTGAGTAATGTGAATGTCTAAGTGGTGGGATAAAATTGAGGCAGAGGCAGCCAGAAGGGGACAGAGGGGGGGGGTAGCCTCCTCTGCACCCTGGTGACATACCCCTACTCCAAGGCCCTGCATGTGTGGGTGGTTGTGGTGGAGCGGGAAGAGGGAGGCAGCTGGAGATGGGGAGGGAAGGAAGGGAGGGGCAAGTGACCCCTCCCTGGGGCCAGCTCCCCCGCTGGCCCCACTATAGGGCGACATATTTGGACTGACACGTTTTTGCTTGTTGCCAATAGCAAATCTTTATTTTTGCGTCAAATAAAATACATTTGAAAACTTTCCTAGCAACAATATTTGCTAGCTTGCATTTTTACAGTTTAGCAGTGAAGTTTTTTATTACTAAGAATAATACTGAACAGTATTACAGTTACACAGATGAGAGTCTTGATTGTGAAATATTTCACTAGTGAATATAAAAATACTTGTTTTTGTATCACAAAAATATTTAAATGCTAAAAAATCTCAGCTAGGATTCTCTCTCGTGAATCTCACTCATCAATCTCATCATTCTAATGTTTTGCACACATCAACAGGCCATATGGGAACATGAGGAGGAGGCTTGGTGTAACTCAGGAGGCTTTGGATGAGCAAACAGCGCCTGCAGCTATGGAACCTCCCTGTCCAACAGTGAGCAATGCTGATATCAAAACAGTGGGTGGTGTGTGGCATTCATCATTGCTGTATGATTTCAGAACAATTCTTCCCACAGTGTGTTATGTTGCTTTGAAGGAATTTCTTGTTTGTTTTGAAATGATAGTATGCATTAGTTATACAAAAAATTAAAAAAGATGGTTTTTGTACTTGAAAACAACAACAAAAAAAGGAATAGAGGAAAGATGCGTTGGTAAAGGAAAATTATATTTTAACCAGTGAGTTTAAGCCACCACAGAGGATTGTGGTGTTAATAGTCGTGGCTGCACCATGACTGGTTTGTTGTCAGTGTTAACCTCCTCCTGCTATGATGGGTCCAAAGAGTCAGTTAAGATTAGCACTTGTCGTTTGATTAGTGAGGCTGGCTGGAAACAATCCAGACATTTCAATTAAGTCTGTAGTATTTAGTCATCACAGTTTATCTGTGAGGGTGATTCTCCAGGCTGATCTTCTATATTACATAATCTCCTTAGTGGAGTCCTCAGTCCACAGAATGAACACTGGAGTCTCTCTATCATCCAATCCAGACCACATCCTTAGTCTACTGAAGGGAAGTGTGTACAGTGGAATAAAGACTTAATTACTAGCATGTTCGTCACCTAAAACCTCAGTTCAAGACCTGTATGTACAGTTATGTGAAAAAATAGGTTAAACAGTCATCTGACAACCAATTACTAAAGTGCATACAGACAAGGGAATATGTAGTAGATGACATCACAAAGAAAGCATCACAAAGAAAGTGGCTTATTTAATCATTTCATTCAATAAAAAACAACAGAGATTTATCATTCTTCTATTGGAAAAACTGAGGACCTTTGGCCTATTATAACCCCAGCATGAATCTGTTCTTGTTTTATTTACAAGATCTTCTTTATCAGTCTTTTACTGACTTGGTGCCCCATACTGCAAGGTACATTGCTTCATCTGCAACACTTCGAAAACTTGAAGCTACCTGATTCTTGAGGCTGTGAAGAAACCCCAAATGACAATATTTCCAGTTTAAGGCTTTACAGCTGGTATCCTTGGTCTGCACCAAACATATCTAATTTTATTGTGGCCAGAAATTCTTGTCTTCATTCATCTTTCTAGAGTAGCTATGTTAGAATTTGCGAATGTGTTTGTTGGCAAAAAGGCCTTGTGTTGAGGGATTTTGCTGACTGCCAAGCTTTCTTGTTGCTGGTGTGCCTCCCATGCAGGTCGAATTTGTGCAGGCTCTCTGATTGCAGTTTGACAGCAACAGTTTCAATCTTACCTACAGAGCCTGTGATTAATTAAATTTTGATCTTTTTGGAGTCTTTGCATCAAATGGCCCTCTGTTGATCTGAATGTGTGTGGGCGGCCAGTACTTCACAAATTGTCAGTGTTTTGAAATCTATGCTATTTGTAGATGATTAATAATCCTTTCCTATATTCACAAGAAAATGAATCTTGGAAAATTAGATTTTTAATCTTTTTTTCCATGGTTAAACAAAGATACAACATAGGGGGATACAGCAGTCATTTGATCTGCATCTTAAATCCTCCTGGATGAGCATGTCACTTTAGCTTCCCTAACATTATACTTTGACTTGTGTAAGGGTTTTATATATAGTACTCTGCAATGAAGACACCTCTACTGCAATATATAGGATTACTAGACCAGATGTCGTTACCTCACTATAAGATTACGAGGCTGGAATGTCTAATCCGTGCTACCTGACATGCACATTGAAATCCTGTCACCCTTAATGGGCAAGCCAATGCATTCTGAGCATATGGGCTTCTGAGATAGTATTACCTAGATCATGTGCACAAGATGAGTAGTTCCCAGCTTATGTTCATTGTCATTTCAAACGGTGTATTTAGTCTCTCAGCAGTGAGTAAATAGTGTAGCTGTTGAATGCAACTGAGAACATTCACTAGAAAACAGTAGTTAAATAAGCTAAAATCAATAATTTTTTTATTTACAGTGTTTCAAATTACAGTGAAAAGCACATTTCGTTCACCATAGAACAGCAGATTGTCAACTGAATCTGTGGTCCTGCTCAGCATTAATTAATTTTCAGCTCGTTGTTTAGCTTCTGCCCCCACAACTTTACTTTGTTTGTTACTCCCCTTGTGGTGTTGTTTTAAGGCTGCTGCAGGCAAGGAGAAACATTTCCAAACAGCAAGCAGTTGAGGAGTAGTCGTTGAAGATAGTGGAGCAACTGCCAAAAGAGAAAGACTGAGAGATTCTTCTGGTGGCAGGTTATGGGTGTTAGAGCAATTAATGTTATCAGCAAATGCTATAAAGTTTTGCTAGCAAGCTGTCATAAGTAGGGGAATTTGCTGTAGAGATGAAAACTATTTTATGTATAACGCTGTAAAGATGTTTGCTGTTGAGCATTTGGGGGGGGGAGTCAGTGGTTTCAAGTTAAAGCAAGTATACATTTCAAAAACATTGAACCTGCCAGAACATAATGTTTATTTGACAGCTTTATAAGTTCATGCATTATTATTTTAAACCCTTGGGGCATCCTGGTGGATGGAGGATTTAAGACACTGACCATGCAGTCTGTCAGTGTTCAGCTATACTTCCTTTCTGGCATTTTGCCTTTTAAATATCTGCTGTCCCTGTTGAACAAAAGAGTTGAGAAATTACACTTATAATATACACTCAACAAAAATATAAACGCAACACCTTTGTTACTGCTCCCATTCCCCATGGGATGGACGTAGAGACCTAAAATTCATTCTAGATACACAATATAACCATCCCTCCCAAACAGTGGTCACAAATCAGTCCAAATGTGTGGTAGTGGGCACATCTGCTATATTGAGATAATCCATCCCACCTCACAGGTGTGCCACATCAGGATGCTGATCTGACATCATGAGTAGTGCACAGGTGTACCTCAGACTGCCCACAACAAAAGCCCACCCTGGAATGTGCAGTTTTTTGCGCTATTGGGGGTCTGGGGACCCAGAACCGGTCAGTATCTGGTGTGACCACCATTTGCCTCATGCAGTGCAACACATCGTCGCATGGAGTCTATCAGATTGTCAATTGTGGCCTGTGGAATGTTGGTCCACTCCACTTCAATGGCTGTGCGAGGTTGTTGGATATTCGTGGGAACTGGTACACGCTGTCGTATACGCCGGTCAAGCACATCCCGAACATGCTCAATGGGTGACATGTCCGGTGAGTATGCTGGCCATGCAAGAACTGGGACATTCTCAGCTGCCATCTGCCCTGAACAATGTGAACCATGATTCATCCGTGAAGCGCACACCTCTCCAACGTGCCAGACGCCATCGAATGTGAGCATTTGCCCACACAAGTCTGTTACGGCGACGAGCTGGAGTCAGGTCAAGACCCCGATGAGGACGACGGGCATACAGTTGAGCGTCCCTGAGACGGTTTCTGACAGTTTGTGCAGAAATTGTTTGGTTGTGCAAACCAATTGTTCCAGCAGCTGTCTGGGTGGCTGGTCTGAGACGATCTTGGAGGTGAACCTGCTGGATGTGGAGGTCCTGGGCTGGTGTGGTTACACGAGGTCTGCGGTTGTGAGGCCGGTTAGATGTGCTGCCATATTCTCTGAAACGCCTGTGGAGACGGCTTATGGTTGAGAAATGAACATTCAATGCACGGGCGACAGATCTGGTTGACATTCCTGCTGTCAGCATGCCAATTGCACGCTCCCTCATTGCTTGTGGCATCTGTGGCATTTTGCTGTGAGACAAAACTGCACATTCCAGGGTGGCCTTTTGTTGTGGGCAGTCTGAGGTACACCTGTGCACTACTCATGATGTCAGATCAGCATCCTGATGTGGCACACCTGTGAGGTGGGATGGATTATCTCAATAAAGCAGATGTGCCCACTACCACACATTTGGACTGATTTGTGACCACTGTTTGGGAGGGATGGTTATATTGTGTATCTGGAATGAATTTTAGGTCTCTACGTCCATCCCATGGGGAATGGGAGCAGTAACAAAGGTGTTGCGTTTATATTTTTGTTGAGTGTATTTAAACTACCCAATAAATTATAATATAGTTTGGACACAAAATTCTATTAGTCAGAAGGTAAATTTACCTGTGAGATTTCATAAATAGTCATGTGGGGAAAAAATGTGTTTTCCCAGGATTCTTTGCGGTCTGTTAGAAACAAAACAGCCCATGATTCAACAGCAGCTTCTATATAATATTAATTTAATTCAGTAATGTTTATGGGCATTTGTTTATTCACAGCTTTCTTAAGGTCCCATCACAACATTTCCATCAGGTTGAGATCTGGACTTTACCTGGACAACTACAATACCTTGACTCTCCTTATTCAGGCATTCTGTTGTAGACTTGGGATCATTGTCATGTTGCATGACCCAGATTGGGCCAAACTTTAGCTGTCGGACAGATGGTCTCACATCGACTCTAGAATACTTTGGCATACGGAGGAGTTGCCCAGCTGATGCTGATAGATACCAAATCACACTTAACAAACATTTAACTGAGGCCAATAAAGTATGAGATGAAGCACTAGGGTTTTGTGCAGCTTCTTTCAGCATTCCACAGTCTGACCAAATTTCCGAGGAAGATTTTGGAAAGTGTCTTGAATATTTTACGCACGTGAATAAACTTTCTCACTGTAAAATAATGGACTGCAAATGCTTGAAAATGGCCTTAAACTGCTTCACAAACTGGTGTGCAGCAACAGTTGCTAAGATCACTGTTAATGTCTTTTCTTCTTTGCAATGTGTTAACACACAGCTGAATGCTCTAGACAGCAAACTGCCAAATTGTCTGCTTTTATAGAGGGGCTCACATTTGCTGATAATCAGTTAATCAACTATATTAATCAACTACACGGCCTCTTAATCTCTATGGAAGTATAACTATCTTTTTGGCATGTAGTCACTGTAGTCACATACATATTTGCTCTGCAAAAGTATACTTTTTGCAGAGCAAAAGAGAGATGAATCAAGCATTCTAATAATGTATTTCCTAGTGCTAGTTAAAGTAAATACTACTCTTCATTAGATCAAAAAGTAAATGCTGGATTTTTACCTATGTCAGTGTTTTCGGGGTGTGACATTGCTACGGTTACTAAAGAAACTTGATACTTCTTTCAAATATTGCAAATTTTAAGCTTTCATAAGCTGTTGTTACTATTTCTAGCAGGTGTCCATGGCTCAAAGTCAGGCTCCATAAAGGTGTGCAGGAGGTGATTTGTACCCATGCAGCGTCAGTATGGTTCACACAAGCCTTCACGTTGGAGAAAATGCTTTGTCAACACACTGTGTTTATCAGTAAGGTGACAGTGTCATCGGGGAGAGGGCTGAATATTGGGAGGGAGGAGCTATGGATGATGGATTGAGGGCTGCATGAAAGGGCAGAGGGAGGGACGTTATCCCTCTGGTACCTTGTCGGTACTCGTGAGACAAGTAACACTGCAGCAGCTGCAGTCCACGTCATCCTGGAGCTCATATCTCAGGCATTTACCGCCCCTTTCCTCATTTCAGTGACAAATCGTTTTGCAGAGGAATACATCGATTATTTACCCTCTCAGCCTGACTCATGTAGTATATGAACACCCCTCGCTGTCCATCTTCCTGTCCTTCTTTGCCTGTCACAAATTCTATTATGAAGTGTTTAAGTGACAGGTCATGCTTCGACTGACTGCACTCTCAATGACATGTCCAGGATATAACAGGATCACACAAGAAAAAGATCCCTACATATTGAGAATGTTGACCTAGCTGGGTGATGTTTGCACATGCAAGTCTCTGTGTGGCCATGCTCTATGTGCATGAATTTCCCCTAAGTTAATATTTATGAATGTACATGAGCATGATGTTCATGTGAGAACACATAATGACATGTCAAGAGGTGAGTGTTGATGATCAATGGGAAAGCACAGACTGTAAAGTCTTAATAGTTTTCTGTGACCTTGAAGCCATGTGAAGTAGTCCTGCTCAGTATTACAGGGGCTCAGGAGACAGCCGATTCCTGGCTGCAGCAGAGCAAAAGTGAGATGAAGGAAGGATTTCTGGTTTCCATCAACTGGTTTTATATCCAGTAACATATTAATCAAACTGTGCTGCCAAATAGGATGACATTCTGAGAAAGTGCAAGGTTATGTTCAATTAAACTATACTAACTAGTATAGCATCTCTGTAATTAAAGTATTTCAATTTGAATTGGACTTTAGCTGCTTTATTAATCTGACAAAATCTCAGTTGCAGAAGGTGCAGAGGTATTTAAGTCTTCACACCTCAAGGGGAGAGCACAATCAGAATATACTAAACCCCTGTGAAAAGTTCAACCATTTATCAATAGAATTCACTAAAATATGTGTTGTAATTCATATTTTTCACACACTAGAATTAGCACGTTATAGATTTGCATCACATGTTTGCAGAGCCATTGTAAAAAGCAGATTTCTGTTAAGATTTAGAAAACAGTTGTGACAGTTTTGTCAATGGCAGGTGAAGTAACAGTTCACATCTGTGTACATGTGTAAATAAAAGGGAGGTGAAGCCCCTAGGATGATGTGTTCTTCTGCTTAGGGTAATAAGGGTAATGGCAAGTATTGTAACAGGGAAAAAATATGGTTAAATCCCAAGGTGAGGGTGGGTTGGATGATCCTGTATGTGGGTGCTTACTCTGCAGGAAAGGCGGAAAAGAGGGGGTCCCACACTCCCTTTGCCTCATCAAACAGCGATTGGCTCCTGCGGAGTAAATCTCCTATCACAGAGCTTACCTATCTCCAGTGGTGGAGGAGGGAGGAGGGAGAACAAAGCCAGGTGACCCCCACATTTAAAGTACAGTGAGTTCGCTTTACGTGTGTTTTAGTTTGTCTGTGTTTGCGTGTGTGCGACTGTGTACGTTTGTGAGTATGTGTGGGTACCTCTGGCATCTCTGGTTTCGTATTCGGTGTTAAATTACCCAGTGGGAGCTTTAATAGAGCTTGAGACACTCTTGATTGTGAGTCTGGATAAGGGAGAGTGAAGGGAGTGAAGGGGAGCAGAGCGGAGCTGCCAGGCAGGATTAGAGAGGACACAATAACTTCTGCAGAGCGGGGACATGGGTGAGTGGTACAGGCATCTGCACACAGCTGGATTTAAACTTTTAACTTTTTAATTGAAAATTTGGACGTGATTTGGGAGCGCTTTGATGTTCAGACCTTGTTAAGGTAATATCATTTGTTGTGTCTTTCAGTATCATCTTGGTGTGAGATAATGCTGAGTTAACTCAATTTTAAGGTTTCTGCAGCAAAAAAAATCATTATAATAATTGATTCAAATGTCTGAGATCCAAGAACTCTGTCCAAAATGCACTTTTTTGTCCATTTTTTTTATTGGGCTCAGTAACTCCTTTCCAAACATATATCAATATACCATTTCAGTTGTTTGCATAACCTCTATATAATATTCTTACATAAGAACAGACTGTTACATTATCTGCTACATTGCAAGTGGAAACTGAGTCCCAAGTCTGTCAGGGCCCTTGGTGTCTAGTGGACACAGAGGTTGCAGCCTTCGCGCGTGTGTCAGGATTTGGTTACCTGTCCGAACCAGACAAACGGAATGATAAACAGCATCTTAGAGATAAGGTAAATGTGATGCTGATAGACTATCCTGAGGCTGAACAGCGTCTGGATGGATTAAACAAGTCACTAGTTAGGTACTTACAGACAAACATTTAGATACTGAGACAAAATAAATGTGCTTTGGTTTTGATGAATCTCTGTTTTCAGTCATAAATGAAAGTTCAGATGTTTTTCTATAATGAAACAGCTTTGCCATACATATCAGCAATAATACCATCCATACTCCATGTAAGCATTTTCAGGGCCGAATTTGCCGAGTTTGTGTTTTCATTCAGGCTATTGGAGAGAATTTTGGGGGGGGGATAACTGCACAAGCAAAGTATCAGATGGCTGGCACTCTGCTTATCTAAACAGGAGCTGACAGAGGTGTATTGCAGCATTTGTCCAATTTCACAACATTCCTTTTTCCCACCCCTATTTCACAGATTACACAGAGGTCTGAACCCAAAAAGTAGTGTACAGCTGCCTGAATGATAACCAGGAGGAGGGAGCCCCTGCCAGGATCTTCCGTGTGGCACTGGCTGTGGTGTCTCCTCTGTCTACAAAAAAACGTTGATAGACAGAGCTGTGGCTAGTGACAAGACAGGCAATGGAGGTGCCACTAGTTAATTTTGAGAACATGGATGATGTTGGCATCAACCTGGGAGACCCAAGTGATTCTGGGTACCCAACCTCACCTACATCAGAGGCCGCTGATCAGAACCTTTTAACCCAGCGTTTGACTTCTCCTCAACAGTCACCACACAGAAGACGACGCAGCCATCAGTCTGGTGCAGAGGGGCTCTCACCTTCCACTCCTCTTACACTGACCACCAAAGCCAACTCCAGCAGTGGCAGTTTGATCTCTAATCTAAAGCTCCTGATCAACAGTGAGTCTCCCACCAACAGTGTCTTCAGTAAGATGCCGAGGGATTATTACGAGAGTGAAGATTTGTTTGAAAAGCACTACATGGAAGAAAAAGATGAGAAAGTTGTCATCAATATTTCAGGACTGATGTTTGAGACCCAGCTCAGCACCCTGAATAAGTTTCCAGAGACACTGCTTGGAGACCCTATGAAGAGGATAAGCTATTTTGACCCAATGAGAAACGAGTACTTTTTTGACAGAAACCGTCCATCTTTTGATGGGATTCTCTACTACTATCAGTCAGGAGGGAGAATCCGCAGACCAGCCAATGTACCTTTAGATGTATTTGCAAATGAAATTGTTTTCTATGAATTGGGTCATGAAGCAATGGAGCAGTTCCGTGAAGATGAAGGGTTTATCAAAGAGCCAGAAGTTCTTTTGCCCACCAATGAACTCCAGCGACAGTTTTGGCTACTGTTTGAATACCCAGAGAGCTCCAGTGCGGCCAAATCTGTTGCTCTGGTTTCTGTCCTTGTTATTGTCATCTCTATCTTCATATTCTGCCTAGAGACTCTGCCAGAGTTCAGGGAGGACAATGACTTTATTCCGGGTGTAACCCAATTTATCAATGGCACCCGAGAAGATGCTAACCTTCATCAGACCACTAAAAACCTGCTAGCATATTTCACTGATCCCTTTTTCATAGTGGAGACTATTTGCATAATTTGGTTTTGCTTTGAACTCGGTGTCCGCTTCGTAGTGTGCCCAAGCAAAAGTGATTTCTTCAATAACATCATGAATATCATCGACATCGTCTCTATTATTCCTTACTTTGTAACCCTGGGAACAGAGCTGGCTACAACACCTGATGACGATATGAACTCTAGTCAGAACATGTCTTTAGCAATCTTAAGAATCATCCGACTAGTGAGAGTCTTCAGAATTTTTAAGCTCTCCCGACACTCAAAGGGACTTCAGATTTTGGGGCAGACCCTGAAAGCCAGCATGAGGGAACTGGGCCTGCTAATCTTCTTCCTATTTATAGGAGTCATCCTATTCTCAAGTGCCATCTACTTTGCAGAAGTGGATGAGCCCCAGACACAATTTGTTAGCATCCCTGATGGCTTCTGGTGGGCTGTGGTGACGATGACCACTGTGGGTTACGGCGACATGTGCCCCATCACCATGGGAGGCAAAATGGTCGGCACTCTCTGTGCCATTGCTGGTGTCCTGACCATTGCCCTACCCGTCCCTGTCATCGTGTCCAACTTCAACTATTTTTACCACCGTGAGACTGAGCAGGAGGAGAAACAGGTGATGGATGCAGCAGCAGAGGCTGCCCAGAAAATGTCAGCTGCAAATAAGTGTGGAAGCACACTTTCACTAAACAAAAGTAACAGCACCTGGCAGAATGAAAAGAATGGCATGCACTGATAAAGAAACTCAAGTATTTATTTATATAAAGGGCATGAAAAACAAATGGACAAAACAAACATATCCATTAATAAGATACACTGGCTAATCAGTTTATCTTTCTCTCTATTTTATACAACAAACATGGCAGCATTTGTGCAGATAAATTACAGTATTAATAAGAACCGTGTGGTCCTGTGGCAACCAGGATAGGCTCCAGCCACCCTGCAACTCTGACTTAGATAAAGGGTTATGGATAAATCTATGGATGTATGTTTGACGATACAGTTTTCACAGAAGTTGTCTGCCTGCATGTGAATGTGTCAAAGTGCAATTACTACAACTACTGTCAGTTACCTTTATGAAAATGACTGAAAGGTATAACATATTATCTTTCATTCAGTGCACTTTGAAGAAAAATGTCATAGTAATTATGTACTTGAGGCAAATACTTAATCTTGGAAAATGTTATTGTTAGAGTAAATACTGTAACGACGGGACAGGCAGTTGTATAATGTCCCTCTGGGCTGTATTAGCAGACTAAGTGACGGAAGAAAACAAATCAAAAATTATTTTGAGCAGCAGTAGAACTGGAAGTATATTCAGTACTCATATTACATCACAGTCCCATGTCAGTCTATACTTCATCATAATCAGCAGAATCTTGAGAGGACTTGGCATGATTTTCAAGGGCAGATGAATGTATCCAGGCAAAAGGACATCAGCACACGCAGTGACTTATCAGCAAATCTATTCTTGTGGAGAAGCAGCGCTTCTCCATATGACACAGCATAACAATATCTGTGTGACAAACAGTTGGCACATTAGCATGTCCGCCATAAATCTTTTAGATGGCTGAAGAATATAAATCTAATATAATAGAGTATAATGTTGTACATGCAGTAGTTGCATGAAAAAGTTTCAGCTTTTAAAATCAACTTTTCTTTTATTATTTGGGATTTTGCTCCAAATTATGCACATTAGATATATGGATCACCTTCTAAAGTGTAATGTGAATTTACCCTTTAAAAAACACATCAATCCAATGCACTTAATGCTTTTTTCCACATATCTCTTAAGCACTTTTGGAATTTTGCACCATCCACTGTTGGCAGGGGAAAAAAATGTGTAAAAAAAATGTGAAAGAACATGTGTCTTCAGTTTGTATCTGAGAGAGCTGGAGAAAGGACAAAGGCAAAAAAAAATTGACTTTGCACTCTTATTTGAACATATCTCCATTTGCCTTCTTTCTCTCATTTTTAACTGCATGGCATAGTGTGCTGGAATGAGGTTTACTTCTTGTTATCAGCAAATGAACCTTTGAATATTTACTGTGGCTGAATGCATTGTAGTATTTTAACCATTATAGTAATGAGCATTGTATTCCATGTGATGGGAAAAGCCAATACCTTAAGTGGATTTGAGAAAAGAAGAGAACAAATGATAAATGTGCACAGTTTATTTGAATTGGTACTATATATGCATGCCACATTTTGACCTTGAAAATGTACTGTATGTAAGTTTATGAAACATATAAATACAGCTTGTACTAAAGTGTAAATGGATATAGTTGAAAAACAGTTGGTACCTTTCTAATAACCTCACAATATGCAATAATGACGTGACGTGCGGATGAAAAAAAAAATGTATTTTTCACCCATGGAAAGAGCAATACCTGTAATTAAAATGCAATAAGGTGACATCAACGTCACCTGGGTACTCAGCACTTTACAATGTCATGAAGCACTTAATATCTAAGGACTCTTACTGTGTGTGTCAACATTGTACAGTTCAAGTCATAATTTGCTGTTTTATTTATTCAGCAAAGAGTGCCTTTCATTAAACGTGTATTCTAAAAGTGTGAAGTTTCCTTAGATAATTTCTTTTCTGGGATGAAATGCACCTGTGTTTTAATTTAAATGTTTAAAACATCTTTTTCTCCCCTGTGTTTAATAATAATGGTGATGAATGGAGGTGTAAGTCTCAGTGTATAGCTTTAGGCATGAATACTCATTAACGCCTCATGTTAGCTGTTATTAACGCCTACTCGCTGTTGGTTCTCTGCTGATATCATGATGGCATCCCTCTCTGTATCTTCAGGTTTCTATAAAAACTCATGCCTAACACTGTGTCACATCACGAGACAGAAAAAGTCAGGCTGTTTTAAATATTGATGTATATCAAGACTGGAGGAGCAGATGTTTGTCATTGTGTGTTCTCTAAAAAAAAGCCTATAAAGAATAGAATTTCTGTCAGAAATAGGTGTGAAGATCAAAAAGGGATTATCAAATTATAGAGCAATCTAAAAATGGGGGGATTTTGAGTCAAAAATGTGAAATAGAAACGTGATTAGCTTTTCCTTTCTATTGGCAAAGCTCGTCACTGGATGGAGAAATTCTAATACTGTGTGCCTAACAATGCCTTTGACTGGGATCGTTTCTGAAGCAAAAGCACCAAATTAAATATGCAGACCTTATGAATCATTTATAAGACTATCTATCTTGGCTTCTAAGGCTAGGCACTGACTATTTAACTTGTCTTACTGTCCCATACAGTCACAGGAAGGAAACATTTTCAGTTGGTATGTGTAAACGATATCAAGGTATTATGAGTGTAGACTTTATATATCTAATGCATTTTTTGTGCTAAGTCTTTCCTCCATCAAAAACGTAGTTGCAGTGTTTTCATGCTGAAACATACTGACTGTTTTATTACCATCTGTTTGGAGCCCTGTCCGTGTCTCTAGTTAACACTCAGGTCAGCGGGCCACCATTCTGCCCCACTGATCACTGATTGTACAGTGATAGCCCAAAGACAAGGTCTGGTAGCATTTTAGCATTTAACAGACAGGTGGCTCTGGCAAGGTCAAAGCTAATGTGAGGCTATCATTTATAATTCATTGGGTGTTTAATGAAGAGATCACATCTATCCTGCCTTACAAAAAGATTCACCCCAAGAAATCCATTCAAAGCAGATGGTCCAGTCACTGTGACACAGCACACTGTACTGCACCCCTTAATGGATCTAAAAATATCACTGTTGCATGACTCTGTTTATCCTTTTACTCTCCAAGTTAGTGACAAGCTCTGTCTCGTTGCTTTAAAAGAAAACAATGGACTGGTCTCACATGAAAGCTCAGACAATGAGTCTCATATCAGTAGATTGGGTTACTGTTTTGTCAGCAGACACGTTAAGCCAATTTCAAAGCTGCACAGACAGCAGCCTGTGTACTGTAGTTCACACCCTCCTGAGGGCAAAGTCACTTGGACCTCTGCAGCTTGTGTTTGTAATAAAACTCTAAAAAGTCTCCAGTTTCTTCCAGTGACTTGGATGCTGGAACAAGCCCAGTAAAAACAATGCTTGATGACCTTGTTGTTATAGAGTTTTGATCAAAGTGTGAAGGCAGCGCTGCAATGAGTGGCAATGCAATCCTCACAGCTTTAATATTGATTAATACCTACGGTATTACTTGAATCATTGATTCTGTGCCATGAGTTTACTGACTGAGGACTTTTAGACACGGCTTCTGCATTACTCTTATAGCCTTTTTATTAACTAAAGAACTAATATGATGACCTTAGAAAAACAAAACCAAAGAAGAGCCGCTTTACAACAAATGAGCAGTAGCTGTTTGGCACAGGACAAACCAATCTTGCAAGGTACTCCATCTGCTCTCTCAGCACTCGAGGATGAAGAACAGAAAGGTCGACGTACACCTCTTTACAGTGGAGAGGGGATCAGGCATCCTGGCACTATGTGATAACACGATGCTCCACAGATGGGGTTTTGTTGGGAAGTCCTTTCAACCGTTGTTTTGTTTGTTCACCTATGCCGGAGATCATTTATGTTACATCTAAAATGTAATCATCACGCATGAATCAACTTCTAGGTAATAATTAAAGAACCTCATATCTCAGTCCTCCTTATTTGGATAAGGCTGATGATATTTTATGTTTCTGATTGTCAATAAATGTCATTAAAAAATTAAAACAATGAAAGGATCATAGTAAATGTTACTTAATATCATAAGGTAAAGATCAGATATCATTTAACATAACCCAAACAATTCCTTCTTAGCAAGACTTAGCAACCCTCTCTTATATAAAAGTGACGTTATTTCTGGTACTTTCTGAATCCTCAAAGTTTGGCATTTGGCGAAAACCATCTGGGTTTTATGACACCATGTTATGAAGAGACCATATTTAGGTGAGTTGGAGCTAACTAATTTTTTACGTTAACATTAGCAAGTTTAATGTTGACGTTAAAAAATAGCAATTAGGAACACCGCAACCAAGTAGTCATCCCTACAATACTTCTTTGAAGTCCACCAGCTGGGGCGTTGTAATGTGACTAATGTAAGTCTAAAGTCTGTGACACAAGACAATATCAGAGACAGACATGTTTGCAAATGAGAATTTTAAGACACCCAGAAACAAAACATACCCCAACGGACTTTAAGCCTGGATTATAGTTAGTGGCGGACACAGTCACGGATAGCTCAGTGCATGCGTAGTTGGTGCATTGTAAGGTAAATTATCCACGGACCCTTCCATTCACCGTCCGTTGAAGAAATTTACGTCACTGGAACCCAAGTGGACCCCCTTGGACTCTGGGACACGGAAAGTATAAAACTAGCTTTAGACTGTATAGATTTAACATGTAGACACAGATCTCTGCTGATTATTCATTTTTATTAATTGACTAGTTCATTTCAAAAATATAAATATAACTACATTATATAACTACAATAAATTATAAACAAAAACCAAGGCAAAACACAACAAGGTGTTGTGGATATCTCTATATACCAAGGATTTTTTCACATTCTCCAAAAGGAATAGAGTGAAGTTTACACATACATGCGGTTTACACTTTTTAAAATAAAATAATCCTAGACTTAAGCCCAACCACCTGGTGTTTAAACTGTCAGTCTGCCAATCAAAAGAAAGCTGATTTCAAGGAAAAATGTCCTAAAGGCAAAGGAGCTTAAACAGCTGTTTCAAGCATCTTACAGTATAAAAAGCAGATTACTAAGAATTAGCTTGACCTCTAAGTTATGCAAAAACTACTTTAGTGGAGTCCAAGAATTAAAAAAATATTGAGGCAGAAATGGGCAGATTAGGTCCACTTTAATTTAAATAGATGTGTTTTTAAAAACTATTTCAAGGATGAGGAAAATTAGCAATAGCAACTAAATTGTTGTTAGTTGACCGTGGCTCAGGGGGTTGGGTAGCGTATCTGTAACCGGAAGGTCGCCGGTTCGATCCCCGGGCTCTCTGTCCTGGTCGTTGTGTCCTTGGGCAAGATACTTTACCCTACCAATGGCGCGATATGGCATCCTTGCTTCTGTCAGTCTGCCCCAGGGCAGCTGTGGCTACAACCGTAGCTTGCCTCCACCAGTGTGTGAATGCGAGAGTGAATGAATAGTGGCATTGTAAAGCACTTTGGGTGCCTTGAAAAGCGCTATATAAATCCAATCCATTATTATTATGCCATCCTGTAGATGTGCTAGCTTTGGGCTGACAGTTAGCCTCAAGTGGCCATTTTCATGAACATGGCGGTTTATGCAAAATATACTGCTCTACTGAATAACATATATAAAAACAAATAAATTATTTGTTTCTATTTTATTCTTATTTACTAAAATCTGTAGTCTCCAACTGTTAAGATCACTGAGCTTTGCAGTAAAATTGGATGCACTGCTTAGATTTATGTCTTAAGTGAACTGGATTTCCTTCCTCTTTAACATCTACAATAAATGTGAAACTATGTTACACATTAACAGATTCCTGCTTGTATTTCCTTTCTGATTCAGCATTAAAAGTATAAGGACTTTGTTTCAGAAACCTCTTAAGTTGTTAAATGACATGATGATGAACTTACATAACTCAGTTTCATTTTCTGGTGGCTAGCTTTCAATGCATCATATACGCTATTACACCATTTAATCAAAAAGCCTCTAGGGTGTATTGTACAGCAGTATTATTGGCTAGAGACATTAATGTAATCACTGTATGCCCTAGTATCTGTTTATATGTGTTTTGTTAGCACAGCTCTGCATTACCTGGGTAATACTCATCTATCATTTTAAGACTGGAGAGTCCCTAGACAGAGGATGAGTAATTATTCAAACAGATAAAGATTTACAGCAGGTAAACGCGCTGTGGCTGCTCCGCTGCACTGCGTCAGCCCTGGAGGTCAATGACCAGATCTTGTGGGACGAAATGTGAGTCTCACATTTGTCCAGCTTAAGACCCATGAAAAATGAAAAAGGTGACCTGAAGTATCATGTGGGGCCAGACAGTAATGCATTGCCTTGAAGACCACAAGGTGCTTTGCACATCTGCAACAGCCAAGGTTTTTCATAAAGTCAGGTTAGGGATCTGTTTGTGAAAAATTACTGGAAATGATGCAATCATAAAGGCACAGTTCTGTGGAACTGAAAATGTTACGCAAACATGTGGATACCAAAAGTGAAACTATTTTGTATACTGTGGAACAACAAATTATGTAGGCTTACCATATTTTTGAATGCAAAAATATAGTCAAATTTATCATTAAAGAAAACAAAACAAAAAACAAACCTTAATCTGTAAAGGTAACAAGTGAAAACAGCATCAAATAAATATAGTATAGTCAAGCATACTATTTGTGACTAAATTTGTGCTGCAGCATGGAATAGCATGAAATGTATGAATACAAAAATACATACTTACATATGTGTATTGAGATTAAATACTTATAAGAAAAGTAAACTACTCTATGGCTTATGGCCTGCAGGGAAATAATGTAAATGCTTGTTTGACAGTGAAAGCCTCCAGAACATGTTTTAAGAGGGACACCCAGTGGCTTCACTTTGGTACTACAAACTGTATAAATGTATCAATCATTCCACCCTGGACAAAGAACAACCTGCAAAATTGCCATGACATTCATGCACATGGTGACTCTATGTACCACAATGGTATCCATAACTTTTGTGTGAATTTGTTTCCTGTTGTTCAGATTATGTAATAACACACTGATGAACTAAAGGCTCATAAAACATGATGTAGCTTACCGGCATGAGAGGCTCCAGTTTGGGATTCTGTTAATCTTTAGCCGCCTATACAAAGAGAAAATTCAGTAAGGTTATCAGCAGCCTGCAAAATTACCATAAAGTTAAATAACAACTCTCTAAATTACTTTCAACAGAAACTGAGCTCTATAACCTAGACCACCATACCAGTAAAGCACAGGTATGTGATTGTTGTAGGACACAGAATGGACTATGCTTCAGTATAGAGAAACTCAAAAACTTGCACAAATTAAATTGATATATTATGTGGTTTGAAACCTTTTCTTCTATTATAAGATCAAATGAAGGAATCTATGGGGCAATTAATCACTGAAAGATTATTAAACTACTGTCTCCTGTTGTGTATCTGCCACTAACATGCCTTAACGTTGCACCTTCTATGGACTTCCAGTAAATCAGCCAGATAACAGAGTACTGATAAGAGTCAGCTGCAGACAGAAAGACTGTTGATAAGTAAGCACATAAATAAGGGATAGGCATGTTTTACAATTAAACAAAAATAGTTTGTCTGATCACAACCACTTCCTGGAAATACTTCACCGCAATGCATAACAGTGCTCTATGCTTGGAAAACTGCAAGGGAAAAGTTGTGATTACAAAATCCTGGGAACTGTGTTATCATATGTTGTCACAAGAGCATCCAGTCAGTTTTGGGGAATAAAGGTTTTAATGAAAGTAAATTAAAGCAAATGGTGCAATCCAAGTGAAATGTTAGAGGTGCTCGGTTTTAAACTATAACAACAAAAAATAAATTCTGGAACATTTGTAATATATTCTTTAAAAAGTGAGTGGAAAGTAAACAGTACAGTTAAGATTGTTAGTTAAGTAGTTTCCTTGGAAACGAATCCCACCACAGGACTAAAGACATAATGGAAAATAAATGAGAACAATGTTATTACTCTACTACTACTACTATTGCTAATCATAATAATAATATCATTATTATAATACAAGTAGTTTCGTGATTACTTTTCCAAGACATCTGTATTAGAATACATAAAGAGACAGCCACATATTATCACAAATCAAGAAAAACACGCGCAAGAGTGGTTGAATGACCTAAATATAACCAAAAACAATCACTATGATTACGTCATTTTAAAAAACGTCGTGTTTTGTACTGCTTCCTCTAAATGCAGCCGCTGAAAGGAAGCAAAATGTCTTCCTGTAAAAATCGGCCAAAGCACCCGGTGGATATATTGTTTTACAGCAGAACCGAGGGCGAGGGTGAAACTGTAAACACGCGTTGAGTCTGACGTCTACTTTGGACACGAATGCAAGCAGGAAGACAGGTGGTGTTTTCCCAGCTTCCCGCCCACTCTGCGAAGGAGTTAGGAGGAGGGTTTTTGAGCAGGCAGCCGGACTTTGGAGCATATAACTTTTTAAAAAGAACCGTGAGTGGTGGTAGCCAGACTTGCACAGATCCTTGCAGAGATTTAAGATATTTGCGGTGTGTGAAGGTGAGTCTACATTTTGGCCTACTGCTAATGGTACTAATGCGTTTCTTGTTGTTTTGCAGTCTTTCTTCTTCCTCCAACTTGTTAATGGTATAATCCGCCTCTACAATTTTACCGCTTGTAGTTTAAAGTAAAACATTTAACGAACACTTAATAGCAACCTGTTTTCAGAAAGTCCCAGATTCGTATTTGTTTTTCTGTTTAGCTTTCGGTTGTGCTGTTGTTCAGATAAGGGAAGTTAAATATCTCCATACGGGTTATATGGAGCTACCTACTATTATTTATTCCAATTTAACAACAGACTAAAAAAAATATTTGCCATCTTAGTTGAAATTAATGATTATTGTGCCGACTACTTTCTTGCTACATTTATTAATTTGAAGGTCTAAAATTGTTACAAATGTTTACATTTTTCTCAGTATTGTTCAGTTTTGTTTTGTTTGTTACAATTAAGAAGATGATACCATCCATTGTCAGGTCATTTGGATTGAAATCGTATCCTTCAAAAGTGTTAAGGATGTGTTGTATATGTGGTGTTGTGTTTCACCTTTCAGAGTCCAATATGGAAACAGAGAAAGAAAAACAAAGGCCTCCACACAGCCAGTTGATTTCCGTGCCTCCCAAGGATACAGTCCGTCTCCTGGAGGTATACGTAAAACGTAGCCTCAGCCTAAATGATGGCACTCATGGGCTTAAAGTGGCTGGGAGGAAAGAAAAATGGGTGACAGTGCCAAAAAGACAAAGACATCATTCCAGCGACCCCTCCCTTCACTTGGCCCCTTCACTTGAGAATGTGGATGGCAAAGAAATTGATACATTCTCTCCGGTCGAACATGTACCAAACCAAACCGAGAAATGTCCCGAAGAACCAGAGAAACCGACAAAAAAATCAAAGAAGATCAAGAAAACCTCATTTTGGAAAAATATAATTGGCTTTTTCACCCGGAAGGACAATGAGGATAAAGACGATGAGCAGGACAGTCCACCAGACAAGTCCAAGTCCTCTGAGACAGTAACTAACTGCTTGCCCATTACACCAGTCACTTTACCAAAGAAGTCAACAAGAAAAAAGTCCCTAAGAAGAAGATTCTCAAAAAGGCAGCCATCTCTGACAAAACCAAACAAACCTGCTGACATCACTGGAGTTGAAGGTATGTCTGTGGGAGAACTGACCTTAGTTAATAAACAATGTTATTTTTTACATTTTTATAGTAAGCCAAATCACTGGAATACAAAAAAATACACATTTAAAAATAACCAAATCTTCATTTTGCAGCTGTTGTCAGTGTAACACCAACATACTCTTATTATGAGAAGGTGTCAGAGGAACTGGAAAAAATTGTCCATGAGGTCAAAGAAAAAGAAGAGGTTGCACCACTTTCAGATGGTAAGAAACTGTTTAGTTCTCTAAATTTAAGTCATGTACATGTCAGTCTGAAAATACTTCAGTATTGGCAACAAATTTGATGAAAGAAAAGTAAAACAACTCCTAAACCAAATGGAAGGTTTGTGCTAAAAATGTAACTATACCATACACTTAAACCCACATTGTTACATGTAGCAGACTGTGGTGTGAACAATGTTGTGAACTGCTCAGAGCATTAATTACACTTCATCTTTCTGTTTGGTCTCAGAGGAAGTAATTAACAGGATCATTGCTCTGATGAAGGAACAGGGTGATGCCATAGATGTCAAGGTTGGTATTAACTGTCAGTCTTGGAAAATTACAAATATTGAAATACTTTATGTGAAATAGTCGGCCTGTATATAATGCCTTGAATTTAAATTGTTTTTAATTACACAGATAAAATGTGTTTTAACAGAAAACAAAAGCTAACTAATAAATCTCAAATTATTATAAAGATAACCATTACCAACTCCAGTGAAAAAGTACAAACTCCTTCACAAATTCATGTTCAAGTTCCTGTGTTTGTCTGCAATACTTAATGGGTTTTTGTGAATTTGTCATGGGCATTTACTCCTGCATGTTTTCTGTTTTTACAATAAGAATAGTAGTAAACGAGGCCTACATGAGAACAGGAAGAGGTGTAAAGTTAAATATGCAAAGTTCTACTTAGCAGCATGTCAGCGTGTTTTGAAACTACAGTTAGTTTTTTGTTTTTTCATACAACAGGTTCACACATTAAATAAGTATGGCTGCATTTGGCAATACAAACTATTTAGAAATGTGATCAGGCATAAATACTAAAGATTTCATGACGACAGCTTCATAAGTCTGAGGATTTGCTGCTTTTCTTTGTATTATTGGATCATAAATTGTTTTTGGTATATTTCAAAAACATTTGCACATGTAAATATGGCCTTTAGAGATATTATCCACATTTGAGCTATGAGCATTTTTAATTTTCTGACATTTTATAGACCAAACAATCAGTACAAAGAGAAAATAAATGGGTTGCTAATCAATAATGTAAATGATCATTAGTTGGACCCATCATGAATCAGACTAAAAGCTTTCTGTTCTCTCAGCTACAGCTAATGATTATTTAGGCTTCCTGATAAGATAGCCTTGCACTCTATTAAATTGTAATTAGCTTTTTATCCCATTTTGTATAACTGTTCAGTAGCTGTTGACTTCACGTTTATTTTAGTAAATCAAAAGCAGATTGTATTAACAGACCTCCTCTTCTCCTTATGTCTTACAGATGAAAGATAACCCCACCCTGAGCTACTTCTTTCAGCAGATGACATACTCTTCCTTCCAAAAGCTTGCTGATGCATATGTTGAGAAAGAAGGTTCATCGACCCAAAAACCTCCAACTGTCTTACCAACAGCACCTGAGCTGGTCAAACTGGCTTTCACACTCGACTTCACGGCCAGGATAGCCGGACTCTCCAAACAGAATGTAGGCCACATTACTGGTCTGGGAAACCGTTATCTACAGGACCGATTTGAATACAGACAGGTAAGGATCAGATGAAATGGAGAGGGATAAAGCAAAGAGAGTAAACATTAGAAAGAAACAGCTTTCATGTGTTGTTCTCATAATAATGAAACGATGTTATCAGTTAATTATTGATTAAAATGGGAATGCAAATGTTCCCTTGCTTCAATATTTGAATGTATATCCCTAAAAAAGATGCTAAATATAGCGTACGATATTGTTTATTTTTAAAAATGACATTGAAAAAGTTTGTTTTATTTAAACTCTTATGTTCTCTTACAGGCATGCACAGATCATCCATGGTCTGACAGTGATGACTGAGAAGCAGCCAAGCAGAAACATAGCTGCACATTAAATTTTGACAACCCCTCTTAGCACTGTAGATGTGGTTAAGGATGCATTGCACACCTGAGTTCCTTTTTACAAAGGGGCTAGCTAAGAAATGCTTTAAGCCTGCAAAGAGACACATGCTGTAATCTATGTTATGTTTTCTTAATATTGTTTTTGAGTGCGTGTTAAACTATAAATTCGCAACAGAACGACTGCTGAGAAAACTGTTTGGATGTTGTTTGAGTGCATGAGTGTTGTCTTTCACATTAAGGTTCAACTGAGATATAAGTAAACTACTAACAAACACAGCTGGTTTCACAAAACTAAAAAACTGTGACACTTTGCTAGGTTGAGTTGTGTATATGAATTTGTAAAAATGTGAAAGATCAGTGCAATTTTTTATGTATAAGCTAAACAACTTGGTGCAAGGTTCTTGAATATTTTGGTATTCTAAAATGTGACTGATGTTTGTTTTTCATGAATGCTGGCATTCATATTAAATACTAAAAAGATGTTTATATTTTTTTCCATTGAGAATTGATGTATATCTAAAGGCTGGCTTAATTTAAGATCAACTTGACAATAAAAACAGCAAAAATTAAGACTTGCATCTCCCTTAATTTGTTGGAAAAATAATTATTGTGAAGAGTATTAAAAAAAATTCATTATCCTTCCACCACCTGAGAAACAGAAAAATGAAGCTAATAGAACAAATCAAACATCAGCCTTAGGCTATTACATACCTGCTCAAACCTGTTTAGGAGAGGCTAGAGATCTCTGTTTATACCTGTTAGGAAGCAGGCTTCAAGAAATAAAGCCATCAGCTTCTGACATACATGGGCCACACCTCTTAACCTTTGAATTCAGGTGTTTTCAATCCCATTGCCACGGCTATATAAAATCAGGCTCCTAGCCATGTGGTAGACCTTTCCAAACTTCTGTGGAAATAAGAGCTCACCGAATTCCAGCATAGTACTGTAACGGGAGTTGCTCGTGTAGGTATAATGTGCAAGTGGCTCGCTACTTTTGTCCATACAATGTATGCAGCTGCAGGTTGACAAAAACTTAGAAACTCTGTTCTAACAGATGAATGCAAGCTGAAGCAATAAAAAGACCTTGGGTCAGCCACACCTTTGTGTTTTACAACTAACATATAACAACATATTTTAAAAGCTGTACAACCCTGACAATAAAACAGACTTGTTAAAACTACTGCAATTATAAATAAAGTATGTTTTCATCAGCTTTGCAATAAATAAAAAAAGCTTTACATTGACAATTCAAAGTGTATAAAGAATCTGTATACATTTGATAGACTTTAATATATTTGGAATAAGCAAATATTAAATGGAAATCAACAGTCAATATAATTATTATGAAGTACTATGACTGCCTCAGTATCCTACTAAAAATAATGAACACGTGTGATTTTGTGCTGTGCTCTACAAAAAAAACGAGAAAAAGACAAATGGAACTGCATGATGAACACAACACAGTTATGAGTGTTGTGTATGACATGAACCACTGAGATCTGATTTAGTGAAACTTGAAGCAAAGTAAGCCCACACATCAGCGTTAATTCTTTGAGTACCGTAGTTAGTCATTTCAAAGGCAGCATTAAGAGATTAAGTTGCTTACTTCGTTGACCTTAATTCGGGTATCTTATGTAAGGCAAAAGCAGTTTGTGGAAGATGGCAGGTAGTGGAAAAATCCAGGTCACAGCTGAGTGACTATTTATGCTGTCATGCAATTTAAAAAATCAATTGCAAAAGATATATTGTGATGTGACTAATGACTCACTTCTAATTTATGCCCTTGCAGGGTTTTGGCTTGTGACAGGGAAACCACACAGGTAATCAATGACAGGTCACTAAGGTGTCCATCCATGCCAGCTGCATTACTATTCAACTTGTTGGGCAATCAAACGTCTTTACCATGAGAAATAACTATTGAGAGCACTGAACATTATGCTAGCTGTTGTTTGAAGCACATTACCAATCTACTGATTGACTTCTTCCCCCCTTCCTGTTGATCCTGTTCTCGTGAGTCTTGCAGTAATTTTAAAAATTAAGAATCATTGTGTCTGTATGGCTGCATTGATAATTATACAATTTATACTATCAACACTTTATTGGTATTTTTTTCCATGTTCCAAAAGACCCGTTTTACAAATTTCTATACTGTTTTTTTTTTTCTCCTTGTGACTGAATTGTTGTTACAGGTCATTTATGTGTTTCCTAAACCTTAAACACACCAGTTTCAATCTTGTTTTTTTATTATTTTGGTCTGGTCTGGTTCATGGACTGTCCCTCACTGCTCATACCATTATGTGGTTTCAATTATCTTACCAACAATACGACAGACAGACCACACGGAAGGTCTGGTTTGCCTAATGATGACTGGTTTCCTAGTCTTGTCTATTTTTAACATGAGACAAAAGCTTTAGCGTCAAGCCCCAGACACTTAAACTGTAATATCTTTGTGAATGATTACTTTTGCCCAGTCACAATTAGGTAAGGGTTATTTAAAATAAATATCAATTAAAGGACAGTAAGAAAAGGTGATTTTGTGTAAACCTTTTACATTTTTATTGCTTTTTAAACACAGAGAAGGCAGATTAATCAAAGAGACCAAAACCCATATCTTCGTCGGACTCTTCCGATTCTTCTTTCTTCTCTTCCTTTTTCTCTTCCACTGCAAACAACAAGATGTTGTTTAATGAAAAGATAAGTACAGAGAGTAGTTACCAGCGCTGAGATCCCACACAGCTAAACTTTTTCAGCGTTAGTACAAATTTATCATCCAAACTTGCAGAAGCTTTAATTTTCTTCTTTAATGACAGATATATAAATATATACGTACCAGCAGCAGGCGCAGCCCCAGCACCTCCACCAGCGGCAGCTGCAGCAGGTGCCGCCACGGCACCGCCTGCTGGTACGGAGGCTAACTTAGAGAGGCCTGTGGAAGAAAAAAGTGATACACAACTGTTAGCCAGCTCCAGTGTATATCATCTTGACCTCTGCAGTTATTTTCAAAGAAGGGCCTTTACCTGAGTTCACAACTTCATTGATGTCTTTACCATTGAGCTCACTAATGACCTGCAGAGAAGAGACAACTCAGCCACGGCACATTTTCAGAGGAAAAGGCTCAATGTTTTAGCAACAAACCTTATTTAAGCGTTCATCATCGGCCTCAATTCCCACGCTGTCCAAGATGGACTTGATGTCCTTGGCAGAAGGATTGGCGTTTCCACCGAGAACAGCCAGGAGGTAAGCGGCCACGTAACGCATTCTGTAGTGATAACGAAACAGAAGTGAAGAATCTGTGTGCCAAGTTACGAATGTAAATTGGAAAATTTCATTTCGAAAAGCATCTCAATATTCCGGTTTGTGTTACAGTTAATCTTGATGGCCTGATGATTTTTTACATTAAGTAATTAAAAGGGGGAAATCATGAGATTAGAGAACTTGAGTATAATGAGCATTGATGCTGCTAATTATATTACTAGAAGATAAACAGGTAACAATTTCAGAAAGTGTAAGTTTAGCTGTATTTCTTTTCTCTCAAAATAGGCCTGTAGTGGGTGACCACGCATGCAACCATGAATAGTCCATATATAGTTAAAGCAAGTCTTTTCTACATGTCTCAACAGAAATGTCGTTTTTTTGCTGCCCGTATGATCGGCAAACGTGTATTTTGTGCAGTACTAGCTGGTTAAAAATATGATAAATCATAGTCTTGGCAATATTCCTTTGAGTGGAAGGCCAAAATACGTTAGATTAGCACCTTTCTTTTTTAAAGCAGGAAAAGGTGATTTCTAAATTGTATTTTTATCGAGTAGTCTGACACTCAGAAATACTCCAGGTTTGCCACTAGGGGGCCTGCACGCACCCTCGGTGAATTTATTTAAGGACAACGATGAGTACTTTCATAAAGCAAAAAACTGAAGTGTATAACTACTAGTAGTTCTATAAGAATATTTTGATTCTTTAGTGTTTTTAAGATTATACTTTGAGTCTTTAAATATGTTCGGAGAACCCAGGTTTAGCAGTTCAGCTGTAGTGTAGCTGATGTTTTACAAATAAAAATACTAAACATTACACACGGACAAAAATCACCATACTAAATATGCAGGTCGCTGTTCGACTTTGTATTCAGTGCCAAGAACACATGGTGTAACAGCCTCTATGCTGGTGTGAACCATGTAAGCTGGATACATCAGTTGGGACCGACAGAGGCAGCATGGCGCCCAGTGTTTGTCTGTAGCAGTCCTCCATTATTGACAGTAATTTAGGCAACAACGACACATTTGTAGCCGAATAAAATCAACCATCAAACACGGGTCACCTTAAAAAATCATAAGGAGATACAAACTAACATCTATAATGTGACGGATAGTTGGACTTACTTTTAAGTCTAAATAGACACGAAACGTCGGTCACGCTAGAAAATCCGGAAGAGGAAGAGAGGCGGTACCGGAGGTTGTATGAGATAGAGTGCGTCGATTTCATTGGTCTGCTTGATGACAGATGTATACGTCAGAATCATTGTTGGACTTGGATTGTGGGTAATGTGGTACAGAATGAAGTCGAGCGTCTCACTGACCAAATAAATCGGTAACAATTATTATAATTTCAATATTAAATACACGCTGGTCTAAACTGCAGTTTCGGATCTAAAGACCACTGTACATTTATTCTGGAAGTGCCCAACTGAGAATAATTTCTTTTTATTGTTGAAAATATTGGTGAAATTATTTTCCATTGTGCAAACAACTTAGGTGGCTTATCTCCAGGAAAACAGCACACAGAAAATCGTTTTTGTGCACTGGGTCGTTGCTATTATAACTTTACTCTTATAATTTGCCAAATTTTACACCTATAAATGTAACTTTACAAGTAAGAAACCATGTTATTATTGATTTTTGGTGAAGAAGTCGAACAATTAAGTTACATTTGTATTCACTCCATTATAAGTTTATATATATATATATAACATGATTTAGTGGAAAATTTTTGTAGCAGAATGACACCTTTCATAAAAATACACTAAAAACATTCTATTGTTGTTATTATTATTCACTTTCCATGTACAGATTGGATAGTAAATTAACTGGCTTGTAACAATTAAGTCATATATCTACATTTAATATTTATAAGTAAATATAAATCAATTCTAAATATATATAAATAAAAATGTAACATGATATCTAATAAAATGCATCTAAATGTTAAGGAGTAAAGGAAATTGAGAATTAAACAGGAATTGGCACTTAAAAAATTAGTCCTTTAAATCAGCTTTACAGCACTCTTCAAAGCATTTGCACTGCATGTTTCAATGTTCCAACTTTAAAATATATTAACATATTAATTAGCCTGTAACAGAAACTAACATAGTTATAGCAGTTGTCATTCATAAATCATAGCTGAAATTAATAATTTTTTTAATTACATAGTTGGTTTGGGGGAAAAACCACATGGTACAAATCATTGAAGTGCATGACAGTGAGACAGCTCATTCAATATGTTTACTTCCATCAAAAATGATCAGAAATAGTGCTCAGGTACTGGTAATATTACAAAAATTCCTTACTAAGATGCAGACAAATTCTCTAGTGATCTTTTGTGTTTTAAACATTGCAGAAAATACACACAAAAAAAGACAAAATCAAGTAATCCTTTCATTGCAGCCTATAGTTCAGCCACCTGCTCCTGTCTGTCCTGCGTGAAGAGCCAATCGAACAAAAAGACCACCAAATCTGAAACAAACTCCACAATCGCATTCACGTTTGTCAAGTACCAGACTTTATAGCCACATTCTCCAATAAAAATGACCAAAAAAGTGACCAAAAGCCCAAGGAAGATGCGGTCCATGTAATAGTTTGCTTTATCTCTGAAGGTCCACTGCTCCCACGGTTTTGCAAACTGAGCTTCACGGTATTTGCTTAAGTGTAGCAAGGCATTATGTTCGTCATCCATCTCTTCTTCTGGAGCCTCTAGATCTTGTTCTTCCCCTTGTTCCTCTCCTTCTCTATGAGTGTCAGCCATCTTATAGTTGGTTGGGCATGCAAAATTCTGTTGCTGCTTGAAAATGTTAAAAAAGCAAACGTAAGAAATGATTTTGCAAACTGATGTAGTGATAGTGTTTTGTAGAAGCCTTAAATGTTTCTCCAAATATACATATAAATAGTCTTACCTTGCGAAGATTTCAGTTTCTGTGTGATGAAGTCACGATAGACACTTCCTACTTACACCATGCTTTTACCTCTCTACTGTAGATATTGTTAGGCCAGTGCTCACAGGGCTGTGTGGTGCAAAGGCAGTAAATGCCAGGTTGGTTATGCGGCACCTGCTTCTCTAAGATGAGTGCTGGGGATTAGACCACACTCAGCAGTTTCAAATCCCTCAGCGAGGATGAAGGTTAGAGATGGTAATATATAGTACATATTGACATGTTGAGCGATAATTAAATACCTTTTTGAACCCCATTGTTTTAACACAAAGCCTGGTGTTCTGAGCATATCAAATGGAAAATCATTTAATATTCTAAAAGGATTATACCGCTTTTATGTATTAAGTACTGAGTGGATGTAGTCCTGAGGTCAAACTGATGACGATGCAGAACCGATGCGGCTTTAGCAGAAGCTTTAGCCTTGGAGTTGGAATAAATCACTTGAGCATAATGCTCTGTTGTTAATTTCTTTAAATGCGCCAGAGCCTTTTCACCATTCTGCCACAGCTTGTGAAATATGGCCTCAACTATGTGAATTCGCTGAGGAAGTCCCTGCATCCTATGATAAAGACTTATGGCTGAAAGGCTTTGATATTGGCAGAGTTTTTGTCTCATTTGGTGTAGTGCCTGAATTGATTAATTTGCATTCAAGGCAGAGCCTTTTCATCTCAGCATATATTGAACTGTTTATGTGAAACCCAGAGAACAAACTGCACTCTGTATTGATATTATGCCAGTAAATCTCTTCACTCTTCTGACTGTGTTCATGTGACTCATCAAGCATCTAGTATGTGGTTTTCCAAATTCAATCTTTGCAATGAATCTAATCTCATTTATAAGTCAGTCGACCACTTTGGCACATATTGCAATATTTCGCCCACTATGGAATGCCACTGGCTTTCACACAAACATGGATAATGTCCTTGAAATATAATAACTTTGGCGATGTCTAAGACATACCTGCAACATCTCACTGAGTAGAATGTATTTTGTTAAAATGGGAAATACATCTCTTGTTTCCACTTTGAAGCATTCTGAGCATGAAATATTGAATGCATCATTTATGATGTTTATCTACAGCACATTACAATGATTAAAAAAATCAATATGAATCAGTAAGGAAAGAACTTAATAACAAAAACAAAACAAATCAAATGCCAGACTGATGAAGATATAATTTTCTTTCAGTTTTTCTCACTGCAACCTTGGTTTATTCTAATGAAACTCACAGAAATGTAAATGGTTAAGATATGGGTGTTTCCCAAGACTCAGTGAAGTGCTGTGTTATTCCAGCTAATGGGTTTATTTTCCTTATCAGTTCCATATATCATGTAATCCCATTAGTATTGTTGATACACCATCACTGGAAACCAAGAACAGAAATATCGCAGTCCTTTTTTTACACTTAAATTCACTCTCTAATTTAGGACTACTGTGCTTGTAGGGTATGCGGTCGCTTCTAAGGGTTTACATAACATGCAGCGGCGAATGATTTGGATGAGTGTGGCACGGAAATGCTTCATCTTGAATGCATAAACCAGCGGGTTAAGAGCCGAGTTTACATGGGACATGAAAATCCCTACCTTTGAGGCTATCGGATTGATACAATTTGGGCAAAATAAAGTCACGCAGTTCATGATATGTATTGGGAGCCAGCACAAAGCAAAGAGAAACACCACCAAGGCCAACGATTTGGCTAGTTTCAGCTCCTTCCGGAAGTACTTGTCTCCATCACAGGTGGCCTCAGCACGGCGGTTAAGTTGCTTCCGTATGACCCTAAAGATCTCCACATACAGAGTGATCATTATCAGCAGTGGTGGTGCCACACAGACAAAGAAATTAAAGTACACCATATAGTCCATCCTTATAACAGCGGTGAACTGGCAGCATATTTCACTGGCGTTGCTGCGGTTTGCGGTATCCCGGTTATTCCAGCCAATCATCGGAACCAATCCAGTGAGGAAGGAAAGAATCCAACAGAGACAAATTGCCACGAACGCTCGCCCATTAGTCACTATGATGCTGTACCTGCGCAGTATGATGAAAAAGAAAAGACAGGTTTCCGATTCACCTAAATGCGCATATGAGTACTATAGTTATAGTGTTTCATTGGTCCAATGTCAGCCTTTGAGATTTTTCAAAGTTTTCACAACTGACACTTGACATCAGGATCCAACTGATATATAAAAATGTTGTGTGGTAGACCGCCAGCTTTCATAAAAATGCTACCTCTGTCAGTTGTTTACATAGACAGGAACATTTTAATTTGCTTAAAAGGTTTTTATTTGCATTAAACCTTGCAAAGATATATGGTGCTGTATATCAGTCATGAAGATGGAGAACCTAATTCACTCGATTGAGCACATATTAGGCTCTCTGACTCTAAAGACAATTAAAAAGAGATTAACACCATATGTTCTGCTAGTTCAAGTTCAAAAGACACATGCTATATAATGCAGGGCTCTAGAGTGCGACCAATTTGGTCGCAAATGCGACCAAATTTTTCAGTGGTGCGACTAAAAATAAATATTTGGTCGCACAGGTGCGACCAACTGTTCCGGTAACAAAAAAAAAATCTCTGTAACTCTCCGTGTGGTCAACAACAGACACACATTATGCCCCTATCGTGGACTAAACCAATCAGAGATAGTCAGGGGCGGGACCTCTCTGATTGGCCGTGGTCCAGTTGAAAGTGCAGGTGGAAGAGAGAGGTGAGTAGCTTGAATAAAGCGATATCAATTCATTAACGGATTCCACACAAAGACCTAAACACGGAGCGGACCCAACACATCAGAATCAGCTTCGTCTTTCTCGGCTTTCTCACCCGACGGCCTGAACACGGACACGCTGTCGGAGCTTAGCGATTCTTCGGGTCCGCGCTGTGTTTACGTCTTTTTGCGCTGATTCTGAGCTGCAGGTTTTGCCTCTCTCCAACCAAAATTCACCGAGCCTGCAGCAAAAGAAGCAGCAAACTGCGCTTCACATTTGATCAATGTCGTCATGAATTCCCTCTGACTTTTGCTGTTTTGCTTCCACCACGATAAAAATCACACTTCCTGCACAGCTCTCTCTCTCTCTCTCTGTACTTCAGGAACAGTTTCCCGTCTCAAATCTGTTTTCTGCATTATTCATTCGCTTATTACCCACCAGTCTAGCGTTGTTTACAGCGCTTTTTCTTTTTTCACTTAAATGACCTCGGACAAGAAAGCCTAATTTCTGCTGTTCAATACTGAAGAAATTTAAATTTCTTAAAATTATGCAAAATTGCAGAATATTTTTAAGGTTATCTGCTATAAAAAGCCAGACCAGGAAAATCTCCTTCATGTTTTCCTGTGTTTTATTCTCAGTTACTTTCACACAAAGGCATCTGCTGTGATTTTCACAATTCTGATGAAGTCTCATGTGTATCAGTACTGATAAATGATCAGAATTATAATATTTCTGACTGTCTGAGGCTAAATTGAATCAAATCAGGACTTTGAGAACCGGAATTGAATGGATTATAGAAATCAGTGATGATACTCAGCCCTAGTGAGCAGCCTAGGCCTGAGAGAAGTGGATGTACTGTAGCTGTGGGTAATAAGAAAAGATGAAAAGAACTATTGATAACTTTTTTGTTAAGTTAAGGCCTGATCTGTCTGAAATTCATAGCCAGTGCTCTGACACGGTGCCATCAATATTTGAATGCTGAAAAAGCACAGTGTATCCAGAAAACACATTATATGCTGCAGTAAATGCACTGCCCAAGTGTCCCCTCTCCCCACGGCCTTTCAGCAGCAGACAGCAGCAAACAGGTTGTCAGAGGAGGCCAAGATGATGATTAAGTTTTTAACATTTTCTACAATATTGACAAAGCACTTTAAGCACAAGTTTGTTAGTTAATAATTTAGAAATTAATATTGTCTGTATGGACTTCCCCCCCCCAAAGAAAGTGCACATGTAAAACTGCGGTGTTAAGCGATGCGGTTGAAAAATTTGAGTGCACCTAACTTTTGTGCCGGTACGCCTAAATTTTTAAAGTTAGGCATACCGGTGCGCCCATGTCAAAAAGTTAGTCTAGAGCCCTGTAATGTGATATCAATTAAAATGTTTGTGAAATAAATTTATGCTTATAAGTAGGATGAATATTGTACAGAACCTAGATCAGTGGATGACTAATTTGCATGATTAATTTTGGACAGGAAAGCTGCAATGGACTGGATCAGGCAGTCTTTATCGGTCAAGGAGGATGCTGACATCAGTTTCCTATGGTGTTCTGCTATGAATATTGAGTTCTTCTTAATGTAAACAGATCATGATTTACTACATTGATACTGTAATTCTCAACTTTCACTACTTTATTCCAATTAATTTATTTTTACCTTTTCAGATAAAACAAATAACAATAAAAAAACAAACACACAAACAACTGCTTTTAAATCAGTTCCTCACCTGGTAGGAATTTTGACTCGCAGATATCTGTCGATGGCTATTGCCAGTAGGGAAAAGATGGAGCTCTGGGTGATCATCAGAATCAGGCAAGACAGGAAGAGGCATGTGTAGAACTGAGTGTAATATCCCACACTGATAACGATAGCTAGAGGGATGACCAAAAGTCCCACAGCGATGTCAGCCATGGCCAGAGACACAATGAAGCAGAAGGTTGCGTTGCGGAGAGCCCGGTTTTCATACACCACCAGCACCACCAGTACATTCCCCACCACAGAGGCCAGAGCAATAGTGGTCTCAATGGAGATGTACACCATATCCATGTGCTCGTGAGGTTGGACAGGACAGGAAGTCATTATTACACTTCACAGATCCCACTTATCTTAAAGAAATACATTTAGTTCAGACTTTCCATTTATCATTATTTATGTTCCTTACCTGACTGGAGGAATTTCCTATTTGTGCCATTTTCACAGTGAGTGGAGCTTATGTTCATGGTGGCATGGTGAAGAACTGAACCTCAGAATGTCATTCAAGCTCTGGACAGGACTGGATACCCTGCATCACCACTCTTCTACGTCCTCTACTCTCTCGCTCTCACCAACTCACTCTCTCACAAGTCATAAAATCAAGGGGAGGGACTTTGATTCCTGCAGCATCCTGCAGCAAGAGTTTCACTTGCATTAAGTGTGTATCTGTGTGTGTGTGTGTGTGTGTGTGTGTGTGTGTTTGCGGTTTTTGAGAGGAACTGCGGTCTGTAATAACTGGCAGGAAATACTGTCAAAAGGGCTTAATAATAGCGAGCTTTAACCTCAAGATGGCTCTGCATTAGAACTCATTTTATCTTACCTTGTATGGTGCTAATATCCTGTCGAAACTCACCTTGAAACATTAAGGCATGCTTTCAAAATGTCTAATCTCTATTACTGCAGTGCAATTTTTATCTGAATTAGCCAGCCTTGTATTGCTCTCCTAGAGCTCGTGCAAAAAAAAACTGCCACTCAAAGTATTGGTGCAAGCGAGAGCACATCACTCCAATTTTAGCTTTCCTTCACTGGCATCCGGTTTGTTTACAAATCCATTTTAAAATCCATTTAGTTGTTTAAAGTCTCTTAACAGTTGTGCTCCCTTTTATCTGTCTGAACTGCTGTACCCATATATCACTCTCACTCTGTCACTCTCTTTTTGGGGTTTTTTTTTGTTTAAAAAAAACAGTTTTACTCCCTGACCTTTGACCCAGTGAGAGATATTAACAGTTATTCTGAGATACTTTTTATGTACTATTTTATTGTTTAACTTCTACAGCTCTTTTGTTTTTCTGCATCTCTTACCCTTTCTGCTTTTTGGTCAGCCCTCTTGTTGTTTTCTAAAAGTGCTTTATAAATGAAGTGGTACAATATGGTATTATAAAATGATTTACATATATCAGCCTACAACCAAAGTTGAAGTGCTTTCTAGAATGTAATAAAAATCCTCTAAGAAAATACTACTGCAGCAATGCCTGAAATGTCTTGCCTGTAGTTCTGGCTTTTCATGTGTTGGCACACTGGCATAAAGCCTACCTGGCATGCCTTTGACCCACTTTGGATCAGGGTGTGGAGTGCTACATTACCAGCTTATTTTAGCCAGCTTAGCAAATGGCATTCATAGACTGTATACAGTGGGGCAAAAAAGTATTTAGTCAGCCACCGATTGTGCAAGTTCCCCCACCTAAAATGATGACAGAGGTCAGTAATTTGCACCAGAGGTACACTTCAACTGTGAGAGACAGAATGTGAAAAAAAAATCCATGAATCCACATGGTAGGATTTGTAAAGAATTTATTCGTAAATTAGGGTGGAAAATAAGTATTTGGTCAATAACAAAAATACAACTCAATACTTTGTTATTGCCAACAAAGGTTATGTTACAGAGGTCAAACGTTTACTATAGGTCTTCACCAGGTTTGCACACACAGTAGCTGGTATTTTGGCCCATTCCTCCATGCAGATCTTCTCGAGAGCAGTGATGTCGCCGAGCAACACGGACTTTCAACTCCCGCCACAGATTTTCTATGGGGTTGAGGTCTGGAGACTGGCTAGGCCACTTCAGGACTTTCAAATGCTTCTTACGGAGCCACTCCTTTGTTGCCCGGGCGGTGTGTTTTGGATCATTGTCATGTTGGAAGACCCAGCCTCGTTTCATCTTCAAAGTTCTCACTGATGGAAGGAGGTTTTGGCTCAAAATCTCACGATACATGGCCCCATTCATTCTGTCCTTAACACGGATCAGTCGTCCTGTCCCCTTGGCAGAAAAACAGCCCCATAGCATGATGTTTCCACCCCCATGCTTCACAGTAGGTATGGTGTTCTTGGGATGCAACTCAGTATTCTTCTTCCTCCAAACACGACGAGTTGAGTTTATACCAAAAAGTTCTACTTTGGTTTCATCTGACCACATGACATTCTCCCAATCCTCTGCTGTATCATCCATGTGCTCTCTGGCAAACTTCAGACGGGCCTGGACATGCACTGGCTTCAGCAGCGGAACACGTCTGGCACTGCGGGATTTGATTCCCTGCCGTTGTAGTGTGTTACTGATGGTGACCTTTGTTACTTTGGTCCCAGCTCTCTGCAGGTCATTCACCAGGTCCCCCCGTGTGGTTCTGGGATCTTTGCTCACCGTTCTCATGATCATTTTGACCCCACGGGATGAGATCTTGCGTGGAGCCCCAGATCGAGGGAGATTATCAGTGGTCTTGTATGTCTTCCATTTTCTGATGATTGCTCCCACAGTTGATTTTTTCACACCAAGCTGCTTGCCTATTGTAGATTCACTCTTCCCAGTCTGGTGCAGGTCTACAATACTTTTCCTGGTGTCCTTCGAAAGCTCTTTGGTCTTGGCCATGGCGGAGTTTGGAGTCTGACTGTTTGAGGCTGTGGACAGGTGTCTTTTATACAGATGATGAGTTCAAACAGGTGCCATTCATACAGGTAAAGAGTGGGGGACAGAAAAGCTTCTTACAGAAGACGTTACAGGTCTGTGAGAGCCAGAGATTTTCCTTGTTTGAGGTGACCAAATACTTATTTTCCACCCTAATTTACGAATAAATTCTTTACAAATCCTACCATGTGGATTCATGGATTTTTTTTTCACATTCTGTCTCTCACAGTTGAAGTGTACCTCTGGTGCAAATTACTGACCTCTGTCATCATTTTAAGTGGGGGAACTTGCACAATCGGTGGCTGACTAAATACTTTTTTGCCCCACTGTAGGTGGAAATTATTGCTAGCATACAAATACATACGAATGATCTGATATCCCTGTGTTTGTATTGTTCCTACATCATCATTGGTCCAGGATCAACATTGCAACTGACCAATGGCATGGTCTGAGCATTCAGTTAGCATTAGTCACAATGTTTGCTAATGCAGAAATTATTACTAGCCAACATTAGTAACCAAAATTTGGCTAACAGGAAAACCAAGTTAATAGTATATTTATTATACTGCATAAATTAATAAAGAAAACACCTGAAATGCTTATCATTTGTTTCCAAAGAGAGATTTATATAAACAAAGACAATTTGACAGGTCAAGTTCTCTTGTATTGCTCGTTTCACTTACAGATATAATTCCAATCAGTCACTGCAAATACCTCTTAAGTTTAGAGCAGCTTAAATGTAAGAATGCACATTTATGTGGAAATAAACTAATAAACATTTGACTGTTTGAAGTTTAAAACACAAACTGTTTCCCAGGTCTTTCTTTTGAACTGCTTTTCTATAACATGAATTACCCACAGGTAGTAGAAAAAACTTCATTTACTTATAAAGCTTAATTTAATTGTCCATCCAAGGATGCAAAGACTTTGGCAGCATTACTGAGCGAGCAATCACTGAGATGGTCTTTAGTTGCTTAAGCAAGCAGATTGAATGTCTGCCCATAAGTATATTCAGTAAGATCACTTCACTTTAAAGAAAGCGATGACTCTGGATGTTGTTTTGGCCGGTTGCCTAAAATCTCAGGCCTGAGTGTATGCATTAGGACATTTGTGAGAAAACACTGAATCAGACTTACAGGCCTCTGTCACTCCATAATCAATCTATACACATTATCAGTACTGAGGAAATAACCGTGAATACAGAGTACTGTAACATAGAACCCTGTTGTTGTTTATCCATATCCTTATGACAGTTTCCTTGTTCCCTCTTTTTCTCGTGAAACAGTCCAGTAAAGTTAAAATATTCCTTAGTGGCAATGTGGTTATTAAAAGCTAATGTAACATGCCTAAGAAACATGTATTTGGTTCCATTATTTATTTATTCAAAGTCATGGTTATCTATCCCCATCAAGTTGTCACGCATTGGTTTTACAGGCTTCTTTCTTCGCCTCACACTAGAGTTGGATGTCTCGAGACCGGTCTTGTAAAGTCACGTAAAAGTGGTCTCGAGATCGGTCTCAAGGCCACTTTTATGTGGTCTTGGTCTTGTGTTGGTCTTGACGGACTTCGGTCTTGTCTTGGTCTCGCTGTCTCGGTCTTGATGTCTCAGATCGATATAGTGGTCGGGAGATTTGGAGTCAACAGTATCCATGACACACAACGTAATGTTCGATAATGTGTCATACGCAAAAGCCCCACTCAATTTCCTTTTGCTGCTCAGCTCTCACACAGTGGCTCAGCTATACTTCAATCCCTCCATATTGTGGCCAATCACATGTGAGGATATGGGATATTATCATTATGTGAAAAACAGAGAGGGTGAGAGATGCGACACTCAAGTGGAGAGTCCGTCTGTCCTCTCAGTAAGTGAGTGAGACAGTAGACAGCGGTGAGCAGGGCTGTGCGAGTGCATCGCAAAAACACATAAATATGCCTGACACCCGTAAACGAAGCAGCATCTGGCTGCAGTTTAAAGACTTTTTTGTCTCGGTCTCTGTCTTGGTCTCGTCTTGACTTTGTCTTAGTCTTGACTCGGTCTGTCTTGGTCTTGGTTTAGGCGGTCTTGAAGTGTACCTCACACCAAAAGATTGATTAGTATGTTGCCCTATTATTTATGCTGTCTCACATGAGGTACTATGAAAATAAAAAAGAGCCCCTTTAATCTGTGAATTGCACCACAGTAAGTAAGGCAGTTATTCTGTCACACATAACAGTGCACAGCCCATATTGAACATACTACAAATTCCTCTGTAGTGGCGATACATTTATCAAACATAGTGAAGACTTGTTAAATTTCTTTACACAAAATATTTTTGTCCCAATCTGTCACAGGCTGTACAATGAAATCAGCCACCTGATTGCTCCACAACCTGCATTATGCACAAACCATCATTACCTATAAACAGAAAAAATAAATTTGATTATGGCCTTGCAGGGATCCGCTTCCACATGTGCCACAGGGATTACATGACAGTAACACTTCTATTACCGGTATCAATCAACAAAATTATTCTCAACATCCTCATCAAGCATCCCGGTGCAATGTAGAATTTATTTCACTCTGGCATAATCATTTAGCTGAGTTTTCAGGTGAAACACACACCACTAAGTCGGATTATGCTGTAGATGGGGGGGGGGAATAAAAGGGAAACAAAATGAACAGGTGGAGGTAGCAAATCATTTTACTTGTATCCTTGAATCTCTCCCTTCCTAATTATGTTCTTCCATTTATTTTCTTACAACCTTTCTCCATCTCTTCACTCTGTTGTTAGAACTGCTGTCCCTCCTCCTACACTGCTCCAAAGCAAGTGCCAGCAACAGCAGCCTCTTGTGACTGCAAGCACTCATTACCAGTTGTGGCTAATAGTACTTTTTATTTATGAAAGACTCCTAAATCTTTCATGCAACTATTAGCAATATCGTTTGTTTAATCCGTCTCCTAGGGTTGCCAACCGTCCCTTAAAATACGGAATCGCCCCGTATTTCGAAACAAAAGTACACGTCCTGTATTGAGCTAATAAGGGACGCACTTTGTCCCGTAATACAGTGAGAATCAAAAGTAGTCTATAACTTTTAATGGAATTAACGCTTTGTTTGAAAACATAATTCCCAGCCCCTCTCCTGCTTTGTGACCAATGAGCTGACAGCACACTTATGACAATTCGAGTATGACAATTCAGATTACCGCTCATCTCATTGGTCGAGGAAAGGTCGCTTACGGAGAAAATACCGGAAGACAACAGATGACCACAACAAGAAGCATGGCCAACAGGGGAACAAACGCCGACACGGCGGTGCAAGTCTCGGATGACAGTACACCTAAAGCTGGGCAAACACTGTGCGATTTTTTCAGTCACGTTATTCAGCTCCTGCTCAAACTGCACGATTGACTCGCAGGGGTTAGAAGTTGGTAGGTCACGATGCAGGTCTCACACTATACCGCCCGATGCTCTGATGCGACCTGAGTGCTCACACTGTGCCTCCATAACACGAAGGTTATAACAGAAAATCTGTCGCGCTCTCTCTCTCCGTCTTACACTCACACAGACACACACACCACCACCATCAACTTTGCTAAATTGCTAATGAAAAACATGATCAGGCAGCTGTGATTGAGCAGCAGTGTAAATCCAACTGTTTTCACGGTTGTTGTGGTCGTGATAATTTTGTGATGCCACATCGAAAAGGCTCGGATGAGCTTTCCAAAGTTCTACAAGTTGTGCCTCCATCGCTTGTGTCCAGATCACACGCTGCACAGCCGTGCTGCTCCATCTTTTACACCAACGTTTACGTGTTTGCGCGCGAGCAGTGTGAGCGGCTGTGATGAGACCCTCACGAGCGATTGATGATCGGGAGCTGGTCGTGAGGTGTTAATCACTTCTCGTTACCCCACGTATACTACACGATGCACGATGAAGGCCAAAATCGGTCCGATCACTCAAAAATCGGCTCAAAGTGGGCCTAAAACCGCACAGTGTGAGCCCAGCATTAGAGCAGCAATGTTTGTTCCCCTCAGAGAAAGGGAAGAATGGGAAAAGGAAAACACCTGGCTGGAAAAAGTTAATATGGGCATGTGCAATGAATATCAGCGCTATGTGGCCAGAAGTGTGATAATATAATTTATTTTGTGTAATAAACAACTGCAAGGATAGATGATTACAACAAATAGATGACTAATACATAAAAGTAATACATAGATGAATAATGATGATGAGTTAAGATGCGTAATCATGGGAACAAGCGGGTTTACAAACAGGAGCAGCTGATTAGCATTAGAAAAGCTGAAATAATATTTCAACTGAAGCCGATTGTACTAAATGCACTAAATGTGCACTGTTACAAGAATGTTTTTCTTTCTATTGTTTTCTATTATTTTAAGTTAAGCAGGACAGAGTTCTTTTAAAGAAAGATTTACTTATATTCTCAAAAGTTAAGCATGACAGGCTTCTGTTTAAGAAGGAGACCTGTTTTATTGTGTTAATGTTGTCATTTTGAGCTAAAAATAAATGGCTAAATGATCATTTGTTTCACATGTGTTCATATCACAAAGAATACACATCTACTTAAATCAAATTCAAGTCAAAGGGTTAAAAAAATAATTTCACACACAAAAAAAGAGCTAGAAAATTCACCACACTGGGAAGGGTGAAGACAACTGGGTCGCCCGGCCCTGGCCACGAGGTGTCCCTTATTTATTTTTCAGGGAGTTGGCAACCCTACCGTCTCCTGACGTTTCGATGTGACACTACTTAACTGTTCGCAAATATTGTCGCATTTTATGTATTTATATGTAGACCAGAATGCCAATTTAAATTTTATGTATTTTGGATATTTGGAAAAAGTCTGATTTTGAAAATAAGATAGCTAATGTTATGCTAATAGCATTAGCAAGATGCTAGTTGTACTTATTTCCTACTCTGAAAAATACTAATTAATGCAGAACACAAGAGACAGCCTATGGGTCTAGAATCTGCTTTATACCCTACCTTGAATGTACAATATTGTTTTCTTGGAGCGGGCTTTGTTTTTATATTTTTAAAGTTGAGGTATAGTTTAACCCAGATCAACTGATCACTCAGGGTTGATATGCTGGTTCTTCATTGCATTACAAACAATGTTATTGACAGTCAAGCAGTATTTTAGCTTCTAAGAAAAGGCAAACTGTAATATTAAATATTAAACTTGGATCTAAATATTTTAATAAATTAAGAAGAGTAGTATTTTGAAGTGTGTTCCTATTCATTGTTGCATTGATTTTTCACACCCTCAGTCTGGCTTGTGTGCTCTGTTTCTAACTCAATTTCTAGCTGCCCCAGTTCAGGTTTTGTTTTGACCTATGCCAAAAATAAAGCTGTGGGTTTTTAGCTTAAGTTTCACTTTCACGAGTCTGCATTTGGGGCCTACTTTCCTGCTTGCTGCACACAGATCCTGACAGTTTTGTGCTCAGCCATTAAATACTTGCATTATTATTTATGTTAAATGAACAATAATGGAAATGTGTTCAGAACTGTTTCAGAGCACATGCATTGATTTCTCCAGAATCCTTTTTGTTGCTAATGCAGTGCTTCACAAGTCGATGATTGCCATTCAATATGATTTTAAGGTTTTTCGAGTTCTCTGGATTCATTAAATCTTTAAGCTCCTGAAAATCTTTGCTTTAAAAAAAAATTAAACGTTTATTATTAAACTGTGGAACTATTTAGTCTTTCCAATGTGAAATCATGATCATTTTTATTTAGTCTAAGCCTCTCTGGCATGCTCATGTTAAACTAAACAATGTTTTATCAGTGTTCGCAGCTTGTAGACAAGTAAATGAAATATGTTTTCCATCCTTATTTCTTAATTAGCTACTGTAGTGTTTATTGAAACAATGTGCAAGCAGCAGCATTATAGTGCAACAGTAGAGACACACGGTATGAGTCAAAGGTAGCCTAGGTCTAGTGCTTTCCCTGGACATTTTAAATAGAAGTATAACATAATGCTTAATGCTTTAGTTTTGCAAATAGATTCAACTGGTCACTTGTCAGGAGGTGCATGATAACGTCACATAATAAAACTGAGGGTTGTTGAAGTAGCTCACTTTTTATCATTATTGGAGACTCCCTTGTGGCTGTTACTTTCAGACAAGCCCTGACGACTAGGCTTGTCTCGTCGTGCACACTTACTAGGGAGCACAAAGGCATGGTGTTGTTATAGCAACATGGCACTTGCATGTTACATAACATTTATATTGGTATTTTCATGGACAGTATGATATTGCATGACCCTAATAACTGGTGCAATGAACATGGTACATTTAGATGACTGGTACACTGGTTATGGCGGTTTAGGGTAAATTAAAGAACCCCTCCTGCACTTTACAGTGCTCTGGCTTTATGTGTTATATTATAACCACATACTTGCAGCAGAGAGAGAATCACTCACTTCCCAAAACATGTTTTTTTTTGTTTTTTTTTTAACTGTCACCATGCATGCTCACAGTATACATAGTTTCTTATACTGCATTTTTGTAATTTAAATAAATTGTTTTTAGTACAGATCTGTTTCACTGTTAAAAATTTGTACTGATACTTCACATTATGACATTTTTAAGCATATTGGCCAATACCAGTCAGCAACTCTCCTGTCAGCTTAGGGGAGAGTTGTTGTAAAATCACATATTTGTCTAACCTTATTTATGGTCTGTTTAAGGGTTGGTCACCTTACCCATTCAGGCTCTAGAATGATATTTTCAAAACAAGGACTCCCTAACAGAGTGACAAAATATTTATGTTGCTATATTTTGCTAAACCTGTAATTTATCTAATATAACATAAAGCTGCTTCTGTAAACTTATAATAATTATTAGCAGATGTTTTTAGTATAATCTGGCCAAGTTGATATCAGGATATATCTCATTTCCTCTCAGCAGAAAGACTATGAGGGTTCTTTTTTTAAACTGTTTTTCTAAACCACATAATGCAACATGCCTACAGTTTGGTTTCTTTTTCTTTTTTGTTAGGCCAGAAAAATATTAAAGTGCAACCAGACATTCGTTAAAACATGCATATTGAAAACCATGCAAAACCTTAGTGTGTGGTCAAACATCAAGAAAAAAACAAGCGTCATTGAAAGTTAAGAAAAAAAACTTCCTCAAATGTTTCACCGGAAGGAGATGTGGTGATAATAGTCTTTTTGCACATAATGCAGCTGCACCATTAACCTGCACACACCAACCAGACTGGACGCACAATGAAGGAGGAAGACACTATTTATACCGTGGTGGAAGTGCTCATTGCTGTTATTTGCTGTCTGGGTAACATGCTGGTAATTTTGGCCCTTTGGATCAGTAGAAACATTCAGCAGACAACCTTCTGCCTTATTGTCTCGCTGGCTGTGGCTGATTTTCTAGTAGGTTGCGTGGCAATACCATTGGCTGTAGTGGTGGATGAACGAGTGAAGACTTCATTCAAGACCTGTCTCTTCATCAGCTGTGTGGTCATCCTGCTGACTTTTGTTTCAGTTCTGTGCCTTGCAGCTATTGCTGTAGACCGTTTCCTTCGGGTGTGTATCCCTATCAGGTAGGATGGCCTGCATAACCAGATCTTTAATTTATAAGCATTCACCATACTAATAACTTTATGAAAACTTTATGTAATTAAAAATAATTACAATTAGTTTGAAACTAATAGGAATTTTTTTTACTTATAGGTACAAAAGGACTGTAACACACAGACTCTCTTGTTGTGTGGTAGCAGCATGTTGGCTTGCTGCAATTCCTCTCAGCTTTACTCCTATGTTTGGATGGCACGAGAATGAAACTTTAAATTATACAACTTGCAAGTTTACAGATGTCATCCCAATGTCATACCTGGTTTATTTCAACTTTTTTCTCTGCACATTGACGCCTCTGTTGGTAATGACTGCTTTATACATCTATGTGTTTTGCACAATCAGAAGAAGCCTTCGAGACAAACCAGGGAGCCATGCCCGAAATTCTTACAATTACTTAAGGAAAGAGAAACAGCTGGCGGGATCTCTGTTTCTGGTACTGGCCTTGTTTGCCCTGTGCTGGCTCCCTCTCCACATAATGAACTGTATTCAGCACTTTGGAAATAGTGAGGTACCAAAACAAGCTTTTAATGTTGGGATTGTGCTCTCTCATGCTAACTCAGCTGTCAACCCAGTTGTCTATGCATTCAAAATACAAAAAATCAAAAGAGCATATCTAAAGATCTGGAAAGAGTGCATTTCATGTGGAACAGAAAAGCAGGAATCACAGATAAGCCAGACAACAGACAAGTCCAGCAGTAACAATGATAGTCTGGCCCAAAATGAATGAAGGCTGACGTCCTTGTTTGATTCTATTTTATTAGGGATCAAATTTGATTGGCTTTTGAAATGTATGTATTAAAACTAGTGAGTTGATGATTACCTTGGTGTGTGTCAGGCCTAGAACCAAATATTATATTATTTAGATACTCATATGTTTGCTAGGTATTCAGTTTTAAATTTTCATCCATCCATCTATTCTCTTATCCAATTCAGGGTCACAAGATCCCAGCTGTTATAGGGAAAGGGGTGGCAGTACCCCCTGGACAGGTTGCCAGTCTGTCACTGGGCACACTAAATATTAGTTTCTTTTAAATGTGGAAATTTAATCCATCTCAGCTTACATCCTTGGAGTCCATGTCATTTAAACTAGTAATGATGCCGCTTTAGTTCACTTCATTAAGGCCAACTAGGGGACTAAACATTTTTTTTTAATATAGCAGTTTCACTATCTAGCCAAAGCTTTAAATATTTGCTGTAGCTTACTGCTGAGTTGTTTTAGAGATAGCCCTAGTGTGTACAGATGTAAAGCACATGTTTCTGTCTATATTGTGTAAACTGGTGCAGAAAAAAAGACCAACTTCCTCTTGTTTTTAAAGTTAAGTTTTTAGATAAAGTTTCATATCACTCTTTCTCTGTTTCTGTTCAAGTTCTAGTTCGTCATATGTTGATATGAAGACTCTCCATTAATATCAACAGACAGTGTATTCTGTTCGAAAATTATATTCACTGTTCTTTGAAGTGGTAGTTAAAGTAAAATAAAATGGAATTGTGTAGGGGTAACTGATGCCTGAGTTCTGACTTTTATTAAACTAAAAAATCATTGACTTCAGAATTGAAGAATGACATTTCTTTGCCTTCAGAAACTCCTGGGTTGCGTTTGCAGTATGCAGCAGCGCTGTCCAATCAGTTTTGCAGCAATTTGCTGTGCAGAGTATAGCTTTTTTAGAGTGTGCAATTCATCATGTTATGTCTGTCAGCACTCACATCTTCAGTACCTTCAGTACCCACATCTCCAGACCTTGATAATGACACTGCTTGGCAGTAAAATATTCAATTCATTAAAATGAAATGAAAATGGAGGAACATTTATAAAATTCTTAAGCCACTAATGCGTCATTTTATATATATATATATATATATATATATATATATATATATAGTTCAACCATCAAGACTTAATAAAGAAATGATTATGCTAGGTTTAAGGAAAAAATTCAATGTACAACCTTTTAATTTTATTAGAAATTTTATTATAGTAACTGATTTTGGATAATGTTTTCAGATATGTTTATTTAGAAATGTTTCCTTTAGGCGGGCATTTACATTGACGTCTACATGTTTCTATAAAAAATGCAAGCCAGTAAAGACAGGGATTAAAAAAAAGAGGGGTATATACATACATAACTCAGACTACCTTCCCCTTAGCCCTCAGATGCAGACCCCGGATACTGATTTTGGATAATAAATGTAATGAAAACAACTTCAGACAATCAGTACGATTATTTTATATGTATCACTGTGTAAATTACTGTACATTAAAACTCATCAGACTCAACTGGCAGTATCAATATTCTTGGCAGTATTCTTCTCTTTGAGTCTATAGTACAGATCTATTCTATACAAACTTTCCTTATATCTTTGCAAACATATTTTAAAGAACCTGAAAAAAATTATAGCTTAGAAGGCAAACATGGGAAACAGAGCTTCGAGTTCTTCTTTTTTATGTATAGGTCTTGTATCTTTTGTTACTTTGTGGTTAGTTGCGATACTATCAAGAATTCCTTTTTCAGTTTACCCGTCTGCTAACCTAATGTTGCATAGTTCTTCCACTAAGTTGCAAAATGCAAAATTTTGTTCATGTAAAACTTTTACTGTGATCTTTCTGACAGTATTAATATCAACGTAATACAAATTCCCTAATGTGACACTGGATATTAAATACTTGTGGATTTACATATTCTGTCAAAGAAATTGTTTTACAAATCTGAAGTCATACTGGAAATTAGATGGCTAACATTTGCTCATTGAAATGCGTTCTTTAAGCTATACATTTTGTCATTGAATTATATTGCAGCTCATTTAAAATCAACTTGTCAAGTGAAAATATGCCTGTTTTTTATTCTGTAAATCTGTTATTACTATATCAGATATATACAATGCAGGTTAAAATACAATACAGGTCCCAAAGTTAAGATCATTTGTGGAGCTATAATAGTCTTTTTGCCACAAGATGGCATCAGAGTGGCTCCTTCAAGCACTTATTGTACCTCTCAAGGAAGGTAATAGGCTGTATAGTTATCACCTGAATAGGATTGAGTCCATCCCACAAACTATACAACCTACTACCTCACCTTGCTAGGCTCAACTTCAAACCCAAATGAAAAGCCTTAATAACAAGGCTTTGGTCAGTATACACCAATTAGAAAGGGTAGACAGGTTCTACTGTTCGATTACATAATTAAATGACAGTCTTTCTTTGGACTGCAGTTGTCTTTAAACAGGTGTGGGTAGATTATTTGTATTTTCATAAGTGATGCGTTCCTTTATCCAGGGAGCTTCTCGTGCACATAGGATTTGGCATCTCCGCAGATTAACCTGTTTCCTTAGGAAAGACAGTAGATTGTATAGTTATCTCAAAAGGAGGATGTAAACCCCACAACTATTCAATCTACTACCTCAACCTTAAGGACAGATAGTTTTTCACGTAGCAGTAGAAAATGTGTCAGTCAAACTGTGAGACAAAGAGAAAAAACACACGTTTTTAGATGTCAGTATTCACCTCGGAAAAACAGTTGCTGAAATATTTTAGTGTCGTTTCTTCATTTTTCGACTGACTACACACTATAGACCACATCGATTAAATACACTGATACCACAGAATGATGTAGTATGGTAGCAGATTTACCAAGAATTACTTTCTAGCTTCATTTCCACATTCCACTGTAACCTAAGCTCTAAAGTCAAGGCCTAGTTCATTATAGAGCTGCTGTGTTTGCGTAACTGATATCCTGTATCTGACTACTGGCTCTTGACATATGAAATATATTTGACAAGTGTTAAAGACTGAAATGTGACAGACATGTTACCCTGTGTAATTAAAGTTAATAAAAAAAAAATAGCACATAAAGTAAGACAAAAGTTTATAATAATTTGTCCATAATTCAAGACAACTAGAAAAACCAAGTTCTTTATAATCATGTCTTTTTTTTATAGTTTGCTTCCCTCCATCTCTACAACCAGAAAGTAATGCATAACGAAGGAAGAAAAATGGCTGTACCTCAGCCATTTTAGGGAGCTGTTTGGCACCCATCCTCAACATCTGTGGAGCGACTGTCTCCTCCTTGCAATTCTTGAAAACATAGACCTCTCCAAACAATGTTGGGGAATGTACAAAGAGCAATGTAAATTGGTTGTTCTTGGGTGTTTTTGGTGGTGGTTGTTGTGTGTGTGTGTGTGTGGGGGGGGGGGGGGGGGGGGGGTCTTTAGTAGAGAAACGGAAGGTTTGACTTCTCAAAATTGCCCTTTTTGCTCAGTCAGCCAATTTAAAGCCACTGAGAAAGAAGTTTCTTTACTGTGCCAGCTGGAGTCTGGGACACAAGCTGGGTGGAGCTGTCCAAGTCCAGACAGAACCATGCTTTGGTCGAAACAGCTCAGCCCAGGCAGTGTTGTGGTAGATGACCAGACCGTGCAAAGGCTGGAACATTTTGCATAAATTTGCATGTGAACGGTGGTCACTGAAAAGCTGCTTGGCTGCTCATTAACATTCTGAATTCCTCTTTGGCCCAATTAATGTCAACAGTGATTGAAATGTTTTGGCAGTCTGTGTGGCTGTGGTGACAGGGCATGCTCACTGGGGCTTGAGGGAGTGAGTGGCATTAACTGAGATGATGAATTAATCAGATGCTTAATGGTACCAGATTCTTCTAACTGGCTGGCCAATGCAGAGGGGATGGAGAGAAAGCAAGAACAAATTTGTCAAATTTGTGTTGTGACCAACTATCACTATACGATTCACTAATAATTTATAGCTAGGTTTAACATCTGTTTACAGTAATAATATAACTTGCACCATTTCTTCCATTCAGTCAGCATGATAAACTAGCACCCCACCTGCATAATGTAACATGATATGTGACCGTTTAGACTCATATGTTTCTTAGAAGAATTTCGCTTTTTACAACCGGAAGTGACACTTTAAAATAGTCTTATTCACAAGCTGCAGATCAAGGGGAAATGGCTGCTCTGTTGTTCATCCATAACTTTTATCTGATACTCAGAACAATTAGCATTCCAATCAGTATATCACTGACACAGTTATTCTCTTTTGCCTCGGGTATGTATATATGCCCAGAGAAGCTCATTTCACAGCAGCAAACTTACGACTTCTTAACGAAATCTGTGTTGTCAAATGCTCAGATAGCAAACAACTGAGTATTTAGGCAATAATAATGCATAAAAAATACCCATTTCAAACTGGCGCTGGTCCGTGATGATTTGCGGAATACAGGGCATGAGTGTCGGGGACTGATCTGGGTTCTCCTATGCTGCTCCTTCCAATGTTTTGTGCCAAGAAATGGGCATTGTCTGCCCTCCAAGCTGAATCTCAGTGAGACAAAAGTGGGTGATGTCGTGGATGCAGCATGGCAGAGCCCATAACTGAGGGGGGAGGAGAGTGTTGGCAGCCAAGCAATCAGAGAATGCCATGTCAGACAAGGGTTGTGATGCCACACAGTAAGGTATGGTGGTGTAGCCTGCTGCCAGATGCTCAGTGCATTGCCGGCTATGTGAGCTAGGTGTATACTACTAAAGAAAGGTCCATTGTTCCATAAGCATGCTTCGTCCATATGTTGAACAGGTATTTATTTTTTGTGTGAGTCCATCCTGATCCTGTTTAAACTAAAGTAAAAAGAGTGAATATACATCTTGTGGGCAGTATGTCTTTATATTAAAACATATTTCATGTCAACTGAAAATCAAATAGCTGACTTTTTTCAATTTCTTACAAGAAGTACTTGCTAAAAGGATTGAGCAATTCTTTTAGAAAGAGGATTCAGTGTTATTTACTCGCATTCTGTTAATTTTTAGTAATAGCATTTCATGGCACAGCCAAGAGGTGGAGGGTGTTAGGTTTGGTGGGGTCAGGATCCCATCTCTACATTTTGCAGATCATGTGGGTTTTTTAGGCTTCTGCTTACACTGCCTTGGGATGAGAAATTAGCATGTCCAAGTTTGAAACCATGGTTCTCAGCCAGAAAAGGGCACTATGCATGAGTGGGAATGAGTTTCTGCTCCAGGTGGAGATGTTCAAGTGTCTCTGGGTCTAATCCCACACGCTGGTGTTCATTCTTGTGGCGACAAGGTAGACCCACTGGACCACCATTAAATATCTGCTTCTGATTCGAACAGGGCTAACTCCCAACAGCATGCTAGAATACCCTTAGACTGGTTTTAGTTTTTGAATCTCTGACCCTATAACAAATTAAATGTGCCCAGATCTGAAGGACATTTGGTGTGGACTTCAGTTGGTCTATAGTTCAGAGTTGCTGTGCTGATTTGCAGTTAATGCAGTAAATTCTGTGTTTAAAATTATTTAACATATGAGCTGTTGCTGTTTGTTATCAGTGGTTACATATCGGCTTCCTCTTTAATACATTCAGCTCAATGGTATCTGAATTGCTGCAGTTTTTTCTTTTTTTTTGTTTTCCAATGAAAGTGCAGTGTAAAGATATTTTAAGATACTACTGAAAACTTACTATAATTTTATTTTTGTAATTCTAAACACTTCCACTGAGGAAAATTGTGCATTAACCATGGACTAAACTAAAATAACATTTTACATCACTGCTAAAAGGCTAATGCTGACAACTTGCACTTTTAAAATATTTTCATCTAATGTGAAGTAAAGTGCAAGAGTGGGTTTGTTTATTTTGTGGTATTTTACTACTGCGATGAGGCTCGAAGGCTTCTGTCTGTGGTTCATATTTTGTTACAGGCTGGGAAGTTTTCCTCGGTCTATAACTGCAGGCCATGTTCCTGTCATGCTATACATACTTCTGAGTTAAGAACAGCTTCACATATGAATCTTTATATACACATACAGTGACATTCTCATGAGACCTGGGTTAAAAAGAAATCTTAGCAAATACTCTTTAATGTCATATTTTTGTCAACATTGGCTCCTTAGTATCAGTACAGTGAGTGTTTGCAAGTGTAAATGATCACATGGCTGTGTTTTTAAAGTAGAGCTTTTACTAGCAATAGTAGGAAACTACTGTTATATGATCTGTCCTCTTTCTGACTTAGATACAGATATTAGCAAAATTGCTAATATAGTGGTGAACCATCTCTCATGGCTTTTGCTCGTAACTTTGTTGATTTCAAGACTGTGTAAAACGGCTGATGTCTAAAGAGTGAGACGTGGTGTTTATAGCCCAAAATTATTTTTTTCTTTAACAGGAAGAGCTGAAGTGTGTATGTGGCACGACTTGATAAAAAAGCAACACCAAAAGAGAGACTTTGATCCTGGTAACTACAAAGTAACTCCAATTACGGGGAGGAGAGAAGCACAAATAGCAGAGGATATGGCTTTCCAAACAACATGTCATCAAGCAGCAAAGCAAGTTCATTTGAGGAGAACTTGGGGGGAGGAGGGAATAAGTTCATTTTCTTTCTCGTTCTCTCTCTCTCCCTTTCTGCCCATCCTCCCTGCGTTCCTCCCACTCCTTTTTTTCTTCATTCAGCCTTTCTGTACAGTATGCAATAATAGTGTTGCACACACTCAACACAAACTTAAGAGCTGACTCGACTGTATGCAAACAAAGCAGCACATGCCAAAATGTTTACAAAGTCAATTCGCATAAGTCTAATTCATGCAAGAGTGTAATTTGTCTAAAAAATGAATTTTCCTGTAGATTTACTAACTTAAACTATTAACGCTGCTTTCAATAGCTTTTAAGATTGAAAACAAACACTAATAAACCAGAGAGGCTTGATGTGAAACATAGTGCTGTAATCCTTAATACAAGCCCCTTCATGTATTGTACAGTGCTTGCAACAGATGGATCTGGTTCATACTGGTTTTCAAACAGGCCTGTCAAACAGCAGTATTCAAGAAAACTACATTAATAATCTAGTTTCACTGTATGATTGAAACCACAGGATGCTTTTTCATTTTCGCAGTAATAGATGTTTAACAGCAGATACAGTGCAGCGGGGGGATTTTTTGATGTTGCAGAATTCGTGCATCTATGCAGCAGTCCTGCAACACAAACACCAAAGTTCTTAGAAAAAAGCACCAACTGCCTTTTTATTACAGAGAATTTCCTGTTTGAAACGTGGGGCTAATAATCACTTTTTTTTTTCCAAGGGCAAAGTTTGTTCAAACTACTGCAGTTACAATGTCTTTAGGCTACGACTTGCTGTAAAATATGCCAGAATTTTTATTTCTGCTGCAGGTTTGTGCTTTAAGAGGCAGTAATGTCAGTATTAAAATTTCTTTTTACTTGGTGGCATGTGTTTTTATCAAATAGTGCTACGTAAACAGACTTCTCACATCAGTAAGTTTATACAAAAGCTTTGCTTGCAATGCATTTAGCAGAACAAATAGCATGTGGAACAAAATCCCTTCTCAGTAGCGGTTAAGATTTAGGCTTTGTGTTCGGTGCAAGCGAATTAGACACGTGTACAGTGTGGAAGGTGACAGTAAAGGGAGTGTAAAAGTGCAGACATGAATAAAGGGAGGCTTGAATACAAAGAGGAACATCAAGGCCTAAACAGAAAGATAATCAAAAATGAGAAATACCTGAGGGTTTGTTTTTGTTTTTTTGTCAAGATCAGGATAGCGTTCACCAACAAACAATAAGGCGGTGGTGCAGACGAAAAATAAAGGCGGCTTAGAAAAGAGTCAAGAATACATTTCCACATCCCTCTCTTTTGCTTGCAAGACTAGGGAAAGGCTGAGTAGTGTACCAGCAAGCAACCCCACTCGAACAGGGGCTGGGGCTTGAGAGCAGTTTTTGGGCCATGCCCTCCTCTCTCCCTGCCCACTTTTGCCTTACTGCCAAGAGAGAGAGACAGTAGGAGAAAGGGAGCTCGGCAAACAAATCACATAGTCACTAAATTTTACTTACATGGTTCCACAATATATACAAACTTCATGTGGCTTAGAATTGAAGTTCCCCACACTAAATGGGAAAAGCCATATGAAGCAAAGATTATGTGTCATCAAATAGACATCTCACTTTACTGTAGGATTTGCAGCTGGGAGGGGATAAGAAATGCAGAGAAAAAGACAGAGATGTAAGCTTGGGCAAAGAAATCAGAAGTGAGTACTTACATGCTGTGTTGTAACAAAGCCAAAAGGTTTGACAGATTTATCTACAGTTGGGAAAGACTTCAGTATTCCTGTAGCATTTCAGAGCAAATGAGTTAAAGGCTTCTCTTGGAGCTGAGCATTAAAGGCTTTTGTCAGCAGTTGGCATCATTCCCAGGTAGTACATGCCTCCCATTTTCATCGTCGCTCAGGACGTCTTTAGTTGTTCTGCACCTGCCTGTGTCTTTAGTCAGATTTTGAGCAAAGCAGCAAAGGCAGAGTTCGCCTTTCAGACTTTGGTGTAGTTTTGTTGTAGCTGAGAGTGGAAGGCCCTGTTTACTGTCAACATAGCGAAATAAATGAGTGGCCTCGGGTGTTTACCACAATACAACCTGAAGTAACAAACTGTGTCATCGAGCTATGAAGCAAAAACAAAGGCAACAGTGCAGCCAATCTGTGAAAATAAACAGATTCAAAATAATGTTGCACACGGAGCTTCACCGAGAAATGAAAATCACTTTGATAATCCCATATTCCAGTCTTGAATAGAGCGTACAGGTTTAATGTTCGAGGGTGTCCCTGCCAAGAATGCCACAGACAATGCATCTTTCCTCAGGCAACATCCAAGACAGCTTCCTGAGTGACGTCACTGAGTCTTCATTTTTCTTTTATTCATTTCTTACACATACTTTGAAGCCTTTCTCTTCCAATGCAGTCTTCGATCCAGAACATTTCTGTTGATAATCTTGAAGACTATATACATTGTCAAAGAAAGAAAGCGTGGCTCTTTGCTTTTTTTATATCTCGACAGGGTGAGGAAGACGTAGGAGCTGCAAACTCCTTGCACAGATCTTACTCTGTGTCTTTCCCGTTCTGCTCACGAGCTTGTAAAAGTTTCAGCTGCAAAGATTTGGGCCAGCCTCCGCTGGCACCATTTCAAAAGAGCACTGCCTGTTTCAGAAGAACAGCGAGGACAAATCTGTGAGGAGAGCGCTGTCTTTTTGCACTCTCTCCCACCACCCACACTCTCTTGGGGGCTCAGGGCAGTGACCGCTCTCAGGACTTTTACTCTGCTCTCAGGGTAATGTCAGCTCATGCCAGCTCAATCCTTAAGGCAGCAGTACATCTGTTAGAGATCCACGGTGGTTTGAATCGCTCAAGCAAGCCTGGTCTCTATCACAGACACCCAGAGAATAGGAAATGCAAGCTACAGCACTCTTTCCTGGATACTTTGTCCTACTTTTCAGATGTGTGTCAAGCTCTCACGAGGCTCAGCACTCCTTGTGTTACAGTTCGCACAAGATCCTGGCTGCTCTGCCTTTTTCTTTTTTTCTTTTCTGCTCCAAGTGGCCCCGGGATTCTCGTCTGACCCTCCACGTTGCTGCCTTCTTAAGAATTTATAGCACTCCAACTGTGCTTTTTATGCAACTTTTACACAGATTGGCATTAAAGAATAATGAACTCAGTGACAGGAAGTGCAAAAAAAATTAGGTTTATGTTTTTACTGATGCAGTAATTTAGCCTGAGTAGTGATTTTCTTATAGTCTAAGAGTAAGCTCTGGGTCTCAAGGGGTTTTAGTTGTTATTCTAATACTTTTTTGAGTAGTGGGCAGTACTGTGCTATAAAATCTAAATAAAGAATAAACTGTTTTTTTGCTTTTTGACCACACCTCGAGTTTGTGTCAAATTTCTAGATTCTGAATTCTTCCCTGCTATATTGCAACATTGTATTACTTTTGCTATCTATACTCAAGAAACACTATGACCCTTCACGCAGCTATTTACAAGTATCACATATGAGAAGCACACTCACCTATGCATATATGTGTATCTTTGTGTTTATTGTATATTTTTACAGGTTTAGTTGGTGCCAATGTGTAAGGACTCTCTTCACTGGGACTCTACCCTTGTTTACATTTGTCATCACCTAGTCACCTACAATCTAAGTCAACCTTTAACCTTTTTCAAGAGTGTTATGGCTAGGTAGTTTCAGTTAATACACTCAATGCTATACAGCCTTTAGTTGACCTGCTATTATCCAGCTTGGAGGATTTTATAAACAAGAATGAGCTACTAGCGAGGCTTCTGAGAGAGCCAGTGTTTCTAATTTGTTCCTTCATTGATTTGGCAATTTTTTATGTTTGTGCCTTAGCAAACTTTGGTTTTCAGCATGTTTTTTAATCTTCCCATCAATTTAATCCTTGGAAAAGCTCAATTATGAAAATAGAAAGATATTTTATTGTTTCACCCTTTACTAAAATCAATATATCAGTGGCATAAATGAAGAGGTTTGTTCATTTAGGTGTGTCTGTTTGTCCATGTTGGACTCAAGTGGCCTGTATTATAGCTGAACACAGTATGGTATCCATGGATTTGTACCCAGCCATCTCTACACTCACTACAAATCCTAAAAGAGGTTTGGGATTGTTTAGCTTTTTCTCTTGCATTAGCAATATGTCAAGATTTCCACTAACAACTCTGTTTACAGGGTTTTTTCCTGGCATCAAATGGGCCTTCAGTGGGGTGATCATGGTGTACAGCTAAAACAATGAGTCTGTCTCATTATTTGTCCGGAATCCATGCATTTTAAAAAATGATTTCTGAACATTATAAATAAAAATCTAAACAGAAAAGCAACATTTTAAAATGATTTAACTTTTCAGCCTCAGTTCTTAAAATTAGTGCTTAGATGGGGTACTATTGTAACAGTCAATGTCAGCAAGTATACATTCACTGAAGCAGTTTAAATGTTTCGTTGAGATTTTCCTTGACTTTTAGGTGACGAAATGATGAGGACTTTCCCACACGCGAGGAGTAGAAGAAGAACTAAGCAAGAAGAGCTCGGTAAATCAGAATATAAATATGATACCATAAAGACCTTAAAATGAATGCAGTTATTGTGTTATGTCTGTACGTGAATTGTGCTTGTATGCTTGAGAGGTTTGATCTTTGTACAATCCAAGCTGCTATTTTTGTTCCTGAATAACATATTTCCATTTATAATGAATGGAAAAGACCTCCTGCCATTGTCTTCTTTGCTATCCTTCCACCTTCCTCAGACAGTCTTCCCTTTGAGGATAAACTCATGTAAACCAGATTTCCCTGTTTCGTCTTCATTGTTTGTGCTTCCTGCAATATGGGCCTTCTCTGAGTTGATTCACTCGGTTTTAGAGTGCCACCGGGTTCACGTCCTTACCAGCATGCTGTTTCAGCACTAAACCCATGGGTGAACTAAAATACCACGATCATGCCCCCTCCTCAGGTCCAAGGTCAAGCTATATGTATTTCAACATATATCTTCTTTGCTTAGTGTTTGCACAACTGCTTTGAATGGCCTCCATTTCACCATAACAAAGATTAATGTGTTTTCATTTCATTCAGGCTTGTTGTTACAGTTGTTGGCATAGTAAGAGCTGCTTTTACAGCCGCTCTGGTGTAGTCTGTGACACTGCTTCTCATTGCTTTGACGATGTTTACTATCTTCCTCGTGGTGATAAAAATAAAAATAAAATGGGCTGGAGACACACTGTATGGTGAGAGACACACTGTATGGTGAGAAACACGCCGTGGTTTCTGTCTCTTTAAGATCGTGATGGCTTCTCTGCTGCTCCCTTAAGGTCACTCGCCCTCCTTAGGCCGCCTGCCAGCTGCCATGTTACTGTCAAGCATTTGCAGAAATGCCAGCAAGGCCATTAGTCCAGAGCGTTTTCAGCAGTCAGCAGTCTGGACAGTGTGAGCTGCACAGTGATGCAGAAAAACAAAGAGTCTGGCCCATATAAAACTACAAAACACAGTGCTTTTCCGTCTTTGTTTCCTATTACTTGTTATTGTTCACTTCTGCTTTGATTTATTTCCTCCCATTCCCTCTGTGAGCACTCAGGCTACAGCCGCATGGGACACGATGATGAAGAAAACCTCCTTTTTAACTGTGAATGTGACAGCTTGTGATTCAAGCCGTCATTTTTAAAATATGTCGAGATGAATCAAATTACAGTTTCTCCATGTTCCCTCTGGTGTCTCCCAGCTGCTTCATGCATTGTTTTCTGTCTCTTGGGGTACAGCAGCATCTGGTGGTCAGCTGAGGAAATGACACTTTGTTTTTGATAGTGACACTAATTTTTAATCTCTATTTTTAAATGAAAGCAGGAAGGAAATCGCAGGGCTTGTGGTTATAACCAGATCTCTAGATTCAGTAGTCTTTTTGTAATGCAGTGTGACTGTGCGGCTACACCTACCTGAATTAAGACTGCACATTTTTGTTTGTTCTGAATCTCTTTAAATTTCCATCTTCCATGTTTCTCCACAGAGTTGATGCTAAAAATCAAAACAAAATGTGCACAGATGGTGAATAGCTGATTATAGTAATCCCAGTTGAACAGTCATGGCATCATGTTTGTCTGCAAGTTCATGGGGGGACCTGTTGCTTGATGAAAATCCTCTTACAACTTGTATCACATGACTACTTTGTGGGCTTCACTGTTTATATGGAGGCTTGTGAGTAGATGAGACACCCTTGCCTAAGAACCACACACCTACTAAAGAATTGTATGTCTATAAATGAGTACATTTTGGTTGTAATACATATAAATATGTACAAGTAGGTTTAAAATCACACGATTTTTGCTGGATGTCTTACAATTCATGCCACAAACACATCATGAAAGAGGCCTGGATGAATGGCAAGTACAGTATGTAAACATTCCATGCAGCACTTTAGAGCTTTTGATAGTCCTTACCATGCAAGCATTTTTCATCTTTTTTTTCCTTTTCTCCTCATGCCATCAGGTTTATGGATGAAGAATGGTTATTACTGCGCTACCACACTCAGTTTCCAATGATACAGGCCAAGTAGCGCTAAACCAATAAGAAGGGAAAGCTTTATGTGCTGCTATCGGGTGGACCTACTTAGGCCCAGTGACCTGTTAATCTAATATATCCACCATTGCATTTGCAGGCTATAGCAAGAGTAAGAGTTTGACTGCTTTATAAATTGTTTCTTTACTACTTTATTAATTGTTTTTGTAAAACTGTCATGGACTGAATGATTCTTCTTAATGCTTCTCAAGCTTCTTCCTTGAAATGAAACAAAATATCTTTGGGTCTTGGACTTTTGGATTTTTATTGGGATTAACAATTAACTCATCAAAAAAATAAATAAATAAAAACATCACTAATTGTCAGCTTTGTTGACATTTCACATATTTAGAAGTAATTGGTTCCGAAATCCGAATCAGAGAAACTTTATTAATCCCAGAGGGTAATTGAGTTGTCATAGCAGCAAATATACAACAAACAGTATGACAGATAAATATTAAGATAGATAGATAAATATAGAGATATAGGCATAAATATGAATATACATATAAATATAAAATGGCAAGTATGTGTGCAAATATGTAGTGGTGTACAAAAGTGACAGAGTGCATTGATGTGTGATTAATTGTGTTCCACATGTGTGGATCTGACCCAAGTGGATGAATTAAAGAGTCTGATAGCAACGGGAAGGAACGACCTACTGTAATGTTCCCTCAGATAGCGAGATTGAAGAAGCCTGTTGCTGAAACTGCTCTTCAGATTGTCCAGTGTGTTATGGAGGGGGTGGGATTCATTGTCCGTGATTGCCAACAGTCTTGCCAGCATACTGTCACTAATCATCTCCTCCAGGGTGACGAGCTTTATGCCAACAACAGACTCGGCCTTCCTGATGCGTTTGTTTAGTCTGTTTGCTTTGATGCCTGCACCCCAGCACGCCACAGCAAAGAAGGTGGTGCTCGCAACAACAGACTGATAAAACATATAGAGCAGCCACTGGCATGAAAACCTTGAAAAGAAAATTTTCATGTAGTTTTCTGAATGGTTGAAACGCGTGACAAACAACTCTTCTCCCTCCTCCCGAGCCTTTCTTGGTTTCTCCCGTTGACGTGTTCCTGCAGAGCAGATGGCTTTACACATAAATCCTATTAACAACTTTCTGCTGATGGAGATGCAGTGAGCACAGGGTTTTCTCTCTCTGTCATCATCTCCCCTGAGAGGTCTGCTTTTTTATTATCTAAGCCATAAAAAGAAGCGGTGGGAGAGCTGAATTTGGAGGCCACGTCATGTCTGCAGAGAAGGTAAAAGGTTGAACTTAGGTTTTTGTAGATTTTCTTTAAAAAAATATTTTAAATAAGATTACTTTTCTCTGGACTTTAAGCTTCTCAGGGATGAAATGTGCCAATATTTGGGAAGTGGACCACACAAGTTACTTTTATAAGAGTAACTTAACACTTCACATGACGTTATTTATCGATATACTGCAAAGTTTAAAGTTGTACAGGTGAATTTCTCATATTTCTGTTTGTTGTGGAGAGGACACATATTCGGAAGCATGCTTCAGGGATTGAAATCAGTCAGTAATCCAGACGTTCAAGCAAACTGGAATGCTGCTATGGTGGATGTCTGAACCAAATGCAACTGCAAAAGCATTGTCTTAATTCTTACTTTACTTTTATTTCTATATTCATTTATTTATGTATTGTCCTGGATTTTTTGGCAAATCTTGCACCATCAGTAAAATTTGTTAATTTGACTCAGTAACATTATATTTGAGAACAATACAGTTGCATATTGTGTAGTTGTACAACTGACCAAAATTAACTACACTTGTGACTGTTGTTGGTGAAGTCTAAACTTACAAAATGAGCATCAATAATCATAAGTGCTATACCAATAGACATATATAATAAACAAATGTGGTAATGTGGCTAAAGTGTCCAGTGACATTTGATAACTTTAATGCAACAATTCATCACAATACAGCAAATGTCAAATCTGCTGCCATAACGCTGAGATGCGGATTTCCTGTGGACGCAAATAGGCCTGCATTTAATAGGATTACTTTTCCCGTCTCCGGTAGTAGCGATCACACTGACCTCGTTGTCTGTGACTTTAGATGGTGACATATTGTTCCTGTCACTTAGCACAAAAGTTTAGTCCTGAGACTCAAAATATGTATGAGATGTTTGGTAAAATAAAACACTTTTAATTTAATATCACTGATGTAGGCTGTGTGTATTTTACTGAAAAAATATCAAAGCTAATCTCATTGCTTAGATGATTTTTTTTTTTTTTTAATAAATAGATATTTCAGAAAGGACTATTTATGGCATTGGACATATCTTCAGTTGAATGGGATTCATGTTTTCAAAATGTTAATACTATGTATAAAGAAACAGGCAGTAGATTTATTCAACTTAAGATAATCCATAGGTGGTATCGAACACCGCAACAATTGTATAAATGGAACCTGGCCTCTACGGACGAATGTTGGAGATGTGATGGTCAAAATGCTTCGATTTTACATATCTTATGGAGCTGTTCGGCACTTCGGGATTGGTGGGGAAATATAATGGAGGTCATTTTCAGTGTTTTAAAAAGGAGATTTGGTATCTCACCAAAACTGTCCATACTTGGTATAACCACAGATTTTTCTGATGGAGATTTTTCCAGTTATACAAAAAGATGGATTATTTTGGCTCTTACTACGGCCAAACAGGTCCTGCTAAGACATTGGCGGAAAAAGAACCCCCCTCCATATGAAGAGTGGCTAAAGACAATGGCTAAGTTGGCGTCTTACGAAAAAGTGACTTATGGTTTATTAGACAAATTGCATCAATATGATTGTATTTGGTCCCCCTTTACAAGCTGGCTTTCTGTAACTTGAAGAACAGAGGAGTAATGACAGAGTGGTGGTGTGGGGATTGGTGTGCGAAGAAAGAATAGGATAACTTCCCTTTGTTTTGTTTTTTGTTTTGTTTTGTTTTTTGTTGTTTTGTTTTGTTTGTTTGCTTTTTAAACTATTTATTTATGTAGTTTATGTAGAGCCCCCTTGGCTTAAACTTGTATACACTTTAGGAAGAGGTTTGTGTTATAGATGATAAAGAAGGAAAAGCCAAAGAAGAAGAGTTATAAATAACTGCATTTAAGATGCACAAAACAAATGTACTTTATATTTCAGAATCAGAATTGAGTATAAAATACTTTCTCGTAATTTACGATCCCATTTTAGCTCTCACGTTTTCATCAGGGAATCGCAGCAGGCATGACTTCATCACAAAGCAGTGCAGTGGGTGTTTTCTCCAGGGCTTGAAGGCCTTGGCAGGTTTCATAAAACTGTTGCAAAACCTGTTTCTCCTTTTCTTGTGTTTCTTATGAAACGGTCTCATCAAGAATAGAAACAGATTGTTCAGTTCTAGACGAGACAGCCTTACATGCATCACATCATTATTACCTCATGCCCTGTTTCTCCATTAACTTCCTTTAAACAGTCTTTATGCTGATTTACAAATCAAAAGCTAAACTTATCAGGCAGATTTGACAGGAGCTACCAGTGCAAAATAAACAACTTTCATTTCATTTGAATCATTTAGAATAGAAAAAATAATGATACCACTTCTGTTCATCTTTTTATTGTCTTTCTTCCCACTGCTTTCCTCACATCTGAATTTGTGATGGTGAGTTGGTACTTATAACAGTCTTGCTAGTTTGACTAAATCTTTCACTGCATTTTATGTCTTACCATTTTAATTTAGCTCAGTTGTAGTAAGGGCTCTATGAGTATTACCAATAATCTTTTTTGTGTGCTTAAAGAAAATCTATAGAAACCAAAAAAGAAGAAAGAAGAGGCCAATGGTACAACAGAAGCCAAGCTGAATGGAATTGAGACCAAGCCCAAAAAAGATAAGACAAAGAAGCATGAAGATGTAGCCAAAGAGGACAGTTCTGCCATTCAGAGTGAGGAGATAAAAACAACTTTTACTCTCTCATTTTTCTCTTTACATCTCCATTGTAGTCTAACGAAAGCAGTTACATATCTTTTTCCTTATCAACATTATAGATGGGAAGAAAGTGAAGAAAAAGAAGCTAGAAAAAGACAAAGAGGAACCAGAAAAGGAAAGACAGACTAAAAAGAAAGCAAAAAGTGCTCCAAAAAAGAAAAAAGGTAAGTCAGCAATGACTGTAATATTGAGTTTTCACTGGGATGTGTTAAAGCTGGGGTGTGTTTCCTATACAATGACACTTTAAGTAACTCCCACAAAAATACGCCATGAGTGCACTGATTTCCATTACTATAGATTCAGACTCAGATGATGACGATGAAGAGGACGGTGAAGATACTCCGAAAAAGAAAACTAAGAAAAAAACAACCAAGGATAGTTCTCCACCTGCAAGTTCCACCCGAGAGAAGAAAACTAAAACTAAAGGTATGACGATGAGGAGAAGAAAGCTGTTGTCTAAAGGGCGTTAATGGTGTGCTCTAAACAGAAGTTATATGACCAGATTGTAATTAAGAGGATTAGATGATGTTATTGTGTAATGGCGTGTGAGCCATTTAGTGGAAACACTTCCTTACTTGGCTGTGTTGTCACATAATAATGAAGTAAGTGGTTTTCCTCTAAGTAATTAACTGTGGAAAATGTAATTAATTATTGCAGCATGATGTTACACACCAGCATGTTTTTGAAGTAAGTGAATAAAACATTCTGAATAAATAAACAGAATAATTAATCGGAAAACTGAATCAGTGAAATAATCCAAACAGAACTGAATTTTTGATGTGAAGCCATGTTTTCTAAGAGATATTTTCTTTATTCCATCCCATCATCACTTTCAGGTGTTGCTAGAATGTGGATATTTTTAGTCCTGCTAACAGCATGGCTTTAGCAGTGTGAGTCATTCAGTAGGTCTGTCCACAACTTTTATCCAGATTGAACAAACTACTTAATCTACTGTGGATTCCCAGATAATGTGTCCAAGTGAACCTTAAGTTTGACATTCTTGTGGTTTTATGTTGTGGCATCACCATATAAAATTGCACTTGTTGCAATAGTATTGAGTGCTTGAACAGAAGGCAGCTTGACATCTTTTCAGTTCATTGCGATGTTTTAGCTCTTCAAGACGCTTCAGTTCTCAAAAAACTCCCAGGTATTTAACCCCCAGTGATGGCCTCTTGGAGGTGATCCTAATGGTGACTGACCCACTGTTAATCATGTGAGTCATCATGATGTGAGCCAAGATATGAAAAAAGGCGTGGGTCATTGCCATCATCGGGGTCAAGGTGTGAAACCTTGCACCACATTGTCTCACCCCATCATCATGAGAGCTTTTGTGGTTTCTTGAGGCAAGGTGTAAGTGGGGCTTGAAACATCTGGGAAGGGATCACAAGATTACGTTGGAGCTGATAGTTGGTGTTGTATGGTAGAATGTGAGGTTTTTGTTCTTGTAGGCTTCCTCAGTTATTTTAGAACTGACACTGCAGGCTGACACTGTGAACATGTTAAGGTGTAAACATGAATACTTTACTCAGGGCGCTTATAACCTTCTCCCACCAGTCTTTGCTTCTGTTCCCTTCATCTATTTGCTCAGTGAATCTGAGCATAAGATATTTGGAAATGATGTTGCTATAATTATTCCCAAAGCGCTCTAACTCACCTGTTTGTCAAGAATTTTGCAGTGAGCTGGTTTTAGCAGGACTCATTCTTTGATTGCAGAAATGAACTATTGGCTCAAATCTCTGCATGAGATACAGTATTTATAATAGAAGATTGGCCACACAATTACTTATGTGATCAATCTCAAAATGCTCTCCAAAGCATTTTGTCACCTTTCACCTACCTCATTTTGTTTTTTCTGCTTGCAGCTTTAATAGTTTTGTTCTGGTTGTCCTGTTGTCAGCTTTCCTTGACAGCTCTAAAACTCACTGTGCACTCTTGCTCAGTCACAAACAACAGGAACAGTGAAAATAGTGGAGATTTAAAAAGAAAAAAACAACAACCAGATATTATCCTCAAGATACAGTAGACCGTTAAAAGAGAGTAAATATTAGGTAACTGTAAACTTAACTCTTAAGTGAATGCTAATGTTACTCTGTAATTTACTTGGCAGGGAGTTAGAAAGGTTTTTACCAGTGTAGCAGTGCATACCACGGATGTTTAACTATGTTTTTTTAATCCCCAAAGTTCAACACTGCCAAAAACATTCAGGGAGGACTAACAACTTTTAGCAGTCTAAACGGGAGTAAGTCTAAATGGGAGGGCATGTTGGGACAAATTCGTCATTGTGGAAAACGTTTTAAGAGGAAGCACTGAGAGTGTTACAAGTGTAATCGAGGTTCTGAGAATTTGCTCCACAGATTTGAGCAAGGAATTTGTTCAGATCCTTCACTTCACTTTGATGTCCTCCCAGTTATACACTCCTTGTTTTAGCAGCTTGAATCCTAAAAAGGTAAACAAACTGAGGGCTAAAATATGTCGTCTGCGTCCCAGTTTGCTTCATCAGCTTTTCCTTAACTCTGAAAATTAATAAAAGGTACTACTATAATGGAAACTTAACATCTAAATTCGGGTGGATCCAAGCTGAGCCCTAGTCACTCTCACATTCGCATGCTGTCCGAATCTGGGTCAAGATGGCATGCTCCAAGTTAGTTCTGTTGCTACACATCTGTTTCACACATAAATCTTTGTTGACTTAACTGATAACAGTTTGCATTTTTTGGAACTCACACCATAGTGTTCACTAAGATTACTCTCTATACTCTACAAGTGAATTTACATTTTGTTACATTTCTCAGTGTGTGCTTCCAATTCTTCAGGCTATCACATTTAAGAATAGACAACATTTCTATTAAACTATATACTTTTTTTCCTTAGATGACAAAGATTCTGATGGAAAAGAAAAAAAATCCAAGTCAAAGGAAAAAGACAAGAAGAAGGAACCAGCTTCAATGTTCCAGATAAATGAAGACAAAAACTCAAAAAGCAAAAAGAAAGGTGATTGCATTTTTTAAACTGACGAACTGTAAAATTCTGTCTTTGTTTACTTTACCAAATGCTTTGCCGCATAGCATCCATCTTGATGCTTGATGTTAAAATGACAAAAATTGAGACACTTTACACTTGTTTACTGAACAGCGGCCAAATCGGAAAGTGATGACAGTGAAGAAGAAACAAAGTCAACCAGATCAAAGAAAAAATCCAACTCCGGCTCTGCATCGATGTTTCAAACATCAGCAGATAAGGACAAAGACAAGAAGACAAAGAAAAAAGGCAAGTTTATTACTAAAGCTTTCCTCTGTTGTATTCACAGACAAGCGTATAACATCTCTGTTGTTTTTTTCAGCAAAGGCAGACGAAAGCAATGATTCTGAATCAGAAAAAGAAGAAAAAACAAAGAAGAAGAAGGGCAAAGGGAAGAAGAAAAAAGTATCTGACTTCAAACAAATCAACCACAACATTTTAGTCACTTAATGTCATATTACACTTCAACTTTCACTCAGAGTGGACCATGTTTTAAAATGTTCTTATCTATTCTTCTTTATCAGGAGCGCTCTCCCTCACCTGAAATTGAATTTGACAACTTGGAGAAGTTTGTAATGGAGCCAGCTCCGCAGGGTGTGACTGTGAAATGCAGAGTGACTCGGGATCAGAGAGGGATGGATAAGAGCCTCTACCCTTTGTATTACCTTCATCTAGACAATGAAAAAAAGGTCAGTATCATGTTTTAAAAAGTTGCAAAATGCAGACCAAAATTGTAAACACAGTACAACAGCACGTTCAGTAGTTCTCCTTTCATTTATTAATTTTAATTACTGTTATCATGGACAGTTGTCATTTGTCGGTGTCTTGTCCCCCCCCCCCTTTTTTCTTTCTTTCTTTGTAGACGTTTCTACTGGCTGGACGGAAGAGAAAGAAAAGTACAACTTCAAATTACCTCATCTCCATCGATGCCACAGATTTATCAAGAGGAGGCGAGAATTTTGTGGGAAAGCTGAGGTAAAAGGATTTTTGTTTAAATTGCAAAGCAGGTAAACAAACTGTCACGTATAAAGTATTAATTAGGTGCATTTTAACTGAATGTGTTTTATACATTGCCCAGGTCAAATTTAATGGGGACTAAGTTCACTGTGTTTGACAACGCTGTGAATCCTGAAAAAGCTCTTCCAGACATGTCTAATGCTCGGCAAGAGTTAGCAGGCATCATCTATGTAAGTCATTTTACTGCAGAACGTTTAACTACAGTACATTGTATGAATAATAAGAACTGTATTTGATTTTGTTTTGGTTATTTCTGACAACAGGAAACCAATGTCTTGGGAATAAAAGGACCCAGAAGGATGACTGTCATCATTCCAGGAATGAGCAAAGACAACGAGCGAGTACCCCTCCGACCAAGAAATGTAAATTCATTGTAAATGCAATCATATAAAACACCAGTTCAATGAGGGCAAAAGATAAAGGCCTATATGAAAATTCAATATGAATTGACTAGTCATAGTTTTTGTTTTGTTTTTGAAATGAAAAGTAAATTCACTCCTTGCTTAAATCTGATATTATAGTCACACAATCTTAAGTCACACAATCCTGGAGAGTAAGTGGAGGCCTGAGGAATGGAAAAGTGTACTGGTACTGATTTTTAAGAGTTATGGTGATGTGCAAAGCTGCAGTATGTACAGAAGGAATAAAGCTGATTAACCATACCACGAGGATATGGGAAAGAGTTGTTCAAGCTAGATTAAGTAGGGAGTTGATAATAACTGAGCAGCAAATATGGTTTTATATTATGAAAGAGCACAACAGATGCAATATTTGCTTTGAGAGTGTTGATCGTGAAGTGAAGTCCAGGAGTTTTACTGTGTTTTTGTTGATCTAGATATGATAAGTTGCCAAGAGAATAGTGGTGCAACGGATCACGGTTGATCCGTAATCCGAACCGATCGCACTCCACGGTTCGGGACGCACGTGATCCGAAGATTCAAAAAAGAAGGAAAAAAGTATGTGTATGGTGCGCGTAGTCAGTCTGTCAAGTGATAGTTATGGCCAGCGCTGGTGGTCCAAGTGGAGGAGTAGAGGAGTTTGCTGCATTTAAGCAGCCATTTGCTCCCCAATCTGACCGGGCTAAAGCTATTACAAAAGCTACTGGGGTGTTTAGCTGCAGACGGGAGGTCGTATTCCCTTGTGCAAAACAAGGGGTTTAAACTATGATGAACGTGCTTGAGCCACGCTATGATATCTCGTTGCGTGTCCACTTCAGTGACAAGATTGTACCAAGGCATGTATGAGCAGGAAAAGTTTAAAGTTATGGCTGAACTGTCCCAGGCATCTTCTGTTGCCCAACTACAAATGGGTGGACCTCCAGGTCAACGGAAAGCCCTGTACTGCCCTATACTGCACCTTAATTTGTTTTTATATAATTTCGTGGAATGAGTCTTGAGCTGAATGTTTTTAATAGGCAAACAATTTTGTCTTTTTTTCTTTTTTTGCTGATCCAAAAATTGATCCGATCTGTGACTTAAAACCGTGATCCGAGCCGAACCGTGAGATTTTGGATCCATTGCACCACTACAAGAGAAGAACTGTGACATTGCATGAGGAAGGCAGAAGTGGTAGAGAATTATGTGAGGGTAGTGCAGATGGATTCAAGGTGTCTGTGGACTATGATATTTACAGAGGCCATTGTGATTTGTAGTGAGGGAGCAGATAGAAGAGAGTTTGGAGAGGTGGAGGTGTGCTGCGGAGAGAAGAGGAATGAGACAGAGAGAGCTTACTACGTGTTCTAACTCTGCACTCTTGTGCAGTCAAGCGTAACACCCAACAACTAAGATTCGTTTTGTTTCTAAAGAATGCAGATAAATAACTGTAATTTGTCATCTTAATCATTAGAATAATAATGTGCTTTACTATTTTTCTGCTTTCAAGCAAAAACAATAAATTTGAATATTCACAAATGACTTGTTAAGCCTTGTCTATAGCATTAAGAGCAACACAAGGCCAGTGGGAATGAACTATTTGATGTTGACGTTTACCACTTATGTTTTGTTAATTCTTTGCAGGAATGCGATGGCTTGCTGATAAGATTCCAAAACAGAAGGATGGAAAATCTGATCGAGCTTCACAACAAGACGCCTGTGTGGAACGAAGAGACGGCATCTCATGTGCTAAACTTCAATGGCAGGGTCACCCAAGCCTCCATCAAGAACTTCCAGATCGTCCACAACAAAGATCGTGAGTGGCTTTTGCTTGTCCACAACTACTATATGTTAAATAGTTGGGCAAAGAAATGAAAAGCAGTTTACTGGCAATGCATAAAACAACAGAAAGATCTACACAACCTAAATGAGTATCTAGGTATTACTGCTGACAATGTCCATCTCCCAATAACCACAGTATATCCTGCAACCAGCAGAATAATGTGCCATGCCACAAAATTCAAATCATCTGAGAAATTATCCCCTGAAGAATACAGTGAGTTCAGTGTACTGAAATTGCCTGCACAGTCCCCAGATCTCAATCCACCAGAGCACCTTCGGGATGTGGTGGAACATGAGATTTGCATCATGGATGTGCAGCCGGCTGCATTATGTTATGTCAATATGAAATAAAATCTCTCAAATAAAATCGTAGTTAACCTAACCCCATGCATGTGTTTGGACTGTGGGAAGGTGCTGGAGGAACTGGATTGAACCCATGCACGCACGGCGAGAACATGTTAAGGTGTGCACTGGGGGCAATATTGTTAACCACTGCATTGCTGTGCTGCCCCACAAGGAATTAGGCAGTTTTTAAGCCAACAGCAGGCCTAACCTGGTACTAGCAAACTGTACCTAATAAAGTGGCCAGTTAAATTATGTCTCATAAGACAGACATTGGTCAGTGATTATTTTATTTCTGCCTGTACAACCCTTAGATACAATTTTAAAAAATGATTTCTTCTGAAATTTAGAACTGCAGTTTTTCATATTTGAAATTTCTTATTTATGCCAAATGTTTTGTTTGTTTGTTTGTTTGTTTGTTTGTTTTAAAATCCCAAGTCAATTATGAAGTTTATATGCTGAACTTGCTTCACAGTCTTTAGACTGACCAAGCAGTTTATGCAGAATAAACGAATATGGGGATTCAGCTTGAATATTTTATTACTTCTAAGTATGTACATTGCCATGATCCATCTTATTAACTCCCTGCCTGCCTACTTACGTACCTACCTACCGAAACACTACCTATTTATTTATTAAGATAATTGCTCCATTAATGAATTCTTTTTCTTTTTCCAGTGGACTACATTGTGATGCAATTTGGACGAATAGCTGATGACATTTTCACACTGGATTACAACTACCCGCTGTGCGCTGTGCAGGCCTTTGCCATCGCACTTTCCAGCTTTGATGGCAAAATCGCTTGTGAATAACACACAAGTCTTCAGTTGTGGACTCACACTTAAACCAGCATGCAACAAACCCATATTCACATCAGATCAACCCAGCGTCTTTGGACTCGCTTACACTTCCTGTGATAGGTGTCGATAACAGCAATGGTTCCTCAAATGTGACAATACCTGCTGTTGTGCTGCTGTTATCCGTGTGAGTGCCCCCAGGTGTAAGACACAAAATTGTTGTCATGTTATCGTCTGATCTTGCATGACATGGTGCAGAAGAATCCTCTGTTTTTGATTCTCAGTATTTCACTGCAATCATCTGAACTTCTGGGAACTACAGAAAGACACACCATTGGGAGTCCAGTGACTGGAGAGCTATGTTTCAGGGAGATAATTGTACACCTCATTTATGAAGGTGTTTGAAGACTACTAACATCATTAAAGGATGTTAAACCGTGAATTACGGTAATTTTTTTGCTTTGTTGTGCTTTGAGGTATTGTGTTGCTGTATAGCGCCAATTTTTTGTGTCAAATGTGACCGCAGAAACACCAAATTACAATAAAAATGTTTCTCTTTAGGGCAAAATGAAAATTATACTTTGTGACAGTAATCATCTGCACAAAAGACACACTTTTATTTTAAGTTTATTCAATTTTATTTAGTGACTGTGAAACCGTTTTGTGTATCTGTATACATTAATATACACATAGGTGTGAAAATCTTTTTTCTAGGCATGTACGTTACGTTTCTCCAAATATATATGTTTCTAGATAACTGGCTCTAATGTGAACTCCTGTAGGTTTTTGTATGTTGTCTTTTTTAATTTCTTTATATTCATAAACATTGCCTTCGCTGCAGGCTTATGGGAATAATTCAAATGAATTAAATTTCCTTGTTAACTAAATCGCTTTGAAGTCAGCTTGTATAAATGTATGTTTTTGTCATGTTTTTGTTGTTGTCATTTTTTATCTTTTCTTGTCGCCCTGATTCACAGTAATATAGTAAATTTAGAGTGCTACTGACTGTTTGCAGATGGTCAGTACCACTCAGTACCACCACAGAATTACAAGACTTGCAGGTTACCCCAATCCTTCTTCCAACCCTACAAATGGTGTTTTAATGGGTGTTTTTAAAATAAAAAAAATCTGTTAGAACAGATATTTATAAAATATGTTTTATAGTTCTATCTTCTCATGCGAGAGAGCGCTTGGCAGATATTTAGTCACATTCCAGTTTCCAGTTTTACAAACACCCACGATTTTCTTCAGTTGCCTGTATGTTGAGAGGAGCTTCACTCAGCATGGAAAAACCTGTTTGAACCGAGGGCCTCCAGAGTAAGTGAGAGGTGTGTATTCTGCCTGAACCTGCTCAGGCAGTTGTCCAGACTCGCAAATTAAATGAAGCCTAAAACTGGCAGCTCCTCTGGAGAGATGCTGTAAGGTGAGTTCTTCCTACCCCATTGTTTTTTTTCTGTAATGTGAGCAATAGTTAAACAACTGCCAACATTATTGTAGTCATGCTGATACATTTGTACTCTTAGACACAATGTGTGAAAATGACTGTACACTACTGTCTTATATGTGTGTGGTGTATAAACGTTCATAATCTAAAAATGTTGCAACCATGTTATTGACCAACAGAAGGAGCTGTTGCTGGATGGAAAGGTGTGAGTGTAAGCTTATAAGATTTACAGTGATACACACATGGTTACTAGTTAAACCCTCTTTCCAGTAAATAAGCGATAATACGAGGGAGAGCAATATTCATAGTTTCTATGGGAATTTAGTGTAATATGAGCATTTACAGCGTATATTTGTATAATTGCATGACAAATGTATTATTATTTGTATAGATAGACTAAAATGTGAAAGTAAAACTACAACAAAGACTGTTACAGATTACACTCACTAATTGGCTATATACTTGAGGTAATTATACAATAAATGCCAAGAAAATACTATATAATATAATATTAATATAATATAAAATATTCCATTACTAGTAAAGGTCCAGCTTTCATTTTTGTGTCTCTCTGTCAATAACATTTAAGCAGTAGTAATGCTCCTTCTGATTCTCATTCTCATTTATGGGAGCTTTAAATTACTCTCTGTGAGTTATGCAGGTTTGGCTGCATTAATGTCAACATCTGTTAGGGGAAATTAAAGTAACAAAATTCTAGGGGGGAAAAGAAAACTGTTTTCCTCACATGAAAGTTGTCTAAGAGAAGGATTTGCATTTAAACTGTTGAGAATAATCAAAACCTTAGACTGGATGACATATTCTAAATAATATTAGACAATATTTTAGTACTTTTTTTAATATAGTAGTTTTTTTTTTTGCATATACTAAAATCTAAGAAAATTATAAGAAGAAAGAGGAAGATGTCAAATGGTTGAATGACAATAAAGCTGAGTCTGTTATCTATTTCTAACTAAAGCTTTTCATAATACATCATTTGTATATTTGTAGTATTTCTCCATTATTAAGTACCAAACATCAAGCTGAGGTTTCTGTTCTTTAGATTTGAAGAAAATTAAATATCAACATAACCAGACGCACAGAGTAAACCATTGAATGTGTGCTGTTTGTTCTGTGTGACATTGAGATGGCATCATTTTTCTATTGAGTGTGTAGGGGACCATAACATTTTCTTTTTCTCTGTCTTACTGTAAAATTAAGACTAAAATTAAGTTCCGAAGCAACATGAAGGTGACTCCATCATTTAGTAGTGAACATATTCGCCTTACATGCAAAAGATTCCTGCTTTTAGAATGAGAGAAGACATAAACCCAGCCTTAGGGGGTCACGAGCCCAGGTAATCATTTATGTGCCAGAAGGGGCATCCAATGTGAAATCTGTGCCAAATCAGATATGCATATCCATCGCTTGTGGTCGCCTCTTGGGGATGAGCCAGCAGGTGAAAATACCTCCAACATATAAATCCAATTTATTCAGTAGTGATTAGTAGTGATGTAATTTGTTGTGATCTTCTCTGTTCTGTTTATATTTATATACTATACCATATTATCTCATCTTTTTATCACTAATATTTTGGATAGGATAATATTGCCACATGTAACTAACTGCACAATTTTCCATTTTAAACCCTATATATTATTATTTAGAAAATTTTAAAAATTGCATTAAGGTTTTGAAACATTAAATATTCCATGTTTCTTTAAAGTTATCTACAGTAATAAAACATAATAATAATAATGTTTTAGAAAGATTCATTTAAAGACTGTTCCAGTGTTTTTATATAAAGCCACGGAGTCTTTTATGTAAATGCCCTTTATATATTTCCTACCTTTGACATATTTCTGCGAGTGTATGTACTGCCAGACTGGTTTTTCGGACAAGAGTTTCCAATCAGCGTTCAGGGATTTTGTGGGCGGGGCCTGCGGTGAAGTCACTACCCCCCCCCCCCCCCCCTCCAAAACCTTGTTGATTGACGCGCACCAATGGCTCCTCCTTGAAAGTCTTTTTTTTCCCTCCCCCTTCGTTTTCCAGTGTAGTGCGTTGATTTCATACCAAAGTCATACTTAACATTCCACTTATACTGTCAAACCTCTGAGAAATATTAAGGAAAACAACAGCGCGCCAAAATATAACAAAGTTACTGAATTGATCAGTTTCCCCCACTGAGGAGAATAAGCTGACTGCAAGAATAAAAAGGTAAGTCTTCCACAAATGTTCCCTCTTTCTGTCCACAGCCTTTTTTCTGGGGAGTTTTTTCATGCCGCTTGTCTCGGTGAAGTTTTCAGATCATTGTCATTTTTTACATTTTTCCGCGGAGCTCCCTGCGTTGGGAGGGAAGAAAACATTTGCAGTTTGATACTCTATTGTGTTTGACTTTCCCAGTGTGCATGGATATCTTTGACAGCCTATGTGCAATCATATTTCCACCGGTAGCCCGCTCATTGGCACATACTTTTACCTAAAAGAAAAAAAAAGAAAAGAAAAAGGTTTTCTCGTTTGACAGAAGGAAATGGGAAAAACATGTTTGTTTTCTGTCCCGGACAGTTCATACCTGGATCCAACTCTTCCAGCCTTGCTCCTCAAGAAGAATCCAACAGTTTTACAGACAAGCACGGAGAGAGACGATTTGGACGAAAACGTTTTAGAGGAATACACAACATCAGCGTGATTTGGACCTCTGCATCACTAAGGTAAGACAGCTTCTTGATTAGGAAGCGAGGTTAAATAAATTCTGGAGGTCTTGTTGATGCTTCCTACATGGAATTACAAATACAGAGTAGTTTTCTTGATAACGCCTAAACAAACCAAGATTATCTCATATAAAAGTGTGTGTGTGTCAGCTCAGCTACGTCTGCTTTCGCTTTAGCTCTTGCCGGGCGGACTGTGAACAACATTGCAGTATGTTAATACATTTTTAAGACTAAATTTAAATCAAGCATTTTTTTCATCAAAACACTCACAAATTAATATGAATGATTTTTAAATGGTTTGCAATGAATCAAAGTTTTAGATTAGAAAACCAAAGCTTTTTTTTTCACTCACATCTGGAATTACACCTTAAATCTAAATTTATTTAAGTACATGCATATAGAGGTGTACAAGACTATGCAGTGTAAACCACAGAATAAAAGTTGTTATAGAAAGTAACTATCTGTCTATCTATGTAGTTCTTTGTTCTTGACTTTTTCAAACGTGGCATGTGATGATACACTGCAAAGTCCTTCTAAGTACATAATTCATAGGTGAAGATTTGAGATGCATGGATACGTAGCGAGCTAATTGTATAATTATATGAGTGCCACCTCAGGCTACACCTGCTATACAACTGTGTGTGGTTAGTAGAGACCTAGGCGAAAATAATATGTGTCCGTTTTGACAGAGCCAAACGTTGGCACCTCCTTTATCCTAAGTTTGCGCGGTCATATGAACTGCACAGTTAAATCACTGACAGTCAACACGTTTGACTCAACGGCAGAATGCGGTCTGTCAGGTTGGTCGCTGTTAGCAGAATAACCTGTTAACGTCTGTTACTGTTTCCTCTCCAACATTTCCTAAAATTCAAGGCAGAAGGAAAGCCTTTCTCTTTTTTTTTTCTTTCACATCATTGTCTTTCATAAACACAGTTGTAAATTAAAGTATGACATTGATTTGGTGTAGCCCTTTAAGCCCGCTCTAAAGCCTTTTAAAGCAGAAGGATAATCGGCTATCAAATAGGGTGTCTCTTTTCTTGCTGTCACGTTAGGTCATGGTTGAGAAGCCAGATCTCCAGTTTGGGGCCTGCTTAAGACCTACATGTGGAAATGTTCTGAAATGAAACACCAACATGAAGAACCAAACAATGTGCCCTTGGTAAATGAGACACGCCAAGATGCCTAATAATAGATTTTGATGCTGATGGGTAAATCTGGAGAGGATTAAGCATTCTGCTGTTCCGTCAGATTCTCTTTCATTGTTTTCATGCAGCCTGAATACATCAGGCCTCCCACTGTACAATGTGGTCTTTTTTTTTCCTTGAACATACTTTATATTTCTTAGCAATTGCGGATTCAGCATTTACACTTTGTACTTGTGTAGGAGTTAAATTAAGGGAAAGTTTTATAGCTTTACCATGTCACGGAGGTCAATTAGATTACTTGTGGTAGTATCCCCTAAAAGTGTCTGTTTTCTCTCCTTTTTTCATCCCCAGCTGTGTTCCTTCGGGCTGTTTATTAGAGGGAAGAGTTAATGAGCATGTGTTCTCTTCATTAGGGTAACAAATCAATCCCCTTATGTTTTTGATTTTTCTTTTTAAATATGCTTAATCAGAAACTGTAGCTACTATAGGTATTTCAAATTATTTGTGGTGTAGGGCTAATTCCAGTGGTGAAGTGCATCCTGTGTTTGCGCTGCAGAGAGTTTACTTTGGATGCAGGTCTGTTGACCGTTTGTCAGTAGCAGTTTCACCCGTTTGTGTCAAACCCACAGAAGACCAGCTAATGAGCTTTTGCCCATTTGTGCAGACATTGGTCGCTTTTTAGCACCAGTTTCAGAAGTTCTCGTCCAAATGGTGGACACTTTTGCCTCTGTCAACCCAGACCTGAACAAATACCACTTATGTCTGTGCGGTGAGGACGCAAAGAGAAAAGCCTGCAGCTCTCAGCAGAAAGGCATTAATGATGATCTGGATTACAATATGCAGTTTGACACTGTCAGCTAGTAACGGCTGGACTGAGCTACTTGTTGGAGTCATAGAGCCAAAAAAGAAAGTGTCAAAATAGAATTCACTTTGAAAGTCCTCAGTAATGCAATTTATCAACATTTTATTCACATTAATTCACTGCACATGTTTACATATCCTCCAAACCATGAGGTTTGAACAGATAAGCTTTCTGGCCTCCTCTTCAGACCACTGAGGGGAGGAGCTGGGGAGTGGCTGAGAACAGAATACTCTTTGTGTCAGATGTCCCCAAGTTGCTAAAGGTTTTAGTTGTTCTTCCTCTGGCAACCAAGAGTTAGCAATGTTCCACATTTCTTTACTCGAAAGAAGAAGTACTCAGAAAGAAATGTTATTTGTGACAATGTCTGTCTCCTCTCCAGCCTCCATTATAAATAACAGGAGGCTTACTCCTGCACTGCTTCATAAAGTGTGTGTGTGTGTGTGTGTGTGTGTGTGTGTGTGTGTGTGTGTGTGTGTGTGTGTGTGTGTGTGTGTGTGTGTGTGGCCTGTGTCGCACTGGTGCTCCAGTGACCCAAGGGCACTCATGTGAAACTCCTTTAATCCCTCTGCTCAGTGTTTTGGGTTGGGGGATGATCTCCCTCTGCAGCACAGTTCATTTTAGTTGCTCCTAATATAAAACATCACAGGTGTAGTCGTTTTTAGGCTGATTAAACTTTTGTCTTCAACAGAAGAACAAGTTTAACCTTTGGGTGTGCTTTTTATGTAAGATTGGAGTTTTTTTTCCCCTTGTGATACAGCTCGTATACAGCTCTGATCACAGCCGTGGCTGCTTTTAAATGCCTTGTGCCACGATTTATACGGTTGCATGAATTATTGGCTGGTGCATTCTGCTGCAAAGTTATGCATGTCTTAAAGGTTTCACAGATTATGGCTTTAAACCGCTCCTCTCACCACAAAATGACCAATTCAGGCTAGAATGGCTTCTCTGCTACGTTCCCCAGAAAATTTCCGATTAAAATGCTGATTCAGGCTGTAAAGAAGAAAAAAAAAAAGCTCTCTGGCTTTCTGGCCCTGCTTTGTGTTAGTCTTTCCCTTTTCAGCTGGATTAGGCTTAAATCTCTGAACGTGTCACAGTTCAAGGTAGACCAAATAGCCAGCAGCATCCAGTGTTAAAATAGAACAACAAATGAATGAATCGGGCCTTATGTTCATGCTGTGCCTTGACGTGTGATACTCATTTATCCGCCTTAGACTCTGTGACTCATAGGAAACCAGCCACCTCTTTTTGCCTCCATGCAGCATGTTAGTCGGTTTCCATGCTATGTGAAATGATTAAAAGAAAGCAATAAATAATAGTCATTTCTCTTCATTTTCATGGTGTAAATAATCGAGGAATGTGTGCCAGACACTTCCAGCTCAGATCGCTTTCTTTTCTGCGTGCAAGACGTTATTCTGAGCCTTATTTTTTTCCTCGGGCAGGCAGCTGGTATCAAACTGCAAATGTCTGACTTGACAGAGTGTGCATGTGGTACGTGTGTGTTCATGTGTTTGTCTTAGCTTTTCCCTCTGCCTTTCTTTCTGTCTCTTGCCGTGTGAGCTGTTGGCCGTCCAGCCCTCCTCTCACTCTCAGCTCTGATTGTTTCCTGAGTGCCTTGCCAGATAGGAAGTAGGAGGAAGTTATTGGAGGAGCTGGAGAGAATTTATTAGGGCCAAACACAGACACAGAAGGGAGAGGGGAAGGTGGTGACTGATTTTTTTTTTTTTTTCATTTTTTTTTGGAAGATGGGCTCGTGCTTTCATGAGTCTTAAAAAGGCAGTGGTGCCTTCAGCAAACGCAGAGAGCACACAGCTTGACACTTGTGCCAGCTCATCACCTTAGATTTATCTCCTAAATGAAGGCGCTGCAGTTAAACTTGTGCATATGTGTGTTCTGTGTAAGGAGGAATAAGGCCATGTTTCTAGCTCTTGTCAGAGAGCAGCTTTCCTGGCCCGGAACCTAAAATGTTTTCTTTATCTGTAATCTGACCTTAGAGAGCAGCTGCTCCTTCTGCCGCCAAGACCTGTTGTTTCCCCTGTTAAATGTGTGTGTGTGTGTGTTTGTCAGACTGTTGGTGTGTGTGGTGGGGGTCTCACTTTGAACGAGAGCACTGACCCTACAGCTGTGAGCACCCTTCAACCTTAACAAGATGTGTGCTTCTCTAATGTGGAGGAGTTTGGGTCTGTGATTTGTAACTGTGTATACACGAGACTTTAAGTTCAGTGGAGGTGTGTTTTACTCCCAGCTAAGCGGGGGGGCTTATGTCTGCCAGTAGGGGCCTGTTCTTTGCCAACAAGTGTCCCAACTCTTACAGCAACTAAACAAAGACTTCATTTATAACGACAGGAACAAATCTTGTAGTGTACAGATGGAAGAATATACAATCCGACTGTGAGCAATGACAGAGAGACATGCAAACACAACAGGCTTGATGGATCAACAGTGGAAGAGACAGATTTGAAGGAAATCTGTTAACAATCTGCTTTGGGACATGAGTCAGTAGAACTGAGTCATGGGGTGTACAGAGATGTGAACAGATGAAGGAAGCTGATCCTTTCATGGTGCTTTGTTTGGGCTTTATCTGAAAAAATAAATAAATAATACAAACGATATGCACTACCCCAAGTGGCCAAATGAATCAGATGTACTAACATTACAGCCAAAATAGCGTTTTGCATCCTGGTATTCAGCTAGTGAGGTTTATAAATAACTTCATTCTATAAAAAATTATGGCTGACACACTGAAACAAAATCCTAAAGCAAATGCGCGTGTTGCATTACATACACCTTCATTTTGATAGGGCATGTAGAATTTTTTGTTTAAAAAATAAAAGGAAAACATCTGTAAAGATATATTGCAAATATATCTAATGGCTGTGTCAGATATCTTGTTTATAACCTTGGCTCCAATGTGTCTTCTACTGTTTCAGTCCTGTGGACCAGGTTCAACTTTTTAATAGTTGCTGTTAAAGGCTTAAATATCACAATGGCAAAAAAAAAAAGGATGATTTCTGTACCAACGTATTAGAGATCACAGAATTCATGTTATATTTACTTCAGGTGTTTTTAAAATTTTAAATGAGTTACATTTACAAGATTGTGTTTTCTACCTTAAATTCAGAGTAGGAGTAACCAGAGTAGTTGATGGTTTTATTATTAAAGCTTCTAGTGTATTACTATGATCCATCCTGTCTGGTCTTTACTGCTTAAAAAAAAAGCAGTAAAGAAATTAAGAATTTATTTTTATAACATTTTTTTTTTCAATTTTCAACAGAAAATGTACTTGCTGCATTGACTTCATTCTCCATCTAAGCCTTGTTACTGGCGTTTTACACAGCCAGAAACTGCAAGAAAAATAAATGTATTAATTAAAAGTGATGAATTTGTCAACAGTTCTCATGACAATTTTTTTTTTCACGGAGTGTGCAAATAACTCATAAACAGAGAAGTTCAGTGGAACCAAAACGGATTCAAATGGAGTCAAACATTATGCTCGTCACATCGACAGCAGAAAGTTGAGGGAAAATTTCTTCCTGCTCTGCTAAACCATGACATGCTCCCTCGGATTTAACAAGTACTGTCATTGTGAAATGGGCACTTGTAATTGGTCGGGAGGGCATTTAGTTTCATTTTTATTGAAATAATTATTTTGAAAATAGAAAATAAAACCTAGTAAAATACTTATCATGGGCTGTCAGGATGGGTCCATTGTTGAAGTCGGTGGGCCCAGGACTCTTAGGCTGACCCACAATGCTGTAGACTGTTTAGAAAAGATGCGTATAGCCCTCTGTCACATCCCTAACTTTAGCAGAAAACAAAGAAGAAGAAAAAAGATTTGGCTCCTGTACTGCTGTGAAGAAGGGTTGGCTAGTCAGACCAAAATATTTTTTTGTATATGGCTATAAACAAGTAATTTCCATGACTGAATGTTAGCATAGGGGTCTATGGAGTCTGATGATCTTTAGGAGCCAGCCTCAAGTGGCCGTTAGAAGAACTGAAGCTGTTGGCTTCATTTTTTTTAAGTTGTGGTTTTGTTTTTTGGGAGGCCTTTCTGTGACATGTGTAACCTGGGCGTTGAAATAATAGTTTCCCTTATTGCTATACAGCAGAAGCTTAAAGCTTAACTTTGCACTTGTAAGCTATTGGACACATACTGTGCCCTTCTGGTACTTACACTGCTGTCCTAGCTCAGTGGGCTCACATGGCTCTCACGGTGGGATGTTTAGTCTCTGCTAAAATGTATTACTATGATCCATCCTGTCTGGTCTTAAACGTCTTCGAGGTTCGACAGATGTTCTTTTCCCACCGCTGGACTCGAGAGGAGATGTTGCCGTCAGGCCATAAAAATCAGACATGACAGAGAAAGTTTGACTCAAGGTCTTGCCTCACTGTAGTCTTGGAATTCCGCTGCGTAAGTAGAAACCCATCTGGTTGGTCCATTTGAGAGACCCAAGATGATATCATGTTCAGTGGAAGATAAATTTGAGGAATAACAGACAACAAATAAAAATGTGTCAGCTCTGCCTTTTCTGTTTGACTAAATGTTATCCTACCAACTGCTGAATGCCAAGACACCTATTTCGTTTTTACTGAAAGAAACAGAATCTGTTTTCCGGCCTGTAGGTGTTTGTAAGTGATTTCCTCCATTCTGTGTGACTTATGGATTCCCTTTCCTGATTAAGGCTATGTTGACAACTTTCCTCAAGCAAGCCAGCTGAGAGTGACTCAGTAGAATTTCTGGAATTCATTGGTACATTTTACCACACATAGCCCTCTCTCAGAAGAAGCAGTGCCAACAAACTCCGGTCAGTTCGTAGATGGAGCCGGAGCAGAGATAAGCCGATTGCTGAAAACAGAATGTAATGTGATCGCTGGGTACAGGACTGGGAAAATGGGTAGAGGGATTCTGGTGCATGAATGGTGCTGTTTCAGTGACTGTGCGAGCCACATAGCTTTGCAGTGTTATTTACATTCCTGCTGCACATTGGAATTCTGTAGCATGTTGGTCTCAGAGTCCCATGGCCTGACTCCCAGACAGAGGGAGGGGAGGTGTGTCCCTGATTTTTATGTAAAATGTGAGAGCAGTGTGTCATCCAACCAGGGCACATTTTAAAAAAAAGTGTTTCCATCTGGCAAAAGATCTAAAAGTCTTACACACAGTTTTGTACATGGGAGCTGCTGGTTATTATCAGTATCAGTTCCATAACAGTTTCTCAATTGTGCTATAAAATGTCAGCAAATTAAATGAGCCAAAGTGTGTCACAATTGTCTAAGCTGAATGGAAAAGAAACAGAAATCACCCTTATAAGATTTATATTTCATACTATGGTTTACTCATGAAAGTGACCACTGTCTCATTTTTGTCTCACACAATACAATTGATTCATTCTTAAGTAAAATGTTAATTAGGCCATGATATTAAAATGGCAAGCTTGCCACCCAAATAGCTCTGACCTATTATCGATGTAGGACCTTTTGATGATAGTCCTGCAGTTACTGGTACTATGACAGAAGTAGGTGATCCTTTAGGACATGTGGGGTGCAAGTGGTACCTCCATGGATCGGGCTTGTGTAACATGCAGATGCTTACTGGATTGGGATCTGGGAATTTAGAGGCCTGGTAAAAGGCATGAGCACTTTATTGCTTTCCTTGAGCTGCTCCTGCCACACTGCAAGGTGCGTTCTCCTGCTAGAGGAGGCTGCTGTTGTTGGGAGTGCCATTTCAGTTAAGGCTGTGTTTGGTGTGCAAAACCAGAATGATGTCATTCACTTTAATTTGTATTTAATTTCAAGCCCAAAACATTAAGGATATTCCTTTTTAAATCTCATGTAACAGGAAAAAGAACTGTAAATTATTCGAGTAGAGAATGAGGAACTGAGGATTTTCTATCACCTTTGCTTCACAAGTACTTATTGCTCATCGAACATGCTCATTCAGTTAATGCCACTCAACATCAGTCAACTGATTTATTTTTTCTATCAACACTGAGGACTGTTTGTATTTTAATCATTGCAAGTTGTTACTATGCTGTGGAGTTTCTCACCCAAACTGGCTCGAAGGGACATTACAGTGCATTGGTGAGAGATCTTCTAATTGAATCAGTATGTTAATTACAACTGCTTTACTGGTATTTTGGGAGTAAATCATGTTGGACAACTAAATCCCAAACCTCCTCATGCTGACTCATTTAATTGGAGCGCTCTACAAGTATGAAACTAGCTGTTGCGTTTGAGTCCATAAGACTGTCTGTCCAACATTTATCATGATGTCGGGGCCATTGTCCTGACTTAAATCCCGTGACTCCACTCGGAGATGTATTGAAAAATTGCTCCACTGACAATGCCCTCCCTCTAGTCTGAGCTCTGAGCGTCACAAAGTGGGAGCGTGTTCACTGCTGATGTTGCATTCCAGCTGGAACAATCCCACTGTTTTCCAGACTCCAAAGTGGACGCCTAAATTGGACCCCCCTTCCCCCCTCCAAAGTCCCCCCCTAGTCCCCCCCCCACACCCCCCATACACACCCCTTTTCCCCCTCTGCTCTAAACCTACCATCCAAACCACCCACCCACCACCCACTCCTCCTCCCATACATGCATCCCCTGGTCTCCTGTCCTTATTTGGGTAAAGACGTTCTGAGTGCTCGTTGGAGGGGAGGGAGGGGAGGGTGCTGGGTTGACACAAGGGAGGCAGGAGGAGAAACAGTGAGCACTCGCAGCCCTTTCTTAATAAGGACATGTCTGGAATTCAGGCCCCTCTCTTAGTGAAGAGCCTCTCTTTTGCAGCACCTCACTTGAACACACTCTTGTGAGCACTTGGAGCTCCATTGAGGTCGTCGGATCTGATGTTACATTGAGCGTTGTTTGCGGCTCTTCACTGCTCACAGTGCAGAGGAGGTTCGCAGTGTTTTCTCTGCTATAATTGGAGATAAACAACAGCAGCCACCTCTCCCTCCACGCCTCCCTAACTGTGCCATCAGCCTATGATTACGGTCTCGGCTTTACTGAGCCCGTTACCCCGCAGCACCTGCGCACACATTAATGACATACTTTGAAAGACATCTTCACACCAAGCTATATGACCACCATATGCTATACTTGAGATTGAGATAGACATGTATTGAAGATTGCATTATTGTTTGTAGAAGTGTACCTTTTGTGCTGGTTTAGTTTTTAATTTGTTCCAATGCGGACAGCGTGACAACAAAGTAAAAATCGCACTGGCGAAACTCTTGTGGTTGTTTCAGTCTGCTTACACATTTTATGGTTTTAGCTTCTAAAATGTAAAGATGTGATGCTAGAATATGCCATGTATTATAGTAGATTGATTATTTTAGGGTTTTGAGATGTTGGTGAAATAAAACATTGCACTTGAAATCATCATATTTTGCTGTTGGAAACCATAACGAGCATTTCCCTATGTCTTAATTTATCTACCCACATGACATTGTAGGCCCAAACTTTTTTTATTGTTGGTTTGTTTTCCACTTCTTGTTTTGTTTCTTTAGCAGTGCAAAATGTAAGAAATCATCACTTTTTAGAAGTTAAAACCAGATTTTTTTCTTTTCTACATAAGTAATTAAATGGCAATTCATAGTTTATGAAATGGTTTTACACAAGTCAGTGCAGGGCTTTCTAATTGTTTACTTGCACACATTTTTGATTCTTATTTATCAGTAAAGTATCACAATTTTGCCCCCCCCCCCACAAATTGGCTGGATAGATTATAATTAAACTAACCCCAACTCTAGCAGTCACTGGGAGCAGTCCAGCCCAGTGATTCGTGAGGACTGAGATCATTTGAGCTGTTGATGAGTGCTCAGTTTCAGTGTTGAGTTTTAACACCGTGACCCTGTCTCAAAGGGTCCACCGTAACCAGGACCCTCTCAGCTAAAATTAGCAGCTTGACTTGTGGATATTTCTCAAACTCTCGCTTTGGTTCAGTGTCAAAATTAATGTTGCATGTTGCTTGTGGTAGAATTTCACTGCAGGAACAGTATTGCCATACTCTATTCACCTTTGATCTTTTGTAATTCCTTTTAAATGATGATGGGAAGGGAATGAAAGCATCACTAATCCTTCGCCTCTGCTTTTCACCATCAGGCATTTTGTTATAGCTACAGTAATTGTAAAGTGTGTGTGTGTTGTTCTACGTACTGATGAAAAGCATGGAAAAAGAAAGCCTAGGAGAGATTCCTGTGCTCATGAATGATGAATTTCATACATTATAGTGTATGTATAGTATTTTTTTTTTTTACATTTATATTTAAGTTTCTTCTTGTTAAAAGGGAGTTTATTCTCTCTTGTCTCATCAAGTTCCTCGTAGTGTGTTGTACCGTTGTTTCCATTTGTGAAGTTGTAGTTTCTTTACCTTGCAATATAGAGAGGATGTTATAAATGTCTTGGCTGTAAAACTGCCATTACAAACAGGGGTTTTATTCACTATTGTTACTCATTTATATTTTCACCTGAGAATAGAAATGTTATGGGTTGATTTTTATGCTATTATGATATCCTGCATTTCTAAACCTCGTAAAATAATGGTCAGTAATGAAAAAAAGAATTGGCTGGGGTCTGTATTTATCCATTATACTTTATTTTTGTCAGTATCTGCAGAAATGCTGAAGCAGAAACATAAGCATCCTGGGAGGATAATGGTTACCTCATAGACTTCCATTTTAGAAACAATACAATGCTGAAAAGGCAGCTTGAAAAATACTTAAGAGCCATGCCTGCAGTCAGCCATAAGCCAACCACACTGGAACACAGTTCCCAGACCACAAGAATTCTTTGAGGCCAGCGCTGATTAGTGAGGTCTTTAAACTTCGTTTTATGGAATATCTTGAATTCATTTGACCATTTCAGAGACATAAAATCAAGGAAATTATCATAATGATTACGGGTTGCATTGTTTATTCTTGCAAATTTAATGACTGCAATAAAAAAAAAAAACGTCAAAGAAGGTAGTGGCTGTATAGATGAACAACATTCCTTTTTCAAGGAGATCTTCTTTGCTCAAGTCAAATGTTTCCAGTTGTGAGGATTTCAAAGAAAAAAGACAAATTTGAGATTTGAGTCAAATTTGAGTTGTCTTAGATTTAACTGAATTGATTGAGTTTTACTAGATATCTCCTCAAGGTTATCTGGTGTCTGTTCATAGAAGGCATCAAGTCAAAATTTATTTTTTTTGAAGCTCAGCAGTGTTGCTTCATAAACTCTAAGAACAATGTAAGACAGTTGTTCACTCCTGACCCATTTGCCTGCTGCTTAGCTCATATCACAGCGAGTCCATCAAATTCATGACCTCCGCACAAAAATAAGACAATTTTATGTTGGACATTTTATGTGTGTTGCCAGATAATGCCACATGTCCTGTACCTTTGCTTAATTTGGACATTTAAGTGTAAAGCTGGGACCAGCATGGATGCCATTGTGTAAACAATGGCTTTGATCTAGTAGAAGATCAAACTTCTACTATGGCAACATCTGTAAATTCTACTAGGTGAGGTTTTACTGGAGAAAAAATATATAATAGTAATAATAATTATAATAGTAATAGGAACTGAAGTGAAACATTGTGCTTCACTGATTTGTTTTATATTCTTTTTTGGCAACAAATAAGGGTTAAATTATGGATTTGGCAAAACAGACAATACTTTTTCAATGAGCGTTTCCAAATAACGCTGGACTAACGATAAACTGTTTCTACATTTCCTCAGACCCTTTAACTTGCTGTTTGGGTGAAAAACACTGTTTGTTGGGTTGTGATCTGGTGATGATCATAAAAATTGCGATCAGTATGGGACTTGTAAAAATGTTTATGCAACTGTATTCAACAGATCACCTACAGATCCTTTGATACCGGGGCTCAGGGTTGGGCCCAGGTGGAGCCGCCACAATTGCGTCCAACGAGTGGAGTGCCAACGGTAGCCCAGAAGATGGGCTGGACGGGGACAATGAAGACAAGACCATGGACGGGGATGCCGAGGGTGTGTGGTCCCCAGACATTGAGCAGAGCTTCCAGGAGGCCCTCGCCATCTACCCTCCCTGTGGAAGGAGGAAAATCATCTTGTCAGATGAGGGAAAGATGTATGGTGAGTTCACTGGATAACTGCCAGAGTAACAAAAGAACAACAATTACATGGAAATCCACTCCATAATGAATGCACGAAAATGAGAAAAACATTCATTCCACAGAGACTTGTGGCTAAAAGAAAACAAACACTGGTAATACTTTCCTGAAAAGAAATGAGAAAAATACTTTTCTTCTTTTTGCGCTCAAAACTTTGCTACAGAATGTTTTCTTTCCACTCAGAGCTCTCTTTAACAAGTCTGTACCTGTTGTGCTGTGACCCAGGGGCAGGTTCTTCCAGTCGTACCAGCACTCTCAGAGCTGGTTATTGCTGTCCTGAGAGCAAATCGGCTGCTCTCCCATTGATTTACACCTGTCTTTTTCTTCAGAGTGTTTTTATTGCTTTGGGTTTTTTTTTTCCCTCTCCTACTATTTCACAACCTGTCCTTCTCGACATTATGTTGTTAGACACACAACCTCTTTGTCTTCTTTTTATCTCTGAACAACATCTTATATACTTTTTTTTTTTCTTAAACACACTGGTATCACTGGGAGAATTTTGCCTTTAGGTAACCGGTTAAAGCTGGTTTTCAGGAGAACTGTTGCGTTTGATGCAGGATGGCTCAGTTAAATTAGCAATAATTAGCCCAGCATGAATCGAGACTCAGAACAAAAACATCACATTGGCCTGCTGTTCTGCCGAAGAGTTTAAACATCCATATGGTTTCGGAATAGTTGCGCTGTTTCCTCCAGCGTGTCCATTAAATTGCAGGTGTTGAGCCCCTAATGTCCTGAAACGCTCCAGATGGATATGTTGGCAAGGCCTTCCGTAGACTCACTCGCATGCAGGTGTGGGAAATTTAACACACTTGTCTTTGATTATTTTGATCGTACTCTCCCATTCCTAATGTCGAGACTGTTTTCTTAATGAGATTTTATTATTTTATCTTGGAAATGTAGCTGAAGAGCCATAAATGTTGAATGCGAGAAATCAAGCTGGTTTTTTTACGTTTGTACTTGCTGTGCCCTCTTTTTGATTTTGCTAAGTTGCAGTGATATTTTTTTCAGCATTGTAACTCAGCCCCCTTGTGCTTAGTAAGAATTTCCTGCCCTTTAATTAATGTCCATCAAGGCTCTAAAAGTTTAAACTTATTGTAGCTTCAGTGCAACCATAAAAACCATCAATCATGGCCATCAAAATGTCAGAGGGACTGTGTATCTTAGAAGCATCGGTGTTTGTTTCTTGTGTGGCTTTTATTTGCTTGACGTCAGATGGGATTCTTTTGGCATGATTCAACCAAGATGGAATCTTATCCTCATTTGTTCAGCAGATTCGGATATTCAAGGACAGGCACATACCTGAGATTACTCAGCCACTGCTGCAGCTTCTGTTGTTACTCTCAACCTGCCTTAAGGAACAAAGTAGTCATGAAACGCGTGGTGGATTAAACGATTACTCAAAACTTATTAAAATTTTTGTTTGCGTAGATGAATTTCTAATAATTAGTTTATCAAATATTTCTGACATACTGCTTTTCTTTTGGATAATTTTAAATTGAATATTTTATGGTTTTGCTGATACGCTAAATACGGTTACAGATTAATCCGCCCGAAAAAAGGAACATTTTAGCATGGATTTAACAAATAAATGACATATACATATAGTGTAAATAATGTAGTTCAGTTTGCTCTCACTATGTGATGGCACAAATTATCCCAAAGATCTAAATTTTTATGTAGGTGTCTAGCGCACAGGATACACCTATGCTGATACACTTATGACAGGTTAGTACTGGTTGACAACAAGATTGGTTGGGTTTTATCCAATGCGATTTAATTTTATATGCGATTTATATTTTTAATTTTTATATGAAATCAAATAACATCTATCAACTTTTTATTCTGGCAGATTTGAATATCATGCATAAACATATACATATGATATAATGGGAAAAATATTGTGACATATTTCTACTAGGTGCCAGAGCTAGTTTAGAACATGCTTTGACTTTTGCACACACATAAACTTTTGAAGCATTTTCAAATTTACCCAAGTAAATTTTATTCCACTTTAGCTGTGCAGTGCTGTGTCTTCCCTTCCATACATTTGTCATGAGAACACCAACAAAGAAGCAGGCTTTGCACAAACCTGCCCCTTCAGCAACAAACTGTCAAGACCCCTTTTAGAAGCCCTTTTTTTTCTAGAGCATTAAACACCCTCTCCTTTTACAATAAGTCATCTGAGGCTCTGCTGGGAGAGCCAAGGAATGCCCCCAGAAGAAGCCTTCTCACAAGGTGATTACCTCAGACATCTAAAAGCTGCCCTGACGTGAGGTTAGGGGAATGTTAACGATTGCACTGTATGTAAGACTGTCTACCTAGCAGTCTCAGACTCCAATGGCCTCCAAAAGCAGGCAAGTCATCCCTCCCATTGGGAATTCCATTTTTTCTTCCAGGATTTTTATTTGCTGGGAAACCTTTGCAACTTTCCATTCGCAAGAAAAGACTACTTTATACTCATGTGTTCACTGCTCCACAAGCCTGTCTAGACTTCCCAGTGCCATTTCCAGTCACTTACATAGCTCAGGGGTGACAGAAAGTTCAAATAAGCCCAACAATAAGTTTTATTAAATCATGTGCTAACAATCAGATTCATAATGTTAAAAAGTAAATCTCTCTCTCTCTCTCTCTCGCTCTCTCTCTCTCTCTCTCTCTCTCTCTCTCTCTCTCTCTCTCTCTCTCTCTCTATATATATATATATATATATATATATATATATATATATATATATATATATATATATATATATTTATTAGGGGTGCAACAATACTCATATCGATATTGAACCGTTTGATACAGTGCTTTCAGTTCGGTAGGCATATATATCGAACAATACAAAATTTTAAATTTATTTTATCAACTTTTCTTCTGACAACGCTGTCTGTGTTGAGAGCTCAGTGGATCTGCGTTCGACTACTCCGCCTAGGCTGCACTGTCGAGTGCAGATCCACTGAGCGCAGCTCAAGCTAGCAAGACAGAAACTAAGCTAGTTGCAACTTGGCAAATTGAACCTCCCCCACCCTCATTCAGATCTGGCCTTTGGAACTATTTTGGTCTTCATGTGAAGTATGACCCTGAAGGTAAGCGAGTCATGGACAAAAGTAAAACAGTATGTCGGATGTGTCACGCAATGCTCAATTACATGGGTGTAGGGTTGCCAACCGTCCCTTAAAATACGGAATCGTCCCATATTTCGAAACAAAAGTACACGTCCCGTATTGAGCTAATAAGGGACGCACTTTGTCCCGTAATACAGTGAGAATCAAAAGTAGTCTATAAATGTTTATGGAATTAACACTTTGTTTGAAAACATAATTCCCAGCCCCTCTCCTGCTTTGTGACCAATGAGCTGACAGCACACTTATGACAATTCGAGTATGACAATTCAGATTACCGCTCATCTCATTGGTCGAGGAAAGGTCGCTTGCGGAGAAAATACCGGAAGACAACAGATGACCACAACAAGAAGCATGGCCAACAGGGGAACAAACGCCGACTCTGCGGTGCAAGTCTCGGATGACAGTACACCTAAAGCTGGGCAGACACTGTGCGATTTTTTTCAGTCACGTTATTCAGCTCCTGCTCAAACTGCACGATTGACTCGCAGGGGTTAGAAGTTCGTATGCCACGATGTACTCTCACACTATACCGCCCGATGCTCTGATGCGACCTGAGTGCTCACACTGTGCCTCCATAACATGAAGGTTATAACAGAAAATCTGTCGCTCGCTCTCTCTGTCTTTCACTCACACAGACACACACACCACTACCATCAACTTTGCTAAATTGCTAATGAAAAACATTGATCAGGCAGCTGTGATTGAGCAGCAGTGTAAATCCAACTGTTTTCACGGTTGTTGTGGTCGTGATAATTTTGTGATGCCACATCGAAAAGGCTCGGATGAGCTTTCCAAAGTTGTGCCTCCATCGCTTGTGTCCAGATCACACGCTGCACAGCCGTGCTGCAACGTCTTTTTCACCAACGTTTACGTTTGCGCGTGAGCAGTGTGAGCGCCTGTGGTGACACCCTCACGAGCGATTGATGATCGGGAGCTGGTCGTGAGGTGTTAATCACTTCTCGTTACCCCACGTATACTACACGACGCACGATGAAGGCCAAAATCGGTCCGATCACTCAAAAATCGGCTCAAAATGGGCCAAAAATCGCACAGTGTGAGCCCAGCACTAGAGCAGCAATGTTTGTTCCCCTCAGAGAAAGGGAAGAATGGGAAAAGGAAAACACCTGGCTGGAAAAAGTTAATATGGGCATGTGCAATGAATATCAGCGCTATGTGGCCAGAAGTGTGATAATATAATTTATTTTGTGTAATAAACAACTGCAAGGATAGATGATTACAACAAATTGATGACTAATACATAAAAGTAATACATAGATGAATAATGATGATGAGTTATGATGCGTAATCATGGGAACAAGCGGGTTTACAAACAGGAGCAGCTGATTAGCATTAGAAAAGCTGAAATAATACCTCAACTGAAGCCAATTGTACTAAATGCACTAAATGTGCACTGTTACAAGAATATTTTTCTTTCTATTGTTTTCTATTATTTTAAGTTAAGCAGGACAGAGTGCTTTTAAAGAAAGATTTACTTATATTCTCAAAAGTTAAGCATGACAGGCTTCTGTTTAAGAAAGAGACCTGTTTTACTGTGTTAATGTTGTCATTTTGAGCTAAAAATAAATGGCTAAATGATCATTTGTTTCCCATGTGTTCATATCACAAAGAATAGAATATGCATCTACTTAAATCAAATTCAAGTCAAATGGTTAAAAAAATAATTTCACACACAAAAAAAGAGCTAGAAAATTCACCACACTGGGAAGGGTGAAGACAACTGGGTCGCCCGGCCCTGGCCACGAGGTGTCCCTTATTTATTTTTCAGGGAGTTGGCAACCCTACATGGGTGGGAACTACTGCGTTAGCCCAGTTTGCTTAAAAGTAGCATTTAAAGGAAGATACAAACAATCAATTGTTACACAGTGAAAATGCAATGAAAAATAACCATAATGAGTTATTACTCGTTAACGGAGATTTTCCGTGTTGTTGCGTTAACGTCATTTCAGATTAACGCTGACAGCACTAGTGGGAACACAATGAATATGACTGCACATTTACGCCGACATCATCCTAGTGCAAAGACAAGTAGAAGCCGACAAAAACAACAAGCACCCATGCTACAAACTTTACCTGAGCCATTTAGACAGCCGTTAGCACAGGATTCTCCTTATGGGGACCTGATATTTTAATATGCTGCTGAGAATATAGCCCAGAAGAAGCGCATAGTATAGCTTTTATTTTGGAAAGAGCCATTTCTCTGTAATAAACTCTCTTTTCCAAAGATGAGTGATTCCTCGATCAGATAGATTTTTTTATTTTTATTTTGTTGTTTCAGCAACATTAAATTTAAAAACTACTTTTGAGTTAAAATATATATTTATAATTTTAATAAATGACAAATTAAAAAAGCATGAACATTCTTTTGTATCGAAAAAATATCGAACCTTGACATCAAAGTATCTAACCGAACCGTGAATTTTGTGTATTGTTGCACCCCTAATATATTCATTCTGTCACAGCTCCGGAATTGTCAACCGACATGAGTCCAGTTCAAAATAGCCTCTTCTTACTATATTGTATTGTATTGTTGTTAAGTTGGTTTTGATCTTACGTAGTGCAACAGAAGTGATTGTAGCAGTTTTGTAAGAGGTAAAAAGAAATTAATTAATGCTAATAACAGAATGTATAGGGGCATTTTTAGAAGTGGCACACACAATTTGCCCCTTGCACAACCATGAAATTAAAAGCTTTAAATTAAAAGAGTAAATGGTAAATGGTTCTGATTAAAATTTAAGGTTTTCTGTGTAAACTGGTGTTTTAGCAGCTGTAGGGCGCCGTAAAAGTCATTCTCCAAGTACAGTGTCCAAGAGAGAAAAAAATATTGCTCAAAGACGACACATTGCCACTAAAGTTTTATTACCCTAAGTTGCTATTATTTAATTAATTGGCTTGATTCTGCTTGCATTCAATGCAGGAAGTAAAATGCAATACACTACAATTGAAAAATTGAACACCAATGAGGTTGGTTATGTTTTAGACTCAGAGGTCACTGTCTCAAAGTCAAGTAGCTAATTCATGCCCCTATAAAAGCAAACTTTAATGGTTTTATGACCCCCATACTTGACTTTTATTTTTTATGCTCCAACTTTTTAAATATACTTAATGTCTTTAACAAGTTTTAGAGCTGCTTGTTTGTGGATTTTTTTTAAAAACTTGGGGATAGGACCAAGCAACCTGTTTACAAAATTCAATGCAAGCTATAATGCATATAATGCTACAATGCAAGCTTATAAGGTTATATTAATAACCTTATAACAGACAGGTGAGGGGAGTCAGTCATCTCATCTTATTCGTAAGTAAATATTTACCAAAATGTCAAACCTTTTGGTTGCTTTTTCAGATCATTTGTTCAGATTAAAGGAACTCATTTGTTACAGGTAAAGATTATCGTATGCATCTTTTCAGATTAATGAAAAATAAAACATTTAAACAAGAGTCAGGCACTTTATTCTTGGTAAAATGAAATGGTTGGCTCATGGCACACAGTAAATTTAGAGGAAGTGTCGTTAGAAGATGGAAAAAATGTTGCCCGTCTTGTTTGGCCTTGGGGCTGTGCTGACATGTTGTTCACCTACGTTTTCTGGCCTCAACAGGTGTGTCAAACCCAAAGCGCACACCTTTTTCTCTTTTAGACCTGCAGCTGTCACTACTAAAGAGCACTCTGGGTAATAAAAGTAGAGAAAGATTTGAGTGCTAAACAAGGGTTTATGTCTGTTCCTACCTTCGTGGACTGATGTTGAATTGCCAGCAGGTTCGGTGCATGTGCACAACTTTGACAAAACACAGCATGTATGTGGACATATTTAAGAAAAAGAAAAGGGGGTGGGCAGCTTTGGTTTGTAATGATGACTGAGCAGCCATGTAGCTTCTCTGTCAGTTACTCACTGAGATGTAAGGAATGTTTTCAGTCATGGCTGAGCAGTATATTAGCAATTTTGGATTACCTCAGTGTTATGGCAAGGGAGGAGAGAAGATAATAAGGGCGTATAAAAGGTTCTGGGTGGTGGGGGTTATGGTGAGTGAAGAGAGAGTACCTTTTTGCTCACTATCTTGGTGTGTAAGTGGAAAATTCCAGCAGTAATGTAGTATAAGAAAAAGATAGGCGTGTCTTGTCAATGAAGAGGTTAAGAATGGCAGCCTGCAGCGATCTGAGGGGGTGTTGAGCAATCAACAAAAAAGTCATAAGCAGTTCAAAAGGCGGAAAGAGAGATGGAAAGACCAAATGTAGAGAAAATAGAGGACAATGAGACTTTGCATACCACTGTACAAGTGTGTCTGTGTTTTTGTAAGCACCTGTCATGATCCCCTGCAGTCCGTGCTACTCCCGCTCTGATCCCCCTGACCGTGTCAAATCTGAGCAGATGTTGCTACTGCGGGTGCGGATTGAAGACGCAGTGATTCTCTGTTGCTTTTTTTTTTTTTTTTTTTTTAATGTCTTACAGTTTTAAGGAAGTAGTATCCTTAAAAAGTATCAACTAATCTAACTGGTCTTTCTGGGTATTCTTTCTAAAGAAGAACTTGCTGAAGTATTAATTAGCACAAAACAGCTACTGGCATACACTGTTGCTACTGCTTTGATGTTTTTAAGAAATTAATGAATGAATTATTTTGTTAATTTATTTTCGGAGTATATTACACCTACTGCCTCCATATATTTTTATAGTCAGGAACCTTTTTATTCCTGCTTAAAATAAGGGTGCAGGATCACCTTTGCTTAAAATCACTATCCACAATTTGAATTCCAATTTTTCTTACCTGTGTCTAGATGTAATCTAGTTACAACTGGGCTATAATGTTGGCTTGTGCAGTTCGTACCCATTTAAGGAGATTGGCAATATACAATTAAAATAAAAAAACTAACAAACAAAAAAGAAAAAAAAAACAAGTCACTTCCTTATGAGCTGTAGGTAACATCTTTAAAGGATGTCATGCTTTTCATTTCAGATGGTTGACATAATTCCTGGTACTACATTTAGTTGTTCAGGCCTTCCCCTGCAAGCTTTACCAGTATGATTCAGCTGCTGTGCATCTGAAAAAAAGAAAAGGAAAAACTCTTTACAAAATAAGTTACACCTCCAAGGTCCACAAAATGAAGACTTGGTTCTCAGCACCTCAACTAAAGAACTTCACTGTCCAACAGGTGAAAGGTTATCATTTACCACACAATTCAGAGCCTTTACTTTGCTCATCACTGTGGGAAGTTTCAAAAATCTTAACATCTTGACATCACCATAACAGAAAGTTGAGTTTTATTCAACCTCTTTGTAGTCCGGAAAGTGTGCGAGTTACACCTCATCCACATCTTTCAAGTTCTTATCTTTCTTGGTCAAGCCTGTAGCACCAAGTTAATTTCAGTACACAGTAATGTACAGTGAGATATCGGTTATATTCATATCAGAACTGTGGGGTTGTTGTTGCTGCATTGCTTTTTCGCCAGCTGAAGCGATTGAGAGTGACAGTTGGGTGGGGGTTGATGTCATTGTTCTTTCTTTGCCACACTCTGTTGGGATGGTCGGCAGCAGGTGCGGCTGTCTGCTGACTGCGGGGTCACAGGGTGCTGTTGTTTTGGGAAATGGGCTACTTTACTGCCAGGTGGCAGTTGCTGGCAGAGACAGTTATGGCTTTGTGTTTCCTGCAAGAGTTACTGCCCTTCTCAGCTGCCCTTTTGCCCCTTACCCCATCCTGATGGCCTTCACTCCAGCTCTAACCCCTGCTTCTCCCAGGGCTGGGAGTGCATATGAACATATGTGTGTTCACCCGAGTTCTGGCTGTGTTCACGGGCCCAGGCCAATCAGACTGGCTAGCACAGATGTGACAGGCTTAGAGGAATGCTAGGAATGCGGAGGCGCTGAAGCGGGTGTGTCCATCCTTGGCCCGGGGCAGAAGGGGAGGGACTACCTCAGTATCGGCAGACAGTTCAGCTCTGCTCTGCTGGCCGACTGCCGGACTGAGTGGTTGGCTTGTACGGTGAGTACTGCAAGCCTACTGGAGATGGCCTGCAGTACTTTTATGGTAATTGCACTAACCATGGCCTTCCGGAGGCCAAGTGCTAAAGTGAAAAAAACAGGACTTGTTTCTGCTGCCATTATGTGTCTGGAAAGCTGTTGAACATCTAGACACATAGTCTTTTGTGTGTTCATGAAGGCGCATCTTGACCAATTTTGTTGGTGTAAATTTATGTCAGCAAGTTTAGCAGAGTTAAGGCCATTATTCATAATAATACGGCAGTTCAGCCTCTCCCTCTGGCCCGATTTTCAGCCACAGAAACCTAATAAGCGTGACTTGGCAGAGAAGATAACTGAAAGCACTGATGGACTGATTTTCCACTGAGACAACATAATAACACTTTTTGCACTTCTCATACTCCAGAGATGATTTTTGCATGACCACAGCTGCAGTTTGTTGAAAAGGTATGGCTTGATGAATCACATGCGCTGCACTGTAGATATAGAGGACAGTGAAAGCCCGAAATAGAATCCTGTTCTCTGCACAACCTGTTTGTGCAGAATGTCGAGTGTAGATGTTATGGCATGGGGAAAAAAAAAACGCGGTTCTGTTTTTAAGTACTCTTTGTAATTAGGCTTCAGGGCCATGTGAGCTGAATTTAAGGAGGTGTGAAACAATCTAGTGAAAACCCAGGGATAAAACAAATAAATGTACTCTTTGCTAATTTGCTTAAAAAAAATCTCCCTATAGGAAACAGAGGTGTTTCTGTGGCTCCTGACAAGTGTTCTGAGCTTTGAGAAATGCCACACTACTTTTCTTTTGACATGAGATCAAGACTTGAGAAGAGTGCCACCTTCTGTCCAGTTTGTGATATTGCAAGTAATCTCCAAATGTTGAATGATATTTTTTTTTTCAATCTGTCTGCCAGTTTGTGTGTCATTGTATTAAAAGTGACTCTGGAGACACCTGCTGTTTGTCTGTCTGTGCTTAGTGTAATCCAATTACCATCCTGTAAGATAAGCCCCCACTTTTTTTGTCTCTCTTTTACAGGTCGCAATGAATTAATAGCGAGGTACATCAAGCTGAGAACAGGCAAAACCCGGACAAGAAAACAGGTAATCAAGTTTTTTACGACTTTAATGTTTGGGTCCAGCTGCTGACTGGGTGACGTAGAAAAAAATCCATCATCAAAACAGCTTTGTCTGGTGGCTTCCTTAAAAAAAGTGGATTATGAGTACTTCAGAGGACAAGTCTGGTTTTAAAATTTACTGTATTATTATTATTATTATTAACAATTGATTTGATTTTGGACAAAAATAGTATAGACCACAAATTATCAAACTGAAACATTAAACAAATACATTTTGTCTTTATAAATAAACCTTTAACTTATCATTTTTTATTAATTAGTTCATTCAATTAACTGTCTAGACTTTAATATGAAAAAATAACGGCTTTGTCCTTTAAATCCACTTTCTTATTTTATGTGTAGATTTCTTAGTGTGTGTCATGATCCTGTAAAAGGTGTGTGTGTGTGTAGGTGTGTGTGTGTAGGTGTGTGTGTGTGTGGATCAGCACTTGTATAGATGTGTGGCCTGTGTGCATGGATCTGCATGCATGTTATTTTTATGCTCAAATGATGTTTCACACCCCTTTAGGTGTCTAGTCACATACAGGTGTTAGCACGGAAGAAAGTTCGTGAATACCAGGCGGGTATAAAGGTAGGTGCTGCCAGCCTGCCTCCCGGCAACACTGACTGGGCGTCTCTTTCCTCTTTGGTTACGGCTTCTCTCTTTCTTCTCTTCTCTCTCTGTCTCCTTTCTTCTTTCCTCCTCTTGGCTATTTTTCTGTGCAGGTTTCTAGCCACTTGCAGGTTCTCGCCCGGAGAAAATCTCGCGAGATCCAGTCAAAGCTAAAGGTATGCGCTTCACTGCGGCCTGTGGGGCTGGTAAATGCTTGGCTTGGCACTAACCTGCTAATTTGTGAATATATTTATCAGTCCTTGCTTTAAGATGAGGTTTATTCTGGCTGCATAAGTAGATGCAAGCTTGCCATGCGCATTATTGTTTAACAGTTAAGCTTTAGAAATCATCATAATATTGCATCTGTGCCATGCATACAATGCACCGACAGAGAGAGTTTTTACTACGATTTTGAGCTGTAGGAATGCATTCAATCTCATCCTCTGAATTATTCTATCTCATCCTCTAGCCTCTACTTGAAATGAATGCTGCACAAGCTGATGAAATTTGAATGAAAGATCATTTAGCTGCATGTTGCTCCCGCTATGTATCTTTCCTTTGTGCCAGTCATGCTGCTGCATCACACTGTACTCTTCTGAGACCTTTTCTTTCCCTAAAACTGTCTCTGAGATCCTGAGCTCCTAGAGTGTGCTTCTTTGTAATGCCTTTTGTAAAAGTCAACATAGAAAAATAATCCTCCATTGTAATCTTGTGCCTCCTTTTGACTTTTCTCAAACTTCGTAAATCCTCTTTCAACTCTTTATGCTTTTTGTTGTTTTTTGCATTTTCACATATGAGTAAAAAACTATATCCAGACACTACTTAATACTAAAGATACTGTGATCTTTTGAATCCTAACCTAAGCCAAAACTTGAATTAACACAGACTAATCTGGGGGGAAATGGCATTCATAGCAGGGATTTTTTTTTGTTTAAAAAACATAATAAAAAACTGTGTAGTCTCATTTTGTCAGTGGTGACATCCTATATTCAGTGCAGTGCACCCAACGGTGGCTAGTATTCTAAATTAAAAAGAAGTAGATGCATCAAGCATCACCTTTCATAAGTTTTGACTTTATTTCTGAGCTGTCTACAAACTCCTAGGTCATGTTGAATACAAAGACCCCATTTAAAATGAGATGTGTTTTTCTGATTACATAGACTTTTCATGGTGAAATCTTCACCCTGTTCCTCCCTTGTTTGTCTACAAATTCTCCACTAACTGTACAGGTATCACAGAGGTCACTTTATTAGTCCTTCTAATTATCTCACATGAATATTTTAATGAAAAAATAATACACTTTTAAAGTTACTGTCTTGTTTGGACAAGACATAAAGGATCAAGGAGCCCACTTTCTGTTTGAAAACGTTAACATGGAATAATTTATTAGAATTTATAAGAATAAAGATTATTTTCTTCTGTTTTGACACGAAAGCATTAGATACCCTCTTTCCTTCTGTGTCCATGTAAGAAAAAAAAATCATAATCGATTTAATACACTTTACACCAAGCCCATTAAACATTTACTTAACTTGTAAATAAACTACTGATTATATATTTAGTTCAGTTGTTTGGATTTATAATGCATCATGAGTGCATTTTTGATCGGTGCAAGGATTGATGAGGTCATTTTTACTTTTTGCCTTGGTTTTGAAACGTTAACACCCAGAGGTCGAGGGCAGCCATGGCGGACTCTGAGTTTATCCAACTCAAAGTTCTAGAAACAAAAAAAGAAAAAAAAGGTTTTCCGAGCCACTCTTTAAGTGAAGTGTACATCTGAAGTGTAACAGTTGCAAATGTCTACCCGCTGTACATCTCATATATTGCACAGCGATAAGTATTAAGTAACAAGTTATAAGGATTTAACTTCCTTGAGATTTTATATCTGCTGAGTTATCGAAATAAAACAAATAATCCTATGTTTTGAATTGCACTCAGATTTTATATCCTCTTTAAAAAATCAAATTCATTCTTTCCTCAATGAAATAATGAATTGGCTTCGTGTTTCCTCACATATTTACAACAACTTGAAATTGTTAGTTATTCATTATTTTCACAATACAAACAAAATCAAATATGGGCCTGGATTTGAACGCTCAGATTTATACGTATGCCCACCAAAAAAAAAGATTAACCTCAATATAGCTTTGAGAATTGAACAGTACTAATGGTTTCTCTCTTTTTTGATTCAGGCGATGAATTTGGTAAGTGAATTTGACTTGTGCAATATGCTTCCCTCCTCCCCTTTGTTTGGCAGCAACACTGCACTGTCCCTTTGCTATGGCCCTCTGCTGGCATGGCGCCCCAACCCATTGCAATCCCGCAATGAAGCAATGCTTCGAAAACAGCCACGCTTTGAGCAGAGCACAGTATTGCTCCACATCCTGCTACAATAGTTTAATATTCTCCAACCTCCGCCAAAAGTCAGAGTTCTGCTTGCTTGGCATAAGGTGTCGTTCTTTGATTCGGGTTCTCGCTTCTGAGGCGTATTTCTTTAACTTGCAAAGTCACATTTTGGTGGCTAAATTGCTTTTTGCCATTAGAAAAAGAAGAAAATAGTACATTTCAAAAATCTGAATTGACATGTTTGTAATTGAGAAACAATGTGTACTTTCAAAATAATGATAATTTACAAAAAAAATACTCCAGGTAATTTAGACACCAATTGACTGCATTTGGATCATTTTTATGCTACGTTTCAAGTTTCTCATAGTAAATTTTAATCTAAATTGTCCATGTGTACTCTTGCAACTTGAATCTCTTCATTCTGTTTTCCTGTGGTGAGCCTTATAACACACTGACCTTGATTTTTTTTCTGTACTTCTCTTTGCTTCCTTCTGACAGCTGCTCTTTCAAACAAACATCTTCAAAACAATGTTGTATTGATACTTTACAATAGATTGAATGTTGAGCTAAGCTAATGTTAACTTTATTTAGAATAGACTAATTAATCATTTATGAAACATACACAAACAGTGTCATTGTTTTGTATTATCATTAGGATAGCATACTGCATTGGATTATGCCGAGGTTAGGCTGCCACCTTGTGGCTGACTCCTCTTGTTTCTCTCTGTCAACCTGCAGGATCAGGCATCTAAGGACAAAGCCCTGCAGAACATGGCAGCGCTGTCATCTGCACAGATCGTCTCTCCGAGTATAATAAATAAACATCTTCCACCACTGCCTCCGGCCCCGTATCCACCAGCCAGAGTGAGACTCAATTTTTGGCAATTAAAAGGCATTAATGTTTTTCATTGCAGTTTGAAGTGATTCAAATGGGCACTGACTTTTATTTTCTTCTTCTTTTTTTTTTTTTTTTTTATAATTCAAGTATTTATTAGATTTTGCATTTTATAACAGCAAATACAGAGATGCAACAACCAAAAGCAAGAAGCAAACAAACAAAAACAAACAAACAAAATAAATAAATTTAAAAACAACAACAACAAAAAAAAACACAACAAAACAAAACAAAACAAGTGAGGTTTTAACATATGTTGTATTAAACTCAAATGTCCAAGTCAGGTAGATATGTAGGTGCAAAAATTGTCCCACTGTTCCAGCGCAGCTTCTGTCACATGATGTATTTTTCCCAGCATCTTTTCGCATGCAACATTCCCAATCATTCTGTCTTTCCACATTTTAAGCGTTGGAATATGAGAGTCCTTCCAGTGTTCCAAAATGACACGGGCACATGTTACCAATGCAGTACTTAACACTCTAAACTGGTGTTTACTTAATTGCGGCACCTCTCCTTTGTCTCCTAGTAAACATAATTTAGGTGATCTGGGTAGGTTACAAAGTGTCCACCCCTGCAAATAATTCAGTACAGTGTTCCAAACTGGAAAAACCAGCGGGCATTCCCAGAGGGCATGTATCAGAGTACCTTTGGCTTTTTGGCATTTCCAAGACAAGTCATCTCTACCAATCCCCATTCTATACAGCCTTGAAGGAGTATAATAGTATCTGTTAAGAATTTTGTATTGAATAAATTTTCCCCTGGCTTCCCTAATGTATAATCCATTGTTCGACAATATAGAATCCCATGTATCTTCATCCATTGTACGCCCTAGATCCCTTTCCCATACTTTTTTCAGGCTCTTATTTATATTGTTTTTAATCCATGGGCAAATATTATACCATTTCGCAGCTGTGCACAGAAATGGGGGTAGTAGTATGAAATTCTCTATCGAGTTACTTTCACATGTTATTGTAACTCCTCCTTTTAAACAGTTTCTTATTTGCAAATACTTCCAGAAATGACTGTTACCCTCTAAACAAAACTTTTTTTTAATATCCTCATACGACATGAAAACACCCCCTTCAAATAGGTCACTAACAGTTCTGATACCTCTTCTCAGCCATTGTGTCCAGTAAACAGTCTGCTTACCAATTTTAATTTTAGGATTATACCACAAGGGGGCATACTTCTGTACATATGGCACAAGTTTGTATTTCTTATGCACCTCCAACCATACCATTTTCGAAAATTTCAAAATAGGGTTTTGCGTCTTACCGTGATTATTCACTTTTTGTGATAAAATATCAATTGGTGTGAATGGAGATGCAAGCTCTTGTTCTATTAAAATCCAGTCTACATTATTTTTCCCTGCCCAATGTTTGCCTAATCTAGCCATTTCAAAAGAGATACTATAATACTCTATATTGGGCAGGGCTAGTCCCCCTTCTTTCTTAGATTGGGACAGTCGATTTATGTTAATACGGGGTTTACCACCCTTCCAAAGAAAATCTTTTATCATATTATTGTAGCTTTGCAACATCCGTCGCGGGATACACATAGGCAGCATTCCTGTATAATAGTTGATGAGCGGTGCCACAACCATTTTAACTGTGTTCACTTTTCCCCACAATGTCAAATTTAGTTTACTCCATTTACCCAAGTTTTTATTGATCTTGTTTAATAATTTTCCCATACTGTTAGCCATAATATCCTCAATATTGGGGTCCAATTCAATTCCAAGATATTTCATTCCCTTGTCCACCCACTTAAAGTTAAAGCCCGATATTAAGTTATGACTGCAAGCCTGGGAAACTGGCATCGCCTCTGATTTATGCCAATTAATTTTGTACCCCGAAAACATTGAGTATGTATTAATCACCTCTAATAGTTTTGTGATAGAATTAGTTGGGTCTTGGTTTAATATCAGCACATCATCTGCATACAGGAATAATTTGTGTTCTCTGCCTCCCCCAAATACACCTTTAATCTCTGCATTTTCTCTGATTTGAATAGCTAATGGCTCTAAAAATATTATAAATAGCAATGGGCTTAAATTGCATCCTTGACGTGTTGATCTGGAAATACTAAAAAAAGGAGAAAGTACCCCATTTGTAAATACAGCTGCTTCTGGACCAGAATACATGGTTCTAATCCATCTGCAAAAATTGTCACCTATTCCAAACTTTTCCAGGGCTGTGAACAGAAAGTTCCACTCCACCCTATCAAAAGCTTTCTGTGCATCTAAAGATATAGCCAATACAGGATTTGTGTTATTTCTATTCAGCCACAGCAGGTGTAGTAATCTCCTCATATTATCAGAAGCAGATCTATTCTTGATAAACCCTACTTGATCTTGATGAATAATTTGTGGTATCACAACCTCCAACCTTGTTGCTAAAACTTTGGATAGAATTTTGCAATCCACATTGATTAAACTTATTGGTCTGTAATTACCTGGATCAGTTAAATCCTTGTCATCCTTGCGCAGGGGCCATGCTAATCTTCTCTGTATCGTATCCAATTTAGCGTACGCGCTTGCAGTTAAATCCTTGTCGCCTTTTGGAATTAGTGATATTACTGCCTGATTAAAACTTGCAGGGAGTCGTCCAAATTCAAAGGCTTCATGTAATACTTCAGTTAGAAAAGGACATAGCAAATCTATAAATTTATGGTAAAATTCTGCTGGGAATCCATCTATTCCTGGTGACTTCCCAGCTTTCATTGCACAGATAGCTTCTTTTACTTCTACCTCAGTTAGTGGAGTTTCCAATTTGTCCCTACCCTCTTGTGAGATTTTTGGTATTTTCATTTTATCAATGTATGTACTCAGCAGATCCATACTTACTTTGTTATCGGACGTGTATAAATCTTGATAAAATATTTGAAAAATTGTGTTAATCTCTGAAGAAGATGTAACTAATTTATCATCCTTTTTAACTGCCGTAATAACATTCTGATTGTCCATTTGCTTAAGTTGTCTGGCTAATAGCCTGCCTGTCTTTTCACCATTCTCATAGAAATTAGTTTTAAGACGAAAGAGGGCATACTCTGTTTTTTTGTTATAAATTTTATGAAGATCATATTTAAGCTGGCAAATCTCTTTAAATTTATTATCATCAAATTTTCCTGCTAATTGTTTTTCCAATTTACTTATATTTTCCTCCAAAGTTTTTATCTTTTCCTTATCTTCTCTATTTTTCTTAGAACTATAGCCTATGCACTTTCCACGAATAAATGCCTTCAAAGCATCCCATACAATAGCCAGCCTGTCCGTAGATCCAACATTCACCTCTAAAAAATATCTTATATCCTCTTTTAGGGTTGATACAAATTTTTCGTCCTGCAATATGCTTGAGTTTAGTCTCCACCTACCCGTTCTGTTCTTTTCGACATTTAGATTTATGTGCAATTCTACTGGTGCGTGATCTGTTAAAGCAATCACACCAATGTCATAGTTTACTACTAAATTGACACATGATTTAGAAATCAAAAAATAATCTATTCGGGAATATGTCTTATGCGAATAAGAGTAAAAGGTGTATTCTCTTTCCATAGGGTGAACAAGCCTCCAAATATCTACCACACTGAGATCTTCTTTTAAAGCATCTATCGCTGTCCCAGTTCTAGTACTTGAAGTTGCATTAATGGCACTTCTATCAATATATTCATCCATCACATTATTAAAGTCTCCACCTAACAAGATCTGGCCCTTCATGTTCCCTAGCATCTTGTTAACCTCATCCATAAAATTAGGTTCATCCCTATTTGGGGCGTAAATATTGCACAGAACAACCTGAACTCCATTAATGAGAGCCTGCAGAGCCAACACTCGCCCGTCTTCATCCCGGCTTTCCTTCAATAACACAAAGTTTAGTCTTTTATTAATGAGTATCATGACACCACGACTCTTGCTTGATCTTGCGTTATGAAATACTTTCCCAACCCAATCCCTTTTTAATTTCAATGCTTCATTTTCATTCGCAAAATGCGTCTCCTGGATGTATGCAATATCAGCATTATGAGACTTGAGGTAGCTAAGCACTTTTTTTCTTTTGACTGGTGTGCCACAGCCATTTATATTCCATGACACAATATTAACGTCCACATTCCCCATGACTATGCCATGTTAAGGTATCTATAAGCCTTATATCTTCCAACCCATAACCATTTAACCTGTGCTGATAACCCTGCTTGAACCAGAACATAAGTTTAAACAAGAACAGTACCTCACCTATAGAATCTCTACCAAAAAAATAAAAAACAAAAAACAACGAACATAAAAAAAGAAATAGCGCCGTCCAAAAAAGGAACATGACAGCGCAAAAGCCCCGTGGGCAAAACTGTCTCTGGTCCGTGATGGTCCCGTGGACAGTGAACTGCTGTCCTCCTTCTGTCCCGTCGACACCCCAGGGAGCCCGCCCCCGTCTTATGAAATTATTAACGATGCGCTCCCATGCACGTAATTTAGCTTATTAACCCCTTACTCCACCACTTCCTGAAAGTTCTCACGCACGAATTTCTCTGCCTCCTCAACGCTGTCAAAGCTCTTCTGCTGGCCTTTCCATGTTAATCGAAGTTTTGCTGGATGTGCCAGAGTGTGCTTTATCTGATGCTGCCATAGCTTCTTCATTACTGGGGAGAAAAGCTTCCTCTGCGCCGCTCGCTCCGCGGTCATATCTTCATAAAATGACAAACGACAGTTCTCCCACAGTATTCCTTTCTTCTGTTTAGCGGTCATGATAACTTTTTGTCGTGCAGTGTAACGGAGAAATCTCACCAGCACGATTCGAGGTGGCTGACCAGGTCCCAGGCGTGGTCTCGTACTTCTGTGGCATCTTTCCAGCTCATATTCCTCCCCTCGTAGACCTAGGCCATCCGCGAGTATCTTCATCACATAATCATTTATGCTGCCACCACTTTCCAGACCCTCTTCCAGACCGATAAGCCGAACATTCTTTCTGCGGTTTCTGTTTTCCTGGTCGTCTACTCGGGCCCAAAGTTGTTCAAGCTTTTTAGCGTTTTTGCCATTATCTTCTGTTATGCTCCTCATTTTGTCTTCCACATCTGAAATGCGGCCCTCAGCTTCGGTCATCCGTATTTGGATTGCACTTATAGCGTTTTTAAGTTCCACCATATCTGACTTAATGTGAGATACATCGGCCGCAACACTAGTTAGGATAGTTCCAAGCTTAGTCATTTCGGCAAACAGGCCGCTTATATCCATCTTTGGCCCTTCTTCTTGGCTAGCAGGGCTAACCTTGGCACTGCTAGCATTACTTTCCCCCGCTGCCACCGTGGAGATTCGGGTTTGCACGCTCTTCTTCTTAGTTCCTGTGGCCATGTCTCTCAATAAGTTTGAGGACACTGATCTAGCAAGTCACCGCAGTGAGGAAATATATTATTTGGGAGCGTTTACCTTGTTTTAAAACTAATGTAGGGTCGACGGGGGTCAGAGACTCTCTATGGCGCGGCCATTCCCAAATGCTCCATCACGTGACTCTTTTATTTTCTTCTTTACTCTGTAGTTCTGGCCTGCTCAAATCCCAGGACAGCCTGGACCTTCTCAGGAGTAAGTAAACCCCTGCACTGAACGCACAGGAACTTTGTGGTATCATGGTATTCTTTCTGAAGTAATACATTGGTGATAGAGATAAGTAAAAGCATGAATAAGTAAATGAATCACTGATGAGGTTAGGTTTAATATCAGGTGGGTATTGCAGGGAATGTTTAATGAATAACGTTTTTGTACACCAGGCTGCTTCTAGATTTCAACCCGGGAAGGACTCCTGGGCTTGGCCGCACCAGCCATGCGTAAGTTCCCCCTAGCCAAGGTTCAACATTGAGCACAAAGCAGTACTAACTCTTCTACACTGCATTGTATGTTTTCTGCACTGATGTAAACCACCATCACCACCACCAGGCAATAGACTGCTTCAGATTTTATTAAGAAAAGAGGAATGTGGTAGATGAATCCTTGTAGTGTTTGATGATTTGTGTTCACACAAAAAAATTGTATGTATTTTTATGAATTTGTCAGCAAAAGCACAATTAAATGATGCTGTTTTGCATCACTATTAAGCAATGAAGCAGGTGGACTTACGCCTAGCTGGTGCAGCAACACATGCTTACACTGATACACTAACAATTCTGCATAACTGAGGTACCCATGTGTCACAAAAATCTGGTATTGGAGTCTTTTTCTCACTTTCATTCATTACTTTTCAGTATCAAACCATTTGCACAGCCCCCATACTCGAGCCTACCAGGTTCTGTAAACCAACCCATACCAAGTAAGTTTGAACAAAATAAATCAATAAATGGAAACCAGAAAAGGAAAATGGGTGTGATATATTAATGCTTATGCATATGTGTTTGCATACATGAAGATTATGAGCCCTTGGCGCCACCTCCTGCACCAGCCGCTACTGCAGTGCCAGTCTGGCAGGATCGGACCATTGCCTCCTCTAAGCTGAGGCTGCTGGAGTACTCAGCCTTCATGGAGGTCCAGAGGGACCCAGACAATGTGAGTTAAATATGGTCTGCACCATATCCCAACCAAACAGCTTGTGAGTAATAAGAACTTGTTTAAAAGTGTAGTGGCATTAATACATTTAAGCCCATCTACATTGTCCTGATAGTTCACTCTCTCTCTAATGCTGATGTTTGAGGGCTGTGTTTTAGTTGTTTTTTTTGTTCGTGCTCCCTGTACTAAATCAAGTCCTATAGCCAACGTTTATCATCTGCTCTGTCTCTGTCCAATATAGTACAGCAAACACTTGTTTGTCCACATCGGACAAACCAATCCCTCCTACAGCGATCCGCTCCTTGAGGCTGTGGACATTCGGCAGATCTACGACAAGTTCCCTGAGAAGAAGGGTGGGCTCAAAGAGCTTTATGAGAAAGGGCCCCAAAATGCTTTCTTCCTTGTAAAGTTCTGGGTATGTTGTTATTATAATCTGACACTTAATATTATCATGCCTCTGTTTTCTACAATTGGAAATTATGCAAACTGCTTTTTTTTCTTACAATACCATGCTACATGTGGTGATAAATTACATGATTTCAAGATAAGAGGCAATGCATTTCATAGAATGTTGCTTCATTTATACTGCGTTTGTCTTTGGTTAATAAATGTTCTTTTGAATAACTTACATCCACATCTTTATTTATTTATTTATTTATGCAATTTAAAGTTGATGTCATGTGAGGGCCTTTTGTCATGATGACATGTGTGCACTCTGCAGGCTGATCTGAACAGCAGTGGTATGCCAGACGGTCCAGGTTCATTCTATGGTGTCAGCAGTCAATACAGTAGCATTGAGAACATGACGATCACCGTTTCAACCAAAGTCTGCTCATTTGGCAAGCAAGTTGTCGAAAAAGTAGAGGTACGCCGGTGCTTTAACTGAGTCTTTTCTGAGAAGTATGTTTAATATTATATGCACATTGTTGTCTGTTCTTGACTCGCCTGTGTGTGTGTTGCAGACAGAGTATGCCCGCCTAGAGGGAGGAAAGTGTGTTTACAGGATCCACCGCTCTCCTATGTGCGAGTACATGATCAACTTTATCCACAAACTGAAACACTTACCTGAAAAATACATGATGAACAGTGTTCTTGAAAACTTCACTATCCTACAGGTAAAATACAGTGAATTATGGCTGCTTAGTTCAACATTTAACCTTACATTTACGCATAATGTCCCCATTAAGACCAGTTTATCAGTTGATATTTGCTATTTTCTAATTATTCACAAATCAGCTGATCATTATGGGCTTATTTCTAAATGGACTGTTCTTCTCCTCAGGTGGTGACGAATCGCGACACACAGGAAACCTTGCTCTGTATAGCATTTGTTTTTGAGGTTTCCACGAGTGAACACGGGGCTCAGTATCACGTCTACAGACTTGTTAAAGACTAACAGCTCTTCAGGGAGGTTTTGGAAAAGCCACACAATAAAGTGTGGCACAGTCTCTCTTTAACCAGCTCAACGATCCAGGAGAAATTATGAAAACATTCAAAGCAATGCTAGACCGAACTAACATGGACACATTACATGCTTTAAAAAAGTATCCAAGGAAAAAAAAAAAGAGAGAGCGAATCTCAACATGCCAGCACGCAAAGAAATTTTGAAGAATTGCAGACAAGTTATTTTCCATGTGTTTAAACATGATTTAGATGAAGTGGGTCACTTTTGCAAAAATCGACGGAGCCTGAAATGTTTTATCGAGGGGATGAGAACGTGTTTAGGGTTGAAAAGACTCTTAAAGTATCCAAGGGAACACACTCTGAGCAACAAGAGAAGTGTAAATAGCATTGAAAAACTAGAGAGAAAATTACCATGGAAGTGGGGTCAAGTTGTGTTTAGGTGTTTAGGAAACAAAGTGCCTTTTTCTCCAAAGATTATGATTGCCTGCCACTTCGGATTGCCTTATTTTTACTACCTCTTGTTTTTAAATGAAAAGAAAATATTCATACAGGTATTTTGAAAAAAAATGTGGAAAGAAACCTCAGATCAACATCTTTAGGGGCAGTTCTTGTATTCAGGCACGCAGAGGAGTGGGATAACTAATTCTGATGAGGTCTATTTTACAAAAAAACAAAAACAACATCCCAGGTTTTACAGTCCAAGTGTACAGGGAGAAGGTTAATTGTGTCGCCATGTTATTAAGGTTCTTTTTTTTTATACATATATTATTACACAATTTAAAAAAAAAAAATCAGGTCTTACAAGCATCTATCTATAACTGATTTTGACACTAGGGATGTCTTGAACCTTTGCTTTCCTGACATAAACCCAGGGCTTTGCCTTACTTATGAGATGCCCTGTTATTTCTCTCTGTTTGAAGACGTGTGCTCAGTTGCACTTAAAAGATTAAGAAGTGCAGCAACACAGTGCTTATTTTCTGCCTTGAGGTATGTAGCGTTACTGAATAAAATGAATTGTTTCTGTACTGTGAGTAAGTGGATACTAAAGGAATATGTGTTACATAGGAGTATTTGGGGGTGGGGGGGTCTTCATATTTGTGATCAGCTAAACTCAGCACAGAGACCATGGTTAAAGCAGAGAGAAGTTAACCACTGTTTCTTTTGTTTAAAAAAGAGACTGTATGCTGTGAAGTTGGTACATTGGCTTCACTCCTCTCTGTAATGTGTGGAGAAGCTGCATTCATTAATTAAAATACTTTTTGATATTTAAGACATTTTTTACTGACATTACATATGAAATAATTGTTACATCAATCTGAATAACTGTCTTGAAAGAGAGCTATTGTCTCTGTGCTGTGGAGTATGACCATTGATTGTTATTTATAGGGCTGAACAAGAAATAGCAGGAGAGAAGGGTGGGGTATTGGTGATGATTTTCCACCATGATGGAGATGTTAAAAGTATTGTAGGACTTATATTAGAGATAGAATTTACTGCCAACTCATGGGTCCTGCTAGATGAGTGTCTACTCTGTGAGGTTCACTGGACAAGTTCAAATTTAAAATATTGTATGGTGGCATACTTGCACCTGGCTTTGAATGTCATATTTCACAAGCTAGATACAATAACACTCCTCCTCTAGTAGGTATCTCAATCTATCTTTTATACAGACATTTTTGCCATTATAAAGATTAATATTTTGTTTTGATTCAGTTGTCTTGACTTTCAGTGTTTGCCATATGCTTCACTGAAAAAAAAATGTGTGATTGTGCTGATATTGATAATTAATAATGAGATATCTAATGTATCATATTCTGAATGGTGTGGGCAGTTTTCTTCTTTGTTTTTTGGTTTAAGATGGTTTACTATTGTCTTTGTTACCAATGTGCATTGCAATTTTATACTTTGAGTAGAAGTTGGACTATGTAATCAACAAATGTATCTAACAATACATGACGCATGGTGCCTTTGGGGCCATCCCCCTCCCCCCCAGAAAAGTCATTAAACCTGTTTGTAAATTTGTTTTGTCTATAGTGATTCATTTTACAGTGGGTGCAGTGGTTAGCACTGTCGCCTTCCAATAAGGTTATGTGTGTTATAATTTGTTGCTTTTTGCAGTCTTTTAACCTTCCATAGACTATTCAATGTTTCACTTATTCCACATTTTATCATGTTAGATTTTTATTACAAAATTGATTATATTCATTATTTACTTTTACACACAATACCCTTAACAAAAGTTAGCTTGAAATTCTTGCAAATGTATTAAAAATAAAATACAAAAATGTAACATCTACATAGGTATTCACAACCTTTGCTCAAAACTTTGTTGAAGTAACAATTGCAGCCTTCAGTCTTTTTGAGCTACACCTATTTTGGGGCAGTTTCTCCCTTTTAATTTTCAGAACTTCTCAAGCTCCATCAGGTTGTATGGGGACGTACAGCTACTAACAGATCTTTCCAGAGATGCTCAATCGAGTTCAAGTCTGGGCTCTGGCCAGGCCACTTAAGGACAGTCACAGAATAGTACTGAAGCCACTCCTTTGTTATCTTGGCTGTGTGCTTGGGGTCATTGTCCTGTTGGAAGATGAACCTTCACCCCAGTCCAAGGTCCAGAGCACTCTGGAGTAGGTTATCATTAAAGATGTTTCTGAACATTGCTGCATTAGTCTTTTCCTCAAGCCTGACAAAACTCCCAGTTCTTCCCACCCAAAACATCACCACAGCATGATACTGCTACCACCATGCTTCACTGTAGTGGTTAGTGATGGGTAGATGATACCTCATGGGGTGTGTTGCATATTGCCCTTATTGTGTCTACACGTGTGACACTGTTGATGTCTCGCTCAATAGCAACATCTGCAGGATTTAAATAGTCATTGCAGACCACCTGGACAAAGAAAGACTGAACTACGTTAATTGATTCTGACATCTAGACATCACATGAATGATGAAGGGTCCTGTTTAACCAGTTCATGATAAAATGCTGTGCAAAAAGTGTGATAAAAGTATTTATATTTCAATTATTATTGATTGATTTATTATAGCAAACAAATGATTGATTGACTAATACACTATATCAAATGCTGTTGTTGGGGTTTTTTTGCAAGGAATTATAAGTGAGAAAGAGAAGTTTAGAAAATCTAAGTGCTTGTGATAGTGGGAGTGCTTGTATACTTGTATACTTGTATGTGAAGGCAGGGTTTACATATGTCTATTAAGCATGAGAAAGTTAAATTGGTCAAAATAATTAATAACAAATTTAAATGAGTCCTTCGGGGGAAAAAAACTGGAACACAAATAACTGATGACAATTGAGCAAAAGTAGAAAAAGGAAAGGGAAAAACATTTACCTTATTTGGTGCTAGGAGATCAAAATGATCTCAGTCTGGAGAAAATGTTCCTTTTCTCACTGGATAATAAATGTGGCAAAAAGAAACACACAAACTGCACTAAAGACAATCTTCTCTCTTCTCAATGTGAATGCAGATGAGTCATAATTTTCACTTTCCAATAAACATAATTTGGTGCCTCATCGCTGTACGACACAGCAGCTGTATTGGTGATTTTTCGTGATACGTGATACACGCACCGATACCAATACAGGGCTTCAGGTCTTTGTTCTGGATACACAAAACAGCGCTTCGGTATTGTTTGATCCATAACTAGTAGGGATGATATTGGCTAGGTGACGAGTAGTGTCTGGTTTCCTCCAGGCATGACGCTTGTTATTCAGAGTTCAATTTTTGTCTCATTTGTTTCCCATGGTCTGAGAGTCCTTCGGGTAGGTACCTTTTGGCAAAGACTAGCTGTTATGTGCCTTTTATTGAGGTTTGGCTTTTGTCTGGCCACTCTACCATGCAGGTCTGATTGGCAGAGTGCTGTAGAAATGGTTGTCTATCTGGAAGGTTCTCCTCTCTCCATATAGTCAGACATGAAGACAGTAGGAGTACTGAAGGCTAGCTGGAGAACAAAAGAAAAGGCTTACAGTGTGTTGTATGTGAGACTGGATACTAAGGAAGGAGAAAAGGACTAATGACAGGTTAAACAGAGAGATCTAGCTGAAAATGATGTGCAGCAGGTCAAGGTGATTGAAGATAGACATGGAAATGTGCTAATGAGTGAAAAGGGTTTGCTGCAAAGATGGAAGGAGTACTTTAAGGAACTGATAAATGAAGAAAATGAGAGATGATGGTAGATGGTGGACAGTTACGAAATCAGGGATTGCTAAGGGTAAGTAAGGAGGAAGTGAAGGCTGCTATGAAGAGAATTGAAGCCAAAGAGATGGTTAGTCCAGATGACCTATGTGGGGGAGGAGATGTCTACGAGAGAGAGCAGTGGACTTATTAACCAGATTGTTTAACACACGCACTGGAATGGTTCGCAGCCAAGTGTGAAGTAGCGGGACTGAGGATCAGCACCTCGAAATCTGAGGCCATGGTTCTCAGCCGGAAAAGGGTGGAGTGCCCACTCCAGGTCGGGGAAGAGTTCCTGCCCCAAGTGGAAGAGTTTAAGTATCTCGGGGTCCTGTTCGCGAGTGATGGGAGAAGGGAGCCGGAGATCAACAGATGGATTGGTGCTGCGGCTGCAGTGATGCGGACGCTGCACCGGTCCGTCGTGGTGAAGAGGGAGCTGAGTGTAAAAACGAAGCTCTCAATTTACCGGTCGATCTACGTCCCTACCCTCACCTATGGCCACGAGCTGTGTGACCGAAAGAACGAGATCGCAGATACAAGCGGCGGAAATGAGCTTCCTCCGAAGGGTGGCTGGCCTCTCCCTTAGAGATAGGGTGAGAAGTCCAGCCATCTGGGAGGGGCTCAGAGTAGAGCCGCTGCTCCTCCACATCGAAAGGAGCCAGCTGAAGTGGTTCGGGCATCTGACAAGGATGCCTCCTGGGTGAGGTGTTCCGGGCATGTCCCACCAAGAAGAGGCCCCGGGGAAGACCCAGGACACGTTGGAGAGATTATATCTCTCGGCTGGCCTGGGAACGCCTTGGTGTTCCCCCGGATAAGCTGGAGGAGGTGGCTGGGGAAAAAGAGGTCTGGGCTTCTCTGCTTCGGCTGCTGCCCCCGCGACCTGGCCCCGGATAAAGCGGATGAAGATGGATGGATGGATCTTTCTTCATACTGAGAAAGTATGAAGCCATTGTATGACACTGCGATCTTTAGTGCGAGTGGGAGCAGGTGGAATAGAGCCTGAAGAAATGCAGGCATGCTTTGGAGAGAAGAGGAATGAAAGGTAGCTCATATTTCCATTGGAAGTGACCACAATGGACAGGATTAAAAATTACATCAGAGGGACAGTTCAGGTTAAACAATTTGGAGAGGAAGTTAAAGAAGAAGGGCTGAGATGGACTGGACATGTACAGAGTAGCGATAGTGAATATAATAGACAAAGAATATTGAATATAGAATAGAATAGAATTCAACTTTATTTTCATTGCACATGCACAGGTACAGGGCAACGAAATGCAGTATGGAATATGGAGCTGCCTATGACAGTTAACAGATTTAACTACAATGGTCAGCTTTTAACCATGTGTTTTGCCCTATAATATAAATTTGTCTTTTGCCTACAGATGGATGATAATGCAGAAAAAAAAAAGAACGTGTATCTACAACATAGAAAAAAAGTAATACACAGCTCCAATAAAAGATTTGCAAATTTTATCATTCTCTCGGCTCTTGAAGGAGGCGGTCGCACTTTCCCCCTCTCCCTTATCTTTCCTGCTTCTCATGTCTTGTATAGTCTCGCTTATTCTCTAATCCTAAGAGAGTCTCCCAGACTTGTTCTCTAAAAACCTAAAGAAGAATTATGGATTTGATCAACTGGTCCCTTAACGGAATTGACATCCTCCTGGGCTTGGGAGAGCCCAATTGTCCTGCGGAGACGTTTGCTGCCAGATACTCGATGGTCGGTTGCGTCGTGTGTCTGGCAACACTCTCGATGGAGGACATTGAACGACATCTACCAGTTCGGAACTATGATAACAGAGTTCTGGCTGAATGGAGCTGGCTCGGACCTGGCTTATTGAAGAACAAGGAGCAGCTACAGCTGTTCAAAATCCCACAAAGCTGGCTGACATGATAGATGATGGGCAGTGCTGTGAGCACTCACACTGTGTTTTTTATTACGCAATATGGATGCGATCTTGAAGAAGCTCATGGCTCTGTTATATGGATAAGATCTTGAAGAAGAACAACGGGAATTGAGAGACCTGGTGACCAGTGACGGACATTAGACCTACTGTAAAACTGGAAGCAGTTTGTTCGGACTAACCAAAACAACTACCATCTTCATCTCATGCGGCCCCCCTGGCACCAGCTGGATGCTCAAGGCAAAAGCTGACGGGAATCACAAATTCTCCTTAGATAATAAGACTGTTTGTTGTGACTCTCTCCCCCCTCATTCATGGCCACCCGCGTCGACCGAAGATTGTTTACTTTTGTCTAACTGGGTGAAGGGACACCTTCTCTCGGCTGAACACGGAACACACACACATACGCATGTCCCCCCATGGGGATAGACAAAGTCTTTTTGACTTGACTTGATATCTAATATTAATCAGGCAATTAAGCATTTCACATGAACTGTTCACATTGTTGTGAGTAACAATTTTGCTGCACCTATCAGCTGCCAGTCAGGCTGCAGAGTGCTGCCTGCTGTGGCTTTCACATTTTGTGTTACCATGCAGTTTTTATTTATTTAAATTTTTGTCATTTTAACCTTTATTTCTGTGATATTCGGATATGTGTATTTCCCTTACTTTCTCCATATTTTGTCCTTATTGCCCGAGTATTTATAGAGCATTAGCGCACCCATTTTTCCAGATTCTGTTTCACTTGACTTATTTACCACCTGACTTATTGCTGTGCCTAGGGCTGTTCAATATAACGATATATATCGGATGACAATATAAAAACATCTATCGTTTCATTTTACGCTATCGTTTGTTTCGTGGTGTCGCAAAATAAACTCTTTACGGCAATATTTTTTCATCGTTTTGATGGTCACTCTAGTGGCTATATTAATTTCTTAAAGTTCTCTTATTCTTTTATATTTTATATAACCACACTATGGACGGACAAGCGCGTTTTTTATGCGTTGTGGTTAGCAACAACGACGGTAACAGCATCGCGTGTCCACTTGTTTATGTTCCACATAAACCTTTCACAATAAAGCTCAAGATCCTGTTGAGACTTTTCAAAAATAAACTGAATCACGTGAAAGAGCAGATTATTTACGGATGAGAAGTAAAAAAGAGCCGCCGGGTGCTAAAAAATAAACCTTAGACTCAAACAGTCAGAACAGGCTTTTCCCCGCAGCACGCCGTGTAATAAATACTCATTACTCACAAAGAAAACGGCAGCCGTTACAACTTATGTCTAAAAATGTATAGTTTCATGCATTGGTTAAAACACTCGACTCCAGGTACACGACGCCCAGCTGGAAACACTTCACGCAAGTCAAGCTGCCCGAGATTCACAGAATTTAGAGAAAATGCTACATTTTTGTGATATATATCGTTATCGGGACGATAGAATTCTTATATCGGGATATGAGATTTTGGTCATATTGCACAAGCACACCCCTAGCTGTGCCATTGCATTTACTCCTTAGATTTTTTGTTTGTGTCATAATACTTACACATTTTTGCTGTAGCAGTTTTTAAATGGTTGAAATATATTCATTTTACTGGTTTAATTTAGTCTGAGCGCCTTTTCAACTGATTCCATGGTTTTTGTCTTAAAGAACTTCACGTCCCACAATTGAGCGCGGCCAAGGAAGCCTAAGTCCGGAAACAAGGTTTTCAAAATAAAGGTACTTTTACAAAATGTAATTTTTGGGATATTTAAAATGAAATCCGTGTAACAAAGCATTTATACCAGCAATTATTTTATTTTAAATACACATGAGATATTTCCTCTCGCTAAAAATAGTAATACTGATGTTCTGGTTTTATTTTGTGGTAAAAAATAAAACCGGAGGTCATAACCATTATTTATTTCCTTCTGACTTTACATAGACAGGAAACCCACGCAGCAATGTAAAACGTTGAATGCCATTAAAGTCTGTTCACTTCGTGAGATGCCGACCGACAGACAATGTGCTGTCTTCATTATTATTACTTAGGGTAACAGTGATAGTGAGCTAGTACGGCAGCAGGAAGTGTTTTGTATAAATTTACGACGCATCTCTGCATGAACGGCCCAGTTAACTTCAGCTAACGTCAACAGACTCGAGGTGAGTTAAACCAATTAATAAATCATAATATAAAAACCGGCAACAGGCTAACGGAAACTAGACCCAGCTTCACTTCTACAGACTAGCTAAACGGATATCTGGAACTTACTAGCAGTTATTTACACTCACTAGTTAACTACGCTTACCTACCAGCGATTAACACTTTGACTTTTATACTACATAGTATCAAATTTCCACTAATGAAGCATTCCTAGTGTAGCAGTGGAAGTACCGAGGTATCTAAAATGTTATCTTCTTGAGTGTTCCGGGAATATTATCTGCTTTTCCTGCCATAACACTGAGAACAACCTGCATTTCTTCACTGATTCTGCATTAAACAGACTTTGAATGATTTGGGCACATTTGAGTTTTAATAGAAACACTTAAGCTGTTGTGGTTGGTGTAGAACCCCCTGCCCTCTTCCTTGTTCAACCTTTTTTCTAATGCTAGTCTTTAAATATCAAGGACATTGTATATTTTATTTATGCTACACTGCTTGGCCACCAAAAAAAAGGTCACAGTCTAATATTTCGTTGGACCGCCTTTAGCTTTGATTAGGCACCCTGTGGCATTGTTTTGATAAGCTTCTGCAATGTCAAAATATTTATTTCCATCCAGTGTTGCATTTTTTTTTTCATTAATTCTCAGTGGGGTTAAGGTCAGGATTCTGTGGTGGCGAATCCTTTTGTCAAAATGATGTCTCATGCTCCCAGAACCATTTTTTCACAATTTGAGCCTGATGAATCCTGGAATATGCCCGCTTCATCAGGGAAGAAAAAAACCCATTGATGGAATAACCTGGTTATTCAGTATAGCAAGGTACTCAGCTGGCCTCATTCGTGGAGCATATACTTTCGCTGAACCTAGACCTGACCAACTGCAGCAACCCCAGATCATAGCACTGCCCCCATACGCTTGTACAGTAGGCACTAGGCATGATAAGTGCATCACTTCATCTACCTCTCTTCTTACCCTGATACGCCCCTCGCTCCGGAACAGGGTAAATCTGTTCTTCCATTGCTCCAGAGTCAGAATCTTTATTTTTCCTAGAAAATTGAAGTGCGTGTGAAAATGATCTTGCTTTCACTATTAAACCTAGCCCTGAGTTCTACTATAGTTTTTCTTCCATTTGAATTCACCAGATATTTAAGTGATCACCAATTACGATCATTCAGGATTTTTTTCCGACCACATTTCTTCCTCGAAGATGATAGGTTCCCACTATCCTTCCACTTTTTAATAATGCATTGGACAGTTCTTAACCCAATTTTAGTAGTTTCTGCGATCTTCTTAGACGTTTACTCTGCTTGATGCATGCAAATGATTTGACCCTTCTCAAACACACTAACGTCTTTTCCACGACCACGAGATGTCTTTCGACATGGTTGTTTATGAAATAAGAAGCAACTCCTTGCACCAGTTGGGGTTAAATAACTTGTTGCCAGCTGAAAGTTAATCGCCCATGCTGTAATTGTCCAATTGGAGGCTCTTACCTATTTGCTTAGTTAAATCCAGGTGGCGACTTTTTTTTGGCCAGGCAGTTTATAAGCTTCTACTATCATGTTTTGTGTGGGCTAAAGCAATGATGCTTCTGACCCTTTGATTCTTTCACTGCGTTGCTGCTTTCCCCTTTTCTCTCTAGCTATGTCAGCAATCGGCAGGCAAGTTGTACTCCAACTTTGTCTCCTTTAAAAAGAAAAAGGAAAATAAACTGCAAAATTTGCCTAACATGTGACATAGTAAGTTCTGCCTAGGTCAGCTTTTAATCATGTGTTTTGCCCTATATTATAAATTTGTCTTTAGCCTACAGATGGATGATAGTGCAGGAAGAAAGAATATGTATCTACAATATAAAAAAATAAATAATACACAGCTGCAAAAACACATCTGCACATTTTATCAATATGTAATATTACACAGCCAGTTGAGCATTTCACATGAACTGTTCAAACTGTTTACACTGTTGTCAGTAACAATTTTGCTGAACGTGTCAGCTGCCAGTCAGGCTGCAGTGTGCTGCGTTTTCACATTTTGTGCTTACCAAGCAGGTTTTTTTATTAATTTTAATTTTTGTCACTTCAACCTTTATTTCTGTGTTATTTGGATATGTGCATATCCCCTTCTTATCCAGATTTTTTTCCTTATTGCCTGTGTATTTATAGGGTGTATTAGCACACCCAGATGTTCAGCTAACTACATTGGCAGTGAAGCTCAGGCAGTATCTAACAACTGTTCTTATGTGACACTTTAGGATCCATCCTAGTCACCTCACGTGAGCCGACATTCCTGATTTGAAGCTTCACTGATACGCCAACATGTCTAACATGGACTCTGTCAGAGTGCGGGTCTTCTCTCTGAACTGCTGGTCAGTGGCTGTGGTTTGTGGAGATTCTTAATGCATTGCTGTGATACACCCATTAAAAAATAAGTCATGCTCCATGCGCTTTATTTTTGCAGGGGGATCCGATATCTAAGCAAATACTGTCCACAGCGCTATGCCATGATTGGTGAAATGTTGTATAAGGAACAGCATGATATTGTGTTACTGCAAGAGGTAGGTGGAAGCCAGCTTACAAAACGGTTGATTGCAGACTCACTGTTCTGATAAAAACAGAGACTCTGCAGGCCATACATGTGTTGGGAAACTACATGTTTTTTTTTTAAAAATTTCTCATCTGTACACCGCCACAGTGGATTTTAAATAAAATATTCAATATGTGATTGATGTACAGGAATTACACCTATTTTTATACATAGTCTCCCATTTTCAGAGGCACCGCCTCGGACTGACTGGGCTGTTGAAGAATATCTCATTTCTTTGCCTCAGAAACTCTTGTTTGCTTTTGCAGCATCATTTGTGATCAGTTTAACAGCTTTTGTCTGAATCTGAGCAGAATACAACCCTATAAACCTTAGAATTCAGAGTGCTAATTCTTTTAGCAGTCACGTTATCAAACACTGGCAGCCATAAATGCCACAGCATTGCCTCCACCTTGTTTGACAGAAGATATTCTATGTTTTGGATCATGAGCTGTTCCTTTCCTTCTCCATACTTTTGACTTCCAGTCATCATGGCACACGTTACTCTTGGGTTCATCTGTCCAAAGAATCTTTTCCAGAATTATGCCGGCTCCTGTAGACATTTTCTGACAAAGTCTAATCTGGTCTTTCTCTAATCTTGTGTAATCAACAATAGCTCGTTGTACAGCTAGTTTCTATTCATGACCTTGATAATGATACCTCTGCCTCCTCAAGACTTGTTTTGGTACTGCTGAGCTGGCCAGTGTATTCTTTCTTTTTAAAATGATATCATATTGTTGATTTTGCTACACCTGTATGTTTTGCTGTCCCACCCATTGGTTTGTTTTGGTTTCACCCTCCTTCACTTGCATTAACAACATACAAGAGGCCAATGAAAACATACAAGATTTAAATTTCAATGCTTGGACTCAATTCCTGCTTCATTTGTTGTGAATCAAAAAGGGAACATGCCTCAACTTGCCATGGTTAAAGTCTACACTTCAGTCTCATCTGGACTGATTTAAAATTACAAACAGTCCCTAACAAATTGTAGGCTGCAGTGCAATGAAAGTAATTTGACCATAAGTTATAAATTAAAATTAGACATGGGTAAATACTCGTAATAATGTGTGGTATTCAACTTTCTGAGTGACATGCAAATGTTTTTACAGGTGTGGAGTGAGAAAGACTATCTCTTCTTGAAAAAGAAACTTGCTTCTTGTCACCCTCACTCTCATTACTTCAGAAGGTAATGTTTCTGCCGTCTCACACAAAAGCTCACTGTGAAATAGTTTCCCTAATTTTTAACCTTGAACATCTCAGTCTGAGACTAAAGGTCGTGATTGGTCATATCTTCAAAAGGCCATAATGTCTTTGTGTGTGTGTGTGTGTGTGTGTGTGTGTGTGTGTGTGTGTGTGTGTGTGTGTGTGTGGTTCACTGAAACTATCGAGGGTTAACTTTTTCTCCTTAATTCTTCCTTGACCTCCATACCAAAGAACAAGACCGTGATTAAGCTAAGGTTCTACCTTTCTAATCCCCTCTGTAGCTCACAAAAATGTCAACTCTAATAGATAAGTTCTCACATCTGTTGCAGATACTACCGATTTGTACTTAGACTAAGCTACTGTCGAACTACATGGAAACCAAGTATATGAGTCATTATTTATAACTTTTTGTCACATGTTTCTTTTGCAGTGGCGTCATAGGCAGTGGACTGGCCATTTTCTCCAAACACAGAATCCGCGACACATTTCTTTATCGCTACTCACTGAATGGTTATCCTTACATGGTAAGTCTGGAGAGCTGGAGATGGAGAAAACAGTATCTTGTACTCATGTTTATCAACAAATAAAAAATCTTCTGTAAGAGTTGCACCTTTAAAATTCACCAAAGTAAAACACTGCGTCAACAATAGTAAAATTACTTGTTTATGCTAAAAGGCTTTAACTGTATTAAATATATTGTGAAATTGTCATTGATGTATAAATTTGTGAACAGACTTTTTGAGTAGACATTAGGGGAGTAGCTCATTTTAATTACTGTATTCACATACTTCGAAAATAGTTTTTTTTAGCAGTAATTTTAGTTGTTTTTCTTTTGCTATTACTCTATGTGAGAATGCACAACTTTAAGAAATAAATAAAACATGCGGCAGAACCAGGAGCAACAAATTTTAGGTAAATACCAAACTAAAAATAGCTGGGTTTTTTTTAGGATTGTAGTTAAGTATATGTAACAAAGAATTCAATTTTTTGGCAAAACCCTAATAGCACGACAGTATTAGTGTCAACTTTTTTTCCCCTGCATTGGCTTCATGCAAAATTATCTGTACTCCTCATATCACCCTTCGTTTTCACTGTTTATTCGCAGTTGTAATTTTCCTTGTTAATTAGGCTCACCATGGAGACTGGTTTGGTGGTAAAGCTGTTGGCATGGCTATCCTAAACCTCGGCAGCCTGACTGCAAATGTCTATGTCACTCATGTAAGGTTTCATAACAGCAGTTTTCAGCCCTAACTGTACATGATTTTCTATTATTGATCAATGTGCTGTTGTCCTTGTGTACTGATTTTAGCTGCATGCAGAGTACTCCCGAGAGAAGGACTCTTATCTACCTCACAGAGTGGTTCAGGCCTGGGAGCTGCAGCAGTTCATTCGGTAGTGTGCCTTTGCTTGTTTCTTTATATTTGTTTACATATTTACTAAAATGTTTGAAGTAATATTACAAGTAACATTTATCTAGTTTGTAGAATACAATGACTAACATGTTTGTTTGTTTGTTTGTTTGTTTGTTTTTTTCCTGTGCTTCTTAGCCACACCTCTGCTGGTGCAGATGTGGTCATTGTTGGTGGTGACCTCAACATGCACCCTCAGGACCTTGGGAACAGACTACTGAGGGCTTACACTGGACTGCAAGACTCTTATTTAGAAACAGCTAAATTTGATGTATGTAGAAGTATTAATCTGTATTCAAACAGTGAGTGCAGTAATGAAATCAAGTACCTGTTTTTATTTATGTAGATCCTTGCAGATTTTAGTGCATTTAAATTTACATCACTTCAAGTTGAAATACGAGGCACAGTGGCAGTCATAGAGTTGCCATGCATGCAGTTATGCAGGCTCTAACACATTTATTTTGATGCAATAGGAAGTTGGACCATAAAGTCTTGGCTATTCATTGTGGTTCTTAGAGCTGCACACAACAGATTGGCTCAAAAGTAGCTTTGCTACTGTGTCATTGTGGTCTCATATCTTAAGGTCTGAGCTGCAAAGTAAAATGGTATTATTCAAGAAATGCCAGGGTTGTAAAAGTAGAAGCAGCTTTCTGTTACACTTTGGTTTTATGTAAATTGAATTTAAGCAAGTTTTTTTTTTTTTTTTTTTCTTGCAGGGATGTGAGAATGGTATGACTCTTATAGCAGACAACCCTTTTATTAGTAAAAAGGAGCTTGTACCTTTTGAGAAGGGGATTCGAATCGACTACATACTATTTAAGGTGAGTGAAAGCAGCATGTCATCTGATGATTTTTATAAAGCCATGTAACTGCTAAAGCATGATTGCCCTCTTGTTATTCCCAGGGTTCTTCAAAAGCCGACGTCCATTGTGATTCCATGTCCACTACCAAAGGCTCCGTTCCCAACCATCCTTTCCCATACTCCGACCATGAAGCTCTCACTGCTGAACTGAGGCTGGAGCCGCACACTCCGGCTGAAACAGGAAGTGACAGAAAATTGAAGAATAAGGACTCTACTACAGGTATCTGCACACTCCATGCCAGCAGGTTGTTTCGTGTAAAGGTGATTGATTGTCCAATTACTTTGGTATAAATTATTCAATGGAAAATCCATTTTGATTCCTCCACTTTTACCTATCAGAGCAATTTTAATCTGTCAGACAAGAAAGAAAAAGAAATAACAGCCCTAGTGAAGCTCTGTAGCCAGGCTGTATTGCCAGCTTTAAGTATATGCTGGTGTTTTGTTTTGTTTTCTGGCTGCTCTTCCAAAAGGACTATTCCAGGCCACATGTTGTAATTTCATCCCTGGTTAAATTGCGCCAGGAACAGTGGGTTAAATAACATGGAGCACAGTGAATATTTAATGTTCTGTTGTAACAATAATCCTGTCCAGTATAGAGCTTGACTCTTCAACACTTTCTGCAGTGCTTTGCTCTCCAGCTTTGTACTGGTATAAAGGCTCCACTCTTTCTCTTGTCTCTCTTTCATGGACTTAGGGAAACTGGCTGAACTGGTTGACATTGTGACTGAGGCCCGCACTGAAGTCAAAGTGGGCTTGCACTGTGCTGAGAGGATGCGCTACACAGCAGCACGCACTGGAGTGATGGGGCTGGCTCTGCTGTTCCTGGAGCTGGTCATCGCCGCGGTGCCCTACTTAGCTCTGGGAGCAGAACAGCCTTTCCCTCGTACCTCCTTCTACCTGCTGGCTGTGCTGTGCTTTGCCATTCTGCTGACCACCTCCATGTTGTACATCTTTTACACAATGGAGCTGAAATCACTTCAGGGGGCTGAAGACCAGATGAGGCTGGGTATAGGTAGTCTGCAAGAGAAGCTTAAGGGCTTTTGTCTAGCTCAACTTCATAATCCCTCAGGAAGGCCCCCAGAGGTTCAGGAGCCCGGTGCCTTTGAGCCAGAGGAGTAATGCAGAGGCCAAGAATGTCAAAGTGGTAAAGGCGACTTTGAAGTCACTTTTATAGTGAACATGTGAGGAGCTTTGCTCCCCTGAATATTTTAGTTTTGGAGATTTATATTCATATTGCAGAATCAATCATAATTGAAATGCTTCTCTGAAAGTAGTGCAGGGCACATGCATTGACATTATATACTTTTATATAGAGATCTGTAGGCTTTTATTACACCTAGATTTCACTTGATGTACCTAGAATATACAAATGTACTGTAATGCTTCTGTGCTGTTATGCTGAAGGTCACTAAGTCTGACCATTTGTGTTTTTTAGCCTCAGGTCCGATTTGCATTCCACCCACCAGTAGATTCACCGGGACCATTTTTTTCTGTTTTTAATTTAATGCTTCCCTTTTTTGAGTTTAATAATCAACTGCACAGAGATTATGGTTCCAGGTTGAGTTTGACCGGGTCTTTAATGTGTTAAATACATGAAGAAAGTAGCTCTGTGGTTTCCATTGCAATAGAAGACACAGACACTCCACATGTAGGAGGTTTACGTTTCAGTCAGTAATATTTTTCCTCTACAACAGCACTCGTCAGGATCCTTTGTACTGTAGATAAAGGAACCAAGTCTGTATGCATGTATCATTTGTCATGCTCTCTGTTTATAGTGTCTTAATCTTAAAGACAATCTACACTCCTCTCATATGTTCAAGTATAGATTGAAAATACTGAAAATGTTCTGCTCTTGACCTTGACCTCTTTTGGTCACATTTTTACAAAGCACAATATACCGTAGAAAATAAAAACAGAATACATCAGTTAGTGTGCAGTGCACTTTGTTGATTAACCTGGTGAACCACTTCCCTATAGTTTTGCTAGGAGATTGCTTAATATGTTACATTGCTAAAATACCATGTTGTAACTCAAGAGTTTGAACGTTTACTTTCACCTCAGTGAAGAAGAAGCACTTCGCAGTTCTTAAGTTCATTATGATTTATAGAATTTCAGATACTTGATGTTCATTCCAACTGGAAACTGTGATGGGCATGATCATGAAAGCAATAATAAAGACTTTATGCACATGCTTATGAACTGCTGTGGCTCTATGTAGACCTGTCAAGTCGTCAGGAGATGGCGTCTGACATTTCAAACTGTAGTTTGTATTCCCTGAGATTCACATATTCACCACTAGAGAGCAGTCAAAGTACAGTACAGTATCAGAACAGGTCTTTCTCTAAGTATGTCATTGATTTAAAAAAAAAACAGCCTTCACAATAATAAATATATCAGACAACGGCTGTGAAAACAACAAAGCCAGTGAGAACATAAGAAGCCGACAACCTAACATGATAGATTAGATGCCAGCTCACACCTTTAGCATGCACAGAAGACAAGCTCAGACATGGGTGTGGTGTAGGGTTGCCAACTCCCTGAAAAATAAATAAGGGACACCTCGTGGCCAGGGCCGGGCGACCCAGTTGTCTTCACCCTTCCCAGTGTGGTGAATTTTCTAGCTCTTTTTTTGTGTGTGAAATTATTTTTTTAACCATTTGACTTGAATTTGATTTAAGTAGATGCATATTCTATTCTTTGTGATATGAACACATGTGAAACAAATTATCATTTAGCCATTTATTTTTAGCTCAAAATGACAACATTAACACAGTAAAACAGGTCTCTTTCTTAAACAGAAGCCTGTCATGCTTAACTTTTGAGAATATAAGTAAATCTTTCTTTAAAAGCACTCTGTCCTGCTTAACTTAAAATAATAGAAAACAATAGAAAGAAAAATATTCTTGTAACAGTGCACATTTAGTGCATTTAGTACAATTGGCTTCAGTTGAGGTATTATTTCAGCTTTTCTAATGCTAATCAGCTGCTCCTGTTTGTAAACCCGCTTGTTCCCATGATTACGCATCATAACTCATCATCATTATTCATCTATGTATTACTTTTATGTATTAGTCATCAATTTGTTGTAATCATCTATCCTTGCAGTTGTTTATTACACAAAATAAATTATATTATCACACTTCTGGCCACATAGCGCTGATATTCATTGCACATGCCCATATTAACTTTTTCCAGCCAGGTGTTTTCCTTTTCCTGCTCTAATGCTGGGCTCACACTGTGCGGTTTTAGGCCCATTTTGAGCCGATTTTTGAGTGATCGGACCGATTTTGGCCTTCATCGTGCGTCGTGTAGTATACGTGGGGTAACGAGAAGTGATTAACACCTCACGACCAGCTCCCGATCATCAATCGCTCGTGAGGGTGTCACCACAGGCGCTCACACTGCTCACGCGCAAACATAAACGTTGGTGAAAAAGACGTTGCAGCACGGCTGTGCAGCGTGTGATCTGGACACAAGCGATGGAGGCACAACTTTGGAAAGCTCATCCGAGCCTTTTCGATGTGGCATCACAAAATTATCACGACCACAACAACCGTGAAAACAGTTGGATTTACACTGCTGCTCAATCACAGCTGCCCGATCAATGTTTTTCATTAGCAATTTAGCAAAGTTGATGGTAGTGGTGTGTCTGTGTGAGTGAAAGACAGAGAGAGCGAGCGACAGATTTTCTGTTATAACCTTCATGTTATGGAGGCACAGTGTGAGCACTCAGGTCGCATCAGAGCATCGGGCGGTATAGTGTGAGAGTACATCGTGGCATACGAACTTCTAACCCCTGCGAGTCAATCGTGCAGTTTGAGCAGGAGCTGAATAACGTGACTGAAAAAAATCGCACAGTGTCTGCCCAGCTTTAGGTGTACTGTCATCCGAGACTTGCACCGCAGAGTCGGCGTTTGTTCCCCTGTTGGCCATGCTTCTTGTTGTGGTCATCTGTTGTCTTCCGGTATTTTCTCCGCAAGCGACCTTTCCTCGACCAATGAGATGAGCGGTAATCTGAATTGTCATACTCGAATTGTCATAAGTGTGCTGTCAGCTCATTGGTCACAAAGCAGGAGAGGGGCTGGGAATTATGTTTTCAAACAAAGTGTTAATTCCATTAAAAGTTATAGACTACTTTTGAGTCTCACTGTATTACGGGACAAAGTGTGTCCCTTATTAGCTCAATACAGGACGTGTACTTTTGTTTCGAAATACGGGACGATTCCGTATTTTAAGGGACGGTTGGCAACCCTAGTGTGGTGCATTCAAATGCTCTCTCCCCCCCCCCCCGCAAATATGAATAATACATTAACTGCACACAAGGTAGAAGTTTCAAACTCGAAACACAAATATGGCAAATGTTTAAGACGCGCTGACATGTAAGGTGTTGTACACCTGTGCAACTTTGATTAAAACTGTATGTTTGGAAGTTATTCTGTTGCACTTTCCAAAATCTAATTAATAACCTTCCATAAATGATATAGGTATACAACTCATCAGAACTGGTTTGAAATTTTCGCTCCAACAAAGTGATAGCCTGGCGTTTGTAAAATGGAAAAAGGATACTGGTAATGTAAATGATAGTCTCAAAAGGCTATTTACAGACTTTTGTTGTGCAAAAGGAACTTGTATTGTAAATTTTAGCAAACAAGTAAGTAGCACCTTACCAGTTGTGCTTTTTTCTTGTGAGTTATTATTAGTCAAGTTATATTATCCTGTTATGGGACATATTGCACACAATATAAGTCAACAAAGTCAACTGTTTTGTTTAATACTTTTATTTCTTTTGCAGCATGCTGTAGAAATTGCAGCCTTTTCCGGCTTTCTCTGTGCTCAAGGAGGAGGAAAAAGAGCGTGTGAACAGGTCTAAACATGGGTTAACCTCACTCAACACTTTCTTTTTCCTTCTCCTTATTTGCTTGACTTTAGTTGGCAACAAAAGTCTTGTTTCCATGACACAAACAACACAACATTTAATCACTCAGTTATTCAATCAGTTTTTACTCCTGTGATTGTTTTTAAGCAGATATCTTTTGAGTGAGTGTCTATTGACCTTTTCAGTTCAAACAGTGTGTGTGTGTGTGTATACAAGTTCACTTTGCTGAAATGTGTGCTTTAAATCTAGTATTTTCTCTCGTTGTCATAGGCTTTGGTTAAACAAAAACTAAACCTGGCATTCATTTCTAGGTGAATAATTACTTGCAGCATAACTGCAACTACAACGAAGTTACATAAAGTAGAAATATTCGATGACAAATAGACTGCTTCACTGTTATTATTTTCCAGTACTTTAAACGCGCCTATGTTATGTTCTTTGCCAGACTGTTTCTTATACGTATATGTTAAAACAACAGAAAAAAGTGAAAGTGTCACGCTACGGCGGTCCTGTTGTCCTATTGTGTCCGTATGGGCGCGGTTTATTGCGCAGGGCAGGGCAAGGTGCGCTTTCTTCAGACTGCACGTTCGGCGGCTGTCGAATTTCACTTATCTCCCGCGGAGCCGTCGGGACATTTAGAAAAATGTCGAAAGGAAACCCGTTAAAATCTGTCATTTCCATCGGGAATGTGGACGACACGTCACTTGCGATGCCGTCGGTTAACCAGAACCGAAGCGCACAGCAACGTGTCCTGGAGCAAGTTCAAAGTATGAAGCGGACAAAGTCGAAGTCCAGCACCAGCAGCAGGAGTGGATCTACTTCTTTGTCTCCAACAAGTAAGATCAGCCACGACACCCAGAGCACAGATACAGCTTTGGACGCTTAGGAGTATCAAGGAGGAGATCTTGGAGATTGTGAGCCTGAAAGTGAAAGAAAGCAGTTAAAAACGTTGACCCTGTCGTCTTCTTCAGGACTCAAAGGCTAGCGTATAGAAAGCCATTCAAGAAACGTGTTTCCCTCGTTTGGGTTTCGCCGTTTAAGGTCTATACAGAACACAAAACCATCTCTCCTTAGTCCCTCAAGACGAAATTCATAACTTTTTATGTTCGAATATGAAGCCAACATAAACCAAAACTTCATATTAATATGATAATCATTTGTAGATGTTTTTGTTGATAATATTCTGTTTTTAATTACAGAGAAACTGTAGCTCAAGCTGAATAATACAATGCATCAAAGCAAAATGAAAAAAAGGACTTTTTGTTATGGTTATAACAAGAGAATCAGTCTTAGAATGCCTTGCTATTGGTTCTCCAAGTCTCTGGATTCTAATATTTTTCTGAAAGATTACCTGATGCATAGTGTTTGATTGTGCTGGAGAGTACTCGACATCAGCTCAACGTCAGCTTTGAATTAAGATAGCATTTGATTTGTTGCATATTCATGCTTATTCATCTGATCATTGAGCCCTTGTGTTCCATGGGTGCATCGTCAGGTCAGGAGAGGAGACCCCTTGCATCAGGATATAATTTTTTTTTTAATAACTGATAAATTGCTTAAAGGCTTCAGTATTCTTGTTTTCATCCTGTTTTCCCCCCAGTAGTACTGAGAAGGCATTTAAACATAATTTAGGCTTTTTTGTTAACAAAATGTACTGGTTGTGCAACTGAATGTACAGCATAAACTGCAAAGAAATATTAATGTCACCTCTGATCTGTGTACTTTTAAATCATATCTACTGCTACTACAAAAAAAGAAACAACACAAGCAAATCACATACCTGTGTTTGAAATATAAGAAATATTTTGAAATAAGAAAGATAGGTGCAAATTATTTAAGTTATTATAGATGTTGTTTTTGACATAGCTCAGCTTTACTATACCACAGGAAGTATGACAAATGTTCATTTACTATAAAAAGTGTGGGGAGGAAATAATATTTATTCACAATATAACATTTAACAAAGATTGGATTTTTTTAAGAGACGCTACATAACCTAAATACAATTCACAAACTGGGGATTCAGAGTATCGGTGCAATAGAAATGACAATAGAAGCCTGTATAGCTTTAAAGACAAACGTAAGATTGTTATGAACCGCAAATACTGCAAAACTGACCTTACAGAGCTACAATAGGATGCACTTCAGAAATAATTTGAGTAATGTCAGCAAGCAAGTCCAGCACAACACAGTCTGCAGAGTGTGCACATAAAGGTCAGTAAACAAATGGACACTTGTTCAGCAGCCTAACTAACTAACAGAGTGCAATCAGTTATGTGGGTGTTATGAGGAAAGGCGTAATAGAGTTAAAAGAGAGCGCGCGGTGAAGCTTTCTTTCAGGAAGAAACCAAAAGTTAGTGGATGTCACATGTGTAGTGTTACTTTCTCACAGAATTTAATGGATTCATAAAATGAGAGTTCCAGTGTGACCGTTACATGTTTAAAGACAAGAACCCTTATAGACGCTGATATATTTATGCTCCCACTTAAGGCCACTGCTTTCTACTAGGCTGAAGTGTTGTCTAACTTTTATTTCATTTCCTTCTTTTTTCTATCAGCACGGTAAATTTATGCATAAACACTACATCAGATATGCTGACAGGAAACAAGAAGTTTAACTTTTTTTGCTAAAGGCAAATGCTGTAAATTAGTGATCATAAATCAGGTGATTATTGTACTGTTTTACAGCTTAAGAATGTCTACATTTCTCCTCAGGCCCTTCGTATGACTCTGTGTTTGAAGAAATTCCGAAATCACCGCAGAGCACAAATGGAATTATGCTTCTCAAGAATGGCTACTCTAGAAGTGTAAGATTATGAATATCTTTTTTTTTCACTATTTGTAAACACAAATATTTTGTGACATTTAGGAATGCTTCCTGACATTTTCGGAATTGTGGCAAAAAACTACCAAAAGACATTATTTATATTAGAGCCTTATTTTAGACTGTATTAAATTTAAAAAAAATACCACATACATTATATCATCTTCTTTTATTAGTATTATTATTATTGTTTTCGTTGTTTAATTAGTGGCACTATTATCAAAAATTTATTTATATTTTAAAAAAATAAAGGAATTCTTAAATCAACCATCAGATAGTGGGTGAATGAAATATTCCACTGAGACACATTGTGGGACTTGCTGAGAACGAAATTGTGTAACAATGGTCAATCATTAACCCTTTGAGGGTTGGATTCAAAATCGCACATCAAGTTTAATCTTGTTTCCTTATTTTTGTTTACGTGTATTTTTGGAATCATTCCAGAGTCAGAATATTTTTAGAGACAAGTCTTGTGGGGTAATTTTTGCTCAACACCCAAACCTTCTAAAATCTTACCTGCATTGCTATCTTTGGGAAGTACTGATTTATCATTATTTTATTATTTTATTTCTTTTATGTATATGTATAGATGTAGCTATCTATCTTTGTAAATATAAGGTTTGAATAGAAAATGTGAAGACACAAAAATTGTTTTCAGATCCTTCCAGAGGCTCTTCCCACAAAAATCTATTTAACAGCTTGCCAGGCATTACACCACAGGGTTGCAAACCAAAATGTTCTTTCACAGTTTGATTTGCTCCATGCGAGTCTCAGTGCTGGTAAAATAAGTCTTCGTGACACAGTGATATATTTGATTGCAAACACATGTATCTTTTTTGTGGCTCTGCAGCTCAGCTATGAGAAAAACAGTACCCAGCAAAAAGCCAACATCTCCCAGGGATCCAGTGCGAACAGATACCCAGTATCTTCTGCCTATCAATATAAGAGTCACTATGCCCCTGTTGGGCCTATGGGAGCCGGTCAGAGCAACAGCAGCCGCAGCGAGCCCAATCTGGTATTACATCAGCGCACTGTACCATCGCGTTCGGGCCCATCAAAGAGAATCCAAACCATGAAGACTGGTGCCAGCAGGTCACAAAGAGCCACCAGCCAGTTTATAACGAGGACCACGGTACCCCCACCACAGTATGCTGCAAATGGTCAGACTAAAGCAAACAATCAGTTCATATACAGCCGAATAGACACAGTTAAAGCCCCAAAGCTGAACGTTACCGAGCCTTCATTCAAAAGCAAAATGGATTCTGGGTGAGTCGGAAAATACAGTTTATCATTTCCTGAATTTCACATTTAAATTTTATGTTATGATTAAACAAAATTGCTAATAAAAAAACAAATATCTAAATATTTTTTTCACAGCTCCGATGGAAATGCCAAAATTGATAAAGTTGATATTACTATGAAGGAGGCTGTGGACTATCTAGCCAGTGATGAGGAGACGTATCAGCACTGTGGAGCTTCCTACATCCAGCACAACACTTTCATTGACGACAAAGCTAAAGAGGAGGTAGCTTACCTCATTCTTAATATGTTCTTAATATGTTCATATGTTTTTATCTTATCTTGCTGTGGTGTTGGAATGCTTATCATTTCCTCCTAAGTGTAACCTGGATCAGTATTGCTTTTAGGAGACATGGCAAATGACAAAGGTGAAGGAAATACATGGAATATGAATCACTTGTGTTACAGTAAAAAGCACCTTCAGCTGACTTTTGTGATGTGGTGCTATATAAATAATCTTTTATTTGATACTCTAAAAAATTGCAACTGGCATATTACCAAAACCAGTTAAACTTAAAATCCTTCAGATTTCAGTCATAATTTATTCAGTGACGCTTTATTGGATTTGTAGTAGCAGTGAATGCAATTTCCAATTACAGCAAATGCTGAGTAGCCGTTAAATTATACCATTGTTAAAATGTACTTTATGGTCTTTAATAATGCAATCATTTTATATTAAGCTTCACATGGATTCAATACTAAATGATCACCAAGGCACAATGTACATTTCAATTCCTTTAATTTTAAATATGTTTATATTGTCTATCCTGTAAAATAGTCAGATGTCTATTCATATTAATGTACAGAATTCACCTGCTTGCTGCTACTACTGCACATTCACCCAGTGTATATACTGTATGTATGTATATATATATATAATGTTCTTCCTCTACACCCCCCCCCCCCCCCCCCCCCCCCCCATTTTTGCACATGTCGAGGAGCGTGTCAGGCTACATTTCACTGTGTGTTATACTTGTATAACTATGCATGTGACAAATAAAGAACCTTGAACCTTGAACAAAAATCATTTTCTTTCTAACAAAAAAATGATTCCAAGCTGCACTTAACCTGAAGTCATGTGTTCCCACAGGTCTTAAAGCTTAATGGCATTCCTCCGTTGGTGAATCTGCTGCACAGTCCCAGTTTGCAAGTCACCTCTACAGTCTCAGCTGCTCTTCGTAACTTGTCCTTCAAAAACGAGAAAAACAAAGAGGAGATACAGCGCTGCGGTGGCATCACGCAGGCTGCTGCTCTGCTCAAAGATGCAAACTCTTTAGAGCTACAGAAACAACTGACAGGTAAATATTATCACACTGAAATATGCACCTCTATACAAACGGACACACACCTAACCAAACAAGTCTGACAGGGAGCCACTGGTGTGTAGTATTACATAACAGTGTTTACATACTCATCAAGTTCTGGCACATTATATATGTTTACTGTTTTTCAGAGGAAACTACCCAAACGGCTTTCATTTAGGTGCAGTTAAACAAGGATTCTGTAAATGTGTTGAAGAAGGAACAGTTAACTCTATGATTGCATCTGAATAACACGTAAAATAGTAAAACAGTTGAGAAAACAGCCAAATACATATATAAACCTAAACCTATAAAATCAGCATGAATTCTTTTATATTTTTGCGACAGGCAGTGATTGACTATTTCACTCAAAAAAATAACTCTTTGAATGAACATAAAAAAATCATGGAAAGAATTTCCACGTATTTAAATTGCTTTATTTTAGGATTATGCAATTCTGTTATTGCAACTTGATGTACTTGAGTTGGACTAACTTGATTAATTAATGATGATTCAACTGTTTTACTACAGTTGAGTCCAACTTAATTTAATTGAGTTGATCCAACCCATGCAAATTACGTTAGTGCAACAAAAATGCTTAATCGTGATAGAAAGCCATTTATTAATGTGGAAATCATTTTACGTTCATTTAAAGAGTTGTTTTTTTGGAGTGTTCAACAAAGTGTAACAAAGTCTAGAGTCTGGTTAACATAAAATGTTAATGGATTTATAATAACTTGCACTCCTCTTATCTTTACCAGGGTTACAGTGATGCTGGGGCCTATCCCAGATGTGATAGGGTGGCAGTCAGAGTACTGGACAGGTCGCCAGTCTATCACAGAGATACAGACAGCCATTTGCACTCATGTTCACAGATATTTTAGAAACTTCAATTAACCTAACTTATGCATGACTTTAACTGTGGCAGGAAACCAGAGTACCCAGAGAGAACCCACTGCAAGACCTTCTTGCTGCGAGGCAACAGTGCTAACCACTGTGCCACCGAGCTGTCAATCTAGACTTAAAAAAATAGGGAAACTATGATTACGAGGCTTTATATAGAATTTTCTTTACGTTTTTGTCCTTGTCCAGGTTAAACCGCAATAAATAGCTAAGGCATATACGTAGTGTGTGTATTGTTGTCTGTCTCTTCTAACCCTAGTGATTTTCCTGTGGTTTGAACTCTTGTGTGAGCTTGTGAATTTTGTGAATACAGGCAACTAACCACTCTTACTAGATTGTATCATGTCATCTCAACAAGAATAAATTAAGTTTCCGGTCATGTTTCCTTATCTTTCCAGGTCTTCTGTGGAATCTGTCTTCTGTAGACCATCTGAAGCCAGAGCTGTTGAAGAGTGCACTGCCCGTTTTAATGGAGCGTGTAATTCTTCCTTACACAACAGGTCCCAACCAGCTCAATGGGAACAGTAAAGATGCTGACATCTTTTTTCACACCACAGGATGTCTTAGGTAAGAAGAAGCGTGTTCTAGCGGAGCATCACCAATGAATTCATTGCTTTTCCTTTACTGTTTGGTGTTTCTGAGCAGTGAATACATATCAAACAACCAGTAAAGTTTGCATTATGTAACAATCTTTTATAATTGTTTTCCTTAATTACTGATTTATTTTACTGGGTTATAATGATATGAGATAGAGAAGGTTGGTGATAAACCAAAGGCAGCATAAAACTGTGTAAGAGTTGGCTTCCTTCACATGTGAGAGGTCTTAAATAATCATTATGGAGGTGAGATTTACAGATTATACACTGACCAGGCACCTTTTTAAGTACACCTATTCCACTACTTAACATAAATATCCTATCAGTCAGTTACATGCAGCGACTAAGTGCATTCAGGTTTGTAGACACAATTAACAGGATCTGCTGAAGCTCAAACTGAGCATCAGAATGGAGAGGAAAAATGACTTCAAGTGTGGCATGGTTGTGGGCAGATGGGCCGGTCTGAGTATTTCATAAACTGTTGATCTACTGGAATTTTCTCACACAACCATCTCTAGGATTTACAGAGAATGGTCCAAGAAAGGGTAAATATCCAGTGAGCCTTCTTGATGGCTCAGAACAGAGTTGAATGCCCTGGCTTCTTTCAGCTAATGAAGCAACAGAAACTCAAATAACCACTTGATACAACCATGGCCTGAAGAACATCACCTCTGAAACCGTAGTACATCGAATGTTAAAGCACATGGGCTATAACAGCAGAAGTCCACACCAGGTTCCACTCCTGTTGGATAAGAAACTGAGGCTACTGTGTAGACAAACTCACTGAAATTGGATAAAAGAACATTGGAAAAAATGTTTTCTGGTCTGTCTTGATCCCTACTGCAACACTTAAATGGTAGTGTCAGAATTTGCTGTAAACAGCATAAAAACGTAGATCCAGCCTGCCTTGCATGAACAGTTCTGGCTGCTGAGGGTTTCTGGGATATCATCTTTGCACGCCTTTGGCCCCTTAGTAACAACTGAACATTATTTAAACACTACAGCCTTCTTGAGTATTGTTGTTCCATTGTTATAATGGATGCACACAAGGTAGTTTATTAACTCAAAAATCTGTTTGAGTCAATTTGAACAAATATGTATGAGGTTTTTTTAAGGTAAGCTAGCTTCTTTATCAGGGTTGCTCAATGACTCATTGGGGTTGCTGCTTTTGAAGGATTGTCTTCAGAGGTCTGTTGTAATTGTTGGTAATACATTGTAATCTAATAACGTAGAGTATGATAGGGTATCAGCTAAAAACATGACTCCAATCTAAAGCACCTGCCTGACTTCCTGTATTATTCTACATTGCAGCTGTTTATTTTCTGTTTTAATAATGACTGTACAGGATTAACATTGTTTACTTTTAAGGTAAGGTTCGATTGTTCTTAGATGTGATTTCTTTCAAGGGAATTCTTGATACCTTTTCTGAGGCCTTGTGTAACTGCTTTAGTCTGACAGATAAACACAGTGGAGTACATACAATGACTGAGTAAAGTATTTATATACTTTGCTTGTACTTTCATATTTTTACCAATATTAAAAAGTAGATGGGTTTGCCAACAGTATTTCTTACTCTGGGGTGTCTAATTAGCATGTATCTTGTGTTTTAATTTCAACAGAAACCTCAGCAGTTCTAAGCAAAGCTACAGACAGACAATGAGAAAATGTCGGAGTCTGATCGACTGTTTGGTCGCTTATATCAAAGAGTGTGTGCAAACAGGAAAAGAAGATGATGAGGTAAACTGTGTGAAAAGCATTGTATATGTAAGTTTTGCATAACATACTATAGAGAAAGCAGGGTAACTGCTGTGTTCAGCTTGTACATATGTTTTTAGAACCTAGAAAGTTCTCAAAAAGTGCTATTTTTTGTTTTGTTATGTAATCAAATGATCTTAAAGAACCATCTGTCATTTTACAGTAATTTTCCATAATAACTCATGATGTAATTATTATAATTATTGAAAATCTGTCTCCATTATTCTATGTTTATTATTGTAGGGTTACAGTATAAAGCGCCTTGACGCAAATGTTTTGATTAGGTGCTATGTCAATAAAAATTCATTTGAATTCATCTTTTTTATTAGTTTACATTGCACATGTGTATGACTGTTATCGTCTCTATGTTTTCCCCTGTTGAAATCAGTCAGCCGAAAACTGTGTGTGCATCCTGCACAATCTGACATTCCAGCTGGAGGCCGAGGCTCCTGAGCTGTTCATCAGGATCAATGCTTTGGGTAAAAACATATACAGGGGCAACAGCCAGGACAATATCAGTCCCATCGGTTGTTTCAGCACTCGGAGCAAATCACTAGAACGTGAGGTGAGAAAGACATATTAGAATGAATAAAGTCCTAAGTAGTACTTTTGAACTATCAGAAGTAGTTTAAAAAGTGCCTACAAGTACCTGTCAGTCTAGACAGAACCTGTTGTTCCTACCTTTCCCCTCTGCTGGAAGGGTGACAAATGATTTATCACTTGCGCCAACATTATAGAAGTCATTAATAATTCCAGTGTTTGAAATTGACAGTGACAGTGGGAAACTTTCCGATCTGGCTCCTAAATGTCTGTGATAATTGTAACCTTATACTTCAGTCTGTTGCTCATTTGATAAAACGTTTAGAGCTAATTCAAAACAAAACTGACATGTCCTTGTAAAAAAAAAAACCCAAAATAAACTAAGAGACAGAATCTTCAAAATTAGTTTGGGTTTGTATGTCAGTTTTTAAAGCATATTAGCACTTAAAGAACATACATTTTTTATCCTGAATAGAACTAAACGCAAAGGTTTATTTATTCAAATAATTAATCAATAAGAGAAATACACATAGCATACCGATCAAGTTAATTTAATTTGACCAGATTCTATTAAATGTATTGTTTTACATTTTACTCATGCAACAAAATTACATGTAAAGTTGAAAAATTACTTAAAATCAATGTTTTTTTCAGTGTATCTGAAACTGATGCTTAGAAAATGGTTTATATCTCCATCTCACCATCTCAATAGTTATTTAAAAAATGTTTACTCAAAAAGCAAAAAACCACAGTTCTTAGACATGCACGGAAATGACTAATCCAATAGTCACAACAGAGACTGAGAAATCTTTTAATAGTCTTCAAATCTCGTAAAGGCGTGTCCCCTTGGTACATCTCTAACTTTCTCTTTCACGGTTGGCTTATAACCCAAACAGACCTCTAAAGTAAATCTTTTACCAATAAACAAAATTGTATTAAACATTTTGTAGAGTTGCTACATGATTTTTGGGGGTGGAGGGATGAATTGTTGTGTGGTGTACTTGACCCTGTGATGAAATGGCTTTTTTTCTGCATTTTTACTCATGATTTTTCCTTTAACTTAAAGTACATTGACATCATCTGTGATAAAATGTGCTGTATAAAAAAAAATCCAAATAGGCACATTAATAAGGAGAGCACGCAGGATGGGTTTCAACATGTAGTACCGTATTGCAGCGGTCTCCAACCTTTTTTGCGCCACGGACCGGTTTATGCCCGTCAATATTTTCACGGACCGGCCTTTAAGGTGTCGCAGATAAATACAACAAAATAAAACTAGTACCGGTACTGAAAAAAAGACGATTTATTCATAACACACTTGAAAAGACCCAGGAAAACCGAGTTAACGATAAAAACGATAACAAAATAATGCTGAAAACCGATAAAAACCCTGAAAACCATACATTTCACACCTGAGCCTCAACTCTTGCAGCCCGGTACCAAACAACTCACGGACCGGTACCGGTCCGAGGCCCGGGGGTTGGGGACCGCTGCCGTATTGCATTCAATACCATCACTTTTTTCTGAATTGCCCAGATTTACTTCATGTTCCTGCAAAAATTGTTATGCACACTGTGAGTCTCCACTACTTAAAAAGAATCACCTGCATTTAGAGATTAAAAAATGCTTTTTCAACTCATTTATGGAGGACAATTTAGTAGGCCAGAGATAGATAAAGATCTTGCTCTCTTTCTTGTCCAGTATCATTTTGACTTCCCAGTTATTGAAGAGTCACAACCTGCTGGGGCAAGCTGGCTGTTTCATTCCAAAACCCTGGAGAGTTACCTGTTTTTGCTTGGCTCTAGCCAGCGAGAAGAAACACGGGAAGCCTGTTGTGGAATATTGCAGAGTCTCACTGCACAGGAAGGCCTCGTAAGGAGAAATATGTTACAAATAGCTGTCTAACACTGATAAAATTTTCACTTGTCTTTTAAACTTAATTTTGGTTGCATCTACAACTGTCATGTCATTTGCTGAGTTCAGAGGCTGATATGGGCTCTTGTATTCACAGGTTTCCAGGGCAATTGGTCAAACCATTGTACAGAAACTGAATGGGCTTCAGGTTATCAGTCCCCTCTTGAATTCAAAAAAAGTCAACCTGCAGAGGAGCACAGTGGATTTAATAGCCAACTTGACAAAGAACCCTGTCCTGCACAGTGCCATCAGTAAGAATTGGTTTTAATTCAAAATCTTTGTATTTGCCTTTATTGTGTACTTTATTTTAAATCTAAACAAAAGGCATTTTACTCTTAATTTTATCATCCTAAAACAATAGAATAGTCTTTACTGTGAAATTTATCATCCTGAAAAATTCTTTGCAGCTTTACAAAAGTTAGTTTGTGTTAAACAGTGAGGGGATTTTGTTTATCTTATCATTAAAGGTCGTAAAGGGCTTCCAGAGCTGCTGGTGATCCTCAGCAATGGCACCACGGGAGGGAATGAATCTGATGATACTCTTGCCATGGCCTGCCAGGCTGCCAGCTGCCTGTTTATGAGGAATCCCGAGATGAACAAGAACTTATTAAACAACAAGCTGATAAGCTCCCTGAACGATCTCAGCAAAAACATGTAAGATTCTTTGTTTAACTGCAGAGAAGTTGGTGGTTTGTATATGACTTAAATAAATAAACAAACAGGTTTATTTAAGCTGTGAGGAATATCTATGATTTGTTTGGAATTTGTTTTTGTAAAATGTACATGCTTTCAATCCAGTTTAAACACTTCCTTCCCCTCTCTCATAGATACTTCCCTAAATCCAGCAAAGCGTCAGCCCTGTTTCTCTGCAAACTTTGGTCAGACAAAGATTTACAAAGCTTCCTGAAACGGGTGAGTGCTAAGATCTGTCATGTTTGGGTGTGTCCTCCGATTATCTTACCTTAGACTCCACACCTCCCTCAGGTATTTGTGAGAATCACATGTAGAAAGATTGAAGGATTAAAATGCCAGCTTAAAAACGACTGAGACATGAGTGATGTAGCTGAGGAATCCCGCAGCTCAGGTTTTATAAATCACTTGGGGGACTTTGTTTGCACATGTTTGTTGTCAAGATAAATCATTTTTTACCTTTGCCATTAAAGCAAATGAGGTAAATGTTTGAGTTGAATGCACCACTTACTGTTAGACGAGTGTATTGACCGATGCAGAACACTCATTTATATTTAACTATTTATCCTGCAGCAAGGGATGAGCAAGTCCTTATTTGTGAATGACATCACCATGGCGGTACAGCGGTCACTTCAGGTTGTTGATTAACAGCTTATCAGACCTCTGAAAGTTGTTCAGTGAAGTAACTCACCTGCAATGTGTCTACACACCCACAGGACATAAAATCACAGAAGCAGAGTTGCAACATTTCCCATTTCATCCATAAACTCCACATAGTGCATCCATGAACAAATCACTACATGATCTTTTATATGATGTAAATTTCTGTTTCCTTGTTGGAATATGGGTGAAAGTCTAGTACAATAAGAGCGAAAATGCAGAAAGTGCACAGGCTCTTGGTAAATGCATTGAGGAAATCAATGACTGGTTGTGCCACAATTTTCTCCAGCTAAACAAAAACAAAACTGAGGTAATAGTCTTTGGCGCCAAAGAAAAACGATTACAGGTCACCAGAGAACTTCAATCTATACATCTAAAAACCACAAACCAGGCGAGAAATTTGGGTGTAGTGATGGATGCAGACCTAAACTTAGAAAAACACATTAAGACAATAACAAAGTCAGCTTACTATCACCTCAAGAATATATCAAGGATAAAAGATCTGATGTCTCAACAGGACCTGGAAAAACTAGTCCATGCATTCATCTTTAGTAGGCTTGATTACTGTAACAGCATCTTTACAGGTCTACCTAAAAAATCAGTCAGACAACTACAGCTCATTCAGAACTCTGCTGCTCGAGTCCTCACTAAGACCAAAAAAGTGGACCACATCAGTCCAGCTCTGAGGTCTTTACACTGGCTGCCTGTCCGTCAGAGGATAGACTTTAAAGTTCTGATGCTGGCCTATAAAGCTCTGAATGGTTTAGGACCAAAATACATCAATGACCTCCTGACCCAGTATGAACCATCCAGATCCCTCAGGTCATCTGGATCCGGTCTTTTATCAGTTCCCAGAGTCAGAACCAGACACGGAGAAGCTGCATTCAGCTTTTATGCTCCTTATATCTGGAACAAACTCCCAGAAAGCCTCAGATCAGCTGAAACACTCAGTTTATTTAAATCCAGGTTGAAGACTCACCTGTTCTCAGCTGCATTTGAATAAAGCACCAAATCCACACTTTAAGCTTAAATTTCAAAACTTACATTTAACTACTGATTTTATCTACTGTTCTGATTTTATCTGTTTTGATTTTATATACTGTTGGTTGTTTGTTTGTTTGTTTGTTAATTAGTTAGTTAGTTTATTTGCTTGTTTTAATCAATTTTAAATCATGCTTTTTATTTGTTCTTGTTTCTAATGTCTCTGTAAAGCACTTTGAATCACCTTGTTGTTGAATTGTGCTATACAAATAAACTTGCCTTGCCTTTTATTTGCTTTTCTCATTTTTAATGCTGTCATGTCATGTTTTTATATACAGTTTGTGTCCAAGCCTTCACTTTGGAACCGTGAGCTTGCATAAATATATAGTGACACAATGCCTCGGCTTTCATCTTGCACTAAAATGTGTGTCATAGCATGTAATGCACATGTAAAAAATTTTGACAATGCATAACATAACCAAATAAAAATAAATGATATTCTGTTAGCATTGCTGCTGTAGGACATTTGATGTGTATCTCTATTTGTAAATACAACTTTTGCTGTTGGGATGTCCATCTATTTCATATGTATGATTGCCATTTTGAAATTAGCTAGCTGTATTGAACACAGTACTGGTAATAAAGCTGAAATAAATATATTCTTTTGGCTGCAAAGGTAATCCAAGAATTTTGAGTAATTCTGAGTCCTTTTTCACGGTCACTGGTTCAGCATGAAGAAGTTTCCAATCTCATTCATGTCTTGTCACACCCCTTGACTGCAGTTTGAAATGCTTCAGGACAGATTAGCAACTCATCTCTCGCATTCTGTTTACTCCACCCCTATGATTTATTTTATTAATCCAGGCACTGCAGCTGTTGTTGCGCTCACTCTATTATATAACTGTTGACCAGATTTGAACTTTGGTCGTCCACATTTCAAACCACATAATCCACTGAACAGCCATGAGGGGATTTTGGGTCCGTGGGTGTTATTTAGATTTAGACTTCTGGCACAGCTGACCTTTTTTTAAATAATCACTTCATTGTACACTGGAGATTTGTGTCTGAATGTGTTCATTAATAAAAAGCTTGTATTACTGTGAGAATGCATCAACCTTATGTGGATGTCATATGTCAAAAGCCACAAATAAAACAGGATGGCAAAGTAAAAGTAAACTAACTGGAATCTGTCACATAAAACTATTAAGTCCAGTTTGCCAAAAACGACAATCTGGCTTCATTAAAGCAGGTGTGGCTTTTATAACTATCATAGAGTTGGTATTCATCTGTAAGTTCCCACGAGTGCTGGAGCCACAGATACAAATGCTACATCCATTTTGTTAGATACAAGTTTATTTAAATTTCTTGCAATCACAAAATCCTACACACCAGAATAGGTTCAGTTGCTCTTATTTCTTTCAGTCAGTTTTCTAAACTTTTGGATTCAGTTTAAAAAAAAAATCTTTATGTGTTACACATGGTCAGATGAACACAAGTTAAACCACATCATCTGATCTGTCTGCTATCAGTAACTTAACATGCACTTTATTCCACTAACAACATCTAAAAGAGCGTACTTTTTTTATTGTTCTTGCATTTTCAAGTATTAAGAAAATATTATTATCCAGCTTCTTATTCTCAGTCGTTTACGGATGGCTGATGTTGCTGGTTTTTCTCCAGCTGATGTCAGACGTTACTTCCTCAGGCCACGCTTGCTCCTGCCACCCTTTGAACTGAGAATAAATAAAAGTCAGCAGAGAATCATCACATCAGCGAGCACACAGGCTAGCTTTTTGGTGGTCATCTGTAGTGCTTGTTGAACCTTGTATTCACTCCCACTGGTCGTATATCTGTTTGTGAAAACCTGAATGCAAGGCTGAGTGGCTGCATTCCTTGTGAGCTGACCCTTGAATTGATCTTTAGAAATGTATTTCATTCTACTGATGCAAATAAGTCACTGCGGCTGCATTTGAAATTTAAATTATTTTAGGTAAATTTTCTGTCTTAGGGCTTACCTGTGTCTTTTCTAACATTTGAACTTCATGTCACTGACTTTTTACATCACATTTCTTTGTCTTGCTAAAATCTTGGGTTGCTTTTTCTGAAGTAACTCGAGTCAATATCCATTTGCACTGTTAAGCAGTAATTGCATTAAGATCAGTTTTGCAGCATTTCACTGAATCTGAATAGAGAGTGTAGCCCTGTGCACTTCAGGATTCATTCTTCTACCTTTATCAGCAGTTAAAACATCAATTGCAGCTAGTGACCTAGTTCCAGTAACAGGCATACACACTTGTGCCATAACTTTGCCTCCTCCGTGTTTAATAGACGATGCGATATACTTCAGAACAGAGCTTCTACTTACTTTTCCTCTCCATCATACTGGTAGAAGTTACTCCTGGTTTTATCTGTCTAAAGATTTTTTCCAGAACTGTTCAGACTCTTTTAGATGTTTTCTGGCCAAGCTAGGAACTCATACCTATTGTGTGGCTGCTGTTCCTGCTCTTGATTGTAATCAGTGGTTTGCACCTTAAATCCTTTTTATGGCCATTTATGACTGTCTCTTGAAAGTATATCTTGACAATTATACTACAACCTCTTAGAGAGTTTTCTTGACTGGGTCTGATGTTGAAAAATATTTTTTCTCTTAACCATGGAAATAATTCTGTCATCATGCTCTTTAGTTGTCTTGTGTGGTCATTGAGACTTTTTAGTGTTGGTGAGCTGGCCAGTGCATTCCTTCTTTTTAAGAACCAGATTGTTAATGAGGCCATTCCAAAGGGTTTTGATGCTGTCTCTCAGATTAATAATGGCCTCGCTCACTTGCATGAACATGTCTTTGGAACTAATTTTAAATAAAAAGTGAATAGATACTAAATGCAAATTTTACATTAGGAATAAACTCTTTTATATGTTTAAGATGTCAAGAAAAACAAGGGAAGAGGCCTTATCTAGCCATGAAACCATTTATCAGAAAATTACTTTTGAGCCTTTAGAAATGGGTGACTGTAGAAAAAGTCATTTTTGCAATGCAGTGCAATATTTTGTTAAATCTCAATGTACATAGATAAAATTGCAAAATTACTAAAAAAAAAAAAAAGGTCAAAATACTTACAGACCCATGTCAAATGTTTGTGCCTGTGGCTTCCACAAACTTGATGCCACACTGGGTGCATTTCAGTAGCTTACAAGGGTTATGTTTTCATTATCATTTGAATTATTTTCAGAATATGGTGAGTTAAAATACTTTAGTGAAAGGTTTTTAGTGATTAAAATTTTTGAATAAAAAATAAACAGTGTGCGTATTTTTGTGCATATGATCTGAATATAGAATTACCATGACTCTACTCATTTGTGTTGGAGAACACACTACAAAAGCAGCCCTCAGATACTGGAGTGACTCAAAGCTTTTTAATAGCTGTATAATGGGATGTGCTAACCAATAACTGCCTACTATGTTTATCTGTTGTTGCTACACAAGTCCGTGTCCCCTGTACCTTTATAACCTATGGAGGTTTTTATAAATTCAGATTTATTTCAGTCTGATAAAGTTTTTCTCTTATTGACTCAGGTGTGTTCCTGCTTTGCATATTCTGAATGAAAACCAGTATTAGAACTTTTTAGTTTTTATTCAGCCCTTCACTATATTTATTGTAAAGCCTACATGGCGTCAGCTGGAAAAATATGCATGGTCTTAATTTGGGTGTGTATGTGTCCTTCAGACATGCCAGCATACACTTTTCCCAGTCCTGTTTGACTGGATATATTCAGGGGTTGCCAAGACAAACGGTTACTTCTTCTACTGTTTCAAAAGAATGGAGACCATTGTTGTTAGAAAGCAGGGGGGGGAGAAGGTGAAATGAGAGGAGGTGGAAACCTTTTATTGATAAGTTTCATTACTACTTTCTCCTCTTACTTTGCTGTAGTTCTACATTTCTACCCAGCTTTGCAGTCTTTAGTCCATGCTATATGTTAGAAAGCAAATAAAATCCTAATTTTTGTACATTACCTTTGCTACTCAATGTCAACAGAAACCACAGCAGAATAGACTTACATTTTCTGATGATCACTGACACGATTTCTCAGCACCGTGACCTGAGAAAACAGTAGTTTAACAGTTCATTGATATCTATACTGTGAAAAACCAACATGTTGACTTCTTAGCATTTGCTTTACTATATAAAAATCATCACATCTTCATAAAAACCGTGCAACTAGGAAAACATGAAAGAAAATCAAACTACAATTTTTTTTCAAGAGTAACTGTGGAGGTTAAATTTAAACCAGTCAGACATAACATTATGACCACCTAGCTGATGTTTTGCGGATCCCCCTTTTGCTGGCAAAACAGCCCTGAACCATGGAGGCATGGTATCTACTAGACCCTTGAAGGTGTGCTATGGTATCTGACACCAAGATGTTAAAAACAGATCCTTTAAGCCCTGTAAGCGGCAAGGCAGGGCCTCCATGGATTGTACTTGTTTATCCAGCAGGACCCAAGGATTCCAAGCAGGTATCACTGGTGTCTTGCTGCCAGTTGTAAAAGGAAACATGATCCATCCGACCAGGCCACATTCTTCCATTGCTCCGTGGTCCAGTTCTGATCCTCATGTGCCCATTTTTAGCACTTTCTGTCATGGTCCTGGGTCATGTGACCCAGTATTCTGAGGTTCTTGATGTTTTTGTTGTTATTTTCATTTATCTAGTTACATTCTGTCATGCCTAGTTTACAGTTTTAGTTCATGATTTATCAAGCTCCCCATTTGTCTCATCCCTGTGTGAAGTTTTCTGTGTCAGATTGTCAGGTTAAGTCTTCGTGTGTTTATCTGTCATGTTTCATGTCCAAGTTTTCTTTGTTTGTCAAATTCGAGTCATGTCTGGGTCTTGTTATGTTTCCCGTTTTATTTTGAAAGAGCCTTGTGTTTTTTGTTCATTGTATTTAGTTTCACGCCCCCTGTCCTGTCATTGTGTTAATTGTTGTCAGTTGTTTTCCCCATGTGATTCCTCTTCCCTTGATCATTCCTTATGTGTACTTAGTCTGTGTGTTTCCGCTCAGTCAGTGTCAGATCATCTGTTATCCTCATCTCATATTTTTGTAGTTTCCCTTATTGTGACACTGTGTTGCCAACTCCTCAGTAAGGAAAATCGCTATTGGCTGTCCTAAAAGTCGCTAGAAGTTGCTAAATGACGTCATTGCCTAATTTGCATATATGGTCATGCTAATCTAATTGTAACCTATGTTGTTGGAGAGAGAAATAACATCGTGGAAGAGACATAAAGTGAGTAAAAAACGTCCTAAATGCATTTAGAGTTTATTTAGAACTACAAATTAAATTTCTTTTAGCAATTATTGTTTTTTCTTAATGTCACAATTCCAACCCTGCTCCTTTACCCGGGCTTGGACCGGCAAGTGACCCGAAATAGGCGCTCTGGTGGAGTTACTTTGTGTGTGTGTGTTTATAAGTAGTTTTAAACCTTGTGATCCACAAAACAGCATAAGAGTAAAAGAGTAAAAGAAGAACTGACTGCATTACAGCACCCGCTGCTTGTTCAGAGTAAAAGAGATACGCGCTTTCACGTCTTTTTTAAAAAAAAAGTCGCTAAGGGGTCTGAAAACTCGCTAAATATAGCGACAAAGTCGCTAAGTTGGCAACACTGGTTTCATAGCCCGCTTAGTTACTCTGTGTTTATAGTTTTTGTCATGCCATCAGCCGCAATAAAGGTTCGCTTTATTTTTGGAAACCTAGTTCTGTCTCCACCGTGTCTGCTCTTGGGTCTACCTCTTCTGCGCATCCCGCCGTTACACTTTCAGTGGTGCAAAGGCACCAGTAGGGGCAATAAGAATTACCATTAGCTTTGTTGGCAATTTGAGTTACAGTAAATCTAATCAAGTCAAATCACTTTTATTGTCACATCACATGTGCAATTACATTGGTACCGCACATGTGAGTGAAATTCTTGTGTGCGAGCTTCACAAGCAACAGAGTTGTACAAAATACAATAATGTAAACAGTAGCACATCTGTTGGACCTCAACACAAGGGTCAGCCTTCTTTCCCTATGTGCATCAATGAGCCTTGGCCATCCATGCTACTGGTTCACCACTGTTCCTTGTTTGGACCACTTGCTCTGACCCAGTCATCTCCATCCATCTATTCACTAACGCTTATCAGCATCATGGGGCGAGGGCTAAAGCCTGTCTCAGCTACTAGAGGGCAGATATACCCCGGGAATCTCTTGCAGGGCTAACACAGAAAGACAGACAAGCATTAAAACATCTGGACTTCTTTAAGTTTATTGAAGACGTTTCACCTCTCATCTGAGAAGCTTCTTCAGTTCTAAGAGCAATTGGTGGAGAATCTCAAATTTTTAAGTCTTATTGGGAGTGTCCCAAAGAGGGTCGTGGACCCTCCTATTGTTCCTCTGCCTAATCCACGAGCCAAGCTGTGAAAACAGGTGTGGGTCACAATCACCAAAACCTTGGTTAGTTGAGTACTATATCCCTTCTATTTTGGATCTTTGGCTGAGTTCCACTCATTATATATAAGAAAACAGTTGTGACTCATTGCAATGGGTGTTCCCAGGCACCACACTTTCATGTTTTGTTTTCACCTTGGCCTGAATCTGTCCACTCAGAGGAAATCTTTGGCTGCAACAGCAAGAATCTGTTGACATTTTACCTCGTACTTCTGCTTTGTGCATTTTTGCTGAAGTTCAAATTTCTCGGCCTCTAGTTGGCGCAACCAGTCCCAAAGATCCTTAGCCTTTTCTCTGTAGAGAAAATGTTATGACAGTTTACTGTATAATGATCAGATGATGAATAAAGATAATTTTTATGTACATGACAGATATTTTGAATAAATCAAGAGAAAGTAAAGTGTTTTAGTAACAGTGTCCTTTTACCTGAGTTTGTCCTCTTTCAAATGATCAATATTTAATTCTTTGCGTCGATCATTCAGGATCTTTCTCTTCTTTTCTCTTTCTGTTGGTTTTTTTGTCCCACTCTGTGTTTGCTGGAAAGGAAACAAGCACAAGCGGAAATGCACTTTTACATGTACTTTATAGTAAGATGCTTTAATGGTAAACTAGATTGTTACCCTGTATCCAGTGAAAGTCAGGTTGGACAGAATCATCTTCTTCCTTGCATCGTCATCTGCTCTCTTCTTGGCTTCTTCTTCTTCTTTTCTGGCTTTCTCTTCCTGTTGAAATGATGTAGAGTACCTTTGATTTTTCACACTATTTTGACTGCTGGCAGTGTCTGAATTTGCACAAATTGAATACAATTCCTAGGTACAACTGTGGATTCTTAGACAACTTAAACATGTAGGAAATATCTGTTATGTTCTGAAAATGTTACTCTGTAGTAACTACACTTACTGCTAGTTTGTTCTGCCGTTCTCTTTCTCTCTCTGCTCTGATCTTCATCTCCTCTGCTCTCTCAGACCTGCGTTTCTCCTGATATTGAAAAGGAAGGACATTTTTAGTTGAAACGTAACACAATCAAATGGTTGTTGAAACTATCAAAAGAAAAAAATAACATACAATACGCTGCGTGAGGCCAATAAGCTCTTCTTCCTCCTTCTTACGCTTCTCAAAGTGAGCTTCAATCAAAGTCTGGAGCTCAGTCAGGTCTTTTTCCATTCGTTTCCTTTGAATGTCCTGAAAACATCAAGCTCATATTTTATTTAAACAACAAAGGACTATAGTTTACGAGTGTTTGGATTATTTGTTCATTTTAGTTGGCCCTAAAATTAACTTACGTCAAAGTCCACTTTTTCTCCATCTGGGATCTTGGGAGCTGCCAAGCCAGGCACAAAATTTGGCCTAAGGAAAACAAGAATAAAAAATGTACCTAAGTATGTATTTTATTGGAAATTGTATTGTGTTTGACTTATAAAAATATTTTAAAACTTTTCTTACCTTTGCTTGGGCTTTGCATCATCTGTGTATCCACAATAAAAAAAATCAAAGCATTTAGTAAATTAAATTAAAGCACTGAGAAATATTAGAACACTTATCCTTTGACACACAGTAGTTCCTGTGTTTTGTAAATAACCCTTCCGTACCTCCTTCATTTTCCTCTGTGGCATCTTCTGAAAGATGATATGCAATGTCAATACTGATTAAAGAAACAAAAAGCTCACAGCTTAAAGCATAAAGCTATGAAAGTTGAAATCCTAATAATGAGACGCAACCTACACAAAATCTTCATGCAACAAAAACATTAGTCACTGTCACTTTAGTCACTAAGTGGCTGTCAGTGATGATGGCGTTGGAATGACCCTAAGGCTCGTAAAGCACTTAGTATATGAGTCCGTTAAGAGGAACGTCTCCCAAAGAGATGATAGATATAAAGGGCCATGCAGTCATACAAGCGTTTCTTGTCCAGTTTAGAACATGCTACTTTAGATTATCTTGAAAGACAACTTCATGTCTCTACTAGTCTCTGTCCATACAAAGAATGTTTATCTATCGATGCAACATTTTGAGTTAACACTTAAAATGTATAACTTTACTTACAAACTACTTGCGCTTATAAAATATACACCTAAAGAAAAGAAACATATTTTCTGTGGTTCAGGTGCATTCTCAACTATAAAACTTTAGTTTAGTGAAAATTGTAAAAAATAATAACATTTAATGTTTTTACACATTATTTTCCTTTTACCTGACTTTTGGAATTCCTTCTTTTCCATCATAGATGAAAAGTTTGTTATTTAGAGCCCATCTGGATAACCCCTCCAAGCTACATAACAGAAATGCTATAAGCTAGTTTGCAGACTTTTTTCCTTAGATGGAGCCCTTCTGTCAAGTCTAGGCTTGACACGACTTTGCAATAATGGTCCCATGGCTTTGTAATACCTTACCTGAAAATGTAAGAAGAAAATCTGATTATTTTAAATCACTTCATTTTTTAATAGAGTTAAAGTTCTTTTTATGATGCTGTCTTTTGTCTTATAGTTGTGTTATATTTTTATTTTTGCTTGACTTTATTATGTTAATATTAAAATTAAAATACTAGCTTTTTTGGATAGTGTTCCAGACAATACAAGTGGCTTTAGTCATAATACTCCTGTATTTAAAAATTCCTTTTAAACCAAAGACAAAAAGTATCAATAAAGTAGGGAAATCACTTTTTGGCTTTTTCGACCAGCTTCCCTGTTTTCAGAGTACTTTAAATTCTGCTTTTTTGTTTTGTTTTTGGGGATTTTTTTCCCCCTATCCTCACCGCACGTCTGTAGGGAGAACCATTCCATCAAACATTTGTGGGCACAAATGGAAACTCAGCCTCCTGAAAAGAAGGTAAGTCAAACCAGCATTCGGGAGGTCCTCTAACAGGAATAAAACCGAACGTGTGTATTGTGCTCCTGCTGCTACCTTCCCCAAGGGCTTCTACTGAGAACATAGCCTGACCTACATTACTCACTAACAGCTACTGTTATCTCCATAGAGGGAGACAGGTGCTGCTTGGTTTCAGCCAATCTTCACATGGGCTTGGTTGGACAGCCCCACAAAGGAGACAGAAATAGAGGTATGATCCTTTGTCTCTGCAATGGTGACCCACTGCACCATTTGACTGGAAAGGACAGATCCACTGGGATGTTTATAAAAGGTGAACTATCTCACATCTCAGACCGAGAGGACTGACTCAGAGGACAAAGGTCAATCTGGCATAAAAGCTACAGAATAGCAGCCATCTCTACAGTGGCGACAAGATGCCAAAAATACAGTGGGCTGTGCAGTGAAGCCAGCAGCTTAGCAGATGCACTGTGTTAAGTAATGATGAATGTTTAAATGGAAGAGTGGAAAGCAACAAAGTGGCAGACAAAAGAAAAAAAGCAAAATTTTGCATTGTTGTCATAGATATTGTTTGTATAAACAAACAATAATATATTCATCTCTTTCACAATGTAAAGAGCAAAGGTCAGCGAAAAGCAATGAACTTTGGCAAATTAAATATGGGTGAGGCATTTCTACTGTAGCTGGATTTATGTAATGCATGCAGACATGCAGCTGCATGAATCTGCAGCTTGTAAACTAGAGTGCAAACAGAAACAGTCAAAAACTTATCTAGCCCATGCATGGGTTAGGAGAACTGACAAAATGACTCACGTTGTCCTCTGAAAAAATAAAAAAACAGACCAAAATTTTATTTTGTTTCACTTTTTAATTCCATTTGCGCTGGCATAACTTTGCGAACGTCAATCTTGTTTCTACAGAAAATAATTCAGTACTTACTCGTATTCGGCATCCTCTGTGTCTGACATGTTTAGGATGCAGTTCCTGTAAATGCGAATATACATAGAAGCCAAGTTATTAACTTGGCTTCTACAGACTGAGAGAAACCCAAAATCTAACAAAAAAGTATAAAATTGTTACAGATTTTGTTAGATTGTTTAAAAAGACAGAACAGAAGCATGCAGACTTACCCAGCTCGTGCAATGTGGCTCAATGGAGAATTGTATACTGTGTCCTTCACTGTGGGCTATAAGCTTTTAAACCCAGTAGTGGATCACATGGCGGCAAGCTGCCCATGTCTACAATGGGTGGGCACATACCTGCAAACAGATGGCAGATAACATCTACTAGAATGGGAAAACATGTATTCTCTATGGACTTGCCTTGACTATTTTTACTCTGTAAAACCTCCGCCAAACAGCACAGGATTATTGCTCTCTGAAGGTTTCAGTTTCTCATGAGTTAGGTTACCTATAATACTTATAAAAATATTTCTGTCTGCACACAAATACATTCTTGCATGGCTCAAGCTCTTCTGATATTTGCTTTCACTTCCTATTAGGATTCTGAAGATGGGTATGACATTTCTACAAGGTTTGCCTGCAGTTTTGTTATACAGTGAAGTAACTGCATTTTTCCCACAGCAGAATACCAAAAACAATACTCACATAAAATTCACACCCTTTTTCAGACTCCAGCCTGTGTTTATTGTCTTTGATCATAAACTCTGCCCTCAGTCCTTACATGCAAAAACATGCTACCAACAACATCATTTATGACCGTGCCAAGTCTTTTGATACTCCCGGTGTTTTTGGTAATGTATTTAACCCCACAATCAGGAGATTAGTCTTGACAGCTGAAGCCAAAACTTTCTTTGCAAAGGTTATTCAATGGGAGTTCCTCCTCCACCGTAACTCTTTTCAGGTTGGCTGTGTTTTCTCACATGTCAGTCACGTCTTGTCAAAAGTACAGTCAGTTACATTTTTTGCAAATATTCTATTCATCTATATGTATCATTATTTATTAATAACTTCACATAGTTTACTTGTCAAAAAAAAGTACTATGAGCTTATATAGGACCACTGAAAAAGAACATTGCTCTTTACAGGAAATTGTAAAAACTATTCCTTTACAGCACCGAGTGAACCTCTTGACATGTTTCTAATATGAAACTGATGCCCGATGAATTATGGCATTTTATCATAATTTTCTCTTTCTTTCTTTATTGCTTTTTTATGTGAACTATTTACACAGAGTGACATCATAGATCAGATAATTTTATATTTATGTTTTACTTTTTTTGTATTTTTGTGTGCATGCACATTATTGTGTTTGTGTTACTCATTCACAGAGTCAGAATCAGTTTAGTCGAGGAATTTACTGTCAATGTGATTTCCTAACAGGCTCAATGATGCAACCCTGTGTACCCATAAGCACTGTGTGGACCAGGGTAAATAACATGCTGTCTTGTTTCAGTCTCATTTGAGATGAACGTTTGTTAAGGATTTGTCCACTAAAAAAATAAGCATACAAAAAAAAGCTGGTCACATTTTCACATTTTGTACGTGTCATATCATTATTTTGATTTTCTTTGATTCAAAAACTATTTTGCCATACGCATAAAGAACGAGGCTAAAGCTCACAAATATAAAGGTGGATGTTGACCTTTTTTTTTATCATTCATTTTTCTTTTTTGAAAGTTTTCTTTTTACAAAGTAAAGGCATCTATTCCTCTGCTTTCCATGTAATACAACCGTGATGCAAACCACAGGTTACAACACTATCATGTTAATAAAGATATGTTCTGTGGAGAGATCTCTAACATTGTTATAGTACATAGGTTCTCAACCACCCCCAAATTTCATCAGAGCACCCCTAAAAATAGCTATATTAATAGCACTAATAATAGCATATTTTAGAATTATTTTCTGGAATTATCTTCAGTGTTATATTTTCCAAACGTGTATGTTTACATCAGGTTGAAAACAAGTTTTATGTCCAGTGTTGTTGATGTCATGATGTTATAGTGCACTCACACAGAGACGTTGTTGCTTTGTCATTAATAGACTAAGTAAGACGTTTGTTCCTGTGGCAGAAAGAAGATGTTCAAACTGTAAAGTTCAAACTGTTCTGATAATGCAGGGACAACGCTGTGACTTGTGAAGTGTCTGTGTAACCGGTGTGTTCCTGCGTGATGTCTGACAATGAAAGGTAAAAGAAACAAAGACCTCCAAGTCATTAACTTGCCCACCCCAGCCCCTGCAACCAAATGGAAACAATAGGGAAGAGGGTTATTCAAGTCACCACAACTTCCAAGCTAGCAAGAATTATCTGTTCATGCTATTAACTGTGTCTATAACACATATGTGGCACACACGTACCACACATTTACAGTATCTACCAAAGAGAGGCACAATGATGGCAATATCTGAACTAAAAACACAATCAGAAACATCAGGGTGGCTAAATATACAGTATATGTGTGTTGTACAATATTGGGAAAGAAATGACACCAATTTCTCCCACAGGGGAATTGTAGAAAAGGGGAAAGGCCAAAGGGGTACCGCGTATTTATAGGGTTGCACCAAAGAAGAAGAAGAAGGATGAGAAATGAGAGAAAACTGGAAGATTAGATTGTAATCTGTGATTATTCACTCTGAATCCTTCCTAGACACTACAATCGCTCATCCAGCATTGTAATGTGTATCCAACTGAACTGAGGTTTGGGAATGTGAAAAGGGTTACAGTTTTTTTTAATTGGTTTGGTACTATTTTCACAACTAAAGTGTGCATTTTCAAATCTCTCAGTACAAAACTCACATTTGATCACATTTGTAACACCACTAGTCATTCTTTCAAATCTGATGTCATGAGTTCATTGTATTTGCACAAATTTTCATTCCACTTAATCATTGTTGCAGAACATATGATCATTGTGATATATTCTGAGAACATTTGCTTTACTCACCCAAACAAAACAGTAAGATCTTTTTTCAACGTAGTACTTTTACCAATCATTTCATTCAGGAGCAAATAATACAAGGTAAGCGTTTCAAATTGTCCTTGGTGATGAATGAGTGTAACTGAACTGTAAAACTTTACACAGCAAATATTACACTTATGTTCAGGCATAACCAAAAAAAAAAACAACAACACATACATATATATATAATATATACATATATATATATATAATATATACATATATACACACACATATACACATATACACACACGAAAAAGGGAGAAAAAACAACAAGTCATTTACATAAGCACAATATATTTTTTATTTTATTTTTATCACTTTTACACAATTAATCAAGCCGGTTATTAACATTGGGCCATCATCAACATCACAATGCATGTCTTCGTTGTTCAGGCACCGTGGGAAAAATCTCCTGGCATGACGAATCCAGGCTTGACATTGCTCAGCAGTTATATCACCACAAGCTTCACACATGGCTTGAAGAAGGGAGACATGCTCATGGGGATGGCGATCATACACCTTCCACCTCCATGTAGAGAAGAATTCCTCAATTGGGTTGAGGAAAGGGGATTATGGTGGAAGATAGAGTGTCATGAAGCGAGGATGTGTTTGAAACCATTCCTGAACCAGCTGTGCATGGTGGAAGCTGACATTGTCCCACACAACAACATAGACAATGTCTTCTCCCTGACAGGCCTGCTCCAGTTCATTTAAAAAAAAAACTATCAGGTGTTCAGTGTTGTATGACCCTAGAACTGGTCTACAGCCTACCACACCATCTTCAGATATAGCTGCACCCATTGAGATGTTTCCTCCACGTTGTCCAGGGACTTGGATGGTAGCCCTTTGTCCAATAAGGTTACGTCCTCTGCGTCTAGTTTTTGCCAGATTGAAACCGGCCTCATCAACAAAAATATACTTGTGATGATTCACAGCAGCGTCCAGCTCCATCACCCTCTAAAATGATAATTTAGTTAGTTTTTTTTACAACTAATAGTTGTCAGTACTGTTACAGTAATTGCATGCCAGTTTAGTGTTGTACCTGAATATATTCTGAACACAGTTGTTTCACCCAGACATTGTTCCTCTCAAAAGGAACCAAGTAAATTTGTTTCATGGAAACCTGGTGCTTCTTCAAAAGCCGGGTAATCGTTGGAAGGCTAATTGATGGCACATTGGCAAAGGTGTCATTGTTGTTCTCAATAGCCTGTTTGATTTCAGACAGCCGTATGTCATTCCTTGCCCTGACCATTTCCACCACAGCCAACTCCTGCTGGTCAGTCAAAACACGTGGGCGACCACCACCAGGTTGTCTCCTGTTAATTCTGAGGACAATCATATACTGTCAATATTGAAGTATTACAAATTACATTACTGTAAACTGACAATTACATGTTGTTCATCTATACAATAGAGTACTATATTTTAGAAGTGAAGTTGCTATAGCAGACATACCAGTTTTCTTGGCGAAACGTTCTGATGATAGAGCTGAAAGTTGACCTTTGTAAATTAGGCTGTACCAACCTGGCAGCCTCAGCCATGGTAAAGCCTCTGTTAACCACATGGTCAACAATGATGGCCCGGACTTCATTAGAGATGATGGTGCGTTGTCTTCTGCCTACATTTCTCTGAAGACCACCTCTCTGTCGAGGAGCACCACCACCTCTTGCTCTTGCAGCAATGTGTAACTTACAAATGACCAGACAACAATCAGTCAAGTTGAAAATCCATGGACATAATGAAGGATTCATTGATTAAACATTAAGATCAGTTGAATTAAATGATAGACAAATGTATTAAACTGAATAATAAGAGGTGCAAATCAAAAATTTGATAGTGATAACATTATGAAAGGCAGTAACTGTGAACAAAACATTTATTTAGATGAAACACTTATTTTGTGTAGTGAAAAGGATATTTTGTCATTATGTGTATTATACTGACACAATTGGAAATATGCTGAAATGTTTGAAAAACGTGCACTTTTGATGATCTGTTGTGACATAAGTACTAAGAGTTTTGAAAATGTACCAATTGCTTGTGAAAACTGCGCCAAACCAATAAAAAAAAACTGTAATTGCATATGCAAACAGCATATGCCATTAATATTAATTGCAAGGCACTGCTGTCATTCTGATCGAGAGCTGAGCCCCTCTACGTTTGAACCTAGAATCGCCTCTGTATAGTATGTAAAACAGATGTTCGTAAGCCATGTTAGGCTTTATTCGTTTTTGAAATCAAACTTGTTTTTCCTCCTTTTAGACGTCATATTACTTTCTAAATATTTGTTTAGCGGAATGGATCAAAAGCCGTCAAGTCACACCTTCTCTTCTTGACTTTATTGCTGAAAAACCCCGCCTTTCTGGCACCTGAGTCGACGATTAAAACAACACAGATAAGCCTTTAGGTTTATTCCTCGTAATTCCACTTATAAAATTCCCTTTAATTCCATGACACACAGACTCTTAACTCCAGCACGTTTTGTTTTTCTTACTGTACCACCGGCTATCACTGCAACTTTCACTTAATTGATAGCTTTTTCATCTGAACGTTTACTCGATGCATTCATTACCGAACCCACAATTATTCTCGTTGTTTGAAGTGAAGTCATAAGCAAATACTGCCACCGTGTGGTAAAACCAACATTTGCTGATATGGACCAGAGCACCAGTTTGCAATCTTTAGGAATTATTTTGAGCATCCTTGGTCATCAGTAACTAATGGGGGGCAATTTAGCAAAATACCAAACTTCCCCCCTTATTAGATCCAATCCAACAGCAGAAACTACCGTTTATTATGTTTCTTTATATGTCGGAAATATAAAGAAAGAAAAGTGACTGTCACACACTGGTCACCACTCAGTGCACCAGCTCACATGAAAATGATGGTTAAGAGGTTACAGGTGAAAGGTTCCGTGCACAGGTTGGGTCAACAACAACTTCAGCTGTTTTAAGTAGGCCTATTACCTGAGGGTTACAACCCACATGAACCCCCCTTTTCTTTTCCTGATGCATGCAGGGGAAAACAATTTTCTCTGCTTTTCATTTTGGAAACATATTCCTTCTTTCTGAGAGAAGTGAGACTGAAAGGAGACTATATTCTTCTGACTTGTGAAAACTTGCTTGGTGGGCATTTTAGTTAGAAGTTGTCCAAGACTAAACGGAAATTTGCAATACCGTGAAAAAGGTATTTCGTCTGTGAAGGTTCTCAGTCATCCACGTCGTCATATATTTCACATCGAGTCGATAAACATATTTTCAGAGATGGGTGTGGTCCCAGAACTTACAAGCACACTTGGCTAGTGTCGGCAAATGACAACGTGGTGTCTAGTCTATTGACCTATGCAGGGACATGTGCAAAATTCACTGCTCAATAAACGGCGGTGGTTTTCTTTTTTTCTTCTTTTTTTTTGGCTACACGGAGCATGCGCAGACTGCAATGACGCGGTCTATTTAAACTACTGGTCCCCAGCCCAGTGTTTAGCTCCAGTACCAGGTTCGTGTGGCGTTTTCATCGTCCACAAAAAGTCCAGTCATGTTGGACAGATGCGTTTTTAAGACAGTGGTGTTTTTCCATTGCTTCTGTGATTCTTCTCTGTTTCTCATCCTCGAGTGAGCTAAAACTGGAGTTTCCTGTCCTGGAGTCTTCATGGCAGACTGATTCTTCCCGCAGGGTTTTAGTCTTTGCTGGTTCACTTACCAAACTTACAGTAAGTATGTGCACTTTGTATGCTTCCTTAGCCTGCAAATTTCCAGTTGCTGTACTGTTGAGCACGTTTATCTCTTGGCAGGTAATTTTGTTTCGCGTGTGCAGCTGTACAGAACTGAATCTGTGTGCTTTTGAAGTAAAGTTTCATTTAAGCTATTTTATTACAAAGGATATGCTTCTGTGTCTTACACAAATAAACAAGAAACAGAGAAATCACTGAACACTTCTTCGAAACAAGATGACTCAGGGACGATGAGAATAGAGATGCTGTTTATTTCAGTGTTGAGGAAAGATACTGAGTATTTAAACGACTTGAATATGTGAAGTCACCAAGCATCCCTTATGCTTTGTGCTCAGAAATCTTTGGTATGCAAGTGATGGTGATTAGATGAAAGCCAGCTGTTTGTTAGCCAGCTGTTTGTTAGCCAACTGTTTGTTAGCCAACTGTTTGTTAGCCAACTGTTTGTTAGCCAACTGTTTGTTAGCCAACTGTTTGTTAGCCAACTGTTTGTTAGCCAGCTGTTTGTTCGCCAGCTGTTTTACTGGTTTTGGCCTTTTGCAGCATCAAACATTTTCTTGCGGCCCTCCATGCCTGACATGGCCTCCACATTCTTCCTCCAGTCACTCACCTCCACTGTCTTCTCCTGCAGCACACACAGAATACATATGAGAGATATGATTTTTCACAGTTTGCCACTCATACTTGGCGAGAACATCAGCAGAAGACCTGATGTGCACATCTTGTGCACAAGGGGAGTAAATGATTATCTGTATTAATTTCTTTTTTTTGCCCAAAGCATCTCCTGTCAGTAGCTGTGTCTGTATATTTTACTTTTCTTTCTCATGACTTCACCTTTTCTGTGTCCTCCTTTTTGACGGATTTTAGGTTAGCTCGCAGATCCAAAGAGACCTTGTGTTTAGAGCCCAGTAGGGAGCGCAGGATGGCATCAGCAGAGACCCTCACCCTTCTCAGGTTAGGTCTCTTGAACTTCCCTCGCAAGTCCAATACCTTGATGTTCAGGTCTTTGATCTAGAGGTGATAATTTGACATAAACCCCTTACCTTTTATCTGAAGCCAAAATAAGATATTATAAAGTGACATACAGATATATATGTATCTATTTGATGTTGATATATACATTTATTTTAGTTTTTTTTTTTTTTTTTTTTTTAGTTTTGCTACAGTTGTGTTTTTTACCTCTCTGGTGTTATGCAAGACCTTGGCTTCAATATCATAGCGCTCCTCGTCCACCACATCTATTCTGGTATGCAGCTCCTCACATAATATCTGCAAAGTTAGATCATTTCCCCGTAATGTCCTGAGATGAATAGCTGAGTTCTTGACAGTGTAATTTCTGTAACCACACGTAACTTTAGTCTGTGGGTGGCAACAAAATGATGATGAATGTTAAATGGTACCCGTAGCTCTGCTAAGGAGAGGCCACCGGTCCGTATTGGAGGAGCTTTTTCCTCCAGAAACTTTGCCTTTTGCTCGTCTTTTTCTACAATCTCCTGCTCCAGTTCCTCCTTGGCCTTGGCTACCATCAAGCTCTGAAACACGATACACCAAGTAAATGTAATTATTTGATCGATCCTTCTGAGTGAGATATTATTGTGTGCCAAATGCTGCAGATTACTCACCTTCAGCATGAGCTTGCGAGAGGCTGAGATTTTAGATTTCCTCTGCAAAAAGCACAGTTTCTTTAATCATATTGTGGCATTTTATTAGTCTACAGTAATGCTGATTGAAGTGGCTGTTTTTGAAGCATTAGTAAGTGTAAATATATTTAGTTCAGTCTTACCTCTGGTCTGTTGGTTGAAACAGAAGGCCAACATTAGTGCTTTATTATTGATGACAGGAAATTCAATTCATTGTAATTCTTGACTGCTCCTGCCATGTTTAAATTATATTTCTACGGAAATTCTATTTACTGTTTGTAAATGATCCTCTCAATCAGCAATTAAAATAATAATAGAAACTCAATATACTTACGCTTTCTCAGGCATCTTGACTATTCAATTCCCCCTGGAAGACAAAAATAAAACCTTTTGTTTTTGAAGTGCTTGACAGTGGGAACCACTGAAAGACACAATGGGTGAGTCAATGGTATAGTGTTAAAAGACTTACCGGTAAAGTATACATTAGAGATATCCCAAGGCCTGTTATACCAGATTCTTTACGACAAGTGAGGTCGGTTATTCATGAAATTGATAACGGATGACAAAACTTTACTTTATCTAGCAATGTTTTTTTTTATTTTATTAAATTTATCAGACATTGTTACTTTGTGCTCATTGAGCCTCCTGGATAAAATCATCTAGTTGCCTCTCAGTGCTGATAACAATGAAAGGGAAGTGATGGCAGACATGGAAAAGCATGCCAGGCCCTCGACATGGCAGCCACTCCTGATAGCATTTATTTTCCACTTTCCCCCTCACTGCTTTGTAGCATCAAGACACAAATATAGACTGGCTCTATAAATCTTAGAACATCCCAGACTTAAACTGCATGACTGATGTTCACCAAGTTATATGACACATATATTCTTTTTTCTCCATCGATGGTGTAACATATTGTGTTACAGTACTTTGTTGTTTTAATTTATAGCCATGCAGATATTTAGCTTATAGCCACATTAGACAAAACAAGCAGACACCCTTCATAATTTATTGTCTTGAAGTAAGCAGTTTGGCCTTTTCTTGCTTAAGGGAGTGAACTGAATCTAGTTGCAGATTACAGGTTTCTATTGAGCTACTGAACAGTGTTAGCAGATCAACAACTGGGAGTGCTTTGTTGTAATGCTTTAAAAAGAGCAATACATTTCCTGCTATTCAGGTTATTTACTGTTTGACATATTTGTTATTTTTATGGTTTATGAAAAACAATTTTAAATTCTTGCACAAGAAAAGAACTATCATGATTTGCTTTTCTTCCTGTAGGTAATTGAACTTTAAATCTTTGAATGTCAGACTACTGATCAAACTCAACCAAAAAAAGGAGTTGTCACCTTCGGTTCAGGTAACCTGTAATACATGTCGTTTTGTTTTTTGTTTTTGTTTTTTTAAATTATTATTACTTTTTGCTATTTGCTGAAATAGACCAAAGTATTATCTGGAAAAAAAATATTATTTGATCTTTTCTTAAATACCAGCAGTTTATATATTGGTAATAAAATTATATATTGAAAATTAATATATTACAAAGTGAAAAAGAACAGGGAAAACTACACTGGCTAGTATTCTGTGTAGCAGGAAGACTATGCCATTACCTTTCTTTGCTGATGTTGTGGATGCAGACAAAGACGAAGTGATGGAGAGAAGAACAGTGAAACATTTATCTCCAGCTCCCTTTTGGCCCTCCTCTCTATCACAATAAGACTTAAATAGAAAAACACACACACACCATAAGAGGGGGTGGTCTCAAGATAATCGTGCCTGTGCTGCTTGTGTTGTGTTGACAGATCACCGCTTTTCTATTCTTCATAATAATATGTGTGAACTTTAATGTGTGGCAAAGTGGCATAAACAACATCATTCTGAATAAATTTTTCATCTTTAGTCTGTTTTTACAAAAGTAAATTATTTAAAATTCTAGGCGGGATCAGTTATTGTTTTCTTCTGACATTTGGTCAGAGTTTTGTGTATACCTCCTCATCACCTCAGTTAAATCAACTATAAAGCAGCCTACAGTCTGTCTTGTTAGTACAGATGATTTTCTGAGGTTTTCTGTGGCTGTTGAAAGAGATACTGGAGACTTGCCATGTCCCCTTTGAGACTGAAGGGCCCCATTGGTCTGATTAGGATAATGGCTGCAGACAACATTAAGCCCTTGGTTTTAAGACAGGAATGCAGTTTCCAGTGTTCATTTGGCCACGGCCTCACAACTAAACATAGACAAATTGCAACACCGTGTGATGCTGCCACTCTTTGATACTGGGTCTCGGTCTGCAATTGTGTGCATGCTTTGCATTTGGGGGTTTGTGTGCTCCAAGCAAAATAAAAACACAGATGAATATGGCTGTCTTTGTGAACACACATTTGTGTGCTCAGTTCACACTCACAAGGACAGTAAGTCCTTAAAGTAATCCATGAAATTATTTGTGTCTGGGCGATGTTTGTGTTACCGACATACTCTCCACTTAGTACAACAAACATGAAAGTCCAGTTTGAAAGTCAGTCATGTACATAATAGCCTAACAAAGTCCTAATTTGATACAGCAGCTTTGATCTAGAGTTCACACAGAGAGCCGGATATAACCATCCACAGAGCCTAAAACATGTGGCTGTAAATTTGCTAAAGCCTAGATCTGCTGGATAACGGGCACCACCTGTTGGTCGCATGTGACCAGAAGTGGGGCACTATATTGTTTCCATATATGCTGTCAATATCAGAAACTGCAGCAGCCAGAAAGGATAGAGGGTGGTTGCCATGAGTTTGCAGTATAGTCAGTCAAATGGCTACGCGCCTGTCCAGTGGACATCCTGACTGCTGGAACACAAACAGTTATTTGACAAAGTAACTATGTTGAAGCTCTGTCAAGTATGGGACACAAACAGTCATCTTTAATCAGAAGACTCTTAAATTGATGGTTGTATTTGTTTGATGTGTTGCTTTTATAAAGGGGCAGATCAAAAGGCAAGACTGGGACTTGGGACAGCCCAGGCCTGTCACCCAGTGATGACTGAAAGCTGGGAAAACATTTAGTTTTTCAAAACTATAGCAAGAGTACAATGTGTTTGTACTCTTTCAGTTATAATTCAAGCTGTGTCTTATTATTATTTATTTATTATTTTTGAAGCAAGGATGTGAAATGGACTATGCAGGAAATAATCTTTTGCTCTCACTAAGTCAGGACTCAATCCCTGCATCTGATTTGAGTTGCCCTCCTAGCTCATGGCAGCTGATTCTGATTCCACAGCATATATGGCAGAATCGGCAGTCCTGTGAGTGTTTGTAGCACTGTTTCCAGGAAGCAGGAAGGATAAATACAGATGAAAAGGGATTATGTGGTGTACATTGCACTAGTCTCTGGGTGTTTTCTGGGTTTTTTTTTTTTGTTTGTTTGTTTGTTTGTTTTTTTCTAAGACAAAAAACTTTAAAATGTCAACCGAATGATTCAGGTTTTATTACTGTGTATGTGGATAAACTGCCAGTACTTGTTCTGTAAAGTCTGATATGACATAGAACTGAGTGCCCTGTCACTGAGTGGTCACATGATGGCATATTCCCTTCTTTGCTCTTGGATTTTTAATGTGATATGGTAGTGTATAACAAGTACACCAACATTACGTCAATATATGGAGAAATTTAAAGACGGACCTATTGATAATTGAAAAATGCATCTTATTGTGATGGAGTGCTACTCTGTTGCTTTCTACAGAAACTGGCTTAAGGGGATCTGTGGGGTTTTCCTATTTAACACAAACTGCTGCACCATTAAAATCACAGACGAAGGATGTGTGATTGATAATGCTGTCGATTCAAAAAGCTTGAGTACTGACTCTTATCTGTATGTTACCACCCACATAAACATTGTTCCAAAATGGCACAAATCCCTACGGCAATGGCACTCCCAAACAACACATAACAAAACACTGGTTTTAAGAAACAGGACTGCAACTGCCACCAGACTGCCAAGAAAGAATGAAGGAGAGAATAAGTTCAGTCCATAGCAGACACCACAGGAAACCCTCAGCTGCAACTGGATCGCCTACACAATATTAGCCATAACATTCTGGTGACTAGTGCATATTTATGTAAGCATATCAACAAAATGAAAGAGTTGCGCTTTTCCCTGTAACACTTGATGTTTGCGTGACTTTCTGCTGTAGTTTTGTTGCCGATGTGACTCACACATCTGTGGTGGTGGTATTTGTACCACCACCACAGCTGCATAGTGCTTTGGCCAGTGTGCCAACTCCTCGGTGCAGCCAGAGATGGGTCTGAATACTATGGCTCTGTTGTTCACCACAACAACTGGCATGTTGTTAAGTTAGACAATCATTTAGAAAGATTGTCAAGCACACTTGAGATCACATAAACATGCATGCTGATTTAATCAGATCTGAGTAGCAGATAAAAAAACAACAATGAAAAACTTTGCACTACGACAAGTAAGGAAAACTTTCAAACTTACTGTTTGCTTTTGCCATTAAATTTATTTTGTGTTAGAGCAAGAAATGCATTTCTTAAGATATTAATTATAACATTCGGCAGTAAGAAAAGCTTCAGCACCAATGTAACTGAGGCATGATTTAAGACTGTTTTCTCACAGTTGTCAGTGTATAATTTCTTCTTTTGTTCTTGTTGTCTATTATTTTTAGATGTTATTTAAATTTAGCACTCGATAAGCCAAGTTGCTTTTGTGTACATGTTCTAGTGCTGTTTAAGCCAAATTGTTAACTACTCAGTGAGTGCACACGAATTAGATGTCAGTGTAACATTTGTAGATGTGTTTGCTACACTTATGTCAATGTAGCAAATGTAATCAGGTAAATAGAATGCAATGATTTGCAAATCTCAAACTCACATTTTATTCACAACAGAAAATAAAAAACATAGCAAATGTGTAAACTGAGAAAATGTACAAATTTAAAATAAAATGTGGTCATTTTGAATCTGACAGCAAAAACATGTCACAGCCTTGTCCCAAGCAAGTTGTGACAGGGCCGTGTTTACCACGGTGTACCAACTCGTCTTCCTTTAACGGTCCATACAAGTCTGGAACTTGTTTCTGTAACCTCTGTATTTGCACTTCTTTGGATAATAGAGGTTTAACCTGCATTTGTGGATGACACAGTGAACTGTGTTGAGAGACGATGGTTTCTAGAGGTGTTCCTGAGTACATGCAGGCAATATCTATGACCGTTATGTTTTTAATGTCGTCCCGATGAGTTTACTGATGATCACATGATTCCAGTACTGATTTTCATTTTTGTCCCTTGGACACAGATTTCTTCAGATTCTCTCAATCTTTTGATGATGGTATATTACTTTCTGGTAAAATTTCAGAATGCTGATCATCAATTTGTGGATGCAGTGTTTTCCAGATTGTTGAATTTCTGTTCCTACTGCTTTGTGTTTTTTAGTCTTACGTTTGCACTTCCTTTGCTGTCGTGATCCCAAATTATTTGAACGATGCTGCTGCCAGCAAATTCAAAATGAAAAAGTAAAATACCTCATTTTAAGCATGTAATGCCTTTTCTGTGTTCCATTGTGAATAAAATATAGATTTATGAGATTTGCAAATCACTTCTGTCCATCTTTATTTATAACACGTACACATCCCAACTTTTTTTGGACTTGGGGTTGTATACACTGGAGTCTAATGCAACATCAAGTAAGGAGCAGACTTTGCTTGGTGAATATTTTCAAAGAGCTGCTGATGTGTGCTTCTTTCATTTTTCATTGCCTGTAGCTAAAGTGAAAGGGCAAAGTGAAATAAGCTTCATGTTGACTGAGAGATCCCAGAAGCTGTGATATCGGAGCCCACCAGATGTCAGTCCCAGGTGAGCTAAGGCTTCAGGCTTTACTGGGAATGAGCAAGAGCGCCTGCACCCTGACCAAAGCCAAAACCCTTTGGACCAAAGTTCTTTGCATAGCAACCTGTAAAGGAAATTAAAATGAATGAGAAATCCTGTGCATAATTTGTATATAGAATATAGAACTAATGCTGGAATTATGAGCTTGATAAGGATATCAACATTTAAGCATATAAAATATTAACTATATACCGGGAAATTATAATTTTATTGCTGTTTGTCAAGGGTTTACTACGAATGCACTTAGAAGTTTTTTTTAGAACTGAGAAAGGCCTATAGTGGACCATTTTGCAATGCATAAACGTGTTAGTGCTTTCTGATGGAAGACGGAAGGAATGTGTGGGAAAACATATTCTTAATTGTCTACTGAAATGTTCCTGTTATTAATGAATATCGCACAAAGTGTTGGCTTGGCCTCATTGATCATTGAATATTGGATTGGCCTTACAGTCGTAAAATCAATTAGGCCTGTCATTAGAATTGGTGTTAATTAAAAAAAAAATTAAAAAAAAATGAATGCATAAATTTAATGAAATCTTGGTCAATGTGTCAGAGCTGCTGCCATTTGAGCATCTGTCTCAAGTAATTTGGCAGTGGACATGCAGTTCAACTCAAACACACCAGAGATATCATAGTGATTTTCAATGTTATTTTGTCTTTTTACTCAGTTGAGTGACTTTGAACAGACAGATGGGAAGTGTTTAATATGCTTTATTATTTTGTCAGTTATAAACTGACATGTCAGTTTATGTCTTTATTTGGTAATTAAAATATGGTAATATAATATAAATGTACTATACACTTATTACACAAGAAAAAATGGCATTTTCTATATTTAATCAGTTTGAACCCGGGGATATTTTTGTCTTTTAGATAATACTTTTATACACAAACCTTTACAGTAGATCTCCCCATCTCTATCAGCAAGGGTTGTGGACTCCAGTCCTTTTCCACATTTGGCACAGCGAAAACAGCTCTTATGCCATGACTGAAGAGACATGGAAGAAATGTTTTAAATCGTCATCTACTTTTATTTTGAAACAAGACTGCACATTGAGACTGCAGCTTTTCTCTTTCTTACATTGCCTCCCCCAATAACCTTCTCTGCTGCATACACTGTTTTCCCACAGCGTGGACACACATCTGAGCCTCCTGCTTTCTGGGCAAACTTGGAGGAGTTGGGGTTATTTGTGGGGCGATGAGGAGCTTGCCTGCCATTAGAAGAGAAAGAGGGGGGGGGGAAAAAAAAAAAAAAAAAAGCTTTTCATATGGAATTAAGAAAAAAAAAATCAATGTATTTCTTTCCTCGTACTCATCTGTCATTTAAGCTTTAAATACAGAACCTGAAGAGGTTTGGTGTGTTTTATTATATCATGTGGTAAATCAAACATACATAAAATATTAGTCTTTGTTTTGATTATAGAGTTCTTTGTTATATATCTGAATGTTTCAGCAGTTAAAGAAAGGAGGAAGTTGTTTTTCTCACACTTCAGGCTTGATTCCAAGACCCTCTCCTGTATCCATACTCAGCGTGCCAGCTCCACCTCCGTAGCCATAGCCTTTTGGCCCATATTTCTTGCCATAGCAGGATTTGCAGTAGATCTCATCCACATGAACAGCCACAGTTGTGCTGTCCAAGTTTTTCTTACACACCACTTAAAACAGAGATAAAGGGAGAAAAACAAATATACACATAGTTTTCTTTCGTTAGTTCTCAAGCATCTACAGCACGAGCTTATCTTTCAAAAGCAGTCACCCACCACAAGCCGCCATTTTTTTTAAAAACAGATGTTTAGCTGTGGCATACCCACAAAGTCTGTGTGACAGAAGGGAATGGTGTACACCACAGTGGCAGTCTCAGATAAATACTGCTCAGTGTTTGAGACTGAGTGTGTGTACCTTCCTTCGCCATAAAAGGAAGCCCAAGTATTTGTCACATGTTTGCAGTGGATCCAAATAAGGACTGAGATGTCTTAGTGAAAAGCTGTGGATGCTCACTTTACTCCTGTGATGCCAAATACTCTGCATTCCCGCCGGGCACTTCTTATGATTTAAAGAAGTTGTTGATCAAATGATTCGGATTACCTTAAGTTCTCAATACTTACTGCACAGAAAACAGGATTTATGCCAGCTCTTTCCCTCACACTGCACTTCCTCAGCAAAGTAGACAGGTTTCTGGCAGCAGCCACACTTATTTCCTCCCCCTAAAGGCATTCTGCAAACACACAGGAGAGCTGCTTATGTATATTTCTCATCCATTGTATATATAATGTTCAGATCATTCTTGGTCAGTAGACAGAGGCCTTCTGCAGCACTTGAGGCTAGATACAACAATTCCTATAAAAGGAGAAGCACCAGTTTTCTCTGATATATTGCTCTTTCTTCTGTTTTCCAGTTTAAGCCTGCTGGGTTGAGTGGATAACAGAAGGGCTGTTCAGACCTTATTGTAAAATGCAAAGTATCTTGCATTTTTTAGATAGCACTAAACCAGCTTACTCAGATAAAATGACGTGAGGCTCTGTATAAACACCACATCAATATCGCTCTGGGTTTCAAAAATTCAAAGCATTTTAATGGCAAACACACTATGTGACATTTCAGATATGCCTGGCTCGTGCTATCATACACAGAGAAATCAAATAATCTACTTTTAATTTGTTTTGTAGTCACAACAGCATTGTTAACAACTTTTGATGATCCAACATTGTTTTGTTTTTTTATGTATAGTTAATTATTTCTAATCACACATAAAATTGTCTCAAATGAAAGTTTGTTTGAAGGTATTTTTAGATATTAAACAGCAGTTATTTCTTATTGGATGCCAGTGCTACTGATGCTCAGGAAAAGCCTCTTGACTATTTCTAAATTGTATGTCTATCAGTGCTTCTTTTACGTTATTATATTTACTCCCAATTTAAAAAAACAAAAACAAAAAAACCCCAAACATTTCAATTTCAAGTAAAACTTCCATCGTGCATTTATTGCTTGCACAAAGTAAAGACAAATTTGTGCTGCAGCGTGAAATTGTATGATTAAGTGCTGAGATATAAAAAATTATTCAGATTTATCTTACCCGTAACAAGTCAAAGCGATGCTCCTCTCAGTGGGTGTTTGATGAAACAGTGAGACAGCTGAGCTGAGAAGAGACACTTGTTAGCAGAGAAACAGAGGGAGGCCCATGTTGAAGTGAGGGAGGAGCTGTGACAAAAAGACACGGAGGGAGAGAGATGCAGGGAGGAAGAGGAGGAGGAAGATAATGAGTAGTTATCGAGAGATGGGAGAGAGAAGGAATGAAGATTCACTGTCGTGGCATGTGTTTTATATTGTGTTCTTGAATCAAATTGCTAAATGTCTGCAACTTGTAAGTTTGCACACTCGTTGTCCCAAGTGGTAAGAAGAGGTAAAAGGTTGAATTTTGAGAGCTTTGAGAATTGAAAACTGATGTAAATATTAGATAAACATCATTTAATGACTTATTTTTAAACACACACACACATGGTCAAAGCAACAGAGAGACAGGGCTTATATTGTTTGCACATGTGCAGAGGAGGAATAGTAGGTATTATGGGTAAAGGATGTTGAATATGGAGCTGCCAGGCAAGAGAGAATGATTAAGACCTCATAGAAGGATGAATGTGGTGATGGAGGAAATGCAGAGGGGTGGTGTGACAGAAGATGGTCCTGAGGATAGAGTGAGATGGAAGCAGATGAGCTGTTGTTGACCCCTAAAGGGAGCACCTGAAAGAAGAACAAGAGGAAGAAAGGCAGGGCAATGGAAATGCTTTTATTTTTCAAACAATGTATTTCGAAGTACGTTACATAAGCAAAGAAAATCATTAGAATATAAAAAGACTGAATAAAATTCTGAGAAAACTAAGCAAGATATAAAGTACATCCTCCACAAGTCCCAGTGACAAAAAATATATGTTTTAGGTTTACCTTCTTTGTAACCATAGAAGTAAGATTGCACTAGAGAAACCAACAATTAAATGGCACAAAAGAGCAGCAGAACTTTTCATTTAGCTGTGTGATTTGGCAGGAATAAAGAAACCCATTAGAAATATTTATGAACCTTTTTTTTTTTTTTTTTTTAAATAAAAAAAATGAAATCCATTTGTCTGCCATGTTGTAGCTGAGAGCAGCTTTAATTGTTTTGGTTCTGACTTTAGATGAGAGCATTACTATTATTCTTCAGGGAGAAAGTCATTTGTGTTTGTTTAAATGGGAAATGTGCACATCCCAGTTTTTGTAGTGCTTGCACACATTCCTTCTTTCAGATAAGCATGAATAAAGGATAAGGTTTGTACTGTTTCCTTACAAGGTGTTTTACTAAAGAGATGCAACGTTCGTTTTCCTTCAGTAATTTCTTCAAAGACATCATTGAGTTTAAGTGATTGATGCAACTTTGTGGGCAGTAGTTTAGATATTTCTCTCGAGTTGCATTTAGTTCACATGTACACTATATGGACAAAAGTACTGGGCCACTGACACATTACACCTACAGGAGCTCCTTGGCCATGAAGCTACTGGTGCACAGTTTTTGTGCTGATGTTAATGCCAGAGGAGGTTTAGAATTCTGCTGTTGAGTCAGCAGAGCGTTGGAGACTTTTATGCACTATGCGTCTCAGAACTTGGAATCCCCACTTTGCTGTGGTTCCTAAATGCTCCCACAATAATAACTCTTACAGTTTGTTGTTTGTTGAAATATAAAATTTCATAAAAGCAACAGACATTATGTGAAAAAGAACTGAAGCTAAACATGTCTGTACGTCTATTAAGGCAGACTAGCAGCTTTGCTTATTGTGGCATGTGCATTTACCTGCTTCTGCTTTAAGAACAATTGCCGACATTTTGCTGCTGATCTTGTGCACTATGACATTCAACAATTGTAGAAGGCATTCCCCTTCTTGGTGGAAAAAAAAAATGCACGCATGACCTTTCAGACGGAAGAGATTGATGCATGGTATGATATAAATCATCCCACTGTTCAGTAAATCATAACACAGAGTCACAGTTTCTTGTATTTTGGATTATTTTTCATTCATTCGTTTATTCGTAAACATGATTGATGCTAGGTTCAGATATCTCCCTATGAAAGAGACAGATAAGGAGAAGTGAAACTGATATGGAGATTACAGCCGATGCAAGGAGAGAAGTAAAAGCCAGCAGATAGTGATGCTGTGCCTTTCTCCCTCCCTCTAAGCCCTCCAGGCTCTTCACCATCATACGAAGAGACAATGATGAACTCAAGAAGCCTATTTATAGCCTGCCATTGGCTAACACTAGCCCTCTGTTTCTGCTCTGTGGACATCCGCCTTGGCTAGTTGTAGAGTATGTGTACATGTGATTAGGCTCATGACAGAGAGGGAAACAAGAGGAAGAGAGGGGTGGAGTGACAGCTACTCAATGGATTAATCCAGAGGAAGAGCACAGACTGAGAGGGAAAGCATGATAAGAGGCAGTGACGGAGCTGGGCTGTGGTCCATCCATCAGTGTGTGGAGGAGCAGTGATTGCTCTTGAAGTCTCATGGAGGAATTTGGTCCTATTTTAAAAACAAAACAAAACACCTGACTTAAATCCAGCACTTCTTTGCTAATGATCTTGCTTTTGGCAACATTTCTTGGAGAAGCTTTGCCAGTTATCAGGTGAGGAGGAAGAGGTGAGCTGACTTCACACTGAGAATGTGTTTGTGTTGTGTTGGTGTGTTTGGCTGGATACACAGCAGTGTTTCGTATTCAACTGATTGATATTCATAGTTTGGTTCATGTTGTCATGTGTTACTTCTGCCAAAACAACCTCATGTAGCCTAATTTTTTCCAATTTTTCACTGGTTGTTTTTGTGTTTGTTTTCATTTCACTACTTAAGATTAAACTGTTTAGTTGAGGAATCTATAAAAGTAATCTGTCATTTTAGAAGCAAAATGCCCCAAATTTACACAGCTGAGCTTCTCTAATGAGAGTACTTTCTGGTTTTATTTCACCTTATATCTTTAGTTTAAACAAGCGCTTTAATATGTTACCTTCACCTTTATAAATTTTTATGGCAAGTTTTTACTTTTTGCTGACCTTTTCCACACCATTTAATCAAACAGAGAAAAAGGAAAAAGACATTAAAAAAAGAAAAGGAAATAATAAACAATATTGTTTAGTAATTTTCTGATTAACTTCCTTAAATATTGCATTTAAGGATCAGACTGATGCACAAGTCATTGGTTGCACTAGGCGCCCTTTTCGGCACATTGAAAAGTGTATTGAATTTGAACTTTTTAGCAGTAAACCTGTTCTCCCTCCATTCTGAATCTCTATTATTTTGTGTGAGAAAGCAAAAATAGCTTTTCAAACACAAGTAACCAAAAGTGTTTGCAATGTTTTGTCTAATGTCATTAGAGCAGATTAGGATGGAAAAATATAACCGTGATTTGTTCAGCAAAAACCTTGGATGCATTTAGGGTGGGGTGGGAATGAGATAATTGTGTTTAGAGGGATTTTTGGCAGGATTTCAGCACTGAACAATCCTCTCTGATTCAGGGAGCAGCAGTTTGATGTTTTACTGAATCCATTGCAAAGTCCTGCTTTGCAGCACGCACTGTGGCCATAATGAGAGGCGTAGAGATGTAGCTACACGAATTAGCCAGCAGAGGTCACATATGGGCAGAGCTTATGTTTGAGACACACCCGTTTTTCTGTCTGTGTTATATGTGCTGTGTGCTGATGCAAAAGGTGACAAGGCTTATTATCTGACGCAGCACATGCAAGCATCAGAGTGTGAAGTGCACAGTTAATAAGACGATGAAGGACTTTTTTTTATCATTGCAGTTCACTTGAGATGTTTGTACCTGCTTGTAATACTACTGATTGTTTATCTTGCCACTTTTAATTAAGCTGTGACTATGTTCAGCCCTGTGCGAGGGATCTTATAATGTAGATAGTAATTTGCATCTCTCAAGGTCAGACAGCAAACGTGTGGAGTATCTGTGCAGCGTGAGGATTAATTACAGTTTTCTGAAAATTTCTGCGTCCAGCCAGTGCACATCTTTGACTGTAATCCTCACTTATCTCCTGTTTAAGACTCAGACACAGAGGACATAGGGGTCTAATTTCTAAACTGCCACAGTCTATAATCTCCCCTTGTGAACTTAAGTCATCCTGCAGAGCGATTTAACTTCAAGGGCAGGCAATTTTCTCAAATGTGCGAGAATTATGGCGTACCCCACCATCAAATCACTCATTGCCCTCTGTCTTCACACCCGTTTGAAGTGTGTAGTTTCATTGCTTTCAGCACAGGTTAATTTTAGTTATATTCCACTACATGTCCTTAGCCTGCACATATTCAACCTTGTAAGCTGATCATATGACTCGCTTTCTAATATTTGGTTGTACCACACAGAGAGGGGTGTCTTAGTCACAGTTTGTAATCCCAGCCTTAAATATTATGAGGAAAAAAATGTGTGAACCCATGCTGTCACCATATCATCGCTCCTCCTGTCATTCTTTTTTTTTCCTGAGCTGACACCTCTGAGCCGGCTTCCTTTGGCCCAGATTCTCAGTAGGGGTCGTGCTGCCTGTGCCCCGTAGGCAGCCAACTACAAACATGCATTGACAATTCAAATTAGTTCAGTTCACTGGCTCTAGCTGTGACTCAGGACATTGAGCGCCAGGCAGAAAAGATGCATACGCAACCCGCCAAGCTATGCAGTGACAGAAAGCGCCAGAGATTACTAAGTGCAGAATATGAGGCTGTTTTATGAGTGTTTCACCAGGTATATGACCCAGTTTAAGCTCAGCACTTTTGTTCAGAAAGACTTGGACTGGAACGGTGCCAGGTCCATTTGCAAGTCAGAGAGAGATCGCCTGGTAGCTAAGTAGTCCCATCCACAGGCACCAGCAGCAGCTGAGGATGTGTCTAGAGTATTGTTATGCAAGCGGGAAGAGAGCAGTCCCACTTTGATCCAGGCATCGGACAGAGGCTGAGATGCTTCAGAGCTGGAAGCTGCTTCTTTGGTGTTCTGGGTATTTGCATACCGGACAGTAGACTTCCACAGGACTTTGAGCACATGGGCTGCAACGAGGATGGACTGATGGAGGTCTGGAGATATTGCTCATCACTCAGCATCCACATGTTCTGAGCTTGTTAGCATTTCATTAAGTTTTGTCAGCGTCAATTATAGGTAAGTTTGGGTTTCTTGCTTAATAAATAGAGAAAACAATGTCCGTTTAATAATCCGTTATAATAAAAATAGACTAGCAAGAAATATGCTACCTGTTAAATTATTTTGAATTAAACTGGACTTGAAATCATTTCGTTAATACTAGCTTTTTATTTCCTGTTCTCTCTAAACATCTCAGTTGAATGATTCTACTACCATAAGTGCATTTTGATGTAGTATTTGTTGAGCATGCGAGGAATCGGCACACACAGTCCTTTAACAGCAGTGTCCTGTGGAGAGATTTCTATCATGTGTATGACAAAAAAGAAAAAGAGCCTGAGGGGAATAGGACACAGTCAAACAGCTCAACTAATTCCTGCAAAGATTTTTATTGTCCGTGCCTTGTACAGGGAGTCATATGCCTAGCAAATGTCTGGGATATACTGCTGACTCATAACTGTTTGTGCTGGAGGCTACTTCTGCGTCAGGCTCATCCATATCACTGCTAATCTACTAAGTTTACACTGAGCTCCAGTAGCCTGTGATTATTCGTGATTTGGTTTTTGATGTCCTCATCAAAGACTGAATCAATATGAGCTCTTGTTTCAGTGCTGGAAGACAAGACTTCCTTTGAAATTTAAAGAGTTTTAGTTTTAAGGAGGGAAAAATAATGAAATATATCATTTTATCAAGTCCGTGTGCTAATATGTTGTGTGATTTTAATGGCTGCTTCAATGCCAATAGGCCTAGATTCAGCAGAGTATTTAGCAGCCCAAAATTCAAGATATTTCTTTGAGAGGCTGATATAAATTCAAATATTGGGTTTATTGCACTGAGCTCATTGAGTTCTTTTCATTGACCAGTAATCCAACTGAAAGAAAATATCTTTATAACTGTTTACAGCTTTTCATCTCCAAATGGCCAAAACTCAGCTACAGTTTCAATGGCAGATTAAAACAAAAACAAGCAAACAAACAACTTCTCAGATGTTTAATGGTTTCCCAAATGATATAGAAAAACTCCTCCACAATGCAGTGGAAAACAAAGAAATTCCTGGAGACTCTGTGAGGTGGTTGTGTAAGCTACATGCTGCACTCATCATGCTAACGTACTGTGTGCATGCTGGCACTTCCACTATGCTGATGTTTAGAAGGTAAGCTTCAGTATCTTAGTGTAAAGTGTTAGATTGCTAACATTATGGGAATAACATTAGTTGGGCAAGAATACGATGAGGATTATGAATCCTGAAATTACTGGGAGTCAAACTGCTGTCTGGTAAGAATGTGCCTATCTGTGTAACATCAATGTGATGTTTAGAGGGATAAAAAAACCAAGAAAAAAATCTGACAAAGCATGCTCTATCAGCACTTTTTTTTTTTCTTTCAATTTGGTACTTGGTAGTGCTTTTCCGCAGACACATGCTGGTCTGTACTAAACAGAACTGAAGTGCCATTCAACGTGAGCATGCACTAATGCATACAGTGCAAACCATAAAGTAATTCAATTCTACAAAGGGAGTCCATACATGGGGCTTGGCATAACACTATAACACTAATGGTGGGTGATGTCATTCTAAATAAAACAGATCTAACATGTATGCAACGTGAACTTAACTAATTTCAGAGTTGCTGGATTATCATGACACAACACAGAAACAGTCGTCTCTGGTGAGACATTTATTATGGTGATTTTTATAAAATGTAGCTAAGGGCATATTTTAGCCTCTTCCCGGGAGTACCCATCATGTACAAGACTTTCAGACCTGCTGCATTTGCAGATGCCTTGTAGTTTCCTTTTCATCATCCTGTCAAAAGAAGTAGCAGTGTAGGCATTCTGGTCAGTGAGCTACTGAACACTAAAATAGCTCATTTTGAGTTACAAATACCATCAATAACAACGACAGTTGTGGTGTAACAACACACGCATGCACAATGACGTTATGATGGGATGTTTTCAAATGCTGGAGACCATGATGTTCAAAGGGAGATTTATTTATTTATTTTCCCTTCTTGTAAATGCCACGTCTCAGAGCGTCCTGAATCCTGTGTGTGTGTGTGTGTGTGTGTGTGTGTGTGTGTGTGGGGTTTGGAAAATCTCGTCCGCAGACACGCTCCAGTAGCAGACATGTTCCACCTTGGCTAACCGAAAATGACATGTATGCCGGCTTCGGAAAACTTGATACATATTTTATGTGTTCCCTATAAAGCTGTTATATAATAATGGGTGTTCAGAATAAACCTTTGTCAGAGCTCAGACATGACAAGGGGTGACTTCTCCCATTTTGTGCATGTTCTAGCTTTATGTTGTTTATGCAGGGTCAGTGATGGCTGCCAGGGGAAGCATGTCAAAGATGGCAATCGTGGGCTGCTTCTGAGTGACAATGTCAGGCTGAGCTGTGCACTCACATACGGTTTTTCTGGATCATTTTTATGTAAATGGCGTGGCGGAAAGATTAATGCATGTCATGACTCATTCTAATTGCTTTTTGTTAAAGTGTACACATATAAAAATAAACAAATGATTGTTTTGACTAAGAAAACCTCCAGGAAGAGCAGCGCCTCAGTTTTAAGTCTTCTGGTTACAATTTATGTCGCTGTTGTCAGCTGCTGAGTGACATGTTGCAGGCACGCTGACATTTCAGCGCAGTTGCCCCCCATTCTTCCCCTATTCTTCCATCAGTATCTGCTCAGCTGAGCAGATTCTGATGGAAGAGCATTTTTGGTGTACTGTTAGTGAAAACAGTATGCATATTAACCTAGGGAGGTTCAAATTCTTTATTAAGCATTCACAGGACGCCACATTGCTGGATGTGTGAACTGTGTTGAACATCTGGCAGCTGTGGAGGTCTCTTGCTGGCAGGTATATGGCTGAAGCAATGGACTGTGTTTTAAGTTAAACAGTATCACCAGTTTCTGGGAAAAGAACACAAACTCTGAACCCCACATGTGCAGTAGCACTGGGACAATGCATTATAAGAGAGAACTGTATAACAAAAGCACGACTGTTTCACTATTTTTTTGTGTTTCACGTGGAAACCTTAGCTGTTTGTGGAAAAGGTCAGTTTGCTGACTTGACAGGCTTCAGCTAGGATTATGTTAAGACCCTACTAGGAGGAAAGCTCAGCCTTGTTTTAATCTGGACTGATAACACTGCAAGATTAAGAGGGTTAAAATTTCCATGAGTTTTTGTTCACCAGTGTTAATGTACACAGTTTTCACTGCAACTTTGTAAACTGTTGTAAGCAGTTTATTCCTTTCTGGCTAAAGGTGTGTTGTAGTTAAGCGAATTCTTAAATGAATGACAACTACCATACATGTATCATAGTGAAGCACCTTGTCGTACGGTACAATTTTCAAGTTTGTGTCAAGAGAAAGGAAAAGAAAGCCCTGGCTTTACTCTGCCTTTCATTTTACTGCTGGCTATTGTGACAAGCTGATTGTGGTGACAGCTTTCGGGAATGGCATGAGCAGATGCTCAGTCGGTCATATCAGATGTGACTTTGACTGTGGCAAGTGAAAGAAGGACTTTGGTGATTCTGAGTTTGACCATGTAAAATAAATGTCTGCAAACTAAAGACTGTCACTGGCAAACTATCTGCTTTATTGTACATGGTATGGTGTAAGTTAGTTCAGTGTAGTCAGTCAGTCATCAATCATATAGTTTCAGCAGAATGTGGATAAAGAAAAGAAACTTGTAAATCTTTTAACCTCAGGCAGCCTGGAAGATGAAAGTAACAAATCATGTCTTACTTTCTTATGCATGATCTGAATCACTGTTTCTATTTTGGGTGTTGCTGGATTTTGGTCCATGATTAAAGTATATTTTTGATCCACATTTCCCCTCCTACCTGTTCTAATAACCCAGTTCACAAGGCTGTTGAACCATCACAGACAACTGCCCACACTTAGACTCATCACGGTGCTGCAGCATGCAGGGCAAACGTTTTCATTTTTCTATAGGAGTTTCTGTTCACCTCAAACAACCGTGTCAGTTGCATAACAGCTGCATAACTACAGCAGCAGGTTGTTTTAGTGCGCTTAAGGGATTTCACAGCTGAACATACCGCACTGCTCATAATCCTTCAGGGCTGTGTATACTTTTGTTTGTTGTAATTCAGATAAATTAAATCATTTATGTCAAAGAGGCAACATGATGTGGCATGTCTACATGAAATGACCTCACTCACTTTTTTTAAACGACAACTAATTACTAAATAATACAGTATGTTACTTAATTACTTCTTGGAGAAAGTAATTTGCTACACTACCCGTTACATTACTTTCAGTTTACTTCATAAGATGCCACATAATTGCCAGTTAACAATATAAACCGTAGGCTGCAGTCCCACATGCTACACAAATCTCTATCCTAATGAGGGCACACATCCATTCTTTCTTTTAGTGTATGTATGAACACTGCAAAGCTGAAAACCAGTTCAACACAATTACAAAGTGATTGTCACTGTAATTCTACTATAGAAAGATGTACAGGTAGAAATGCAGGCCACAATGCTGCAAACCGAACTTACTGCCTTTGTGATTTGTTCAAGTTCGGGGTCAGGCTGCTGGGTTGAAGTCAACATAGACTCAGCTTTGTCATCACTCCGGGTTATTGGCTTGCTTTGTGTTAGCATGCTGTCTGTGTGGATATTTGGAGCCGATGCTCTTTCTCAGCATCTGCAATGTAATGTAGCTGTTTCTATTCTGGATGCAGCTTGCACTTTACCATCATGCGCCTGTTCCCCCTTTTTTGTCCTCCTCCATGCGCAGGAACCGAAATCAGCTCATAATAGCTCAAGTGCGCAGAAAATTACAGAAATTAGAGCCCTATTTTATACATGGCACTTGCAGTATCTGTAAGAACTGCTGCTGACAGTTGCATCCAACAATCACTTTCATCTTAAGCTTGTAATCAGTCCTCTGATCCCTTATTTGTAGCATCAGAAAGTTTTCCTGGATGCCCCCTAGGTAATTCCACTATAGGATCCAGTACACTGAAATGAATTTAGTTCAAACTCATTTATAAAGAAATAAATGAACAAAAAAATGAATAGTTTACACTTGAAAGTATAACAAGATAGTCACATTTTATCCAAAAAAAAATCTCTGAATTGACATTTTTTGGTAGAAGGAATCATTATATACTTGCTGGTTGTGGCGATTATTCCTTATCATGAAATCATAGGGTTTTTGAGCACTTGGCAACATATGTTTCTGCCTCATGAAGGCATTGCATAATGGCTCAGAATTTGACATCAATGAACTGCACAAATCATTAAAGCTAGCAAGATAATCACTAAACGTAAGGTGATAAACTACAAGCAGACCCATGCATAAATAAACTACTATTATATGCAGTTAACATCTCCCCAATACATATCCATTACAGTTCCTCCCCTCTTCATCTCTGCAAGCCACGCATTGGTCGTTGACAAGAAATGCATAAAAATCAGTGCAGGGAAAATATGCTGGGATGCAACTATGAAATACTGTTCAGTACTGGGAGTTTTACTTCATTCTAATAGGATTAGTAAGCATTTATTTCGCCTATTTGGCAAGAACATGAATGTATTTGATGCTCATTTATAAGGACAAGTGCTCCACTCAAGCTTTAAAACATATAGATCAATACATCACCAGTGGCCCATAATATGGACTTAATATGTAACTTTTTAATGCTGTTGTTCCTGCCATAGCATTACTGACCATGGTTAATTACATAAAGTGACTAATAAGGGTAAATCCCTGGATTAATGCACTTGCCTAAATGTCCCCTCTAATCTCAACATCAAAACAAAGTACAGCTTTAATAAAAAAAAAGACAATATGTCAGTAGTTAATAGTTTCATGGTAACATTTCACTAATTGAAGAACAACAAATATCTACAAGACTAAATGAAGTGATGAGAAGTTGGAGATCACAAAACTCACTTTACATAACAATGTACATGCCTTTCTATGTAAGCAGACACACGGCTGATGAGTGCTCCTGCAGAGTGCTATAAATGTGTTAGTCAGTGTGATGGATTGAGGAGGGATTACTTAACTATTGTGTTGAAATTAGGGAGGTGATGTGATCGCTGAAAAACTTGCAGTAATTCCCAAAAAAGAAATACGGCGAGTTTTTCAGTTGGGCACTTAAACAGTTGCTGTAAATATATTAGATGTTCACAAAAACGTGTTTGAAAACAAATTATAATTTGTTCTTAAAATTAATTTGTCATCAAACACACAGGAATAAAATGTGATTTGTTTTTTATATGATAGATGCATAGAACCACAACATCTAGTACTCGTCATTTGTTAAAATTTACATCTTCCATATTACTTAAACAAACAACGGTGCAGATAAAGTAATGTGTACCTGACAACACAGATCAGGATCCAGTGTACTGGAGAAGGGCAGAAGTTGCAGATGAGAGGCAATAATCATGGGTGGGTATACTTGTGTCCACTATTCAGTTTTTCACAGGTGAACATCAGGGGTACTTCCTTGCTTTTGTTTATTTTTATGCACCGGCCATCTTGGTATCTATCAGCAAGGTGCTGAATCATGCCCAATTTATAGACTCTTTGTGGCAGTGGCACTGAAACCTTGAGGGATATGGTTGGTAGGAAAGACCTGCTTGATTCAAACCTGAGTGGCTCTTTGGTTATTGGAACTCTGCTGCAGTTTTGCTACAGTGTTCCAACATAAAGATGTGTAGTATTGGTTATTATTTATAAGTGTAATATTGGGTATTAGACACATGATTGCAGGCTATTTGGTCCAGGTACAACCATAGAGTGTTTGGTTTGCATTAAAAGTCAGACTCAGTTCCCAATGGGAGTTCAGCTTCACCAGGGCTGCACTTTATCAGGATGTTGTTCACAAGTAAGGGGGGATGGAGAAGGAAATTTAATTTAAAGGACTGACGCCATGTCTGCCATGGTGCTTGTGCCATACAGCTTTATTGTAGTGTAAAGAGAGCTGTGAGTGAAAGCAAAGCTGTCAGTTCACCAAACAGTCTGCCTTCCCCATTTTATCTATGACCAAAAGCTGTGGGTAGTCAACAAAAGGATAAGCTCATGGATACAAACTGCAGAAACAATCTCCTTTTGAAGGGTCTCTGCACTTACTAGATAGCTTACAGTAGCACCACTACACATTTACACATTGCAAGTACCCAGTTTTAGGTAGCCTTTGACCTGAATGCCTCCTAGGTAATGTGTTTTATGATTGTCAAAATGGGAGGAGGTTCAGAGGCCCCGTGGACTTGTAGAGATTATGGCTCTCGCCTGGTCTGGGAATGCTTTGGTCCCCCACAACCACTCTTCCACCACTCCAAGAAAAGCTGGAGGAGGTGGCTGGGTAAAAGCAGATCTGAGTGTCTCTTCTCACATTGAATATGAATGAGTGAATACATTGTGCTAATCAAAGTTCACTCAGTTTACCCAAATGTGAAAGTGTAAAGTTAGTAAATTGACTAACTTTGTGAGCTCCAGTCACACAGCACTAATGTGGCTAAACACAAAACACTGATTATTAAGCAACAAGATAAGTCAAATGCTACTCTTATTTCAAAAAGCTGATTCTTTTTATTTAGATAAACAGAACCAACTTTTTGGGATGTCCTTGCCTGGATGATTGAGCATGCATCACGATATTTCCATCAAACATTGAATGGCTGCAAATTTCCTCCAACTCAACGAGGGGAAAACTGAAGTCCTCATATGCGGACAGATTTTTTATCCCAGATAGTGAGAACCCTTGGTCCTCTTTCAGTGTATGTTAAATCCTCTATCAGGAATTTAGGTGTGACTTTTGACTCGACTCTCACATTGGATGGGCATGTGAAATCTCTGGTTCGGTCTTGTTTTTATCATTTAAGAAGTGTGGCTAAGTTAAGCCCTATTTTATCTCACCCTGAACTGGAGATTGCTATACATGCATTTATTTCCTCACACTTGGACTATTGTAACTCTTTGTTTATGTGTCTAAGCAAAGGTTCTCTGGCTCGTCTGCAGGCTGTGCAAAATGCTGCCGCTAGGCTGTTGACAAAATCCTCCAAGTATTCACATGTGACACCATTGCTATTTCAACTACACTGGCTTCCTGTTGAATTTAGAGTACGTGTTAAGATCCTGGTCTTGACATTCAGAGGCTTGCATGGACTGGCACCAGCCTACATCTCCGATCTGCTACAGCCCTATGTCCCTAGCAGGTCCCTGAGGTCATCTGATCAGGGCTTACTTGCTATAAAACAGACTAAGGGTGACAGAGCTTTTACCACTGTGGCCCCGAGACTCCGGAACTCTCTCCCTCATACATTAAGAACTGTGGACTCAGTAGTTGTTTTTAAAAAACAACTCAAAACTCACCTTTTTAAAACTGTTTTTGGTTAATTTTTGCCTGTTTTATATTGTCTGTTTTACCTTTTTATTATTTGTTATCTTTTGTGCAGCACTTTTTGACTCTGTCTAGAAAGGTGATATATAAATAAAATTTTATTTATTTATTATTTATTTATTCTTTTCTTTTTTTATTTGCAACTTTCATTTAACATTTTTTTGTTAACTGGATTAAATTATCTTCTGGAAACTGGATCACTTACACTGTGCCTTACACCAAATATAAGAAGAAACTTCCATTAGTTACATATTTTCATAGTTCATATGCATATATTAAATTTGGATGTGTGCATCTGTGTGCTGCTGATCATTCTGAGCTGACCTCAGTTCATTTTTCCCCCAGCAGAGTTTCTCCTTGGGAAAGCTAGGTCACAGAAAGAAATGGTGAAAATCAGGAATCTGGGCCTTGGTGCTATATATAACAATTAGATCAGGCAACTTGTAAAAGTAGATAATATGACAGTCTTGAGAAAATTGAATTATGTAGATAATGTAATGATGTACTCATTCAGCGCTTATCTATTGGAGCTGGACTACATGGGGAGAAACATGAGCAGCAAAGAGATTGGGACTGTGTATTTCTCCAGCACCAAAATTAGGCCTTGCAAGTGAAATAAAATGGTTACATGTGGCTTGATAAGCATTTAAAAGGTTCACTGAATGCTGATTATTTCTAGATTATTTTTTTTTTATCCTTATTTCAGACATTTTCCAAAATGGATTAATGGCGTTTCCTGAAATTTAATCTGCTGATGTGTTATGAGTACATTATCAGGCCTGACATTATCAGCTGTACAGGGCTCCTGAGCAGTCTGGACACTTTAGAGTAGAGTAAACTGATCCTCTGCAGACATGATGTTGGTCTGTTTAAGTATCTTTAGTCTGGCCTTCTTGCTTGATGATAGGTTTGGAGAACAATTTTAGCAATTTTAGCTCCTCATAGAGTTGGCAAGGTGCTTTGATGATGGCTTGCTGAAAGACTGGCATGTTTAAAAATAAATAAATAAAAAGCTTACAGTCACATTTAAATTGTGACACATGATTCCAATAGCAAAAGACTTAAGTATGACTCACTAATCTCTGGTCATAATAGGTGAAGTGGGTGTGTGTGTATATGTGGCCTCGGGGAAGAGAAGAGAAACTAGAGATTGTTGAGCTGTTGGAGATGAAGGTTTCCCTCTAGTTTTCTCACTGACTTCTCATTTGCCAAAGCTCTCTGCAAAACAGCACTCTTACTTAAGTTGGATCTCCCTATTAGGTGTAGCTCTACTATGAGAGCCAGTTAGCCTGCACATCACACTGCTTATTGTCTCTTTGTGGAACACAAAGTTTGGACACTTCTTTATTCAGGTAAGATGAAAAATTTTCTTTTGGCTATGCCAGTGTAGATTTAAAACAGAATATTTATTTGAGATATAGGTAAAAACTTTTTTCAATGAGGATACTACCATGTTATTTATTTAGAAAACTTAAAATAAAAAATAAAAAAATGGAACTAATATAAGTTATCTTTGCAATCTTTTAAATTATCAGTGTTAAATTGTTTGTATTTGTGTGTTGTGGCTTTAATTTCAATATGACATGAAAACCATTGTGTTTGTGTGTGCATATCCATATGCATATAAGCAGTATTTCTCATACACTGAAAAAAGAACATGTTGGATTTACTTAATTCAATAGTGGACATTGGTTGCACACAGTTGTTTTGCTTTGGCAGAAACTTAAACAACTGAGATAAATCAACACAACTTATTCATATTCAATAAACCTGTGCATTTTGTGTTGATAAAACATGATTGAAACATGTTTAAATGAAATAAGTTGAGCTCTTGGAATATTTTAGTCCTTCACGGTTTTGTCACTTTATTCCAACACTATTCAATAACTTTTACCCCAATACTGCTCGGTCACTTAAATACTTAAATAATTAAATGTTGTCTTCATATTACATAATGTTCAACAAAGTCTAGAGTCTGGTTAACATAAAAACTGAATGGATTTACAACAACTTCCATCCTCCTATCTTTATCCGGGTTGCAGGGGGACTGGGGCAGCTCGTCAGTCTATCACAAAGAGACAAACAACTATTTGCACTCACACTTATGGGTAATTTGGAATCACCAATTAACTCTTATTTTAACTCTAATAACTGCATGACTTTTAACTGTGGGAGGAAACCAGAGTACTCAGAGGGACCCCACTGCAAACTAGCCAGATTGTGGTTTTGGACCCATGACTCTCTTGTTATGAGGCAACAGCACTAACCACCACGCCAACAACCTGTAAATCGAGGCTTAACAAAAGTAGGAAAGCTATGATTACAAGTCTTGATGTAGAATTTTCTGTACGTTTTTGTCCTTGACAGGTTAAACTTTCCTTATTTTCAGTGTACGTATAAGGGTTTCAAGGCATCACTCAAGTAAAACATAAAAAACCCAATAAAACACATGGAAGTATTGTGCAGATTTTATTACCAAATATTATTTAAAACTATCATTAAAACTACTACTAGTAACAGTTATTTATTTAGACTAAAATCACATGTTTAATCACTTTAGACTAAATTAATGGAATGAGCACTTGCAAAACTGAATCTCGGCAAACTATTGGGAAGCATGTACTTTATATTAATACAGTAAACACAAAATAAGTGTTTTTGAAATGCCAAAAAGTACCTTGCTTTGGGAAAAGAAAAATGCAAAAACTAATTGTTACATACTGAAACAACTAGTGCAACAAACTCAGTAAAACTCAGCAGTAAAATGAATGATTTCTATATTAAAAGACAAACATGAAGCGCTTGAAAACATTTCAGGAACTTTTTTATGAGCATTGTGTAGCTAATGGAATGTCTACACTACTACTACACCAATGTATATTGCAGCATTCCCACTGCTAATCATAAAAAAAACCCAGATACTAGAGTCATGTGAACAAAGGAGGGGTTTTTTTTGGTGTGTGTGTGTGTGTGTGTGTGTGTGTTTGTGTGTGTGTGTGGTGTTTTTTTTTATTTATTTATTTATTTACATTTGCTTAAATGAGGTTTTGTATGTACATATTCAGAAAGATTAACCCTCTCAGGCTCAAATTAAGTTTTTTGTTGCTAATGCACAACCAAGTCCTGCAGTGGTACTTCTGAGTAAAAAAACTCATAAAATATGTATGTGGATAATCAGGTTGTTAGTTTTTAACTGTTGCAAATCGGCAACGTCTGCCTTGACAGGGTTAACAGGGCATGCTCATTATTTTCCTTTCTGTGTATATTTAATCAGAATCCATTATAGTCTTTATAATTATCTGATCGTAGGGCTGAAACCAATTCTTTGTATTATCTACGAACCATAAATTTTATATTTTGATCTATGAAACTGTGTCAGAAAACTGCGACAAGGCGCATCATCCCCTAAGTGAAATGTCCAAAACAGATAACCATCTAGATTTTAATTTACAATAATGTAAATAGCCAAATACTTGCACAATATTTGTTGTAGTTGTTAAATGAACTATAAATGTGTGATTATTCCATCAATTTTATCTGTTTTGGTGTTGAATGTAGCCTTATGCAATGTTGAAAGGGGTTCAGAAACATCACTATGTCTGATTCAGTGGTTGGGCATTTTGATTTCCATCATTGTTACACAGACAATAGTTAAAAATATAGAGAATTAAAGTTGCCGAGCTTAAAACGGATTCCAGTTTTGACTGAGGGCTTTAATGACAGAAAGTTTTTCTAGGAAAGAAAATGTGAATCTGCAACACCTACTATACAATCCATTCAGGAAAGTCATCCTCACTGAGTTCATTGAAGTGGTATATATTGTTGAATCACTACATTGTATCTGTGGAGGAGAGGTGCTGTCTGCTGGCCATGACAGGGACAGACGGTGTTGGCATGGCCTGAAAGGAGCCATCCTCCTACCGCATGTGCCAAATGGTGTCAGTCTGCCACTGGCTTTCACAGCACGTTTCACACTGGAGGTTGTGGGTAAAGGACCAAGAATACATTAGGCAAAGCTGTTGAAGCATATGGCACATTTTGAAATGCACATGGTGCTTTGATTAATTAGAAATTAGGCAGTTTAATTGTTTTCTTCTTATTTTGATCACAATTCAATTTAATCTATTGTATCTTTTTTAAAAAGTGTTGTTTTCCTTTCATTATTATTAACCCCGGATTTTTTTTTCTTGCTTCACTGCTTCATGTCGAGGTGCAATCAAGGGCACACAAACATCATGAGACGTTTCTGATCTTAGTGTTTCTCCCCAAACAGGAATTTGAACTGGTGACTGGTCTGTTTTTTAGACCTTCAAGCTACTTTGATGCTGTAATCGATACATAATGGTATAATGCTCCTTCCCCTCAAACCATCTTCTCCTCTTTCTTCCTTCCCACTCGCTCATGTTTGTATTCACTCAGTAAGTCATGTGGTTAGAAACTGTCTCTGAAGCAGACAGCCTGGAATGTGCAGCTGTTTTACAGTATTTAGTAAGATAAAAATCTCACTCGTTATCCATCATCCACAATGTAGCAAAGATAAATGTCTACACATAAACATTTGTATATTTTGATGTGCACAGAAAGGTTTAAAAATATGTTATTTTTTCAGTATATAACAGTAAGAAGGTCACTTAGAGCTATAGATTTTCCAGTGTCAACTGATTTGCTATTCTCTTATTGAGTAGGATTTTGAAAGAGTATTTTGTGGAAAATGTAATTTGGCTATGTTTGTACACACAAACAAAGAATTTGACTCTGGTTCATACAGGAATATAACTGAAATAAAACCAGTTGGAAACCAGTTAAGTTTAGTAGCCTGTAACAAAAAAAGGCATCAGAGATGAGTTTTTGCTCTCTGGTGCAGATTGATTCCAAAGTGCTGGCAGTCTGGTTGCATTTATTACTTAAATAGTAATTATTTGAAAACCTTAACTGTAGTTAGTCAAAGTAAGATCACAATTATCTAGAGACAGTTTGCCTCCAGCCACGTGACCTTGCAGTCAAAGCAGTCACACTCTTAATCTCTGGCCAACTAGTTGGTCACTCCAGCTACTTGCAATTGGTTGCTTACGGCAAAAACAATTCAGTCCAGTCACCGGGCAAAGACGTTGTGATCCTATGTACTATAGTGTGACTTAGCCCTTATGTTAATGTTTAAAGGTCTGCATCCATTAAATAAATGCTCACTGATTTTTCTGTTTCTAACACTTCTTTTCCCCACACAAAACCAACTCTGTCATTGTTTGGTGGCATTATTAAAATCTGCAGAATGTTTATCACAAACTGGCTAAAAGTAGGTGGCAAGGAGTCCACACAAGATGCTTAATTGAAGATAATTGAATAAACATAAACTAATCAAGCCACAGACATTAAAGAGGGTTAATGCAAGGTGAATTGGAAGTGAGACTGAACAGTTTATCTGAGCCAGCTTATTTAGCCTGTGAGGCCCAGATGAATGCATTAGCTGATGGCCCTGCCATATCAGCCATTTATCAGTAGAAGTGCTCACCCCATCCCACACCAACCCACACCCCCCACCTCTTAATAATCAAGATTCAACCTTGACACTGGAACTGAACTAATCAGAAATAAACCAAAATAACAGAAGGCAATATTGAAACATTTGAATATTTATTATTACACATAATACTGCTACAAACATGTACTACTATTGCTGCTGCTGTTGTGAAAATATATTTTTATCTTGTACTTGTTGTAACTGCTGTACTGTATTTGTCTTTCCTGAATTCTTTTCCAGATCTCAGAGCAGTGACTGTCAACAACCATGAGCAGCGGAGTGAATATCAAAGTCATATCTCGGAGGCAGAGTGACGCAGGTGTCAGCTCCAGTCTGCCGTCACCTCGAAGCACAATGTCGGTCTCAAAGGCAGAGCCCAAAGAGCAATATAGTGGGCTCCCAAATCCCACAATGCAGTATCAGCACAGCGCAAAACGACGGCCTACATATTCTTCATTCTCTGGTTCTTCAGGAGCTGCAGAGTTGCTGAGAGGTGCCGCTTTAAAGAACAACCTGCTGCACCAAAAGACTAGCATGTATTCACATAGAAGCTCAGCAGCTGCAGGGCGAGCTGATGGAACCTGCTCAGCTTACAGCAGCCCTCAGATACCAAAGAGGGAAGTTCCACGCTCGAAAGACACATCAGACATCCGCAGCGACACGATAACCCAGAAAGCTTTGAGAGACCTTCAGTTAAGAAGAAACACTAACAAGAACTGGACCTTTGGAAAGTATCGTCAGAGGAGTGTGGACAATGCGCAAGAGGGTAACACTTTGCGACACCGCCCACCAAATCCTCAGGTAGGCTACGGAAGAGGACGTCTTCTTTATAGTAAAAATGCAAATGGAAATGAGATACCAGGAGTATCTTCAGCAGGAATAGAGAACTTCCAAAAAGAAGTGAGGAACATCTCTAACTATGAGCTGGAAGCTTCTGACAGGGAGCTTTTCAACAAATCAAAGTCTTCCCATCAAACATTCAACCTGCCACGCAGCAGAGGGAGTGAGCCAGGAAAGGTCAACATGGCTGCTGTTGCTCCATTTAGATTCAGGTGAGGGCAGTGTTTCACCTTTTAAGATAGGAAGATATACAATAGATTGCAGTTTATTTCTAGGACACAGAGAAAATAATGCACACTCATAATGTCTCATACTTTTTTTATTATTCATGGTCTTATTAAAAGAAAGACACCCCCCCGCTCCCTGGTGTCTGTTTATACATATAGCCTCACTCTCTTGAATGCAGTATTCAGTGGTCAGAAGTTATGTCTAAACAGACATGGATTTAAACCACCGTTTGTTTGGTTGACCCGTTTGTTTCTTTGTTTCTTTGTTTTTTGTAGGTTTAAGATTCACGAGGATACAGATACCTCCCTGGATGATCTCAGTGACTGCTCCTCTGACTCCATGGAGGTCTGTTGTGATGATCTAGGTGAGTCTTTTTGAAATCTTAATCTTTCTACTGGACACATCTGTTGTTATAAAGCAGTTGTTCTTAATGTGGGATCTTGCACCTCTAAGGAGTTACCAAATAACTTTGGAGGGTCATAGACTTTGGAATTTCTGTGATCTTTGCTGTTGTCATATGAAATGTTTAATTATTCTCATTCATATGAGTAAATAAATATAAGAAAAATCAACAACTCTTTTGTGGAAGTGGCATCAAATTTAAGGTAAAACTCATTAATCTTTTATCTGGTATTCCATTTCTCTCTTATGGTTTATTCTTTGCTCTTTGATATTCAGTTAAGGCAAACAAATATCCTCCAAATACATGAAACACTCACATGTGCTTTTAAATGGGTGCCAATATAAACCCAGTAAAATTGATGCTTAATGATAAAAAGGGTTAATTCAGGATGCTAAAAATTATGATGGATTTCCATCAGTCTTTGACTTTAAATCAATTCACTCTTCTTCTTTTCACTCTTTAAGTCTTTTCTAGTATTGTTATCCCCAAAGGACCTACTTAATTCATTACAAAAATGAACTTTTTTTCACTTAAAACTGAAAGGGTCAGGCAGTTTATGCAAAAAAAGAAGGAAAACAAGAAAAAAACCCTGTTTTTCCATTTGTATTATATGCATCGTGTAACACTCAAGTTTTTATATGGCTGACTGTTGACACTGAACTCAGTTCAGCTTGACAGTTGTTCTCACCAAACTGCCGCCAACTCGCAACAAAATCTTTATACTGCTTGTACCACCTGTTATGTTCATCAGGATTTCCTGAAGCACTTCACTTTTTCTTTGTGTGCATGTGGGAAAACAGATTGCTGGCAGAGAGTACTTCTCTCAAATCGCACACCACTGTTAATGCAACACTGTTTATCAATGTTTTTGACATCTCTGATGTGCCATTACAATCAAATTTCCATTTTTTTGCATCCCTGCTGTGTAAAACATAAAAAGTTGAGTTATTTTTGCCTCAGCCCTGTTCTTCACACATCCTGTTGCTTGGACACTGTAATACAAACATGACGTGTGAACATAAACAGGCACAGTGTCTTAAAATGTTTTGTATGGTCACTATTTCATTGTTTTAAGGGATACACTTTTCCAAATGAAGATTGAAGCAGTTACCAGCATGGCAGATCTGTTAAATCAAATTAGAGAGACTATTTTATTAAAGCTCTACTGTAAGTAAGTAATATTAATTAAGAGAAATAAACAGACATCACAGAACAAAATTATTATTTAAACCCGCATGTTGTAAAACTGTTACACAGAAGCTTCTATATTTTATATTTTAATATTAAACATTGTTTTTAACCATTGTTGGAGATGGACCAACTTCTTTTAGAACTGTCACAATGATTAACAGTAATAAACTGGTCAAAAATGAAAAACCACTAATCTTTTCAGACAACAACACACAAACAACTAAAACTCAAAGTGTGAGCAACAGAGTGTGGAGCATTTAAAACGTGGACCCCACCATGATGTAATCGATTGTATCTGAACTCTTGAATTCTTGATTGTAATATTGTGGTTATTTAGTTTTGACCCAGTGTCAATGATGTTTAGAAAAGAGTATGAAGAGCATCAGCAAATTTAACTTGTTTGGGCAGTAAGTGGCATACATACACTATAGTGTTGAATCGCATGACTAGAGATACCAGTTTATTTGTGTATCTTACATGCATGGAGTCTCTGTCTGTCTGTGAACTCCTACACAATCAAAAGCTGAACATCAAAACTTGGCACTTCGGTACATTTTAGACCCCTAAAGGTTCTTATTTTTATCAAATATGTTATCATGTTGCCTAGCAACCACTTATCAAAAGACTGAGGTGACCTATTTGTAATGTTTAGGCATTTATAATAACTTATAAAGGCATCATACTTAATTTCATAACAGCAACTAATTTATATCTGCAAAATATTTGAATTCTGCATGAAATAGCATGATGTCATCATGTTGCCTAGCAACCACATATTAATGGGCTAAGATGGCGGCATTTATGAACCTGTAACACTTTATAAAGGCATTGCTTAATTTCAATTTCATGACAGTAACGTCTAATTTTTAGATCCACTAAATGATATTATGGTCTTATTTTTAGTAGATATTGTGACCATTATGTTGCTCAGCAACCGCCTACCAATGGACTAAAAGAGCCAATTTTTAGCATCTTTGCACCTGTAACAGCTTATGAAAGCATCATATCATTTTTCCTTTTTTGTCTGGGTGTGGCCTTATTTTCAGCATGTTAAAATCCCATCATTTATAGCCAAAAAACATGAATATTATAGTGTGCTATATAGGACATATAATGAGCCCATCGCATTGCAGCCAACTAGCAATGAACCAAAATTATATTTATATAGTATATCAGGACATGGGCTTGGACATGTATGAGTATTACTGGCATGAGTTGAATACAGAAATCAATAACTACAACTGGACTAGATTTAGTCTTGGTTGGGCAACTAGCTAACAGCAAGCGATATTGACTCAAATGAACAGACAGTGATGCCCTCTTTAATGATTGAGTTAGCAAAATTCATCCCAGTAAAACTGAATTTACAGGGATGCATTCAAGTATTTTGAATTAGTTATGTTGTTTATTTCTGGATCACCCAAATCACACAGACTTTGAAAATGGCCTCACATGAATGCCACGGGCTATTTGAAAACCCTTTAACTGACTTCTTAATTATCTTAATCACTTTGAGGGTTGAGAGCCTTCAGCCAGCCTCCTCTGGGAGAGACCAGACCAGCAACTGAGTGGTCCTCTGCCGAGGGTGGACAGATGCATGACTGAGAGACTGAGTGGTTTGATGGGAGGATCAGCTTTCACCTCCTGTCTGGGAGTTTCTCTTCTCCCCAGTGGAAAGACTTAGGGAACGCTTAAATTCATAGAGATGTGTCTTTGTAACCTGTCATATGTCTTCAGCTACATAGCTGGAAGATGAAGTACATGTGTAATACTGATGGTTCCATTCGGCAGAAATAACTGTTCAGTTAGAAAAGTTTCCGGATAGGAAGACTCACTACTTTACAAACAGCAAGTAGTAGACAAGACCATTTAACCTTTGCTATTGTGTCTTGCAGCTTGAGCTCATCAGTAGACTTTCATTCAGGAAAAAAATCATAATGTGAGAAGCCCTTAAGGCTTCTCACATTCCAGCTAACACAATGATTCCATTACATCTGTATTTAGAGACTCTTGCATCGCATTAGTTACCATATGACTTCAACACAATTTTTACATGTGCTTTTAATTCTATGCTTCGACCTACAGCTCTCTGCAAAAGGTACACTTGCACACATTATGTCAAGTCACATGGCAAAGAGGCTGTTCAAATCATCTTGGACAGATGGTTTCTAATGACTTTGGCTGTATGGTTGTTGTTTGATTGCTTGGATATGATTCTTGACAATATTTTGTGATCAATACGTTTCAATATCAATATCAATTTCAGTATAATATATGTTATCCCACCTATTTGTTTACATATGAAGCGGGAAAGCAGTTGTTGTTTAGATCATTTGCAAATCAGACATGTTGTGTTCTTTTTAGGCACACACATTTGTGTTTCATTAACTGGAAATGGCATTGGCACGAGTAAGTGGAATATGTAGTAAATCACTAGTTGATGGAGTGATGGGTGCTGCTTAAAAAATTTCAATATATTCTCCAAACTCAGCATGGCACAAACCATTACAAATAAACACTTTCAGAATGCAATAGGCCTTTTTCACATTCTGTCTGAAAGCCCAGTAATGTCCATGTGACTCTTTGTGGTTTTCCCCTTCATGCACATGTGTTGGTCTGCCTGATGTTCCTCAGTGCATTGCATCATAGCAGCTGAGCACCCCAAAAATGATTACACGTGCTGAAAAAGGGAAATGCACCACAGACACCTGTGTAGCTGTCCTGCCATAGAAGTATACTTAGGTCACTTTTGCAAAACTCCTCACACAGTGAGCACAACAGAAGTCTATGTGGGCTAAACTGAGGATCAGTTATCATTGTTTTGGCACAAAATGCATTCAATGACTACATCTCTCAAATTTCATGAATTATCTTCTCACTCAGACACAACAACTGCCAAAAATCTTTGTACGTACAGGACATTTTGCATGTACTTACATACTGTTTTCAAAACTGTTAAACTTATGGCCAAAACAATAACACAATGCAAAAACTAAAAAGACAGCAAAATCCAACAGCAATATTTTATTGAAACATATTTTAAATCTAAAAATGCAGTTTAACCAGCCACAGCTGATTCTCATTGTAGATGAACATCTACACAGGTGTTACTCCTTCAATTTTTCAACTCCTTCAATTCTGGCAGCCAGAAGATTCTTTCCTAGGTGTATTGCCCTAGATGACATAAGATGTGATGTGGATGAGAACCTGTGGCCAAATGGAGAAGACCGAGTAGATTAGCATTACTATTGTATGTGTATCAGTGGATGGTGTGTATACAAATTCTTGTATCTTGGGATTACTTAGTGCAAAAAAATAAAAATACATAAACAAATATTAACGAATTCTGCATGATGTCTGATTCATTCCAGTAACATATATTGAAATTATAAACAGAGATGTGTCCTTGTTTTACACAAGAAAACACTGTGTAATGCTACATGTTGTTAGTGTTTTTTAGGTCATTGTTTTGTGGGTGACAAAGTGTGTTTGTCGGCTGTCAACCTTTGCTAGTGTTCTGGAAGAATGAGTTTATTTGAGACCTGAATAAAGTGTTTTGGTAGTTGTAGTGCATTTTGAATGTGAAATGACCTGCTTTGCCAAGCTGAAGGTCAGTTAGGAGAATTGTGTGAAGAGTTTTGCAAAAGTGACCTAAGTATTGTGAAATGTGTCCTAGCGGCTGTAAAAAACTGTAACTTCCAGTAATCGGACTTATTCATGTTTGTAATGCTGGTATTAATTCAACGTTTATCCTAGCTACCACCAAGGAAATCTATAACAAAACTATTAATTAAAAACAATGAAATCTGTACATTACAACCAGTGTTTGGTATCTGTACATTTTATCTTTGTTATGAATTGTTATGGCAAATGTCTCTGCAATCTACCTGCACAAGCATTTTTTTTATTTTTTATTTTTTATTCCTATTTATTCTATTTATCCCCTTTGTATATTTTATTTATATTTGTCTCTGTATTTATATATATATATATATATATATATATATATATATATATATATATATATATATATATATATATATATATATATAAATAAATAAATAACAATTCTGTAACTGTAACTTCGGTCGTTGCTGTGCTTTTTGGAAGTCGAATTTCCCAGAGGAACCCACCCGAGGGATTAATAAAGTTCTATCTTATCTTATCTTATTTAGCACCATCGGGCCTCTCTTGGCTTTTTGGAGGCAGATCAAACAGGGTTGCTAGTCCATGAGCCACCCCAGGTGCTCTGAAAGCCTAATAAAAAAGGCGTTGGAGTGTGTTGCCAGCCTATTGTGAGAGTTGGAGTTGAACCCTCTCCACACTTAAGCAAGCAGGTCAAACATATCCGGTGGATTTGCACCATGTAGCATTTTTTTTTAGTCATGCTGGTTAAGTGAATTGTGTACTTTAAAGGATTTTTTTTTATTTCATAGAATGATTACATATCAACATGTTCTCATTGTCACAGTTAAGTGTTTGTGGGGGTTTTTGGCAGCTGTGGTTGTGCATATCTGGCGTGGATGACATGCAGCATTTTCGAAAGAGTATTTCCATAGAGCAGCCTGCATGAGAGTTCTGCAGAGCCTGAGCCTCCTGAATCTTCTTCAGAGACTGCTGTGTCTAATACTGAATGACGATTATACTCGTATGTCAGCAAATAAGCCCTGCACAAAATGATGTGACTGGAGTTGCAATTTGAAGTGTGTGCGTGCATGCATGTTTGCGTGTGCGTGTGCGTGTGTGTGTGTGTGTGTGTGTGTGTGTGTGTGTGTGTGTGTGTTTAAATGCATCTTTTGGTGACGTAAAGATATTTCCAAAGTGTGGTTTTGGGTGTGTTACTTGCTTACACTGGCACATCTTGTTGCTTTCCCAGTCTGCAAAAGTGAAGTCACTCTTTTGGCAGATACACTACATTTTAAGTCATATTTCCTCCTTTTTTTTTTTTTTTTTTTTTTTTTTTTTTTTCAAGCAGTGAACAAAACTATTCAGTTACTTTTCCTTATTTCGTTTGTTGACATTAAGTTTAAATGCTTTTGTGCTTATTGTTGATATAGTATGACTAAAGGTCCACTAATCTTTTTTTGGCATAAATCAAGAATAGATATCTTAAAGAAATAGAAATCCTGTAGATAATGAAGAGGTTCCTCCTTTTGTTGCAATCTGGCAGCCATCCTAATTTATGCTATAGGATGTAATTACATATGTAAATGGGTATCACTTAACACATTAATAACACCTCCACTAGAACAATTCATGCACCACGTTAAGAGTATTGAACAGTGAGTGAAGAAGGGGGAGGGGAAGAACAAAGGAACCAGAGGAGATGGTGCGATAACGTGCTGTGTTAGAGGAAAATTGTGCCGGTTTAAAAAAAGCCGCACATGATCTATTTTCCTCATTCTGTTGTATTTTACATATTCTGCTGAGACACAGCGAAGCATCTTTAAATGAAGGAAAAATGAGGGAAGGAGGAGGGAGGATGGGAGGGAAGGCGGAGGCGAGGGAGAGGCAGCAGAGAGCAAGGGGAGGAGGGTGCACTGTTGCGTCTTCCGCCGCTGTCATTCTGCTGCTGCGCGGTTCAGCGGCATGAGGGTGTGCTGAAGGGAGGACTGTGGAAAAAAGAGGAAAGGAGGACTGAAAGGAAGGAGAGAAAGGGAGCGCCTGGGCAGCACTGCAACAGCTGCAGCTGCAGCAGCCTGTCAGGAAGAAAAGGAGACAGAGGGAGACAGAGGAAGGAAAGGCTGCAGGATTGCTTTAAATGGACCATTTCTATATATAATTTTGCACAAAGAGAAGGAAGTGTAGAAGCCTGTTTTCTTCCTCCTGATGCTTTTTGATATGGTCTCATGCAGGAGGAATGCTTGGAAATAGTGTGAAAGACAGAGAAGGAGATTTAAAGATGGAAAGGACGGATAGCACAAAGGCATACAGCCAAGCAGATGGCAAAGGAGTTGGTATGGCAGCTAAGAGGGCCAAGTCTGGAGTGCCCCAGAGCACACAGAGGGGAGAACTAAAGGTTTACCGGGCAGGTAGCTCTGAGGGCAGGATACCAGTGCCCTCTAATCTCCGCAAACAGAGGTCTATGACAAACCTGGCTGTGCTCACTGACGCCGAGAAGAAGTTACACCTTTATGAGCCAAAGTGGTGTGATGACATGGCCAAGCCTGGAACAGGGCAGATCAAAACGGGCAAGCCAAAGACAGCAGGGGGTGGCAGCAGTGCTGGAGGGGGTGCCCCTCTCTCCCGAAACCTATCCAAATCTGAACACTCACTGTTCCAAGGCAAACCCAAGCCCTTTAGCCCTCTGGCTGCTCCCTCTGCCCTGAACAAGCAGAGCCGCATACCTCGTGGTCCTTACGCTGAAGTGAAGCCTTTGAGCAAAGCACCTGAGGATGGAAAATCAGATGATGAGATCCTGTCCAGTAAGGCAAAGGCCAATGGAAAGAAACCTGGAGCTGGAGCTGGAGGGGAATGCAGTGCCAAGGGTCAAGGAGAAGAAGGAGCAGACAAACCTTTCCTGAAAGTGGACCCAGAGCTGGTGGTGACAGTGCTGGGTGACCTGGAGCAGCTGCTCTTCAGTCAGATGTTAGGTGAGTACAGCCAAGAAGCCCTAATGCTTTTGCCACCACTGGGCTTCTCAAATACGATGTGCTATGAACCAAATCTGCAACACGCCCCCCTTTGAAACAGCCACCACACGGCACCTGCTTGCTGCTCCCGATCCACATTTCCCCTGAACGGATTTTACACAGCTCACCAACTGGGGGGGGGAAGCACAAAGACATCTTCATGCTTGCAAAGCATGCTACTCTTATTTTATTGAATACAGGCACTGTTTAGCATTTTAACATGAAGCTGAAATGATTCTTATTCCTCTAGCATGCTACTCAGGTTTATGTGCTTTGGTTTTGGGCGTGTGAAATATTTTCGCTTGTAGTCATAACATTGCTGCCTGATTGCATTAGGCCTGGGGGAGTTGTGGATTATTACCAACAGGCTGATCTCCTTCCGAAAGATTCTCATTTATGGCAACATGTGCAGATGCACTCGAGGGTCCATCAGCTTCTCCACATATGCTTCCAAAAACCAGAAATGGGAATAACAGCATGCCATATTAAGTTCCTTTTAGGCACAGAGACACACATTTAGCCTCCTCCCAGCTTCATTCATCTGCAGAGCACTGACAGACGGCTTCCACCCAGTGTACTACTACACTGCAAATGGCAAAGAAAATGTCTTTGTCTGTGGAGGTTGTAGGTCAGGTTTTGTATTGGGAAAGCTTTTATGATTAATACAGGTGTTGATTATAATATAGCGGTGATTATAATTCTGATGATTAGATGTTGTATTTGTTTATTTTCTAAATAGATAGCTTTGTATTTAATTGCAGGTGTGTTGTGTATCTAATTATAATCTAATTTGGATGCACTGAACACCAAATCTAATCGTGAGATGTATAAAATGGCATGTTGGAGTGTGTGTATTTCACAACTGCTAATCTTTGCTCTTATATACATTGACAGACAAGCAAGAATGTCTTCTTCCATTCAACTCAACATTATCATGTTTGCTGTTGCGTCTTAATGAACACATCTGTAATGATTCGATCTGTTATCCACGCTTCATTAGTATGTGGACATTTATCATTCATACTGGTTACACTTACATACTGCAGAGACCAGTGGGAACTTTATACTGTGCTGGATATTATACATGTCAGCTGCTTGAATCCCTTTTGTGTAATTAACTGTGGAGCCACAACCAAAATTGCTAAGAGTTCTGGAGGTTCGGCACCACACCCATATCTGCTTTATTAGCTTAAATTTGCAGCTCAGTGCTTGAGGCTGATATTTCTGTATTCCTCTGGCTCAAATGGAAGGCATTTTTGAAAAAGTTGTTTTATCATTTTAATGAACTGTGAAAAGAAAAATAGCCTTCCAGAAAAAGGATACATGGAAACACGGAAAGACATTTAAGTTTTAGCATCGAAGAAGAATTAATAAGCAAGAAACTGAGAAAAAATATTTTCATGTTACAGTAGTAATGTCATTGTTTTGGGTTGAAGACAGCAGTGTCAGAGTTATAACAGAATGTTATGTTTTACCAGTTTACAGAACTTTTACAGTGAACATGCCTGTTACTACAAATATTTCTTTTCATGTCTGCAGTACATTCAAGGCCTGGTTAATGTGCTCTGCATCAGCAGCATCTCTCGTTATGAGCTCCTTGAAAGGATGCATTTATTTATGAGTATAGTGGGTCTCTTTGTTTTCCAATAGGGCAAGAATGGTCATCTTAGTTAATAGGGTAATTTATTAATTTAACCATTTATGTTTGTGCAGGACACTGGAGCATTACTGTACATACCACTTCCTCATCACAAGGCAAGGTTTCATGCACATGGATACATAAAAAACTCCCTCCTCAGATCTAGAATAGCTTCACAGAGCAGCAGAATTTGGAATAGAGCAGGAATAAATTAAAAAATCAGTTGCATTACATTATTTTCAACGTAAAGCACATACAAGAAGTCCACAAAATAGTAGAGTAGTACAGACAGAAATACATCTGATAAAACCCATCTACCCTAGACAACATGGGGATGAACAAATCTCATTTTGTCATAATTGGAATCTGTCATGCCAGATCTTCAGAAATGAAGCAGTGGTCTATATCTATCACAGCGGATCTAGAGATTATGGTTATGTTTGCCTTTTTTGTTGAAGCTACAGAGGCACGCAAGTGTCAGAGAAGTTCACTTTTACACAGGTTATCATGAGGGTAACTTTTTAAAGGCCACATTATCATTCTCATTTTACTTCTTTTAAGGTGGTATTTCTAGTGTAATAGTGGGAAACACTTGTTATCTCATACTTAGAAAGGAGTATTAGGGCCACAGTAAGAAAAACAAAAATTGTATTGATCATTTTGAGAATAAAGCAGAAATTTTGAGATCAAAGTTGCTGTTTCAAGACAAAATGCCACGGCTGCTATAGCCTCTAAAAAATGCTGTGTGTAGACAAATTGATCAGCTGTCATGTGATACAACGTCCATCCTATTTATTGCATGAGGGTGTAAGTGTTGGTATCCTTGCATCTGTCCATTGCCAGCTATTTCATTTTGTACCAAACTGCCAACTCTTCATGTTTGTGTGGTTTCTCCATCTGACCAGATGCAGCTTTCTGCACCATATTATCAGTGCCCTTATACTTATCACCACCACTAAAACTGATTCTGAAGTACGATTTCACAAACTCTACACAAGGCATGTAGAGGGTGTAGGAGCCGTGGGACTTTGTCTTGAAACAACAACTGTAATCTCAAAATTTTGACTTTCACAAAATAGGATTTAGACTTTTTTCTCAAAATATATTTTTGACTTTGGACTTTTCTCAAAACTTCTACTTTAATCTCAAAAAGATTAACATTTTTTTCTTAATGTAGCCCCAATATTCTGTTGCACATACCTGTGTTTTATACATTTTTAATTTTTTTTAAATGAAGAAGCAAAGGCACTTTTCCTCTTACACAATATTTTGAAAAGGTAGGAACTAGAGATTAAATGGTTATATGTATTTTCACCACTCCACAAAGATAGATTGTTTAACAATGACTGGTAACCTTTTTTTTTTTTTTTTTTTTTTTTTTGCACCATTAGTCACAGTTCATGTTTTCTTAGAAAGATAAATATTTTCCAGTTGTCATCTACTACATCTGCCTTTGAAATAAGAAGGTTCATGTGAGCTGCAAAAAGATTCTGCCCTTCCTTTTTGCCCTAAAGCAAAAACCTTTTTTTCCTCTTTCTGTCCAGTTCTTATATTTCCATGTGAAATTTAACCCCCTGAACAGGCATAAAAGTGAAATGTGGAGGTTGAAGAAGACTGCAAGACCCTGCTGTTGTATTTCTTGGTGACTTGGTGCAACATGCGGTTCCTTTGTTGTTAATCTACCAGTGTTTGTAAGGTTAATTACTGAGGACCTCTAGCTATTTTAGAATGAGTCTTTCCAAACTTTTATCTTTTCCTACATTGTGAGTATATGGAGTATCTCCTGAGATGTTGCATCATTCATAGGACTTTCCCATTTCAGATCTGCTTCAGTATTCTGTCTGAGTTTCCCTTTTTCCATCCAACTGCAATGCAGGGTACCACACCACTACTAAACAAGAACACAACACATAAATCTAATACTCACAGCAGATGTGATTCACATGGGCACTTTGTGTCTAGCATTCCTGCTGAAGTGTTTCCCCCAGAATTAATCGCAAAGGAAATGAGAAGATTGAATAAGAATGCAATATGACAAAAAGATTCATTGCTCAGTGGACACCTCTGCTGATCTCATATTAAGGACATATTTGTGTTAGCATTGCAATTTCAAGATATTAATCTTCTTTCTGATAATATCAAATATATTAAAACTATTTGGGGTCACGTGAAACCTATGCTTTTCCCAGAGTATAGTGTTTAGAAGAAGGCCACTAGACTACAAACAGATAAAGAACAGCATGTTGACTATATAGCATTTTTATTTGAAATCCATGTCTAATCTGCTAGGAATCTCTCAAAGCAATGTTTTAGATTATAAACACTCAATGATTAGCAATTGTGCAAGAAGATGATTACATGTATGTAATAAAATGAAAAATAATGAGTGTTCAAAAGTGTCCAAAATGTTTTTATTTTCTTTTGGCAATAGCAAGAACTGCTGAGTATCTTTTATATGGGGAACAATGGAGTGAATTCTTGGCTGACTTTAGCTGCAGTTTGTACTGTAGCATTCCAGCTGCACTGCAATCTTTACTCAAAAAATGCTACCAGAGCCAGACAGTTTTCTGTCAGAATAGCACTAAAGATGAAATCAATATTTCATTCTGGACATTCTGGACCAGCTCTTGTGTGCTTATAAATTAGTTGTTGTCCTTTTTTTGCAGATAACATATGTAGCTACTGTATATTATAGAACCCCGAAGAACACACCATTCAGAAAGCTCAGTGTTTTTTCAGAGTGGCAAAGTAAACAAGGCTTTAGTTTGACTTGCAAAAATCACAATAGTGCATTTCAATTTGTAAACTCAAATTGAGGCTTAGAATTCACTCTCTGTGTGCTCTGCTGATTTAGTTCAATATCTACTTATGAGACGAGCATATGATTTGTCTTTTGGTCCCCTGACATCCTCGCCTCTGCGAGGGGCAGGGATAGCTCAGTAGGTAGAGTGGTGGCCCCATGATCGGAAGGTCGGGGGTTCGACTCCACTGAACCGCTACCCTGAGGTACCCCTGAGCAAGGTACCGTCCCTACACACTGCTCCCCGGGCGCTGCACTGGCGGCTGCCCACTGCTTCACTGGGTGAATGGGTTAAATGCAGAGGAACTATTTCCCTATGGGGACTAACACGCACACTTTACACACTTTACACTTTTACACTGCTTCAGCTTTTGCAGCTAATACAGTGAATATTAATTTCTTTCTGCCTGAGGGTTTTTGCCTCAACATTGCTGGGGAAAATCCCAACTTCCTGCATTTGTGTGACAGGGGGTTTCTCTCGTTTGTTACAGCTACCACAACAGCGCTCCTAATTGTACTGTAATATTGATTTGACACGGTCACAACCCACTGACTCTATATTTTGCAGTGCACAGAGTATAGTCCAAATAAGCTGACCTTCACTGAAACTGTTCTGGCTGCAGTTCAGCTTATAGTTAGCTGTATTACTTGAACCGAGTGACTCTGAGGTAATGCTCAGCAGATCAGAAAATCTCTAGAAAGAAAGTAAAAGCGATCCTGGTGTGGCATGAATCCCCCTGGCGGCAGGTCGAAGTCAATGGCAGCCTTCCAATGGTGCATTTTTAGGCTGTACCACATCAGTTCAGTGGGGGGTAGAGCAGGGGTTGCCATGGTGAAGCTGCCTATGGAGTAACATTTGTCTGCTTAATGATGCGAACAAGCATGGGAGATGTTCTTACACAGAGGATGCAGGTCACAGTAGTCCAAATACAAATAATAAAAGGAAGAACATGCATATAGAGATGACTCAACATTAAAAACTAAGCTCAGAACACCGTGTGTCTGGTTTTTATTGTGATCGTCTAAATGTTTTATAACCTTTTGCTTCTGCATCATTCACCCACAGACCCCGAGTCCCAGAGGAAGCGGACTGTGCAGAATGTCCTTGACCTACGCCAGAATTTAGAAGATACAATGACAAGTCTGCGGGGCTCCCAGATGAGCCATAGGTAAGTAAAGTATATATATACATGTATTGATAAAATTATGAGATAAATCCATTTATTAAAGTCAGTTTAAAGTGAAAAAAACACACTTAGACCCTGCTGGATTGATACATAACATAATCACGTGTAAGCAGTTGTATTGTGGCTGCTTACAGTGTTGCCACTTGGTAACAAGATAACAGAAAATTGGTTTATTGCACCAAGAAGGTTATCCTTGGTGGCATATATCTGCATGGTGTGCAGTTTTGAGGACAAAAGAAGAAGTGGCAGGCCTAAAAAACTATCTACAGCAGAGAAACAAAAAAAAAAAAACCTGAGATAAGACTTAGAGAGATTAGACTGACCTTCAGTTGATCCAGCGAGTGTTTGCTAAAGTGTTACCAAAAATCTTCTCAAGTTATTTTTCAGCAAGGGAAACAATGAGAAAGGGCTGAGGGATAACAAATTACACAAATACTAGACTGAAAATCAGTGGCAACAGGTCACATTGAGTGATGAAAACAAATGGCAATTTGATGACAATCAAATCATTGTCAGTATGTACGGAGGAGGTCAGGGGAGAAATAAAACAGTCAGTGTCTACAGATAACTGTACAGATAATTGCATTTGTGTCATGGTTTAGTGCTGCATTTCACCCAAAGGTGTTGGTCTTATAAAATACCAGATTTTGATCCAATATCATCTGGAAAGCATCTGATCAGATATGGAAAAGTTTAGCACTAATGCTTTCAGTTCTATCCATCCAGAGTCTATCCCAACTATCACAGGGCGATACTATTCTGTCTTAGATGTTTAAAGAGGCTGTTTGGCTCATAAACTTAATCTTGTTTAGTGATGGCTGTTATTATACCAGAAAGTTGAGAAGTGCTGCTTTAAAGCTTTTTAGTTTTAATGTAATTACTCTGCTCAACCTCTTTGAAACATATTGTTAAACAAAGAGTTGTGATTATAGTAAATAATCATTTGTGCGATTGCACGCTAAATTTTTCTTAGGCAGCTATCAAAAGGGCTTCAGTTAATCAATGACTGACCTGAGACTTAATGGCTGCTTGCAGGACTGTCCTGTAATTTTCATCATCATAGTATTTTAAAGTCACTGACAAATGCAGAAATTCTCAGCCTTCAGGTTGATGAATTATCCACGAAGAATGGATAAAAATACTTGCATGGTCGTGGGCACTGCAATATTTATTTGGGTGACTCGGTTCATCTCGTTATGTAATCGACAGACACAGTAGACGCTCCTAGCCATTTGGAGGACGTTTCTAATTCTGACCCACTTACAACAGAGAAAAATTTTATTAATATTTCCTGTGTGTGGTCCTGAAAAGCAGAGTCCTTGCTATCCTGGAATACTTCCTGGTACACAAAAGCAGTATATTGAAGAAACAGAGAGAAGAGAGAGAAATGCTATATGCAATGCAACACAGAGATAGCAATTTATCCGTCTTTTAGTCTTCTCCTAAGCAGCATCTTTTCTAGTTTTACTCCCTGAACTTGATACAACACAACTGGTGTATCTAGGTCAAGAGCGACTGAATGCCACTGTTGGTTTCTTTGAAGAGAAACTCAGAAGAAAAAAGAGAGAAGTTTTCTGGGTGTGCTGTGCACATCTGGAGTCTTTCTTTTATGTTTCTTTCGGGACAAGACTCTTAACCAATTGCTTTGAACATGTTTGTAAACCACCCTGACCCTCTCCCTGTGTGTCCCTCTAGCTGTCTGGACAGCAGTAATGTGGGCTATGACAGCGATGAAACCAATGCTCGCAGCATATCCAGCCTATCCAACCGCTCATCACCTCTTTCCTGGCGCCACGGCCAGGCCAGCCCTCGTCTTCAAGCTGGCGATGCCCCATCCTCCACAGGTGGCGGATACCAGGGAAGTAAGAGTGGTTCCCAGTACACAGCCCATACAATGCCTGCTCGCTGCTCCAGTCGACTCAACAGCACGTCTCGTATTGAGCTCATAGAAAGCCTTGATGTTGATGATCCCGATCTCAAGTCTGGTTACCTGAGTGACACTGACCTTCTAGGGAAGAGCCTGCCAGATGATGATGATGACAACCTGGCTAACGGGTAAGAGCACTTAAAAAATGAGAACATGAAGCAATAGTTTGCTGCAAATGGTGCATACTGGTTTGTCCTCCATCTTTTGACTTAAGGAAGGTCAATGAGAAGCTCAGCTGCATTTTAATAAGTAGGCACTCTTCTTGAAATGCTGGACATTACCTGATACTATCAGTCCTCATTTGCAAATGTGTGCATATTTTGCTGGTCAAAAAAAAAAAAACCTTCATGAAGGAAACTTTTCACGTCGACATCATGAATTTCTCTTTGTTGCTGGAGCCTGATGTTGCTTGGCAGGCTTATCAGAGAGCTTTCATCAGCAATCTCTATAGACATGTTTGGTATTTCTTGCACTTTAAGGACTTCTCAAACTGCCCGAGACATTGTCTGAGCCTGTTTTTGCTGACCGTGTGGAAAGCTTCTTTTAACTTTATCACTGAGGAGAGAAGTTATCTGGGGCTTTCTCAGTCACACAGTAAACACTCCCTCATTTCTGTGTAAACAGTATAAACAAGTGCACTAAATAGCTCCGATGACATATGTAGAAAGCTGCACCTGTGCAGTTTTTTTGCTCATCTTCTCACTCACTTTCCATCTTCCGTGATTCCCTCATCTTACATTCTTTATCTAATTCCCACTCACAACTTGACAGCTGACAGTGAGCGTGAGAGAGAGGGGAAGAATCCAGGACACTTCTCCAGTGTAGCAGCTTTATCACGGTTGCACATGCAGTGGGACTTAAGCTCTCTGGAGCACTCCAAAGGCCCTGCATGCCAGGTCACGTTCTTACTATGTGCACTAAGGAGACGAGAGGAAGTGAGGCACAGTTTAGATGAGTAGAAATTGGAGCATAGAAGAAGAAAATGCAAACTAGAACAGGGCTAAATGAAATTAACATGGAGAACTGGCTTCACAAGTAAAGATAGATGGTTAATTTGAAGGAGAGAGGTGAAAAATGATCAAACAGCATAAAGCTGATAAGGCCAGGATTAAACGGGGTTTATGTCAAATGGGTCCATTCCTCACAGTAACATCCATGCACTAAAAAGTCCATTTAAATCTGCCCTGTATTTCTCCTTGTTTCTCGCTGCAGTAGCTCTGCTGGGGTGTTTCAAATTCATTAGAGAGGTGAGCGGAGAGCGTCACCTCTGCTTTTTGACACCGCAGGCAGCAAAGATGCTAATCATTTTATGTAACACTAGTTTTAGAATGCCTCATCATGCTCTCTGTTTTAGGCCACCAAAGTCAGCAATCCCTAGACATGCTTTCAAGGTGACTGGAAGAACTCTTGATGGGAAAAACGGGTCCCCATAGAGCATTTTTACCATTTATACCCAAAGCATGCTATGGATATGCCTCCTGTTATGCGTAATAACAGGTCACTCAGTCTACAAAACATACCAGGAAACAGAAATATTTTGCGCTGTTTTCTCTCTAACGTGACTAACTTTCGTGCTTATACTGTAGTTGGAAGGTTGAAATCCTTCTGGTTTGTTGGCTTGGACGTGACTGCAGAAATAATAGGGTGCTAGTGCTCTATACCAAGAATGAATTGTGCCACATAAACATACCAACACCCTTTGGTGTAGATAACAAGCTAATCCAGTTTCTGAAGCAGGCGCTGCAGCACATGCTCTAATTTATTTATTTATTAATTTTTTTTACAGTATTCTGTGATGCATTTGCATTTACTCCACATCCCCTGTCACACACTTACAGTTCAGCTCATTGAGAAGCTACCAGCTCTTGAAAATAGATCAGGCTCCTCCCGCGTAACCATGGAAACCCACTGAAAATCGACTGTAAGGAGAGGTGCCATTTCTGCTCCCCTTTCAGTAAGGCCCCAGTTTTACATTTTCATAAAACGTATTGATCTGAAATGAGCACCCATATAATCAGCTAAATATGAATGGCACATTGAGAATGTCAAATCACTAATGCAGTTGTAGTATGTAATACTTAGATCATGTAAAGAAAATCCTGAAGGCTCAAGAGAAATGGGCTAGAAATGGAAAACTGAGTCAACTGTAAAAATTATAAAACAAAAGGCATGTTGTTAAGACTAACTAGTCTAATGGTACTGCAGCAAATTGGTCAAGGTGTAATGGATATTGATTAATCGACACCAGGGAGCACTGCTTACATAAGATGTTCACAAAGACCGTTATCACTGCTACGGTGTGTCTTCATCATCAATAACCTGATACATAAGTCAGTCTCCTCATCAGCTCCAGCCTTCTTCAGACAGGAGAAGTCTGAGAGAAAGCTGCAACATGTAACCTAATCATAAGCTGGTTTGTCCTAATTTAATTACAAAGAAAGGATACATACCCTCTCTAAAGACAAACAAGACGATCTGGGGATATACAGGTACAGTTCTGCTGCTTCTATTTGTCACCATTCTAATCTTAAGCCATCCAACAGTGCAGTGTTCACCTACAGTTAATGAAATATTAATGACTTAACACTTCATAATCAATGTTTGTACACTGATATTTTACACTCTGTGGAACAAAGACAATCTGGCAGACTTTGCTGTGATCTAATCCATCGTTTTTGTCAAATCACTAATACAAAGGAGATGGAATGGCATTATTGGATTTCTGAGCCCTATAGGAACAATGAAGTCTAGCATCTCTAGCTCAGCAATCCAGTTTACTTCAATTTAATTAATTTAAATAACACCAAATTGCAACAACATTCACCTCAAAGTTCTTTTTACTGTAACTTAAAGACCCTAAACGAATACAGAGGAAAATACAAACAGTCAGATGACTCCCTAGCAGTTGGTGACAGTGGGAAAGAAAAACTCCCTTTTAACAGGAAGAAACCTCCAGCAAAACCATGCTCAGGGAGGGGCACCCACCTGCCATGAAGACAGGAAAAAAAAGACAGTAGAAGAAGAGAGCAAGAAACTAATAATAACTAATGATTAAATGCAGAATGGTGTATAAACACTTGAAAAAATGTGAGTGAAGAAGAGACACTCAGAGTATCCTGGAAAAGTGAAGCATATCTTCTAATCATCCTCAGCTTCCTTGCTTTGTCATCTCAGTTAATAGTTTCAGGTGCTGTTTAAAACATGAGGTAATTTTATAAATTGCGGTCAAAAAGAATGATCAAGCAGGCTGAGCTTTAAAGAGGCCCTACCTTGTGATTTTGAAGTTACTACCATATGGACACGCATGCTCTCTGTGTTTCTTAGCCAAATCCACCCTCACTCGACGCATCTGGTTTCAGAACACCAAGATGGCAATCCTGAAAGCACTTAGATCTTGTCTTCACCTCCTCTTCTCCATTAGGTATAGATAAAAGCACTGTATGAATGTGTGTGTGATTGCGCAAATGAGACTTTTGAGTGCTCAAAATTTAGTAGAGGTAAAGAAGTACCAGTCCATTTCCCATTTCTGCAAGTTTTCTTCTTGACTGTTCTCTCCTAAAAGGATGTTTACATTCAGTTACAACTAAAATTGCCATAATTACATACAGTGTAATAACAAAATTGTACATCATTTTCCATTTTGTCCTCAGTAGACTCCATGTCTGCTTAAAATGTTGGCTGGCAGTGAAGCTAACAAGAGTTTTTCTCATTTCACTAGCACTACTCAGGAAGTGAGTTGCTGTGTTTCAGCTTACATTAGTGTGTTGAGCTGGCTTCTTATTTAGGCTTGACCACGTCAGGAATCATAAATGTTTCCTGCGGCTGCCTTCTTCACACCATATTGCCAGTTTTTAACCATCACTTATATGCTATCATCCCGTTAAAAGCCATATTTTGAGAGGCTGGTTTATGAGTGGACCAGTAATCACATTATATTGATGGCGGTTGTTTCCGTATCTGGTATTTACATTATGACTCCTGTTCAGCATTCAGTCTGATTTTTAGTGGTGTTGAGTTAGTTATGGTTGATGTTTTACAGACATTCAGCTGTAGTGTATGTAAGCATTCATGTAAGCAAGCTTTTCATGTCGAATACAGATGCTCATTAAAGAAATTACGTAATGGGATAAATCAAGCCTCATTTTTGTATTTTGTCAGAAGATAAACAGTTTGAAAACCTTAAACTGGAAGAGGAGAAAAGCAAATAGGTTTTAACCTTTCGACTGCTTTCAAATTATTTTTTTTCTTACAGTAGAGCAAAGGGCACTTAAATTCAATAATGAGCTACTGATAACCACAAGAATCTGAGGTCAGTTTTCTTTTTTCTGTCTTTTTTTTTTCTTCTTGACAAGGAAAGCTTTTTATGCCTTTCCTCAGTCTCTTAATATAAGAAATAGAAAATGTGAGATACCTCACCTCTAATAAAACATAACCATAACATAACAGGAGACTCATTTTGAACTTTTGAAAAAAAAATATTAAGTGCCAGTTGTTATTTGTTGCTCTTACACATACAGTTTTCTATATTAGCTTTGTTTTTTTCAGGAATAGATAAGGAGGCTGTAAACACATTAAAATAAAATCAATACATCAAATGCAATGCGGAAAATACATCATCCAGCAGACACAGCCATCATTTGGAATCATAACTCAGTCAACCAGATTCATTTTGATCTGTCTGCTGCTTGATGCTGGGCATGTACAGTTAGTTTATCAAAGCCTTTTCACTTAAAGCAGTTACTAAACCAAAGCAGTAAGCTCTTGAGTATTCAATGCTTTAAAGCTGTAACAGACTCAGGACACTGTTATTTCTGTGATTAATTTATTTTCCCTGCTTTAAGCCATTGCTGTTAACATTATCATAAGACTTGAATAAATAGTACATAAATGGTTTTATTAGCAAATGGGCAAATCTATCGAATGTTGTAACCTCATAAATAACACAATATCATTAGAGTTGCTTCATATACGGCGTCCTGAAAACAAGAGTAACATAATAGTTTATCTCTTTCCGTTGTCCTGTGATAATGTCTTTCTTTATTACTGCTGGAGCAGAGCAGAGAAAGGGGGCTGGTTCAGCAGCATCACCCTTCTGATCATGCGGCAACATGGCTCTGGATGTGCTGCCATGGCAACCGTCTTCCACTGACCCAGTGATGGGACTGCCTTGTGTGTCAGTGTGATAGCTGCTGATTTGATGTATGTGTGGAGGATGTGTATGTGCATTCTGTGCTGGTTTGTTTGAGATATGGCAAGAAAGGGTGAACGAAATATGCAAAGAAAAAATGAGAGAATAATCGATAGGCAACGAGAAGCTGATGTAACCACCAGATTGTTTTATATCTGGCGTTTTTGGGGGACAGGTGCTTGTATGAAAGGGCATTGTTTGTATTTCTGTTTGCATTATTGGATGATAACCGTGATTTACTATGAAAATAAATGTGGGGAACAATATTTTTAGCTTTTTTCCCCCCTCATTCGGACCTTTGGGCCCTTTTAAATACTGAATATATGTCATTGCTATCTTTGCCTTGCTATATATTGTGGGATAAAAACACCATTTCCATGGTTAAAGGCTTGGCGTGTGTGAAAGTGAGTGCAGTTTTCTAATTTTTAAAACATTTCACAGCTTTATGGAAACTATGTGTGTCGGCAAGTACATTCTCTAATGCGCACAGGGTTTGCTGCAGTCCTCTGATCCTGGATAGATGCCCATGCTAGTCTGCATTCAATTTCACTTTCCCGACTGGGCTGGACCTTTCTATTGTCACCAAGTGCTTCCTCGACAGTTGAGGCCTAACACGTTTTTTAAAACCCACTTAAACACATTTGCTCAAGAGTTGGTCTTTGGCTTTTCTATTCTGGTTCCCCACAGGCATTGCTGGTATTACAGTTTAGTGAGCTAGCACTTGGAGTTTGTCATTTATGGGCTAGAGCTCAATAAAAAGGGATTTGATTTGATTGATTCTGTCTACTACACACATTTTTAAGCTAAGTTAATTTGAATTTGTTTCAAAATGGTTAACAGGGAGGCAATAATGGAAAAAAGCAATCTCCATTATACTGTCTTTTGTGTTACTGATGAGTAGGACAGATAAATAGTGCACTCATTCTTCCAAAGTCAGCAGCTCGAACGCATCTGGGGTCAATATGGAGCTCGTTTGGTCACTAACATACTGACTCCCCCAACACCAGTGTACTTCCACCTTCACCATCGTCCTCAGCCATGTGAATAATGGACGATTATTGCAACACCCGGGGACGATGACTCATCCGTGTATCATGTCTGCGTGTGGTCGTCTGGGTGCACAGTTTGGATTCAGACGGTGTTTAAACTCAGCCCCAAGTGGAAAATGTGATACATCAACGTTTTTCCCCCCACAACGGTATGTTTAAAAACGGGAATCTTATGGCATTTGTTAATCTGTGATTCCCCACTATATATATTTTTTCAGAGTGGGAGTTGTCAGATTATCCGCTTTTGAATATGACTGTTGAAGAGTTCAACTCTCCTGGTACACAAGTTGCATTACTCAGACAGTAAGCAGTTCAAGATCAGAGTTAAGTGCCATATTAATAAGAAACTAAAAACAGAGTGCAGGACAACACAATGAAACAATACAATGTCATAATACCAGCACAGCACAGATTTCCACACTATCAGGCTGTAAATGTGGCACCAAGAGGACTGAAAACCTCAGAATTAGGTGTGGCGTCTATATTGTTTGCCGTGTCTTTGAGGTGGAAGTCTCCTATGAAGTCGATGGAAATGGTACATTAATTTTCCAGTCCAATAATCCGATGACAAATACATTTTCTGGGGATCTGAAGAGATAGGTCAGCTGCAGTCTCTGAGACGGTCAGTGATGCATCCCAGGCCCATTTGCTTTACTGATGTGCCACTGCTCTGTGCCGAAGGCTGCCCAGTCCTATTTGCGTAGTTATGGTCAACCTCAATACAGATCAGAATTGGGGGCTGTGAAGATCTGAGATGCATAGCTTTTTCATCTGCAGTCTCTCTGAATGAATGATATTTAAGCAGACATAAATCACTGAACACAGAGCTGTCTTTCTAAAGCAGTTTCCCACATTGTACTTCTGAGCTGAACGCACACAACAGAGGAATGTCGGCTCTTTCTCGCCATCAAAGGTCTCAAAATCAAAGTCCTGCTTTTTTCTAAATGCCAAGTGGTGCCTCATTTTAAAACACAGCTGCAGAGCATGTACATTAAACTGTAGCCATAGCAGGCACAGCTTGAAATCATTGTGCCTCCTGCTGGAAATCAAATGTCATTGCACCACATTGCTGGACTCACAGCTTTCTTTCAGCTCTATTTCTATCAGTCTCTTTGACCATTACTGAGTTCACCTACTTGGATACAGTGCAGACTTATAATGAAAAGCTACCATAATGCTGACTTCGAAATGGCTTTGTGGCCAAGAGCAAACAAACTTTGGCATTAGTAATGTTGTTTTGACTGAATGGGACCAAACTAGTTGAGAATGAGAACCCTTCGAAAAGACTTTGGATCTGTTACAGATTTAAATTGTCAGTTGTTTACCTGTCCGCATACTTTATGCTGCTGATGGTTTATTACATATTCTTTTCCCTCAGGGGGAAAATACTTACATGAACTCTTATTATGACATCCACATTATTCAGTTTGCTACTAATTTGGATGCCAGTCTTTACTGATGAATTCAAACTGAAGAGACCTCTCGCCACTGACAGAGATAGAACCTGTTCATTTCTCATCAGTTTTTAGTCTTGCACAATGCAACACACTTTACTGCACCAGAGAAATATGGAACAAATGATTTAGATCAAATATCACAACAGTAGAGGTCGAATCCTGAAAATGGTTTTCTGCCTCAGTAAAAAAACAAGGTGCTGCGTTTCTCTCAGATGGGTTTAATCTGCACTTTATGAGTCTGTAAATACTTATGGTGGCATAATTACTCAATAACTTTCCATGTAAGCAAATGTACAAAGGATGTTTCTTACACATGCCATGTGGTTATCAGTGCCGGACAGCTGTTACTCTACAGCACAAACATGACTTCAAGGCTTTTTGGATGTCATCTTGTTTATTACCACTGTGGCCTGGCTGAGATAAACAGGAGATGTGAGTAACACACGTCTTTCTTGCACCGTAAACAGTTCAGATCATTTCACTATTTTAAGCAACAAAATAATCATCAGTGTTTAGCTATTTGAAAGGAAAGTTTAGAAGTAACCAACAGGTATTTAAACAAAATGTTTCATGTTGTTTGTAAGCAAAACGCAAAGGGCCACAGTCTGAGAAGCTTCTCTATCTACTGAAAAGCTTCTTTTCAGTAGATAGAGTCACGGATATGAAAAGAAGGAGACAGACAAGACAAGATTTTCTCAGGTTTGAATCTCATTCTGCTAAAGATATTTTAAGGGATGCCTTTATGTCTGGGAGTCAGGCTGACATCAGTATAGCTGTTTATTTTTCACAAAAAAACCCCCACTGTCCTTTAAAATCCCATTCAAGCTGGCTCTGAAATATTCCCCAATGTGGAAAATCTTTTTTTTTCTGCATGTCCTGTATATTTGTTTTTTCCACTTTTTGAAATTAGCAATGATTTATTGCCATGTTGCATATAAAGTGTATTGCTACTGCATTTCAAATGTAAATGATTTTTGTTAGGCACACACTGAACTGATTTGTAACTGATGATGTGGACAGGGTGTGTGGGGCTTTCTTGGTCTATAGAACTGTTACCTCCTGGAGAGGTTTACAGAGCTGAGATCTGGTGAGATCATCACCTCTGCCAATGAAAGGGGGAGGGAGGCTTTTCAAGGCTACCCATGCCTCAGTGGAGGTCCTTGTGTCATTGTGGGCTTGCGGTTGCACTCACAGTGATTCAAGCCTTACCTTGGAATGACTTTTTTCCAACTAGGCCTTAGAAGTTAAACATCTTTAAGGAAATTCATCATGATAATCTTCTCCTTAATGTAAAAAGAAGTCAAAGTATAGAAATATCTGTTTACATAGTCTTTTTAAATTCTTAGTCCTTTTGTAAGCATGTTTAAAAGATTTATTTCAGCTCTACGATTGACTTTGTTAGCACTGAAGTCAGTGGATATGAGTGATTCTGAAGTTTTATATGAACAATAAGCACCATTCAGCAGTTGTTGGATACTAGAGAAAAGAGGGACTCCAAAACAAATTTACACCAAGACACACTTAATATACATCAAGATCACCCTGATCTCATGACTAAAGTGGAAAATTTCCACTGGAACACGTCCTTGTAAATTAAACCAATTTTTTTTCGACGCAATCAATCAAAATTATACAAGGAGCTTACACTATTGCATTATTTACAGCACCCCATGTTGCTAAAAGCAACCTCTCAAATCTCCCTTCTTGTTGTAGGCCTAGTGGCAGTGTATCTATAATATGTAGCTAAGCTCATTAGTATTAATGCTACGCGATATTGTTTATGCTGCCATAATGGGTAAGGTTCATGGAATCCATCAGAGAATTAAGAAAGTCTGCTCTCAGCCTTACTGCCAATTATAGTTGGTGTCTATTCATTTTACTGCATTTGGAAGGGGGGAGCACAATGGAATGCAAAAAAGGTGAATCATTTATGCAGTTGGGATTCGTGCATATTTAATGTATTTTAAAAAAACATACTTTTTTGGCTTATGCAAAAGACAAGAAATGTTTTGAGTCTGGTATTTAGTTGTTGTACAATTGGTGAAAATCAATATTGCTATTATTATTATTGCTATTATTAACACATTCACTGCTTCTGATAATGATACAACAAAGTGAAAACTGTTTTTAAAAAGAACCCGTGCATCCATCCAGCGTTTATTAAAAAACAAAACCAAACAACCAACCAAACAAAAATGCTCACAGTAGGCTCTGCTTAAGTATAGCCTGCATTATCTGCCTTTATGACTCTAATGGGGATCCTAACTAACAAAATGAACATATTGATATATTCATTATGTTTGAAACTAACATAAACTCATCTGCACATCAGTGAAGGGTTTAGAGAGGCCATAGGTCAATGGACATTGGTGGTGGTTTTCCCACAGACTTGTAAAATCGGATTTTTTACAACCAGAAGCGTCGCCCCTGCTGGTTATTAAAGTTCAAAGCAATCGTGAACTGGGCTCCACTCTTCAGACCTTGCAGCTGTTTCCATCTTCTATAAACCCTCTCAGGTTTTGCTATGCATACCTGACTTTTAAGATGTTCTTTATTATAGACATGAAAACTAAAATTCATATTTTAGAAGAAAAAATGATAACGGTACTTAGACTCATTGGGATAATCTTTTTTTATGGTAATTAGCGCTTCAGGTGAAGCAGAAACATAAATCAAAGTATCCGGATTACATGGGGCGAAGTAAAGGATTACACCACAGGGAGTAATTGGAGTTGCCATGACTACCACTCCGCTCCACGGCAATTGGTCGTTGTCTCGCTGAGGACTGAGCAGCTATCGGGGTCTCTATGATCTCCTCGTTCGTTTTCTTTTTTTTGCCTTTATGGGAGGGGGTGTTGCTTGAATGCTGAGAGACACACTACTTTTCCTCTCGCTGAATGAGGGAACAGGGGTCTTTGCTTGCGGAGTGACTCTGCGCTCACTCTAAAGCCGTACAAGTCACAAATGAGCGGGCGTGTTTTGGTCGGTAAAGTGCCACCGCTGCAGCCGGCGACACGAGCAAGGAGGACTTTCCTTTTAACTCCAAGGTAATGTATCATTAATATTTAATCGCCGTTGGCACATTATCTGCCTTTATTTGCCCCCGACGCTAATATTCTGTTTCTTCGCGAAGAAATGAAGCTCTTCAATGGATTTAAATTCTTCTAAATATGACTTTATTTTCGATCATCAGTGTAATATCATAACAGTGTAATCGATGAAATCTAATTAATATATTATTTTTAATTATTTGACTTTGCCGTGCCGTTCACCTGTAACATTTTGCGCCATGAAGTTAAATGTCACGATCAGACATTGTTTTTGCAGTTGAAGTTATAGCATCTGTGGAAAAACAGTTTTATTCTTGGAGGACACGGGAGCGCTGCTACCACAGCTATCTGTATAATGAAGGATGTCTTCACCACTCATTCAGCTACAGTCATGCGCTCCCAGGAGCCACATCATTATTCTTTTTTTAAGCCGAAACTTTGCAGACACATTGCCAAATTGACCTACAAGATGCTTCCTCCCTCCCATGTGCTATTTAATCTGATATGATATTTACAATATTATCAAAGGACGGTCCCTGAGAAGCCTGGATAGCTTTTTAATCCTAAAAAAATTGATGTATTTTTTGTTTTTCTTGTTCATCCAATCCACCATAGGTTGTTAAATCTACTTCCAGCTCCAGACAGTGACTAATGTCCACACTGTGCTCTGCCCCACCAACCACCTCTCAATCTTATTAAAACAGAAGAAATATTCACACTATTGCAGCTCACAAATCACAAATGGGCTCAAATCAGATATGCGTAGGAGTTGTGCCAGAGAAAACAAAATGTTAATTGCCACCCAATGTATGAAGTATGCACTACCCTAGCCTACTCCCACCCTCTCCCTGTCTGGATTTTACCTCTGAGAGCAGACAGCTTGACTTGTAATATCAACAGCCCACAGGCCCTCCTGCCTCTTCCTAGGCTGACATCCCTGTGGGGTTATTCATGGCCCCTCTGTCGCCCCTGACAGAGGAGGTATTGTTCAAACATACCACTAACATCTGTGCCTAATGTAAATCATGAAACTTTTCTCACTGTTATTCTTACTGGTATGTAAGAACTTTTTCTAAAATCCAACATTTATTTTATGTTACACTCTTGTTGTCAAGAGGTCACATATCTGTGGCCACAAATCACTTTACTAAAACGCTGCTTTTATACATCAAAAAGCCTTAAAACCAGCACACAGTGTCAAGAAAAGCTTCTTCCCTGTTTTACAGCTGTATCTATAACTCAACTCATGCCATGTGTTTAAATCCATTCTGAATGTGTGTATAAGCCATTTTTGTCTCCCTCTATTTTCCTGTGCAATTCCATGTTCCATGGCTCTGCTAATTGCAGACTGCAGACCCACAAAGAGCATTTTGAGCTCAGTAGGGAAACCAAAGAAAGGGAAAAGAACTGATTCAGCTCAAGCAGTTACTCTGCTTTTAAGAGGCATATTAATTTACCTTTTCCACTGTGCAACATTTTTGAGCGCCAACACAAATTTGATTACCACCTGTGGCTGCCAGTGGTAATGATGGGGAACATAATTATACCAAATATGAGCTGGACTTGCATTTAGCTCTCTGGAGATACCATTTTTAAGTTCACCATGGCATCATTGCTCTTCTAAAGCACTTCTTTTAAACTTCCCACTCAGATTGAACTGTTTTATCCTGTGATGTTTTGGTTGACTGAGAAGCTTTTTCTTGAACTGTATTTTCAAATATGAATGCACCCAGAGACCTGATGCCCAGTGACCAGTTTCTCTGGGGTGTGCAGGGACTGCCCGTCCCTTCTGGCCTCAGGAGAAGGGCCAATGTGGCAGCATCTGTTTCAAGGCGAGACAGGACTTCATTGAAGGCTGTTGGGAAGGGTCATGCAAGGTTCAGGAGCCTGTCACTCTGATTTCTGTCATCCTGCTTCTTTTGAGCATAACAGACTGTTTTCTAAACACTGAACTATCAGTCGCAGTACTTTTTATTTACCACGATTCATCAGCATGTCTTGAAGCTGTGCTGAAAAACTACAAAGAGTGCTGTCCTAGCTGTGCTGTCATTACGATTTATTACATTTTTCTGACTTAAAATTTACTGCCCAAGCTGACCATTTTATTATGATTGCTAGACTGGAGTTTCCCCACATGAGTTGTGGTGCAGTGTGTTTAAAAAGGTTTATTAGCTGCTGTGAAGATTGTGAATGGTGGGGTTTGTGGATTGATGAAAGTTTCAAACGGGCATAAATTTTATGAAGTCAAGAAACCCAGGGAAACAACTATTTGATGACGTCTCGTCTTATAATTTGGCACTTTGTGGTAAAACACAGTGTTATGATACACAGCTCGTTTGATAAATTTGAACTGCCACAGATTCTGGATTTGTTAAAATGAATAAATTGTAATTTGCACTTTTATTAAAATATATGGGACTTAACAAGTAGGTATGGCTTTAAATCTTATTTTTGAAGTTCCGAAAGACAGTGTTGATGTATGTATACCATAAATTAAAGAAATCTTCTGGATATACGCCTGACGAGGTGTTCACCATATGGTCTTGAGCTCTGATGTGTTTGTTAAGTCAAAGCAAAATAGCCAAGTTGGAATTACCTGTTTGTTTAAGCATGTGGCCTCTTCCAGAGATAGCCTGCTGAAGGCAGATGGACAAATTAATGTTGCTGCAAGACTTATCTTCTCCTCAAACACAGAGTTCTGCAGCTTTTCGTGCTTTACATTCACACTTTCAGTGGCACATTTTTGCTAAGTGGTTACTCTGTCTGGTTTCAGTTGGGACGAGAGCAGCTCCATTAGCAGTGGACTCAGCGATGGTGATGGCGATGGCTCGGAGAATCTCAGTTCAGAGGAATTCAATGCCAGCTCGTCTCTCAACTCCCTCCCAAACACACCCTTGGGATCAAGGCGCAACTCCTCTGTTATGGTTAGTGAAATACTGTACCGGCCTGTAATACAGCATGTGGCATGTGTTCTTTCCCACAGCTTATTTTGTTTGTAGCAAAAGATTGCTAAAGATTGCAGCTTAGTTCTTTACTGAAACCATTTCCAAAGCCACACCATGTGATTTAGTTTGTTGTGTGTTAAAGGCAATCCTTTGCTTTGGCAGAGGCCACAAAAGCCACTACAGAGCTTACCTTGTCACGGTACACACAGCTCTCTCCTGCTAGTCAGAAAAAATGCATGTGGCGGGAGCGTTCCTCCACTCATGAATATTTTGGGGCTTCACTGTGCAATCATCATCATCATCATCATCTTGCAGAGTTGCTAGAGTTTTCAAATGCGTCTAGTTAAGGATTCACTGCATCTATCACACAGCAGAAGTTCACTAGCTGAATTAGGTGACCCTGGCTGAAGAACCAGAATTTGAGTACCTAGTGTAATTGTGACTGTCACCATCGAAGGAATTCCAGTTCTTCCACTATTACTGCACTTCCACCTTACTGCTTCCCAAGGCTTTACTTATAATGCTTTTCCCAAAGGAAGGCGGCTGTGTTGATCCTATGCCCTGCCAAAGAGCAACCTGTAGTTAGTCCAGGACTGCTTATTTACTTGTATACTTGCCTTCATATCTGAAGGCCTGGGAGATAGTTGTCTCTCCACATAACACTGTGCAAAATGAATGCAAAATATTAAGTTATGAAATTTTTATCAGCTCTTTTATTGATGTTTGTGAAGAAAAACCTATCAGGTGCCATGTAAGTATTCCATTCCTAAAGGATGTTCTGTTAAATTTGAAAAGAAATGAGCATCAAATTTGATTTGGTTAAGTGGCCGCACATTCTACCTTTTTCATAGGTAAATGTTGTGCTTTTACTTACTTAGAAATTGGTCTCTTGGAAGAAATAAACACTAGAGCTACTCAATGTGCCATCTGTCGCTCTATAACAGGATAATATGGTGCCAAAAAACAGCATGCCCAATTTTGCCCTCCGTGCTACCTCCTCGGTGCACCACATGATTTTTCTATTGTTGTGTAGCAGTTTTTTATCTACTATATAGCCCTAAATTACAAAAATAATGCTCTAGCTGTCCTCTGCTGTAATATTTTCTTTTTTACTGTTTAATGTGTTGATCTAACTCTTAAAGTGTTAAATCCTTGGACATGTTTTTGTTCTTTCTTTTGTCTCTGTGGGTTTTTTTTTTTTTTTATCCCCTTGGGACGTATCAGTTTATCTCTCCCTCCTTCCCACTGGAATGCAGCTCAGATGGGATAAAGATTACAGAGAACAGTCAATTCCATAGATAACACAAACCATGTCTGATGGTTGCCCACATTGTGTCCTTCCTCTCTCTACAGCTCCGCACTGATGCAGAGAAGCGCTCTCTGGTGGAAAGTGGACTTTCTTGGTACAGTGAGGATGGCAAAAGCACCCATAAGCTTGGTAGCTCCAGCTTTGACTCAGGAAGTCTCAAGACAGAGGCACCAAGCAAGTGGAGAAAGAAGCCTCCAAGTCTTAGTGAAGATTTTGGCGGTAAAGGGGAACTGAAGAAGCCTCAAAGTTTGGGTCAACCAGGAAGTTTCAAGAAAAGCAGAAATCCTCCTGTGGGTGTGACCTCCCCCATCACCCATACCTCCCAGAGTATGCTCAAAGTCGCAGGTGACATTTTCTTTTTAAAAACTTTTTTTTTTACTTTGCATCTGCGTGTATTTTATCCCTAACCATTATTTCTTCTGCTCGTCTCATGTAGTAACTTGGTGTGTGGCCAATGTTCTTAAATGTTTATAGCTTTAACACTTATACAGTCTATTATCTCACTTTTATGTGGAGTCCAGCAGTCCATAGCAGTTTATACAACAGTTGATGTGAGTTTGGTAACAAAATAAATACAGAAGTTTACTCCTAAATGTAAGCTAGGCTATGATTCATACATACGTTTAAATTCATTTCACTTAAATAAAGAAAGTATTGCAGTTTCAGTTCCAGACCTTCTATTATCTTAAAGCAAAGTGTGTTACTCTACATGTCTGCAGAGGCACTGCCTTCCGTCTGCAGCAGCTTTTTAAGTGTCCTCTAATCCCTAACAAAACAAGCCATGATTAAATAATAGCTTAGATTTGAGTTCCAGTAAGAACATTTGGCTGGCCTGCTTTTCATTTTAATTTCCTCAACCTAATTTTAGCTTTAAAAATAGTAAGTCGTTAAAATTATATCCAGTTCTGTGTAATTTGGCTGCAGGTTGAAGGTGGAAAAAAGTTCTCTTGGCTGTTGTATTTTAAACCGTATACTATATTTGACAATGACTCCATAAGTTAGCTGTTTTTCTATCTGCTTTCATGAATGTACTGTAACCTGAACTTTAGCTACTTTAATGCTAAAGTTAAAAAAAAAAAAAAAAAAAAGTAAGTAGAAAAAAATATCGGGGTTTGACTCTTTTTTTGTCCAATATACCCTCTTAAAAATGATTTACTTCCATTTGTCTTAGATGAACAAATAAATTTAGTTGGTTAATTCACTACTATAGGCTTTAAAATATTGTTAAAACTTTACTTTCCGTCGTTTTAAATAAAAGTTTTTTTGTGAGTCACTCTAAACATCAAGGAACACATAAAGGTTCTTTTAGTGCAGACAGATGTGTTTTGTTTTATCTCATCAGTAATAGCAAAAATGGCATGCATTTCTACTCTCATGTGGTTTGCTAGCCCATAAATATCCCTCAACAAATAACCACCCATTTATTTATTTGAATACTTTCTTCTGACAGGGTGTGATTATATTAAGAGGAAGGCTATGGTCACTGTGGCTGAAAGATAAATAGAACTAATCACATTCCCCCAAATTCCTGCTGCTTTTATAAGTATTTAAGTTATTTAAGTTTTTAATGTCAATGTAATATGTTTTTTTCTTTCTGTCTGTCTAACTAGCACCAAAAAGTGAGAAGCCACTGGACAAATCCAAGATTTCCATCAGAACTGCTGGTCTGCAGCGTTCCCGTTCAGATGCTGGCAGAGATCATCATGGAGAGCACCGCAAGCCCCCTTCAGGTCTAGTTAAACCCACTGCTGGAACCTCCTTTGGCTACAAGAAACCACCAACAGCAACTGGTACAGCAACCGTCATGACAGCAGGGGGTGCCACCATCTCTAGTGGCTCTGCTACTGTGGGAAAAACCCCCAAGTCATCTGGCATCCCTGTGAAACCTGTAGGAGGAGGAATACCCTCGGGTAGAAAGAACAGTTTTGATGCCAGCAGTGAGCAGAGCTTCCTGGGGCCAAACGCCCGAAACAGCATTCAGTACCGCAGCCTGCCCCGACCGGCCAAATCAAGCACACTTAGTGTGATTGGGCGCCCCACAACTCGCCCTGTCAGCAGTACAATTGACTCTAGTCTGCTGTCCTTGAAACCTGTACCCATAACTTCTTCAGGCCCCAGGGTTAAAGAACCAAGTAGCTCCAGCATTAAAATAACTAATCGAACAAGTACTGGCCCAGTAAACCAGACAGACCGAGAGAAAGAAAAGGAAAGGGCCAAAGCTAAGGCTGTGGTTGCAGACATCGACTGTGCTTCGCTAAAAGGAGAACACGCACCATCCGAATCAACAGGAGAGTCTTCCGTGAAACTGCATGGCCTGAGACGAACTAGCAGCAGCAAATACCCCGAACTGTCATCACCCACCATACCAAGGTTTGTCATTTTATTGATGTTCTGAGGGTTTTTATTTTCATTTTAGTTCAATTCAGTTTTATTTATATAGTGGCAAATCGCAACAACAGATGCTTCAATGCACTTTATACCGTAAGGTAAAGACCCTACAGAAATACAAAGAAAACTGAGAAAACCCCAACAATCATATAACACCCAGTGAGCAAGAACTGTGGTGACAGTGGAAGGTGAAACTCCCTTTTCACAGGAAGAAACCTCCAGCAGAACCATACAGAGACATGCAGTAGAAGAGAGCCAACGATTAATAATAACGAATAATTCAATGCAGAGAGGTGTATAAACACATGAGCGAAAAAGGTGACTGAAGAAGAAATACTCAGTGCATCAAGGGAATCCCCCAGCAGCCTACAACTATTGCAGGGTAACTAAGGGGGGCTTCAGTGTCACCTGGTCCAGCTCTAACAATATGCTTTATCAAAAAGGAAAATTTCAAATCTAATCTTAAAAGTAGAGAAGGGTGTCTGTCGCGCCAACCCAAACTGTAAGCTGGTTCCACAGAAGAGGGGCCCGAAGGCTGAATACTCTGCCTCCCATTCTACTTTTAAATACTCTAGGAACAAGTAAGCCCGCACTCTGAGAGCGAAGTGCTCTAATAGGGTGATATGGTACTACAAAGTCATTAAGATAAGATGGGAGCTGATTATTCAAGACCTTGTATGTGAGGAGCAGGATTTTGAATTCAATTCTGGATTTAACAGGGAGCCAATGAAGGGAAGCCAATACAGGAGAAATCTGCTCTCTCTTTCTAGTCCCTGTCAGTATTCTTACTGCAGCATTTTAGATCTGCTGAAGGCTTTACAGGGAGTTTTTTCAACATCCTGGTAATAACTAATTGGAGTAGTCCAGCCTCGAAGTAATAAATGCATGAACTAGTTTTTCAGCATCACTCTGTGAAAGAATGTTTCTAATATTAGAGATATTACGCAAGTGGAAGAAAACAGTCCTAAATATTAGTTTAATATGTGCATCGAAGGACATATCCTGGTCAAAAATGACTCAGAGATTCCTCACAGTGTTACTGGAGGCCAGGGTAATGGCATCTAGAGTAAGCATCTGGCTAGAAATCAGATTTCTAAGACTTTTAGGGCCAAGTACAATAACCTCAGTTTTATCTGAATTTATGTCTTTAAGACATCCCTGCAGTTTAACTAATTGGTGTGTGTTATCTGGGTTCATGGATAGATAAAGTTGTGTGTCGTCTGCATAGTAGTGAAAATGTATGCTAAGTCCATAATTAGCCTTAGTTTGTGAATAAAACTCTCTATTTACATGAACAAATTGGAGTCTGTTAGGTAGATACAATTCAAACCACTTCATCCCACTACCTTTAATACCTACAGCATGCTCTAATTGCTGTAATAAAATGTTTATGGTCAGTAGTATCAAAATCTGCACTGAGGTCTAGCAGGACAAGCACATGGAAGGGGGAGTGAATAGAGCTAGGGAAAAAAAAGGCAACATTGAATTAAAAAAAAAAAAATTTGGGCAAAAGGCTTTAAAATAAACTGCATTCAATACTTAACAGGTTTTAAAATGTTCAGTTTCCTTTTTCATCATCATGTCTTTCATGCTTCAATCCTAGGATGCTGAACACTAAGTCTCTAGGTCGTCCTCCTAGCTTGGCTCACCTGGACAAGGTCAACTCAAACAGTCTTGACTCCTGTGTGACAATACAGGACCTTCCACCCAAAGTGCCCCCATACTCCAAGCTCCAAGACTTGGCTAGTTCCCACACGGCCACCCGCCTAACCCCTAGCCCAGCGCCAGTCCTTCATATTGATTCACCCAGCCCTTACGCAAGTGAAAGCCTGAGTGGATCGCCGATACTCTACCCCAAACTGTCAGGCATGCACCGCAGCTTGGAGTCCCTGCCCCTCCAGATGAGTGTGCCTGCAAGTGCAAGGTTTGTTACAACAAACACCCGTGATAAAGAAGAGAGGAGTACAGGAACCTGGGGGGCTGGGAGTAGGACGTCCCTCACCCTCTCAGACAGGCAAGTGTCTGAAATATGTAATGTAAACTGTGTCAAAACTGATATGTTTGGGGGAAAAAAGGGGTTATGCAGTTTTAATGTCATCAGTGTATGTTGTTAGAGAGTTTCTGCTAAAGAGTAACTCTAAACAGACAATTGGTTTTGTCTCCTTAGAGGAGAAAAAAATGCTTAATACTTCTGCAACTAATTTGAAAAAGCATCAAAGTTTAAAAAACAAACCCTCAAAAAATTGAAGCAAAACCTTGGACCAAAAAACTTTTTTATTTTTCATTTTGCTATCATTCAGGGATTCCTAATTCAATTGGCAATACAAGAAATGCTCATTGCACAAGAATTCAGTCATAAAAATGTCCACATGTCTTTTCATTAGAACAATCACAAGACTTTGCATTTATCCTACGAGCAGCTAAGGATGAAGCCCAGCTAAGATGAAGTTTCTGTGTGATGGTTTGGCTATACATTTCTGGGCAGCTGACACTCATTTCACTCATATTATATGTGCCTTTTTCTGGGAAAGGAGAGTCCACGGTCTCATTTTGAAGATGAAGAGCTGCATCTATCACAAAATTTCTCTTTATTGAGATGGAGATAGTCCAGATACTTTCCTGCCAAAGGAATGTATGTTTAGGCAGACCCAGGCCATGTTTTCTGAAAATTGTGTTTTTACTCTTTTCTTTACAGCTTGCAAACAGATCGGAATACCTTGCCAAAGAAAGGCTTAGAGTATGTCAAAACACTTATTGTCAAATTGTCTATTTAAAATCATGCACTATGCTGCATCTTCAAGTAAATAACCTTTCTTTTGCAGACGCTATGGCTCAAACCTATCAGAGAGTGAAGAAAGTAAGCCAGGAAGACGGCACTCCCACAACATAGTCAGCATGACAGAGAGTGATAGCCCCCCTCAGTGGCCTTCTCCTACCCGCGCCCTGCACCCATTATCCAATAAGATTCCTCTCACCAATGTGGGTGAGTTTATGTGTTCCATTTTGGCTGGCTAACAAGTTTTAAAAGCCCTCACTTTTTGAGCTTTAACATTAAGGGCTAATCTTTGATTAGCGATGCTTCTTTTTGTTGAGCTTTGAGAGGACAGGGCTATGGAGCTCGTGCTGAGAGAAAAACTTTTACAGTTGAGCAGGGTTTGCACAAGTTGTCAGTAATGCATTCTGTATTGTGAGTGAAAAAGTATTGGCCAGATGTTTTAAAATAGATTTTTTGAAAATCTGAATTGAATTATGCCATATGAACAACTACTTAAACTTGAGTTTAGGTTCAAAATATGCTGGAGATGAATGCAACAGGGGTCGAGTGAGGCTATATATATTGCTGTTGTGTCAGTGTTGCTTTACACTTAGTCATCAGAATGAGAGTGCTATACTGTACCAAGGTGTAGGACTGTTTTGTATGCATATATGTATCTGTGTGGAGCACTGAACCATACCAACTATCTGTTATGATAGTTGCCCCAATTTCCAGTGGCACCCCAAGGATATCGCGGTCCAACAGCATAGGCCCCCCAAGTGATTCTGCCTGCGATCTCTATGGATCCTCCCCTCTGGGCAGCAGTATGTCCCTGGTTGACCGTCCAAAAAGCATGATGCGGTCTGGGTCTTTCCGTGAACCAGGAGAGGATGGTGAGTCTGTTTGACTCACTTCCCTGCAGGGGAGCTTTCCAATATGACCTCAAATGAAACAAAGCTGTCTACTCATACTGCACACAATCTGTCTATCTGCAATCTAAGCAGAATGTTAGACTCGTTTAAGGGCATAATCTGTGGTGAAAATATATACAAAACAGCAACATTTTAATCCTGCTACAACTCTTTGATAATTTACAGACATTTTAATACAGAGTCCAACATTAGGATACCCCTAACTTCAGTTTCTTAATGAATTGGTTTGTTTTTACACATTTAAGTATTTTTTTAATTACAGAAATCTGAATGAATTTTAAACAGGATATGCTTTATTTTTAACTGTATGAAGTCAGCTAAGTCACATACTGTTTTATAATGTTATAGAATATTGAATAGGATTTGAGGGAGCCTTTGGTATATTAAAAAATATTTAATTTCTAGATTCTTTAGTCATTTATTTATCATTTTGGTCTATGATTATTTCAACATTTCTTTGTTACTTTGCAAATTAAAGCTGCCTTCTGTGAAACTAAATTTTAATATTAAGCTTACAACTCTACCTTGTGTTTTCAGTGCATGGCTCTGTGCTGTCTTTGGCATCTAATGCTTCATCCAACCATTCCTCAGTGAGTATTTACGGTCTCTTTTTTGTAGCATAGGAAATGTTTTACTTTTAATCTTGTAGCATTGTACTTCCTCTTTATGTCTACAAATCATCCAGGAGGCTGTTTTTTAAAAGTATTTCCTGTGTAGGATAAGGGTGAATTTCTCATTAGGAGACCAGCTTCCATAACTACAAGTTATCAACTGGTTTGACATGGGAAAGTTCTTGTATGCATTTATGAAACTGTCCAGCTGATTCCTAAGCCTCTTCATGAGCTGGTATCGGGGTAGTGATAACTATTCTGAGTTATATTTGTTTTGATGACTAGTTTTAATGACTGCCCGTGAACTGAATCCTCTACACTATCCCTCTTACTTTCGCCATGCTTTCTTAAGAATGAGGAGAGGATACAAGGGGAGGTAAGGCAAACATGCCATACGTCTTCAGATCCCATTTTGCATTTGTACTCGCCGTCTGTCATTTCCTGTTGAAATGGGTTCTGTCATCAGATGGTGTCACTGGTGCTTCAGAAAGTCTGAGATTATATCTCAGAAGCTCATAACTCAGTTCATTCAGTTCATTTAGTTTTATCTTTAATATTTTGTGTTCTTTAACAATACATTCTAACATTTCATAAAGACAGCCAGTTCTCATTAAATTCTGAGTGCATGAGAAATAAGTTGAAAAGAGACTTTCATCCAATTTCTGTTGGTTTAGAGTATATTTCTGGATTATTTTGATTGCTGTGGTGGAGCATTAACCTTCATGTTACATTGTTTATACATTCTTTGATTTAACCAAACAAAGCTATGCATTTAACACATTCCATTACTGCATTATCATTATCAAAGTTTGTGTTAACATCTTCATCAGCTCTGGTTTTATGTCTGAGGTATTGTGTATGGTGCTGTGGTCATACTGTTCAAACTTGATTTACTATTTGTCTACAGCAAATCCGCAAGTTGAGACGGGAGCTGGAATCCTCCCAGGAAAAGGTTGCCAACTTAACCGTGCAGCTTTCTGCCAATGTACGTAAGCCTTACCCCTACCTCCTGTATCTCTCCACCCTCGTTTTCTGTCTGTTTTCCAAAGTTAATCTGATAATAACTTGGCTACATAACAGGTATTCTCTCAAAGTGCTCAACCACAAATGTAAATTCCACTTGATTTAAGTCATTGAACTTTTGTCCCATAACCAACTAAAAGCAGGTGTACCCGCAGTTTTGTGAGGCTTATCTGGGTGTGTAAATCTTTGCTAATCTAAGAAAATAAAAAAAACTACATTAGTTAACTTTAATGTAGTCTAACTGTAACCCTGGCATCTACTTAAACAGCATGCTGGACACAGAACCTAAGATTTACCCCTCTAATTGCACTTAGGCCGAATTACGTCTTCTCTCTCTATAACTACTTTCCCCCCGCATTTATTAAAATCTGTATCCTCTTAAACAAAATCATGTAACCCTACACCCGGCTACTCGCTTGTAACTTTGTTTCTACCAGCTTTCCCATCCCAGCTACTTTTAATTATCTTATTGTACAGCTTGTGACCCTTTAATCTGCAGTTTCTGATGCAGTAGACAACATTCTTCTTTTGCACATGCACTAACAGGCTTTGCTGTTGACTAATCTGGATGTTTTGATGTATGTATGGGGAACTAAGTGTGTTTGTTGGTCTGTCCGTATGTTTTTGTAAGAGGTTTTCGCTCTCCTAACACCATTATCCCTCTTTTTTACAACCTGGGCTGCATTGACTGCTGGACTCACTGCTGCCCTCTGCCTGCCTCCCACTGTCCTGTACCTCTGGATGCTGTGTGTAGCAGCTAGGCCAGGTTTGTTAGTTACTTTCAGAGCACCCTGTTTCACTCTCTTGTGACATCTGACATGGTGGTCTTGTGTTGTGGTGTGGCGTAAGCCTTCCGATTTGAATGCTAATTTTCATTTTAAATAGAGCTACAACTAACAGTTACATTCATTATTTAATATAAAACAGCTGATCTAAAAAAATGTTGCAGCACAGTTTTCTGAGGCGTCTCTTTGTATAGTTTAACTTTGACTTATTTTTTACTTTTAGGTTTTAGTTTTGTGGCTGACATGAGTTTTACTGGAACGTCTTTCCGGTAGTGTAACATATTAGGTTTGCTGAAGGTCTGCTGCTCTTAGTGACAATTCAGTAGCTGACTGCTCTTTATTTAGGTGGTTAGGATAGCTTTAAAAGCTTCTGAGGAGGTCAGCAGCAAACCTAATGATGAGTCAAGCAGTATGAGACAAAAAATGTATTTTTGGTAGCTCTAAATGTATACCAGAGGGTAGTAACAAGTGGACTTTTGGACATGGAAGATATTCTAAAACAACTGAAAAAATAAGTCTGCAAAAAGATCCTTGTAGAAACTATTTATTGTAAAACAAAGAAAAACTCACATGTACCTGTTAACTAATTAAATGTGATTTTGTTATCCATGGCTTTTGAGGTTAACAACCTTTGTCCCATAGTGCAACATCCCCTTGAACATTACCACCATTACCATAATGTCCTTTTTTACCTCTGACATCATCCGCAGCTGTTGACTCTTCCATCCCTTCTATCCTCTCCCAGCAGATGAAGAAAGCTATTTGTTCGACGTGGTGTGAGTGTGTGAGGCTGCAAATCGATTTGTTTCAGCTGGTGACTCATACCTGTCTGCTGCCTCACCATCCTTCACACACAGACACACACTCTCTCTTTGTAGCCTTTTAACTCTGTGTCTTTCTCTCATAGGCTAATCTGGTCGCAGCATTTGAACAAAGTCTGGCCCTGATGACAGCACGCCTGCAGACACTGTCTGTCTCCTCAGATCAAAAGGTATTTTGGCGATATTACATCGATGATTGAATACTATAACGGTAGCGAAGTCTGTGCCAGTCTCCATTTATTTACATGAGGAAATTTGATGAGAAAAGTAGTTAACACTAGAAACACGCCATAAACAATCTCTTACATGACAGCTAAAAGCAGACAGAAATTACTACATAATCAGCAAATAAATTCCAGTGATGTTAATCATAAACTATGCACTCTGCTCATTAGGTTAGTTTTGTGAGTGAAAAAGAGACCATAGTTCCATAGTTGTCATGAAAATGAGATGCGAGTCATGATAGGATTTCGATGTTGTCACTCAACACAACCTGACATCCTTAGTGAAAGTGAAGAGGCATTCCACAGTCGTCGGTACAGAAAAATCTTGGCTCAGTTACTAACCCATCAACTAACATGACTACATACTGATGTTTCCTTAAGGACTCTGAGCTTACTGAATTGAAGGACACCATTGACATTCTGAAGGCCAAAAATACTGAAGCCCAGGAAATCATTCAGGGGGCCCTCAGTAATCCTGATGTCACACCCAAAGGTACAGACTGCGCTTTATGATATACAGTAGGATTTTGACTGTCATATACTTCTGTCTCCTTGTTCAACTCTTCTATTTTCTTTTGGGTATTCAGAGCTGCAGATCAACCGCCAGAACTCCTCAGAAAGCCTCTCCAGTCTTACCAGCACCACCAGCCACTCGAGCATGGGCAGCCTCAAGGAGCAGGAGGCCAAGAAGAAGAAGAAGAAGAGCTGGGTGAGGAAACACTGGTCACTGACTAAATTTGTGCCTAAGAAGTTCACCAGGAGTCTTAATGTACCATCCTGTATGGCATCTGTGCAGGACAATATATGGCAGGAAAAACAAATACATTTCATCGTTTCATACAAATCATCAGGAAACGAGATGAAAGTAACAATATTGGTATCAATTTAGTGATTCCAAATTGATCAGACTGACCACATTCAGTGACTGTGTTGATAAAACTGGGTCGTTTTGTTCTTTTTGTCTTACATATAACATCTGAAATGTATGGTGGAGCTATAGAATTATAATTGCTTTTAATTGTGATTATAACAATACAGCTCAATGGTTAAATGGATGAATATTTTAAATGAATGAACATGTCTTGCTTCCTTTTCTTGTTGTGTCTTGAAAAAGTCAGTTGTTGTCCTACTTTACGCTCCTGCTTGTGTGTGTGTGATTCGCCTCCTGTCTTGTTCCATCTTTCGTATTAAATATGACTCTGGTCTCTCCCTCATGCTGCCCCGCTTTTTTATTTTAGGTCTTTGAGGTGAGTGATGTTGCTACAGTAAATAAAACTCAAACCTTTTCCACTCCAGCCTGCATGTGCTTTGAGTCATACTTCCTAAATGTTGGGAAATGTTCTGTCATCCCTTTTTTTGTTTGTCTGTTTTTCAAACATACACAGTTACTGTATGATTTAATCATGCTTTATTATTAAATGTTTATTATTAAATTTATTGTCTTGTGGACTTCAAACTGCTGTTACAATTTTCAGGAACTGAAAACCCCAACATACTAAATGAGTTTTATTAAACTAGTTTGCTGTAAATCTAACATTTCACCAACTTTTTTTTGTTTGGAAATTTATATTTGCCTACTTTTTGTTTAAAAAAAGCCACATTCTGTGAACTCTCAGGTCATCACAATCACTTTTTAAGAATTTCTTTTCAGCTGTCTTTTGCTTTTATTCTTGTTTTTTTCCCAGGCTTGTTATTTATTACATCTCAATTTCATGTATTCTCCCAACAGTTACGCAGCTCATTCAACAAGGCTTTTAGTAAGAAGGGCTCAAAGCCAACTGGGCCATATGCTGACATTGAAGAGATTGCCACCCCAGAATCCTCAGCACCTTCCTCCCCCAAAATCCACCATGATGGAGATAACCCTCCGGTGTCAATGAAATCCTCAGCCTCAGCATCATCTTCAAGGTACCATACAAGGATCTTTATCATTGTTCTATTTATATGCATATCAAATAAGGAATTGAATCACAATATAAATAAATACAAACTTCTCGTAGATGTGAAAACAGAATATCACAGAACTATGTAAAATTGTTATTTTCCTGTCATTCCTCTGATCCCTGCTACAGTACCATAATGATAATTTTCCCATAATTTCATTGTCACCAGACTCTCTGAAGGGAGTGAGGCAGGTGATGATAAGGTTGTAACAGACCTGCGCACAGAACTGTGGGAGAAGGAGCGTAAACTGACAGACATCCGCCTCGAGGCTCTGAGTTCAGCCCATCAGCTGGAGCACCTGCAGGAGGCCATGAACAACATGCAGGTATATATAATTTTGTCTTTTGTTTGTTTCATAAAAAGTGCATTTCATTTTCCAGCCGGATGTTTATTTTATGAAGATTTTTGTCTAGACCAGTTGATTTGCTTTTGTAAAAATCTTACCCTTTAGTGTTTTGTATTTTGCAATTGGTAAACAGTGCAGTGATCGGTAATTTTTTATTTATTTATTTATTTTTAAATAGAGGACAATCGAAAACCTGAAGGCTGAGAACGACCATCTGAAGACAGGTACTTTGTCTCCCTGTCCATCTCCTGGACCCTCCAGCTCTGTTTCCCAGTCCTCAGGTCTCACTGCTCTGGGAAGCTCATCACCCCGACAGTCAGTAGCCATGCACGTGCCTAAAAGCTACAGCAGAGGGCTGAGTGAGGGGAGCAGCTCAGGTACAGCTCCGTCTTTGACATTTATATTTATAGGAGTAAGAATGCAACAATGAGTCCCATAACTGGGTAAAAAAACAAAACAGAACAGTGAAAATAAGCATGTTTATCTGAATGATAAAAAGAACTTCTCAACCGAATTTATTTGAAGAAAAAATAATTTAATGTAATTCAGTATCACTGAAATCATTGGATTTTCTAGAATCCCTATAATTGCCTCATGCCATTATTTAGAATCTATATGCCCAGAGATTAAATGTCTGATAACAATAAAAATTAAAGTTACAGTGTCAAGGAAGTCAAAATCCATTACTTGTTTCCTTGGTCATTTAATACATGGTGATGTAAAAATCCATGCTTTTGTTCTGAAGTCTATAAAATATGATCTTTTAAAATTACAGTTCAGTAGATACAGAATATAATGCAAAATTAACACTGCTTGTTTTCAACTTTCAACTTGTGCCTCATTAGCTTTCTTTTTTCTGTTTATACACTCTTTGATTTACTGCTTAGCAGACATCCACACTGCAGATTCTCTCAGCCTTTCCTCACAGAGAGATGACCATCGTGTCAGGGTCGTGGTTTGTGTTGCGGATCTACGTGTCTTTAAAGATGTATGTTTTCGTAAATTTGCTTTTTCTAAATCCTTCCTTTCCTCTTAAATTGCCTCTGCCATCTGTGAATCACCTATTAACTTCACTTTGTGTCAACAGGAGGTTAAACAGCAGGATTTCTTTGTCGGCACTGTCAGAGTGAATGGCAGGATGGATTGGGTGATGCTTGACTCAGCTGTCAGCCAGGCTTTTAAGGTGAGAAATCCTCACTCACTGCAACCTGTTAAAAAGCTGAATGCAAATTTGAAGCATGCTTACAATTACAATTCAGCTGTCACATTAACTTTAGCATCAAGAGGAGCATCAGGAGCGCTGTTCAGAGGTGTAAAGTAAGACACAGAAAACATACATACCAGTGCTTCTGAAAATGGTATTTAATTCAAAAACTCATATCTTCTACATTCACATAAAGTGAAATATTTAAAGCCATTTCTCTTTTAATTTTGATGACTCTGGCTTAGAGCTCATTAAAATTAGAAATCCAGTGTCTTAAGTTATTATGATTTTCCCAAGATCAATCAAAAAGAGTTTATAGTAGAGAAACGTTCAACATCTGTAGTATCCTCATCATGGACCAGCAACCACCATTAAAACCAGCAGATGATATGGCACCCCTAATCATTATAGACTGTGGAAATTTCGAACTGGACTTCAAACTTCTTGGATTCTCTACCTCTCTACTCTTCCTGCAGTCTCTTGGGACTTGATTTTTAAAATGTAAACAGTAGACAGTAAATCTTTGAAATGTAAAGTTTACAGTCATCTAAAAAAATGAGACTTTGTACCATTGAGCAACAGTCAGGTCCAGCTGTAGTTCTAGCACTTTGCTGAAGATATCTGTATCTTAAACTAACCTCACTTCACTCCTTGTGAATCTCTTCCAAGTTCTTGAATTGACTTTTTCAACAGTCCTCTCAAGACTGAGGACATCCTTGATGGTTGCACACCCTTTCCTACCACCCTTTTCCCTTCCAGTCAACTTTCCATTAGTATGCTTCAGTACAGCCTCTGAAGACAGTCAGCCTTTTAGCAATAACTTTCGCTAGGTTACTCTCCTTGTGGGAAATGTCAGTGATCATCGTCTGGACAACTGTCAAGTCGGTAGTCTTCTGCATGATTGTGATTGCATATACTGAACTGACAGGTACACAGTATTCATACCATTTTAATAGTACTTTACTTAAACTTAAATTGAAATATTCGAATATTTTGAGTTATTTTTTTATGGAAGGAACTTTAGGGTTTAACTATCAAAACGAATATTGAAAATTTAATATATGATAAACTAAATGGAAATTACAAACTTTTTCATAATTCTAGTTTTTGAGCTGCATCTGTAAACTTAAAATAACTTTCTGATTTTGTTACGAGGGTAATGGGCTTGAAAGATCATTCATTTTATTTGTGTGGTGGTAATAAAACCAAATGTGTTGTGTGGAGGAATAGCTCTAAAACTATTTTTTTGTTATACTGTACATATTTTTCTTTTTCTTCTTGTAAGGAGTTTTCTTTACTTAGTTTTACTCAGTTCTGCTTTTCTTTACTTTTTCTTCCAGGTATATATAGCCAAGGTGGACCCTACCTCCAGTCTGGGACTGTCTACAGATTCCATCTACAGTTACAGTATGGGCCACATTAAGAGAGTGCTGGGAGGAGAAGCTCCTGAGACACAACCCTCTCGCTGCATGTCACGAGGCCCCAGTAGCATCACAGTGGCACTGAAAGGTTTGCAGAAAATGTATAACTTCTAAAGTGCTACTAAATTTAAGATGTTTTATTCACAGAATTAGAAGTAAATTCATTCAGATTAGTATTGAAACGTAAAGTTTGGAATTCAACATTCAAATTTCCTAATTCACAATGATTTTTGTATGAGGCTTTTTTTTTTTTTTTAGCTTGAGCCGACTTCTCTACAATCATTTGTGGTCAAAACCAATGAACTGCACTGTTCTGATCCTCGGTCAAAGCAGCTGATGAGGTCATTATTTCTCCCCAAACGCTATTTTATTAAAATAATTATTTTTGACAGTTGTGACCTGAAACACTACACTTCATGTTATCCATATGTCTGTCCGATTCAAACACTGAATTATATTTAAGGAAGAACTAATTAGAATTTAATGGTCAAAAGTGTTTGTTTGTTTTACCCCACAAAAATGATTTTTGGCCTTGATGCAAGAATTCAAATGCATTCCTATGTATATTATAACAAAGTTCAACAAATATCAATACAATAAAATTATGTGATTTATATCTAGAAGGTCAAAGGTCATGTCTAAACAGATATAGATGTAAACAACAACGTGACCTGCTGTCAGAGGCTCACTTAGCGTTATCACTAGGATTATATATTTGAGGTATAAGCATTTACCCTTTGGCACTGTTTTGTTTTGTTGAGTTGCACACATGTTGAGCCCATCAGTGATTCTAAACCAGAGTGATGATTGGTGGGAACAGTCATGGTTCTGGTTTGGTGGTTGACCCCGCTCCACCTTCGCATGCAGGAATGCGAGGAGCCAAGTGCTCGGAGAGCTGGGAAAGCAGCGGCAGCCCAGACAGGGCTCTGAGTAACATGATCTCAGGGCAGTCAGGCCCAGCTGGTTGACCAGCGTCAGACACATGGGCCCCATAGATGTTAAGGAAGATTGCACTTCTGCAGGCTGGGGGATGGGGGTGCAAAGACTTCCTACACTTGATGCAGAACTATTTTTAGAGTGAAATGCTTGAGCTCTGTGCTGATTATGAAGGACATGCAAAGTAATATAAATCTATTTTCACAACATCTTCTGACTGAAGCCAGTCCAGTTTGCAATGTGTATTTTTTCTGGTATAGATATTAACAGAATTCCAATCAAGCATTTAAATATTATGTATCAAACTGCACTTTATCACCATCGCTGATACATCCAATGTAATTAGCAGATAGTCATCAACTTTGTTTATTAGAGCAGTTGATCATGCAAGTCATTCTTTCTTTCCTTCACTATGCTCAGGTTTGAAGGAGAAGTGTGTGGACAGCCTGGTATTTGAAACTCTCATTCCCAAACCCATGATGCAGCACTACATAAGTCTTCTACTCAAACATCGTCGTCTGATCTTGTCTGGGCCGAGTGGCACTGGGAAGACGTACCTCGCTTCCCGGCTGGCTGAGTACCTGGTGGACCGCAGTGCTCGCGAAGTCACAGATGGCATTGTGGTCACTTTCAACATGCACCGCCAGTCATGCAAGGTAACAGAAACTGATGTGCCCTTAAAGATCCCCACAATTCTTCTTCCACAGACTGAGTTTGTCCAGTCTGCACCTGTATGATTTTACTTTTATCATTTTGTATTGCAATCTCTGTCTCTTTCTTTGTAGGATCTGCAGCTTTATCTTTCTAATTTAGCGAATCAAATAGACCGGGAAAGCGCAACGGAAATACCATTGGTGGTTATTCTGGATGATATTCATGATCCTGCTTCCATCAGTGAACTTGTCAATGGTGCTCTAACCTGCAAATATCACAAATGGTAAACTTCGTCTCCATGAATACAACTTGATAAACCATAGTTATGTAGGTGCTGAATGTGGCCTTAACTGTGCAATATTGTTTAGCCCTTACATTGTTGGAACAAGCAATCAGCCAGTGAAGATGATTGCAAACCATGGCCTGCATCTCAGCTTCAGGTTGGTTATAAATGACTATGTAACTAATATATAGCAATAACCTGTTGAAACTATTAATGCTGGTTGAAGAATTTTTGCATGCTTCATTCAATAATGCTGTCCCAGTACTATAAGTAAGAGGATAATGATAGGCTTCTAAAAGCCAAAAGACCAAAATAAAAAGACGTCTTTATAAATATTAACATTAATAGTAGTTTATAAAGAATAGCTCATTTCTATCATTTTAACATTAACTATAAACTACAATGTATCTAATGTTGGTGTAGCTTAAAGGTAAACCTTCTTAAATAATGAAATATGTTGTTAACAAACTATTAAGTCTAGCGTTGTGACATGCAATGCTTCTCATTGTCTCAGGATGGTGACCTTCTCCAATAATGTGGAGCCAGCCAATGGCTTCCTTGTGCGATACTTGCACAGGAAGTTGATGGAGTCCGAAGATGAGAGGAACTTGACCAATGAGGATCTAATCAGGGTGTTAGACTGGGTTCCCAAACTGTGGTATCATTTGCACACCTTCCTAGAGAAGCACAGCACATCGGATTTCCTCATAGGTATGAAGCACTTGAGACTTTAGGAATGAAGAAACAGGTTTAGTTTCGATGTGATAGTTGTTGCTGCATTCTCACTCTTCTTTCTGCTTTTTTCTCTTTAGGCCCTTGCTTTTTCTTATCCTGTCCAGTCACAGTGGATGAGTTTCGATCATGGTTCATTGATCTTTGGAACCACTCTATCATACCATACCTGCAAGAAGGGGCCAAGGATGGCATCAAGGTGAACCACTTTAATCATTTAAAGTGAAAACTTTTAATCAGCTTTTATTGATTAGGGCAGCCATAACAGCAAATAAAATAAGTAATTCTTGTTGAAATAAAACTTGGTCAAGATTAATTTGCAGTTTGATTATTCTCTGAAAGCACCATTGTATTTCCTTTCACAGGAAATGCTGTAGTCTAATTTTACTTTGGTGCTATGTTGTGACTCCTCAGGTCCATGGCCAAAAGGCAGTATGGGAGGACCCAGTGGAGTGGGTGAGGGGCACCCTGCCTTGGCCATCTGCCCAGCAGGACCAGGCAAAATTGTTCCACCTACCTCCTCCCAGCATCGGCTCCAGCAGCCCCTGCCAGCCAAGTGAGGAGAGGCCTCACAAAGAGACTCCGCCCAGCTCCATGGAAAATGATCCTCTGGTAATAGAGACAGTGTCCCAATACTTTCTATTATTTCTTAAACTGATCTGCAAACCAGAGAAGTTCTAATTTCCCAAATCTCTCTTTTGTTTTTTTATAGATGGCAATGCTTTTGAAACTTCAAGAGGCTGCCAATTTCATTGAATCACCAGACAAAGAAGACCCTAGCCTGCCTAAACTTTGAATACAAAGCTCACACCTAAACACTTAGCTCTCCAATTTTTTTGTTTTTGCTTACTGTACTGCAGTGTATGCAGTGCATATTCAGGAACAAATGGACCCTCAGAAATGGTTGTGGGGCTATTAAAAACCATCATTCCTGCAGGAGAAGTTTGAAAATATGACTTATTAAATCCAAATCATTTAACCCATTCAGTATTTTCAAAAAACTGTTAAATGAAAAGCTATGTTCTCTTACTTAATTATATATTTAAGAATCACTTCACATAAATCAGATATCTTTACCAGTATGGTAGCCCTCAGTACTTTTAGATTGGTGCTAGTGGATTGTTAAGAAGTCCATCAGCTCAGCACTTCAGCTTCAGGGGACTTCTGCAACAAAACACACGGTCAATCCTGTTTTATGCTCAAGGGCACCTTGAAGTGTTTGTCAAAAAGAGCCATTGGAAAAGAGTATGACAGCATCACAGATACCAGTCTTTCTTGCAAGGTTCTTTGGCACATATCTACTGTATCAGTCTTTGAAGGCCAAATCTTACATATATGCAATCCTGAACTCTACAGCCCGAGCAGGTGAAACTTATGATATGCCTTAAGACAAAGACATCAATGTCACCTCAACTTAAGCAGAATATACTGGTGCTTTTATCAATAACATCCTAAGACAGCCGCATCCTAAGCTGTTTCTTCAGCTTTCTATATTATATATTACAGTTCATCATGGTTACGTTTCACAGCAAAAAAAAAAAAGTCTGAACACTCCAAGTGGAATTTTCAAAATATATTTTTACTTTTTCCCATCTTCTTTATCATTTTCATAGTTTATGAGTTAAATCTGCTGTCATACTCTTTTGCATAAAACAGAACTTATTTATCAGTGATGTAAGTTCATCACTTTGTCGCTGCACACTTAATTTTGTTTTAGTCGCTACTTAAGTAGTGCCACCAATGTCGCCATATGTATCAGGTATTAGATACTTACTACACAGGGATGATATAACTTAACAAACAACCTCTAATGAAGACATAACGAGTAAATGTTATTTAAATCCAATTCAAGATTGTTTCTCTAGAACATTTATGTAGGAAAAGGCACATCTCTTTCAAGTCTTTCCCCAAACATTCAGACTAGTTACTGTGTATATTCTGTAAATACAGTCAGATTGCATTGCAGTTACTTTATCTACATTAGTTGGTGCAAATATCGAATATACTGAACCAAATACTGTACTTTAATCATGCATATTGACTGTCAAGTTAGGGTTTTAAGTTCAACTATGAATGTATAGAAAATACCTATACAGCAGCCGTATAACAGTCATGTAGGAGGTGCTTTTAAAGTAAGCCTTATCAAAGTTCTACTGCTAAACACTTTTATTAATGGCTGAGCAGGGTGGCTTTAGAGCTGCCTGTTTCTGTTTCATTTTTTACACGCTTCACAAACAAAAAGAACATTTTCTCCCCACTCATGTTTAATTTCATTTAGGTACGGTACTCATGGTGCTCCTTAAAAATGTCCCAAGCTGTTTTAGTGTTGGATAAAAGCTGTGTAGATGTTCTGGGTAGGTTAGCAAAAAGTTGTCTGTAATTTCTGTCAACCACAAAAGAAATATGAAATATATTTGGAAGAAAATGTGTGACAGTTCATAGGAGATGTTATTAAAGACATTCTGTAGTGGCTGAAGTCATGTGAGATCTTATACGGTATATACCCGAGTTGATGTCCTGCAGTATTTATGTTTGAGAGGATTTTGGGCACATGATGCAGAATCAAGTAGTAGAGTGCTTATTCCAAGGCAAGAGTTAAAAAGATTTAAAATGCTTTATGAAGAATTTGGTGTAGATGTGTGTAAACACGCCCCCTATGGAGTAAATGACAGATTGTTGTGCAAGTGGTGTTGAAATAATTCTTTATCCCCAACATTTTGGTGCTCAGACTAAACTTCACCTGAAGTAAAACCTGTAAATGAATGTTGGACCACTTAAAGACAGCTCAATAAGAAAGTCTAAAAACTTATGTCTGAGATGCTTCATGCTTATTTGCTTTATTGCACTGTTTGTATAAGGCTGGTTTTAAATCTTCAAGCTAATCTGCAGCTCTTACTGGTCACAAGCAAACTAAAAAATGAATGAAGAAAAGACATCGAAGAGCAAAAACGATGTCAAGTGTCTGGGACTCTTACCCTGACATCATGCTGACTTTGATTACTGTAAATATGTGAGGTATCAGACTGTGTTACAAGCCCCTCTCTGATCTGTTTTGCAGGTTAACTAAAGCCATCAACTCCAGCTTCTCATTCACTGGTTATTGTGCCTGTTGTTCTGTGGTAGCTGTGATTTGTGTTTGCTTACTAGTGTACTGGGACTATGCAGCAACTTCTACTGGTGTTGGCAATCAGCAATGATGAAATTCACAAACAAACGCTGTGTTTTCATATGGTCGGGCTTTGATTTCTTAATTCGGACCAAACTGCACCACATGATAAGTGTCAGCCTTAAAGAGAAGAGGATTTGTTTGGTGATACATTGAAGACAGGGTTCATAAGTTTAGCCGATGTGTTTTGTCCTTATGAATGGCAACTAAAGTAATGCAGCTGGACTTGTAAATCGTCAAATGACAATAAAAAACGAAATAAAAAGCAATTCAGTTCCAGTTTATCAAATCACAACAGTCCCCTCAAGGAAGGTTAAAAAATCAAAAGATGAGGTGGAAATAGTTCGCAGTTAGTCTGCATTAAAACAAGTAAAAAAAACAATCTGACATCTTAGGCCAATACATGTTGCTGAATAGTCATATTTTCGCAAAGCTTGTTGTGGACTAAGATTAAGAAAACAATGTTACGCTGTATGCAGTGTCACTAATGTGCAAATGTCAAGGGTTTCTAAGTGTTGTAAATGCATGTAAACTTGCTGTGTGATGAAAAAATGTTAACATTAATGCATTGTTTAGGAAAATCATTGATAATAGATGATAATGTTTTCTTTTTTTAATACTCAGATATTTGATATTTCTTTTTTTTTCTAAAGAATCCTTTGTAAAAGTTAAGTTCTCTATTTTGTACAGAGCATCATTGTAAAGTCTGTAAATATGTCAGCATTCTGGATGCGGCAACAATCACTGAGGAGGAAAAACTAAATCTGTGAGAGAAAGATATATTTCTTCAAAGTTGGGTCCAATACATGGATAAGGCATGCTTCTGAAGGCTTTCATCCACTTATCACTGTTTGTTGAAATTAATAAAATACATGTTATATTTATTCTGTTGCTTCTTGTTCAAGTTGACATGAGTGACCTGTTACTAGGAATTGCAGTAACCATTAAGTAATAGAGTTCATCATCATCATATCAAATTGATTTAAAAAGGCTTTTTTTAAAATTAGTAAAGCAGTTAATAATATACAGTATGTACAGTGAGTGTACAGACTGGGACAAATTGAGTGGGGTCTGAGTCATACATGGTGTCGGTATCCATTACATGTAATACATTATTAGGGGGCGGCGTCTGAAAGTGCCGAGCCATATATAAGCCTGCCACCCCCGCAGGAATGATGGCACTGGATACAGTTCGAAGGACTTAAACGAGTTGGGAATTAGCTGCCACCTCCAACATGCCGTCCAAGCCTGCCCCAATCAAGAAGGCGGCTAAGAAAGAACCAGCCAAGAAAGAGGAGGCAAAGGCTCCAGAGCCGGCTCCTGAACCCGCCCCGGAGCCCGCTCCCGTGGAGGCCCCCCCGGCTGAAGCTGCGCCTGCCCCAACCGAGGGAGAGGCCCCTGCTGCCGAGGGAGAGGCTGCGCCACCTGGTAATTACCCGTGCACAGCAGTGTCTCAAACGGCCCACCTTTAATCATTTTTCTCGATGGCTGAACTTTTGATAAGTCGGTAACTCTTTAATTGATCCAATGGTAACTTTTTAGACACATGCACTTCTGAGGGGTCAGTGTGAACTGTTCAAATGTTTACTTTTGCCCTTCTGCAGAAACATAATGACGCTAACTTGCATGTTGCATGTTTTACAAGCAGATAATCCTAAAATTCACAGTGCATTATGAAACGTTTGTTGTAGGAATGTATGTTGACAGTGCATGTTTATCGACTAAAATGCGTTTTTCTATAATCTACAACACTTAAATTCGTCTTGTTGAACACTGATTTTGAAATCTAGCGCCAACATCAATGCTCCCACTGACTTGACTCACAGTCACACAGAGGAGTATGTGTTCATTTTTATTTGAATCGTTTAACTCCATGCTGGAAATGCACACTCAGTGTTGTCTTCTACCATAAAAATGAGTGCACTAACCCTTAATATCAGCTGCCACTCCTGCTTTTGAGGAATTGCCAGCTGCCTCCACTGATGATGGTAAATTAAAGGACTTCACTTGTTCATTAGTGCTTTAGCAACTACTCTAAGTGACTTCTTGATAAAACTTTCTGCAGTGCTTAGTCTCAAAACATGTTCCACCTTCCTCAATGCATTAATTGATAATATATAACACTTAATAATAACTACTTTGAGTGCAGCGATACAGGAGGCTGCACCAGCAGCAGTCTCTGCTGGTGTTAATCCGACCTGCAAAAATAGAAAACGTGTTCCTCTTCACTCCTCTCTCTCCTTAACAACTGAGATGATTTTGTCATTTGAGACTAACTGGATGGAAATTCTCCATGTGATAGCATTGTTAATCCTTTGAATTCCCAGCAAAGGGGACAGAGAGCTGTGAGATGCATAGCTGGATTATATTTGATGCTGTTGCTCTGCTCATTATATGCTGCCAACAATAATACAAATGCCTGTTTAACATCAGCTGAAGCTGCTGAGGCACCTGTACCAGAAGAGCCTAAACCACCTACGCCCCCACCACCCAAAGGTAACCTTTTCATGAAAGCGAAAACTTTATTTAAAAACCTATTTCATTGTTTTTTGTCATTTGCTTTGTGCTTATTACAACATTAAAATAGGAAAATGTATTCCAACATACTATAAGCTTTGTCTTTAAAATTCATTCATGTAATAATTGTATTTTATGTGGCATCTGCAGAGCCCACAAGCGCTCCTGTGGATCTCTTTGTTGAGGATAAGAACGATACTTCGGTCACTATCATTTGGAGCCAGCCAGAGAACATTGGGGCTTCAGGTCTAGATGGGTACACCATTGAAGTCTGCAAGGATGGAAGTAAGCCCAGCTCTTCTCTGAACCACGTGCATCATATAGCAGCATGTCCACGAAAGGGGTCAGATAGTGGTATTAATATACCCTGACAGAAATGTCAGCTGACCTTTGAATTACTTTTTCAGCTGCAGATTTTAGGGTTTCACAACGTGCATCTTTAATTGCATCATAGTTTTTCATTTTTATTTTTTCAAAATATAGTCAGGAAATTCTTATTCTTTTCTGTTTTAAAGTGTGTCAGGCACATCAGCAGCAGCTGTTCCTGAAGTGTCAGCCGCAGAGTTATATCACGAGCTACCTAACTTCTCCCTACAAGGAAAGAGGCATTTCAGGAGCCGCTGCAGTCTTGCTGGATGTTCTGCATTTAGACTTACAGCACTAAGCTAATGTCAGCAGCAATACAGTGCAGGCTTGATTTAGCAGACCCGCACAGCAATTTAATGAATATGAACGCTGCAAAAAAGGAGTGCTCACTGTCCTGCATTTTTCTTAGTGCCTGATAATTTGTATAAATTCACTCAAAATCAAACTCACTCTTTCTACATTTTGCATATTGGGCAGACTCTTCCTTTGAAAAACAACAGCTTTTTAAACTCATTCATCATTGTGTGTAATTTTTCTCATCCAGCTGAGGATTGGAAAGCAGTTAATGAAGAACTGCAGAAGTCTTCCCGCTTTGTTATCAAGAACCAAACCACTGGTGACCGCCTGAAGATCCGAGTGGTTGCTGTGAACGAAGGTGGCCGCAGTCCTCCCGTTAGCCTCCCTGAGCCTGTGTTGGTGAAGGAGGTCGCTGGTAAGAAGTGTTTCCAATAGAGAACATAATCTGAACATTTTCTATAAGGGAATTTTACCTCTTGGAAAACCAATTATTTACAAGATAAACTAAAGGGTACTAAATCCTGAATTAACAATACTATTTAATATATTGTCCATACTATTTATGTATTTAATACCATAAACTAATTGTTTTACAATTAATCAACCATAAAAGCTGTAAAAAATCATTCCAAAATCAGGCCATTCTATACTCTTATTTCCCAATTTTTACATCAGTGCTGTTTAATAAATCCACTAGATAAACAGACGTTCTACATCATATATATGAAATTAAACTTTCTCCCAGGTGCTAAATGATTAAATTTAGTGTTTTAAGAGGACAGTGCGTACCATCTGAAACAGATATAGCCTAAAGTTTATCACGAGAAAGGGGAGTTGCAAAGTGCAGGAGTCAAAGCTAAGAAGCTCAGCAATGTTTTTCCTCTCAGCTGTCCATGTCCTGTTGGCACATGCCTGCAATGTTGCATTTTAAAACTGTGGTGTTCTCTCTTGTTTCCACTTTAAGTTGAAACCCCGACCGAGCTGGCAACAGTGTGATAATTACACACTTGATAAGTGGACGGTTTTACTGTTGCTGCACACCTTACAGTGTTAATCATAGACAGTATATGTATCTGAGCTGAATTGCTGTGAAAGATGATTGGACCCTGAGGGCTTTATAAGGAGGAGCTGCATGACTCTGGGTCCCCTCACAAATCATCGTTATGTGTAATGGAGAGTCAAACAGGGAGGGAAGGCAACTTGATCCCAGCTGAACTGGCAGTCTTTCAGTAGTCACATTAACCATCGTGTTCACCATAGCGGGTGGCCTCCATATAGAATCAACTTATGAATGGTTTCCTACAAAATTACCACAAAGCTTTAGAAAATAACTGGGATGTCTGTGCTGTTAACACAGACTTTTCTATGGAGGGTTTGGCATTGCTTCGTGATCCCTGCCAGGATTCACGCTGAGGGGAATGTCAGGCTCCCTTCTCTAAGATCGATGGTGTCAAGTGATCTGACTGCAAGCATTTAGGGAAGGGTTAAGAGCAGAGAGGGGGTGGATGGGAAATTCCAGCGTGTCCTGACTCAGAGTAGAGAGGGGGTGGATGGTATCCTTCTAACCTCTCAGATGACACCTAAATCTCATGACACCGCTGGAGATTCACTGTTTATCTTGAAACATGCCATGGACTTTACAGCACAAATCTTTATTAAGGTTAATCCTCTCCACATGAAGTGATAAGACACCTAACATGCAGTGTATACTTTCTAATACCTTAGCTTACCCTCTTTTTGATTTTTTTTTTTTATACAGTTAACAGTTTACATCCCATTTAATGTTTACTCATCATTTGCTTTTAGGAGTGTCCAGATGAGTGTCTGCTTATCTCATCTGCGATTTTAATGCATTCTGATGTGAGTGGGGGTAACCGAATCTCCAAATCATGCGTCATGAGAAGCGATATACTGACTAAAGTACGCCTGCTTTATTTAGAGACCTGACAAATGTTGCTGGGCTGCACTCAGCAGGTGTTGCTTCTCTGCAAATCACTTTTACAAACAAGCTACAGCAGGACACTTCCAAGTGTTTAACCATCTGAAACATTTCTGTTTTTCATTCACTGATTGTCAGCTTTCAGTTACATCGCACAAAAGAGACTACACAGCAAGGAACTAAACAACAAGTGTAGATCAATTTTTGTGAATACGATAATAAATAAAGCAACAATTAAGGCATTCATATCAACTTTATGTTAATTTGATTTATATTGATTTTGGCATGAAAACATACAAATGTAATGTTTATAAAATTACATGTTCATAGGTCTCAGTTTCTTTCATATGCAACTTCATGTGTATGCCATATTAATAAAGATGCATATATATGAATTTACATGCCTGTACACTCAAATACTATCTTGCTTAAGTATTCTCCTATGTTGTAATGCACTAAATAGATCGAAAGACTCTATATAACTCCTAATCGCTCCCTCACTTACTTACTCAAGATCCTGTTGAGACTTTTCAAAACAAACTGAATCACGTGAAAGAGCAGATTGTTTACGGATGAGAAGTGAAAAAGAGCCGCCAGGTGCTAAAAAATAAACCGTAGACTCAAACGTTAGAACAGGCTTTTCCCCGCAGCACGCCGTGTAATAAATACTCACAAAGAAAACGGCGGCCGTTACAACTTATGTCTAAAAATGTATAGTTTCATGCATCTGTTAAAACACTCGACTCCAGCTACACGACGCGCAGCTGGAAACACTTCCCGCAAGTCGAGCTGCCCGAGATTCACAGAATTTACAGAAAATGTTACATTTTTGTGATTTATATCGTTATCGGGACGATAGAATTCTTATATCGGGATATGAGATTTTGGTCATATCGCACAGCCCTACAGTCAACTATACAAACTCATCAAGAATAAATAAAAAAATATCACAGCTAGTGTAAATAACAATAAACCATTTTAAAAATGACTCTCTTGCTTGACAGAGACTGCAATATATTTTTCACACAACATAATGCAGGCAGCACGAGGATGTGGTGGTTAGAACTGTTATCTCTCAGCAAGAAGGTTCTGGGTTTCAATCTAGTGGGTGGGACCTTTGCGTGTCCTCTCTGAGTGTCCTGGCATCCTTCCATAGTCCAAAGCCAAGCATGTTAGTTTGAATAGTGATTCTAATATGTCTTTAGGTGTGACCTGTCCAGGGTGTATCCCTCCTTTCACCCTATAACAGCTGGGTTAGGCTCCAGCTCAACTGTGGCACTGAATTGTATAAGCGGAAGAAAATGAATCAAACAGATGGATGAATGGACAATGCGATGTTAAATAATGGTTCCCATTGAGAGTAAAACAAATGATAAATAATGATATCAGGCTAGTGTATAGGGCGACAGTACCTTATGATTCACAAGTCACTATCCTATGACTGAGCCTTGTTCTTGGTTTCTCTGTTCAATAAGGACAGATCATTAGAAGGAATTGAACGTGATTTATTGATCTACAGAATTCAATTATGCTATTCGCGATTAGACTGATGACTTAACACAAGAGAATGAAATTCCAGCGGTGATGGCATTAGGCCACAATCCTAGATGTTGGTGGTGGTGAAGATAAGATGGAAACTTGGATGGAGTGACTTGCGTGAGGCGGAGATGGGGTGGAGGTGGGTTCCAAAAGAGAGAAGGAATGATTTACACTAAGCAAGTTGGAGGGGTCCTGCATACATATATCTTGCAAACAGCATACGAAAGAAAATAATTCAAATAACCATTAATTATTTTCCTCATTGATTTCCTCTCCAGATCGTCCCAAGGTCCGTCTACCTCGTTTTCTTAGGCAGAGATATGTCGCTAATGTTGGAGACAAGATCAATCTGACCATCCCCTTCACAGTAAGATTGGAAGATTTCTGTGCATCGCTCCATGGGTAATAAATAACACACTGGAATTCACTGTCTGTTTGCTTCTTCTCTCAGGGAAAACCCAAACCTGTGGTCACCTGGACAAAGAACGGGCAGCCCCTTGACACAAAGAGGGTGAACATTCGCAGTACCGAAAGAGACAGCATCCTGTTCATCCGTGCGTCTGAGAGAGAGGACTCTGGAGTGTACGAGATGTGTGTGAAGGTGGATGACTTTGAGGACAAGGCTCAAATTACCCTTCAAATTGTTGGTGAGTAAATTTCTGATACTGTGTGAGATGCCTTTAAAACTGTCCTATTTGATACTCAACCCATGCCTGTTTGTTCGCAGAGCTGCCAGGGCCTCCTGCCACTGTAAAGATTGTGGATACCTGGGGTTTCAATGTTGCTCTGGAGTGGACTGCACCCAAAGACAATGGAAACACAGAGATCACGGGTTACACAGTGCAGAAAGCGGACAAAAAAACTGGAGTAAGTATTCTGTACCAAAGGGCCGCTTGTTTTCAGGTCATAACAGATAACTCATTCTGATGATTAATAGTCGCATTCCACTGATAAATTACATACCGCATGTCCTGAATCCCCAATACGTCTGCTAATAATCCATCATGTCTGTGTGTGTGTGTGTGTTTAAAGGACTGGTTCACTGTGTTGGAGCATTACAACAGACTGAATGCCACCATCTCAGACCTCATCATGGGCAACACCTACAAGTTCAGAGTGTTTGGTGAAAACAAGTGTGGAATGAGTGAGAGTGCTGCTGTTACAAAAGAAGAGGCCAAGATCTTGAAGACAGGTACTTTTTTAAAAAAGAGCTATAAGGCATTAGAAGGAAGATATCAGAAATGTTTTAATTTATTCATTCATTCAGCAGTGGATCCTGCCTTAAATTTGAAATTGTTGGCATCTGCCATCAGTAAGTCTTTTTTAAATTTAAACTAAATTTAAATGAGAGCAGGGACAGTTTTTTGTAATCATCATCATCATCATTGTTTATTTATATAGCACTTTAAAAACACACAAGGCTGACCAAAGTGCTGAACAATAGAAACATAATACATACCATACGAATAATAAATATGATAAAATAATAAACATAGCGAAAACAATAAAATACAAGTCAGTCAACCACTGAGTCAAAAGCCAGTGAATAAAAATGCGTTTTCAATCTGGATTTAAAAACCAGCACTGATGTCGATTGCCTAATGTGAAGAGGAAGATTATTCCAAAGCTTAGGAGCCACGATAGAGAACGCTCGGTCTCCTCTCAGTTTCAGCTGTGATTTGGGGACTGAGAGCAACAGCTGCTCAGCTGACCGGAGCGAACGAGTGGGGACATAGGGCTTCAGCAAATCAGACAGATACGCAGGTGCCAGACCATTTAAAGATTTAAAAACCAATAAAAGAACTTTAAAATGAATCCTAAATTCAATTGGAAGCCAGTGCAGGGAGGCCAGGGCTGGAGTAATGTGCTCAAATTTCCTTTTACCAGATAAAAACCGTGCCGCAGCATTCTGTACTAGTTGCAGGCGTGTCAGAGTGCCCAGTCCAACCCCTATTAAAAGGGAGTTGCAATAATCCAAGCGTGAGGTTATAAAAGCGTGGATAACAGTCTCCAAATCACACCTTGAAAGAAAAGGTTTAACCTTCGACAGACGCCTGAGTTGATAGAATGACGATTTCACCACCCCATTCACGTGGCCATCAAAGGTAAGTGCAGAGTCGATTTTTAACCCAAGATTGGTAATCGAGCTCTTCAGGTGAGGGGTCAGAGCAGCAAGGTCAACAGCAGGGATATCAGAGGAACGATTTGGGCCAAACAGAATTGCTTCCGTTTTACGTTCATTAGAATAGAACTAAATGAATCAAAAATTCACTTCTGTAGCGTGAAGTGTGGTTGAAATCCCTGACAGCTAATCAGGGGACCAATAAACATTAAACTATTTGATTACTATTAAGAAAATGTATCACCCACTAGTACAGTATACTGTAATCCCTTTAATCTTACTCTTAAATGCAACAAGAACAGCTGGATTTCCATTTCCTTTATTGGGAGGAAATCAATTACAGGAACCGCAGACAATCCAGACAGTTTAAAATAAAAGATCTTGTGCAGACTGAATGCTCCACTTCTGAAATCTTTTTTCAGAAGTGGGGGGATAGGACAGGGAGAAAGAAAGAGGGAGAGAAAGAAAACCAAAGGGGAGAAGAGACGGTGAGAAGGGGGGGAAGAAAGAAAAAAAAAAACAAAAAACCCCCCCAAAAACAAACAAAAACACCTGGATCACCTGTATGGAGAAAAAAAAACAGAAGAGAAAGCAAACAACAAAGAGCAACATAATAAAAAAAACAGCACCATCACAATAAACTTGCTAGCAGTAGATAACAGTAGATACTAAATAATAAACGATATTGTGCAGCACGCAAGATAGACAGCGCACAATGTGCTTTGAGGCAGCAGCCAAGAAAGCTGTAGTCCGCGTCTGTGAACACCCGTGTGCACACCTGTGTGCATACCTGTGTGGATCAGCATGCTTGTATTCCAAAGGTTTCTCCATGTAACGATCTGCTAGGGCGTGTGGGGAGCCATAGCCCCGTCCACCAGGGTATGAAGCAGGTATGGAGGAGATCCAGGCCCCAGATATCCAGAGGTCCCAGAGTACAAGGACCCGAGGAGGACCACCAAAGGGGGGGGAACCGTGCCACCCTCCTGGGAAGAGCTGAGTAGAGCCCCAAAGGAGAGGTCACCCCGCAGCTATGGAGCAGAGGCCAGAGGGGGTTGCAGTGGCACTTCTGAAATCTTTGACAATTTTTGCATTTCTATAAAGGACAGTTCTGGAGCCAGAAATGAACATTTTGATTTGTTTTACAATAAAAACTAAAAAACAAAATCGATTTAGCTTGCTAAAAATTTGTATGACTTAAAATGGCTTTTGACCCCGTTAGTCACATTTCTTTCCCCGGACAACCTGGTCAGAATTTGTTTTTTCTCACATGTGGCACAAAACAGGAGACAGCCCACATTAGATGTGTTTCCACTAATAGAAACACATCTGTTATGTGATCCCTGGATAAAGTGTGATGCACAACGCAATATACACAACAGCAAATTGTTTTTCTGACATTTCACTGGATAATTACCTCTATTTTTCTTATGAGCGGACAGTCAGACATCACACTGACTTTTCACTCAGAAACAGGTTAGAAACCATTTGATGTGCGATATGACTGCATCAGACAGTTTTGTTCTCCATCACCTATGTGAGGGGATGTATAGAAAAGGCCATGGCTGCAATTCATGTTTCAAATTTTTTTCATTCTACATATTTTGTGTTTTCCTCTATTTTCAGGCATTGACTACAAGCCTCCTGACTACAAGGAACGTGACTTCAGTGAGGCACCCAAGTTTACCACATCCCTGGCTGACCGGGCCACTACTGTTGGCTATAGCACCAAGCTGCTCTGCTCCGTCAGGGGATCCCCAAAAGTATAGTAACATCTCTCTCTATTTGCACTCTATTAGCACTTCAACAGCACCAATTGTAAGCTCTTGTTGGTCTCAAGACAACAGTAGTGTGCTTTTTATTTTCAGTTCAGTCTACAGTCATTAACTTGATGGACCAAGTTACTGCTTGTAAGATAGATCACAGAGATCAATTGAAGCTTTTTTTTTATAAAACTTGCTTGATGAATCCACGTGAATTGTATTTACATTCTTGTAATTCTCTAATTCAGTTCATATATTCATAATATATGAACCGCTGTCTTAAGGTGCTTTATACTGTGAGGTGGAGAGTGAACATCAGTGATCAGTCTCCTCTGCTTGCTTAAATACTTTTTAATACGTTTTTCTTCTCCCACTAAATATCACATTTTAAAAGGACAAGCGAAATAAAAATGCTCTATGTCAACACCTCAATCCAAATATCTACTACAGACAGGTGTGAAAGCTATTTTATTGGCTACTTTCTGGTTGCAGTTTTGTTTGCAAATTATCGCCATATAAAAGTGTGGGGACGTACCCTTCTATTAAATTCTTCATACAGACTCTTACAGAAAGAAAGAAACATCACAATAATCGCAAGTAATGCTAAAAGGATGATAACTAGGTAAGAATCTTCAAAGTGCTGATCTCATGTAAAACCACACCCCAAATGTCCACCCGGGTTCATCATACTTCAGCACTGTAATTCACATGTATTATTAGGTCCCTGTTACTACTACCTGTTATTAACAAAATACAGAAGTTGAAGAATGTTTGCTTTGCTTAGATAATCGCTACATATGTAGAACCTCCGACACAGTTCTGGTCTTTAAAATATTAAAGTCTAAATGTGCATGCAGATTCGATTTTACCAGAGGTGCAAACTAGCTAGACTGTTCCATAGGCACCTTCTTCCTTAAACATACGAAAGCTGCACCCATTAGCTCATTAGCTCACTGTCTCAGTCCCTTACCTCTTCTTTCATGTCTGCAATCCACTAGGTCACCAACAGGATGTAGGATAAATGGTACTAAGCACAATACGATGCAAAGAGGCCACCAGATATTTATTATCTTTTAATGCCACTAAACTCCCAAGCTGTGTGTGTACGTTGTTTCTGCTTCAGTCCCAAAGCCACAAATATGTCAACAATACTTCTGTTCATAGTCTTTGCAAGGTGTTTTGCTCTTTACATCCAGTTATACTGTATGAATCGGTTTTTCTACAGCCCAAGATTGAGTGGATGAAAAACCAGATGATTATTGGAGATGACCCCAAGTTCAGGCAGATCTGTGTCCAGGGTATCTGCTCCCTGGAGATCCGAAAGCCTGGCAACTTTGACGGAGGTGTGTACTCCTGCAGAGCCAAGAATGATCACGGAGAGGCAACTGTCAGCTGCAAGCTGGAGGTCAAACGTAAGTCGGGATCTTAAAGCTGTACTAAAATCCGAGGTCTTTTGGATATGTGTAAAAACTCTATTTCAGCTGTAGGACTTGCTTTGCCAGTACCCAGTATCCTGAATATCACGTGTCTTTGTTATACAGAGCCAGTGATTGCAGATGCCGACAAGAAATAAGCTGACATCGTGACGCTCACAGGTGAGAAATCTGATTTATTTATTTTTTATACTTTGACACTTTATTTGCTCTCAGAATATCAGTACACCAAGTATACAACTTTGTCACAACACTTTTAACAGAACGGTAATATTTCGGGGTTAGCTTTGATTGTAGTGCTGTTGTAGCTGGACATTTGTGTCAAAACAATTAAATAAGATCCATTGGATAGGTTGATCTATGTGTGTCTTCACCAGCTGCCTAAATGACTTGGTGTCCATACTTGGAGAGAACTAAACTTGGAAAACATGGCCACTGCCACTGAAATGCTCCAATCAGTAGCACCCATAAATTAAAACTGTAATGACTCCCCATGCACTCAGTTTGGAGACTTAATCACATTTCATCAACTCAGCAGAAGTAGCTGCAGTAGCTTCCTTCAGGAGCATTTTATTTGTAGGTCACTTCTTAACACTTAAACAGTACAACACATTAAAAAAATACAAGAAAATTATTTATGTGTGCTTTGTTTCAAATCACTGCTGTTTTTGCAGCTTAATTTATTCCTTAGCATATGTTTTTGCTATTTGTTCAACTGATCCAATCCCAAATTAGACTCAGAAGGAAAGGGGCCTTTGCAGTCTCAGGTGCCTGACAGTGTTTCTAAAATGGTCATCCACACTGATAAAAAAAAAAACTTTTGTAGTTTAAATAATGTCTTTGTTTCCCTGCAGGAAGGTGCTGGATTCCTGGAAGAACATGTATATATGGCTGGTGACCACACTGCCTAATGGATGTAGACTGATCTATCGCCAAGCGCTAACAAATATTATGATGAACAATGAATTATGATGAAAAATAATTACAATTAAATATTAAATATCATCAGTATCGCTACAACTGCATTTTTAAGTCCATATCCTTGCCCACAATCAGCTTTTTCCCCAACAACAAAGTCTATTGTAACTAAATTATGAATTTGTCAGACACTGTTCTTTCCTATTTTATCATCTAACACCAAGAATTTTGCAGGATGGATCTTCTGTTCCTCGTAGGAGAACTACATGTAACATCAATGAGTTTATACCAATAAACTATTTAATTTCTGGTTTTATTTTTTCAATACATTGTTTTCTGTAAATTGTAACCACTGCCATGTAATGGCTTCTATTGTGTACAGCAGTTTAAATAAAAACTTAATATTGTGCTATGATAATCTGTAAAAGCTCTATGGAGGGAAAAAATAAAGCAGGGATCATACATGGAGTACACTTATGGTGTTATATATTTATATAGATTGCAATTGTTTACGTTGATAAAACAAGCTATGCTTGCTGAGGTTTTTAGAATATAGTAACACTTCATTTTTTAGGCCTGTTGGTACTGATTTACTTTATTTACTAATTAAGTGTGCTACTAATTTGAGCAAAAATAAAGAATTCAGTTGCTCCAAATACAAATAATGGATTCCATGTAATTGTACACAAAGTCTTTGAGCAGGTTAGGTAAGCCAAACACATTTAAAAATGCTGTTTTTAAAATTCAATACTACCTGAAAGATAAATACAGGTTTAAACTCAGTTTTGAAATTCATATTTTCTTTATAATTTTTTTCCATATCCACACATTTATCTAATACCTTTCCCTTTCAATGCCAATATTGCTACTGAGTATATGAGGCTTCTGGATGAAGTCCAGTAAGAAACTGGAGACAGCAGTGTTGTTCATGTGACTCTTACAGACCCAAAAGTACTACAGCATGCCAGAACGTCCGTAATAATAATACCAGTGTATAATACTGAACTTGTAACTATTTGGTCTTGAAGTCATTGGCATAGTGATACAGTACCAGGCAGGATGCCAGAGATATCCAGGTTACAGAGACGCATGGGTTCACACACAGGCTGACAAAATTAGCCCTAGTGCTCCATCTCCCATGGGTTATTTTAGGGATCAGTAGCTCAGCTGGCAAAATTTGCTTTTAAGTCACAGTAGCCAACTGATATAAAAATTTTTAAAAGGAATGGATAAATAAAACTATTCTGGTGGCAAAGTAATAAAAAAGGGAAAAGTGTTCAAAACCTACATCTTAATGAGTGACCCAGCTAAAAAAGAAAAGGCAGCTTTATTCAGATTATTTGAGTGTGGCGCCCTCTAGTGTTTCAATTAAGTAATGACATCTAGAGGAACTAGAAATAAAAGGATAGACTGTCAAATGAAAACTATATCCATAAGTCACAATAAAACCCGCAAACATGACTTTTAGAGGTCAACAAAGATCAACACAGTCAAGTGTAATTTATATGTCTTTAAATAGATAGGCTCCATTGTTTCCTGACATTTTAAGGTACTTGCTTAATTTGCATAGTGCAGCTTTAACCTGTGGGCTATGAGCCATAATGGGTCTCAAGCCTACTTCTAGCTGTTCCCTGGATGCTGACATGCCGCAATAGGGTCATGGAGCAAGAGACTTCCTGTCTAATTTAGATCCTGCACTGAAAAGGTTTCCAGCTCCCAATGAAAGGCGTCATTATATCACAGATGGACTGTGTAAAAACATGCATTAAATAATATATTATATCCACCAAAAAAATATTAATAGTAGAGTGAGGATTACGGGTTTTTCTTCTACTTTGAGATCAAAACATTGCTGTAAGGCAAAAAATATATACTGCAGATATCCAGAAATTCTGTTAAAAAATTGTTAATGTAGTTTTTGGATATATTCCAAATAGCAGAAAGAACTCCCTAGAAGAAAGAGGTCCGTGGACGGCAGCCATCTGTCTCAAACAGTTACTCTGAGTGAGTGGAGGGAGCATTGAGGGAAACCACAAGGAAAAGCACTGGATATGTTGGTGAGGCCAGCAACTGCAGACCAAAAATGTGTGGTTACAAAGATACCTGTAGAAAGGTAGCAGGGAGACGTTTGGTTCAAAGCACAGCTGTTCATCCTCATAGTGCAGCTAACATCATTGTATTCTTTGTCTCGTTTCACTATTACATCTTCATTTTATATGTGAGCCTCATTAGACTCCCTGCTTCACCTTTATGAAACCAGACCTTCACAGCTGCTTCAGGCACATATTCTGCCTCTAATCTCCATGTTGAATTACCACCTTTCATCTATTCCAATTTATTGCTATAACGTTCAGCAGGAGGCAATCACCAAATATCTTCTGGCTGAATAATTGGATTCTATCAAAACTTTTTTTTCTCCATCATCCTCCCCTCTGATCAAGAATAGGAGCAAATCAGCACAGCAGAATGTAAAGTTCATAAAAAACCTGGATGCTTCAGTGATGCAGCATCTGTGACACATCTTGCGGTGTTGCTCTAATTGTGGGTAATGCGCCGAGCACTGCCCGGTCACTGCTACAGGATGTCAAGGGTAACGCCAAAGGCAACGAAATGGTGCGTCGCTCTTGAAGGGTAGCCTGACTGCCATTTGCTGCAGAGTTTTGGCTATGGTCCCAGAAGGTTTAATAAGCGTAATGGTGAAACTGGCCGTCACAACAGTGTCCTGTCGTTGCTTTTCATTAACAAATGTTGCACCAGTAAATCAGCTGGATAGACTGTCTGAGCACACTTTTCATTTGCCAAAGATTTAGGCTGTTAAGGAGGAATGAGAAGTGGATACTGTTATGCGCAAACAAACACATTCCTCCTCATTTCTTTTAAACATTTACAGGTACTGTTTGGGGAAATTGGTGCTTCTGGAAATTGTGTATTTTTATGCTTCTCCCCGACCACACAGTACGTGGATTTTTCTGGAGGAAACTGCAGAGGAAGGCTGTCCAGCTACCATATTTCAAATTAAGATGGCAGAATGAGATTTCATTTAGTCAGTTTCATTCTTTAAAAACCAAGATACTAAATAAATATGTGAAAAGTAAAAAAAAGAAAACAAAAACAAAAAAACAGCCGTCTTAAAGCTTATGGTATATCACAAAACCTTAAAGAGATGGCCAGTAGACAAGTATACAGTAATATGCTGTCAAACCAAACTAGACATTTCTCTGCTGGCATCCTGCTGCATTAAAGCTCTACATATATCACCTTGACTCACTGACCTTTGCACTTTTTGTTGTTGAATACTATCTCCCATGTGAATGACACAGTTATGTGTCTCATCCTACTTTCTAAATTATTTACCAGTTACATGTTGGGTGCTTCTGTAGAGTGGGTGAACTACTTTGCCATTTCTGCTTCACATTAACTGCTTCAGAAAAAAAACAACAAACTTCCCATCTGTGTTCTGCTTGCCTCTATACTGCAGCAAAAACAGCCCAAGTCACTCCCCCTCTCCCATCCTCTCTCTCCCTTTCACCTCCTCCCCCTTTTCCTCTATCCTCTCCGCTCACACCTCACTGCACTCAGGTCCCCATACAGTTCCTGCAGCAGGGAGGTACAGCACCTTAAATCGAGCTCTGTTTTGAGAGGCACTGCAGACTGCTGGTTTCCACGTTCACCCTTCTTTTCATCACTCATCGATCCCCCTGTTTTTATACTCCCTCCTGCTCCTCTCTTTGTCCCCCCCTTTCTGGTTTTCCTCCTGCGTCTAATTCTCAAAGCTCAGCAGTCCCTGTCTGCTTGTACTGAGGGAAAAAGTGATAGAGTGAGGAAGAAAAGAGGAGGAGCACAGCTATTAGTGTGCCAAAGAAAATCTAGACCCCTCCCTATCCAACTGATGACGAGGAGAGGTTTTATTGAGTTGCTCCTTAGCCAATGAGCATGCAGTGCCGGGAAATACAGCAGTGGACCTGCACCGGCTCTGGTGCTTGTGCTTATTTCACTGTGTTAGAACAATGTTAATGAGTGTATCCTCTCCTCCCTGCCTGATCTGAGCACGCATTAGCAACAAACTGAGTCTCGTTTATGTGTGTCTTCTAGGACAGAAACCTCCCCCAGGTGACACTGGGACCTGCTACTACTTTTTTTTTCTTTTTTTGCAATGTATTTCAAGGGTGGGATGAGTCAAAGGGCAGACTATTAAGACTTCTCTCATCTCTTTAAGAACATATCTGACCCTGTTTTCCGCTCTCCTTGGTTAGGAGACATCTCTCTGCAAGGTAAGCTGCATTTTCCCTCTATGTCCAAGCATTCTGTTAATGGTTCTTTTGCTGTGTGGCAAGTTGTCACAGAGGCACCTAGCCTCATTACACACATCCTGGATGAATGTAGAAAAAAAGCCCTGCACAGAGAAAAAGAGAGAATAAATGGCTCAGGGGTAATTAGAGCAGACAGTCTTAGCACTTCTCCTTTTAATGCAGGGTCTCGTATTAGAGAATCTGCTATAGTGGAACTTTTAAAGCATGCCAGTAAGTCCCTTAATGACTGGTGCGTAGCATCATGTAGCGCTGCAGTATAATGTTACATAATAAACAAAGCACGTATGAGTGAGATAGAACTTGAGAACTGAATTTTATTTCACTGTTAAACAAATATTAATTGACTTTCATTGGCTGATTATGACAAAGATGATTATAAACTGATTAACAGTGAGCGACGATAGATTTTTAGTGCACAAACATTAAATTGTTATATGTAACAGATTTTCATTTGTTTCATTTTTTTCATTTTCTCACTGTTTTGTTTTTGTTTCTGTTATTTTATTGGTTTGCTTTAGTGTGCGGATGCTCTATAGGGATGATGGTACTCAGTTTAATGTTATACAGTAAAAATACACTGGGAGTGTGTGCAAAGTCAAATTTGCTGAGCCAGCAAGAGTGAAGGGCCCACATAGAGTCTGCAGAACTCAGTGTTTCAAATGAATCTGAGTGATCTTATTAGTACTTAGATTGGTGAATTTAAGTACTCCATTGCAGCCTTTTCTTTAAAAAAGATTAGATTTGCTTGGCTGAAGGTGATTGAAGGTAAAGCTCTCTGCATTACAGCCTCTGATGGATACTGAGTTGGGAGGCACATTCTATATGTTAAGCCCCATATCTCATCTCCAATATCTGTTTTTTCTGTTTTCTTTTTTAGTTTCTAATCAATTAAAAGTGACTCACGTTTTGCTGCAGAAGAGGGGGAATACTCTCTTTTGCATCGTTTGTTCCTGGGCTGATTATGATGCAAAGGTGTGAACAGGTCAGGTGATGCTGTAGTCTCTTTACTCCCCAGGGATATTATGAGTACATGACAGGAACACTCCTCAGAGTGTGTGCCAAATGAGGATTTTCTTTATGCATTAGCAGAGATGAATCAGTGCATGTGCAGGTGCAATATGTTAGCAGCTGCATACATATGGCGCATTTTGTGCTGCAATAGAGTAACATCTTGTTTTTTGTTTGGTGATTTTTTTAAAAACATGTAAACAGTATACCGAAAGCTGCATGAAACAAAATCAAGCAAAATATCACATTAACATTTGCTGATTAACTGTACATATCTTAAAAGCAGTGGAAGACATGTACTCTTGTTTAATCCTAAGCATTCTCAATAAAATATGCATTACTTTTTATCCAGTTTCCTTAATGAAACCTCAATAACAACACTAAATATATTTCGGATTACACAGAATTTATACACCATGTAAAATAAAAATATAATCACATATAGTTTTGGCAACTTTATGACTTTACAGCCACACATCAATGCTGATTGCAAAATCTGAATAAACCTGGAAAACGAAATCTTGTAACTTTTATTATCCCAAGTCTGTTTTTAATTTACTCTTTCAATATCAACTCCATTGATTTAAATCTGCACATGCATATTTCTGCTTTCATGATCATAATAACATTATTTTAGTTTTATTCAAATTGCATGATGCTTTTAAGATGTATTTTGTAGACCCTTTGTTATCCATGGACATTACATTTATATGCACCACTGACATCACATGTCATTTTTTTTCTATTCTCATCTTATTTCCACCCAGCTCTGTCATTCCATTGTTTTAAAAGCATTTAGACATTTATCTCTTACACACCTGCATTGTTATTTTTTCTGTTCAGTTTATTAATTGTACAGTTCTTATCATAAACTATAAAAACTGGAAGATGGTCAATGATTTCATTTACCAGTTATCAAATATCAGCTATGCCAGTTAGAAGCTCTATCTTCATATATCATGGATGCATATATATCAGTACTGTGGCCTAACAGAGTCTAGAGTTCTTCTTCTTCTTCTTTTAAATAAACACAAATGACTAAATATTGATTTGTTTGCTTTCTCATATATTTTATACATCTCATCTGTAGGACTTTTAAGATGGTCCAGATCAAGTTGCTATGGTGACTAATCAAAAAAGAGTGACAGATTTTGAGATTAACAACAAGACTCCAAAGTTGTACGACACATTAAAAAAATGGTTCAACTACATCAGTTGAGTCATTTCTAAAATGTCTAAAGAATCTTTGGACTATGAGAAGAAGAGGATAACATCAGTGTGTATTGTTTTGCACTGCACAGTTTTTGTTGCTGCAGTAGCAAAGAAGCTGCATACAAAGAGGACACACAAGGACTTGGTGTGTTGTGGACTTGGGGGGGGGGGGGGGGGGTGTCCAGTTGTAATTTGACGGACGTAATGTATCTATTATCTATTAAGTGTTCAGTGTGATTTCCTAGTGACAGTGTTTTGATCTTTTTTTTGTTTGAATATCAAATCAGTCTTACAGAATTTATCATAATTTCACACAAAATGAGGTAGCCCACTGGCATTTGTTGTTCCCAATAACATGTATCACAACAATGTTGGTTATTGTTTTAATTTTTCCCAGAGTATCACATGGGCTCCAACTTTGCAGATTAGTATGAAATGTTTGTCCTCAGTTATTGGATTACTATGGCATTCAAGTTGGCACCATCATGAGGAAAAGATCTACACTGTCCAAAATTTACTTTGTGACTAATTACTACAAATCCACCAAATATTAGAACGCAACTATCCTACTGATGGTTTCCTTTGAGGCCTTGTCTCACATTTTAATGCTGATAGCAAATGGGATGCTAACCATGTAATTATGAACATTTCTGATAAATTTTGTCTTTGCAGTTCGTAGACTAAGCGATTTGCAATAAATAAATATATGATAGCTAAAAGTAATGCCATGACTTTTTCATGTCAGTATGCTGATGTTAGCATTAAGTTCCCAGCTGCTGTTAACATAGTTTTATTGGCCCATTTCCACTCTTACCCGTACACACTCTTCCTCCACCACATTAAGTGCTTTTCAGGCCAAATAGCCTCAAATTAAAGTGTGATATGAAGCACTCCAAGAGCAGGTCTGCACCAATGGAAACTTAGTTAAGGAGTAGCATTAATTGTCCAAACAAAATAGAAATTTTCTATAGGTTGGTAAATGGTTTTAAAAATTGCTTCATGCTTTATTCATTTTTAAATGTTTTTATTATGCTAATAATAAAGAACATGAAAGAAAAAAAAATTAAAAAGCTGCAGCATTAAAAAAAAAAATTGCCTGTCTGAATATAACTGGAACAGAAATTTTTTTTTTTTATTAGAATAGTTTAACATGATCTTAATTTTGCTGTATCCTAAATGGAGCTCCATTAGAGAAAGGTTGTGGGATCTTAAAACATGCTTCTATATTTCTGCCTTATCTCTTAATTCAGAGGACTCTTTAAAAGACGCAACTCCACATGGAATTACAATTATCATACAGTGGGAGGTTGTAGGGGAATTAAAATATCCTTAATTAAATATATTAAAATATTAAAATAATATGGTTTTAAATTTGCACGTTTTTTAATTAATTTTTTTTTTATTCGAATGACCCTACTGGTCTATAACCAAATAAACCAAACAAACCATATTTTGCTGCATGCCATAGCAACCTAATGACTGAGTAAAAGTGAAATTACCTAAACCAGAATATCACTAATGTTGTATTCCTGATTATAGACAGTTGTTTGTAGTCAGCTCCTGATACTCTGAGTTTCCACATTACATTTCCAGGTTTGCATGCCTGGGGCACTTCTGCTGCTTGATGGTTCATGAAATGGGAGGCTGTTCTGCAGTCTATAATCCCCCTCCTGTCAACCTATATCCTCATTCACAGCCTGTCAGGTGCATCAGTGTACATGAAGCACACTCAGAATGATGTTTTTCATTTACAGATAGCAACGTTTGTGTGTGTGTGTGCACATGGACCATTTACTGGTACAGTGAATATAAAGAGTGCCATGTCACAGCATGACATTTGATGATTTTTTTCACGTTGATAGGCAGCATTTTCACAGCATTTAAGAGGAATGAGAGGAATGTTGTTGCTGTAGTTTTGCTGTGAAAGCTGCTGAATTAGTGTCTTTGCTGGTGCTGCAGTATATTTCCAGTTGAATTCCATCAGTTTAACAGATAACTGCTCAGGGATAATAGGCGAATGACTGGTCTGTAAGGATCTGTTCTGTGTGTCAATACACAGCGCCAATACTGAATCTGACTTCTTTTGCTTGAACTGCTTTCAGTCCGCAACACAGTCAAGAATACATCAGCTTCTTGTGGTCAGTTTAGGCGCTCAAATCAAGCTAAGCCAATCGATGCAGTAACAATGTGGAATACTGCAAGGAATGCAAAAAAGTAGCTCACAGCAGGGCATCCTTTTGTCAAACAAGATATTTATTATTTTTACTGCATTTACTATGGTCTGCTGGTCATTCAGTCTTACACTGGCCAGATGCAAAAGTCTGGAGCATTGCTGGAGCATTACCTCTAATACATCTATTACACCAAATATCTGATCATGCGAAAAAAAACAGAACAATAAAAATGATCCTCATGTCTTTCCACATATTGAGGCAGAGTGCAGACCTGTTTGTGAGGATTTGCTGATGAGAATTTTTTTTAATGATGCTAGTTTGTCTTATCCTCTCTCAGCATCAAACCCTTGACAGATCTGGAAATTTGGTGGAGCAGAAAATGGGGGATGTTAAGATTGATATATGATGGTCTTTAAAGATATTCAGATCTTTTAGATTTTAGCAGACTTATATATCCTGTAAATATCGTCCTGCAAAAATGGAAGCTCTGTTATGTATGTTTTTGAGGAAGAATAAGTGGGGAAATTATTGCTCTTTATTTAATTAGCGAGAGTCTACAATGAAATCTGATGTAAAATGGTTTTGAGGCTAGAGGAAATGTAGAGAAGTCAGATGGATCATATAATTAGTTGCTTACTGAACTAGTGCTCCTCCTGGCTTCTCTTTACTCAGCACTGATTTGTCTTGTTGTCCCAGATCTATGCATTTGGACAACTCATCCTTCACTGGTGGTGGTGTGGTGTATTGTCTCTCTTTTTTCTTCCTTCTTAGTCTCTAAATGGCGTGCCCCTCCTCCCTTCTATTCACAGCCTATATGTACTAGCGTAAAGTGCAGCATTTGATCCAGCTTAAACAATCTTAAATTGTAAACAATTGGAGCTAGAGATTGTGTGCTTGTTAGTTGTGATGATGGTCTCAGTTTTCCTTATGTACACACTGAATCTTTGTGCATTCATGGCACTTAAGCAATGAGAACTTACAGATCCAGTCTTAGATGGGCCGGACTTCCATCTAAAACACACGAGTCCTGTCTTATATTCAACCATGTCCATGGACTTTTATTTTTGACTTTCTGTTTCCACTCAATATTTGTTCCAGTTAAAGACACCAAAATGACCCAGTTGAGTTTAGAAAATGTTTACAATGTAGATGCTAATACAAACTTTTTCTGTAACAGTCTCCTTCATTGTTTTCTTTAACACAATGAAAAGTTACATAAGGGCGACCACACCAACAGAAAACATTCAACTATGATTTTAATTTCTCCACAAGATTACACGCAGGCCCTCTATGGTTGGTTTCACACTGGACCAGCTGGAGGGCGGCTCAGCTGTGATCTGGTACTATGTTGTTAGCTGTACCTGACTTAAAATTCCCAAAAAAAGCAGATAAAGACAGATGTGTTGAAAAGGATCTAAAACACAGACCAGAGAATATGGCCAGCAAGGCTACAGATTATGACCACGTTGTCAATATTTGTACTATACTTGATTAATACCAGTTTTATATTGGCTTGCACAAAGAAGAGTGTTGGGATGTTGTCACTTTTAGGTGTGAGACTATTTTTTGAATGAAAAAACATACAAACAAGCAACTGAGTGCAAAACTTGCTGCTATGAGCTTTATAAAATCTCCAGAATATCATCAAAGACAAAAATAACTATAACAGTAGAAATACTATCCACCTGACTTATCTGATATATAAAAACTAACTTCTACATAAACCTATCAACTGAGTTGAAATATGCTCCTGAAACCCATTAAACTCTACTCTGCAATCTGTATCATGTAGCTTCCTTGTTTTCTAACTTCTTTAAAGAAAATAATCTATATTTTCTTTAAATGGCTTAAACTTACAAATGATTACATTTCATTATAACTAGGACATTAATTGTAGATACAGCAATACTCTGTACTTTAAGTCTTCTATTTATTGTCCCCCACTGGGTATAATGGAGAGATGTTAAATTTAGATCATTTAATTTGGATCTTTACTGGGGAATTCTTTATCATTTGCCACGTAGCATTTGTCACCACCAGTTTTCCATTATTTATTTATATTCTTACTTTTGGACTGAAAACAGCTTCCTGTTGCAGCTGTAACAATGCTGTAAAAGTGGTGAAAGAAGAGAAAAAGTTGCAGAAAGTTAAGAAAAGAAATGCTGCAGACTCTGGTGATAATTTTCAAAGTCTGTGAAATGTGAAAAGGCTTTTCAGTGACCCCTTTTATATTGTCACAGAGTTGTTTTTTTTATTTTATTTTATTTTATTCATATTTAGAGTTCAATATATGCTTAAAGTTAAGGTAAAACATGTCTTTATTTTTCTATGAAAAAAATGGAGATAGTGGGTTTATTGACACCTTTACTGACCTTAACCATATTAGTGTCTGTAAAAGTATTATCAGTCAGAATTTCAATCATAATGCATTATCTACTCACAGTCGACACCATCAAAACAAAAGAAAGGAACTCAAAAGAACTTAAAAAAAAAAGAAGTATATTACTTAAATGTTTAATAGACAAACTTCCATAACAAGGCTTTACAAATTGCCCCCCCCCCCCCCCCAACTGAAGATCTGCAATCATTTTTTTGTCTATCATTTTTCTTGTATCCCCCAATAACTTCCCATCACAGAGAAATAGTCTGTGGGCGTGATAGTTGCAGTAGTTTGCCTGTAAGCTAATATACATGGATGCACACAGGGGAAATTTAGTGGAAAGATGCTTTGTGGTTAATAGCTTCTGTTAGCTTTGCCCATGTGAATAGAATTATTTTCCACTTGTAAGTGGATGGTAATATACTGCATCATAAAATGTGCTTTCTATTTATTCTGGACAGCCAAACTTGAAGTTTGATTTTGTTTGGCTGTTGCTGTTTAATCATTCAAAGGACACGTATGTCTGTGAAGGTTTTCAGTCATCCAGGTCATTGTAGTCTAAGGAGCGTAGAAAAAGAAAAGCGTCTGGACTTCTTTAACCTCCTAAGACTCTTTCATGGTATGCATTTTTAATTTTTCTTTGCTATTTTGGTTGATTGCGACCTGATGAATTTAAAAACAAAGAATTGCCAGATTTATTTATTTTTTTTACCGAATTTTTGTTTCTGAGAAAAATTAGATCCACATATGAGGACATTCATTTTAAATTTTGATAGAACAGTGGCAGTATAATGCCCTTGTAAGCGTATATCAGGCCCTTGTAGAGGAAAAAATAAGTGTTTTGGTCCAGACATCCCAAAAATGTGATGTCCACATATGTGGACGCCAGGTCCTAGGAGGTTAAACTTTAAACTCAAAGAAGTCCAGACGCTTTTCTTTTTCCAAGCTCCTTAGACTACGATGACCTGGATGACTGAGAACCTTCACAGACATATTGCCGTGCACTTTGGGAAGAAGTCAAAGGACACACACATTTTTCCCAGAGATCAATTAGCTGTCCTCTCATTCAGCACCTTTATACCACACATATCCAATATTGTTTGTTTTAATTGCTCCCATGCTGAATTTACTGTGCCGACATTTCTTTCATTAGAGCAAAAATAAACAAGTGGACATTTATTAATCACTGCTGAAAAAGTTGTTGTCCAGTGGGTGACCAGAAAGACTCCCAAGACATTTTTAAAAGCCCCAATAGAAAAGAAATCATAATAAAATAAAATAAAAATAATAAAATGAGTCATGGCTGAATTTTTCTCAGCTATATCAGTTTCTGTGTCCTGTTAAAGTGTACACTCACTTTATCATGAAAATTTCACTAATACAGTTTGAACATTTGAAGAAAGTGGTTATTATTAATCTTAATAGTTATGAGAACTGAAAATGCCTGCTGTGAAAATGTGCTGTTCTGATAACTTTGTACATAGATAAAAACAAAACACAGCCATTCTAGAAATTGGTACAGTCTTTGTGTTGTTTCCAGTCCTCCATTGTCAGTGTCCCCAAATCCACAAGAAACGTGTGGATCTGCCTTTGTTTGGGCCACATTTTATCGTACTGCTAGAAAATGCCAAGTACTTAGATCCTCCACAAATGTCAAATAAGTATATGAAGCACAGGTGTAATTTATAATGTTTATGATGGCTGCTTTCCAGCAAATTGTGTTTGCAATCTATTGACTGCAAATAAATACTATGACTTGAACGTTCAAGCCAAAAAGGGGAAAACATGTTAAAGTATTTTGCAGATGGTCTTCTATTTGTTCTCTCTGTCTGCAAAGTTTGTAAAATCAGCTCAAGTGATTTCACTGGAGTGATGGAATACACACTGATATACTCTGTGCCATCTTTGCTTGATTATCATGACCTGCATTGCCATATGTAAGAAAATCAGTAAGTAAAGTCTAGAGACTCACAGTCCACTCATTTTCTCTTACACTTCCTAATCTATTCTCACTTCTGCATTGGCATGGACAAACAGGGCTTAATCTTTATCACATTATAGTCAGGTTTTCCACATCTCTCTGTGTGTGTATCTCAAACTTTTATTATTCTTGTTAGAACATGGTGTTAGCTGGACCTGCTGCATATATGTGAAGCAGAGGAAAAATCAGCATGAATGACTCAAGGGGATCTTAAAATGTAAATGAGTTATTGTTAGACCTAGTCTTGTTCTCATGCTATATGTCAAAGTCAAAATGTCTGTCATAAACAGCGTCTGTACGAGTTGTGACGGCTGTGTAAATGGCCTGTATTTATATAGCGCTTTACTAGTCCCTAAGGACCCCAAAGCGCTTTACATATCCAGTCATCCACCCATTCACACACTGGTGATGGCAGCTACATTGTAGCCACAGCCACCCTGGGGCGCACTGACAGAGGCGAGGCTGCCGGACACTGGCGCCACTGGGCCCTCTGACCACCACCAGTAGGCAACGGGTGAAGTGTCTTGCCCAAGGACACAACGACCGAGACTGTCCAAGCCGGGGCTCGAACCAGCAACCTTCCGATTACAAGGCGAACTCCCAACTCTTGAGCCACGATCGCCCATATTTAGACTGTCGTGTTGACAGTCTAAATATATGGTGCATACCCTAATAGCAACATTCCCGTTTCAAGTCTAGCTTCTGGCCTGCTTTATTATTTGGCTTTAAGACTTTGCCCAGCAGCCCTTTTGTTTTATTAATAAAGTGACTTTTTGTAACAAATTCATAAAAGTGCCCCAGTTTTCATCATCTTTTTTCACTTGCTGACATGTTGTCATGTTGACATTGATGGAGTTGTCAAGGCTTGCCCATCTTTCACTTAGATGAATGACATCATTCCAGCTACTCGGTGTAAAGTGTACACATACACACATACACACGCATACACATACACACGCATACACACGCACACACACACACACACACACGCACACGCACGCACGCACGCACGCACGCACGCACACACACACACACACACACACACTGTCCCCATGCTGACCAACTGCTACTTCTGAGACACCCAAACACTGCAAGTGATATACAGAGCCAACTACAAGCATATGGTCTTTTCTGTTTATTGTTGCCTGTGCTGCAGTAATGACTGGCCAGAAGATGATGAGTGTGTGTGTGTGTGTGTGTGTGTGTGTGTGTGTGTGTGTGTGTGTGTGTGTGTGTGTGTGAGTGATAGAGAGAGAGGGAGCAGGATACAGCGTATGCAAGTGTGTATGAGTGGTACACAGAGACATGGCTAGAAGGAAAAATGCTACGACGACAGGCATAAAAGATGAAAGAAATTAGGAAACAAGAAACAAGGCAGGAAGTGGAGGAAGAGAGTTGCTAGCTGACTATTGGACAATCTGCCTTCTAGCTTCGTATTTCTCCATTACACCCCTGCATTGCAGCACTCCCTGCAGGAGCTGGAGAGGTGCAGTTTTTTCCACATCGTCTCTGCTGCCTCAGAGGCGATAAGTCATCTCAACAAAAATGTCCCAGCACAACTCAGCACGGGGAACACGTTGTCAGCAGCTGCCCTCTGCATATGTTTACTATGTGAGGCTTTGATAGTAGCTGTGTTGCTCTTATTGACCTCCTAATGTTGCACAGTGCTCAGGCCTGACTCATCCACTAGAGAGCAGGGATGGAGAGGGAGGGAAAAGTTTATTCATTCACAGGTGCTCATAAAAGAATGCAAGAACCAGGGAGAAGCTGAGTATCCCACAATGCAGTGGGAATTTCAGTAAACCATACTGTAAAAGCACAGTTTTTTGGAGAGGGGTTAAGGGCAGAATGAGAATTTTGCAACAATCTCACACTAACTGAAAAATATACTGTAACAATTTTAATAAATCTTTAACACCTATTTTAACATATAGCTTTAAAAAAAATCCATCCACGATCTTTTAATCTGACTGGTATTATCTTATTGATTGAGCATTTTGTTTTTGTTTCATTGTTTGTTTTGGTTATTTTGCGGCCATCTTGCGATTTCTATTTCTTCATATCTATGGGAGCTCTAATGCTAATATGCTGCTGATATCAAAAATAAATAATTTATTAAAAATACATTTCATAAGAATAAAAAAGCAAAACAGTCACTGACTTCTCAGAAGAGGTTTTTACAGCTTACTCATATTTTTCCTGGTTTCGTTAAATTGCTCTGCCACGAGGTGTCAGGCCATATCGGGTCACTCCAGGGAACAACCAGGAATCAAGTAAGAAAAAAAAAAGAAGGACAACAGGCATATCAGTTTCATGAAGGAGCCCCATGCAATCTAGGGCAAGGCAAAAGAGTGTCTTAAATAAATAATTAAAGATGAGATAATAACATAAGATATACTTTATCGTGAAGAAAAAATAGATTGTATAACATCTAACAGTCTGTTCATTTACAATCTCCTTTATTACAATGGCTTAACTTAAAAACCTTAAAAAGTGCAGACATCACTACTTAAGCAGTAGTAACTTAAATGCCCTATATCTTAAAATATCTTACACAAATCCATGAATTGGCCATATAACCCACCTAACTTTCCCCTAGCTGCTTATTTTCTTCAAAGCCAGATCATTTCTGCTCCCATGGCCCCACTGCACAGCCATTTCACTCTACCAATTCATTAACTTCTAATTAAAGCATTAAGCTTTTAAGATGAATGCAGCATTTTTTAATTCACTCCTAGAGCGAAAATGTTAAAATAGTCTTTTGAAGGATAAGTCTTTTGATATTACGAGAAAATCACAAAAAAAAGCAGGAGAAAACATTAAGGCCTATTCAAGCATAATACTGTGGTGACTTATCCACAGTTTAATATTCTATCTAAAAAGAGGAACACTGTGTCATTTTTTTCCATAGCTAAATGCATTTAGCAGATCAAAACTGACCCTGCAAAGCAGAGAAGACAAATGTCTCTGGGCATAACTTTGCAGTTCTCAAAAAGAAAAAAAGAATATGCTCTGTGATGCAGCAGTTTTATATGAGATTCCTGCCCTCCTCTGGTAGAAGCAGCTAAATGCACTGCAACCTGACATACTGCAAGAATAGCCACATCAAGCCAGGCATCTAACAGATGACAGCTGAACTTAAGCATTTAGAAAGGCATTTCCCCAAGGAGAGCACTGAAAGAAAAAGGTTTTCAGGAAAAAGCAAGAAAAAAAAAGGTTAAATGCCAGCATTGCAAAGAGTTCAAACATGTACAAACATAACTGCTTTAGGGATGTTGAACATTTGAAACACATTTATCACGCAAGGTCGGCTACAGGCACCTAAAGTTTAATTTTTAAACCTCATATGTTTAGTTCTGCATCTGCGTAGGTCTCTGGCTCAAACAGCACGTTTCATTATGTAATAGTTTTAGCTCAATACAGTGGGATACGTTTTGTTTGTATTGCAACTCGAGAAGATGCTTTTGTTATCTCCTCACTTCTAATCATCACTGACAAGTCTCCTGAGGGATCAGTGAACACCGGACAAATAGGAGTAATCACTCTTTGTTTCAATTGTTCACTCTGAATGACTTAACAGAGATGGTCTATTCAGAGGGTTAAATCATACTTCTGAGATCAGTTGTTAGCAACCACTTAATTCCATGGAGTAGATCTGATTTAAAAAACAACAACAAGCAAACAAAAAACTGCACCGCCTTAAGACTTTTTCAGCTGTCCTAGTGCATACTTTTGCTTTTTATTCCTGACTTGTGCAGGCTGTGGCTTTATTAACATGAACCTCACCCTAGAGTCTGTGATCTTTTACAACTGCCCTCCAATACTAGACCGTAGAGTGGCATGCTGCAATCAGCTGTGTGAGCAGCATCACAAATGAGGCTGGGGGAATGAGAAAGATGGAGAGAAAGAGGTAAAGAGGTTGCGTACATAAGTACATTGAACAGAGAGACAGAGAGGGTGTAGGGAAATATGTGATGGGAGGGTGGAAAATGGGGGCGATGGTGTGCATTGGACAGAGGAGGAGGAGGAAGAGGAGGGGGAGGAGGAGGGGTGTAGTGCTGCAGTGGAGAGAAGTGAGAGGAGACTGCAGTCTCTGCTTATGGGAGAGATCAGACTATGTTACCACAGCTCTGAGGAACTGTAACCCAAACACTTATTGATTGGATGGGCCACCCCACGAGGGGAATACCACATTTGACTGGTGAGTTTTGTCTTGAAGATCTTTGTAGATTAAAAATGAGTTAAGATGCACAACTGGACCACAGTTATCTTAGAGGAATCTTCTCTGCATTTTAAACTGGGTAAACCATATCAAACTGCTTTGGTTGCACTGTATTCTCCGGACCTGATCCTACTTATGAATGAGGATGTGTCCGAGCCTGTTTTTTGTGACTGAGTGATATCGGCCAGTGGTGAGCTGCCGAAATCCTAGGGAGATAAGGACTGAGTGCTAATGGCACAGAGGTAGAAGGTAGGCTAAAATAAGAGGGGAAGGTATGGGCATATTGTATTCTATTTCCATTCAGTCGCTTCTCTCATCACTGCTCTTCTCAGAGGAGACAGAATTAACTTAGGGAAGTTCGGGTAGTGGAGAAAATCATATCTGACTTAATGTTAGGATTTTTTTTTAACATTGCAGTCTCAGATGTGCTTCATTTTAGGGGTGAGGATGGGTTTAGAGACAAATGAAAGATACGGGCAGGTGATGAATAAAATGTTTTTGAAGAACCTTTGCTGGAGCAAAAACTTTATTCATAACCATTATACATTTCAGCTCAGTGGCAGCAGTCTGCATTCGTATCATGTCATGCCCACCACTTGGGCAGTGACTTGACACTGGCCTTGAGCCAACTGGTTATTTGATTGGTTGGTCACTTCAGCTATAGACGTTATCAGTATTGCTTAGCAACAATGATGTGCTTGCCCACAGCACATAGACCACCACTGTATGTGAACAGTGCACAGTCTACCTTACAGCAATAGAAAGTCTGTGCTAAAGTGCACATGTTGAAATGCAATACTTATCGATCTGTGGGCTGCAAATCAATTAAGATTGGGTTTTATCATCATTATGTTTGCCATATTCTGACAGTTCACTTTTACTTTGAGGTACTGATATCCTTAGCTGCGGACCACTTCCTTTGATAATGACACATAAGCTCGCTGTAGCAAATCTCTGTATGACTGGAGGGACTTTTGTGGATACAGTTGAATACTGTAAATGGTGATATCTATAGAAAAAAACATTAACATCTAGCTACTGTGCATTTATTTAGTGTTTTTAGACTATGATAGTTCTGTATATGCATCTACTATTTGCATAGTTGAGAACAGCTAGCAATGAGCCACAATGGCTGAGACTCCTGAAGCAATTAATTACAGATGACCAGACCTCTTCTTTGTGCAAGCATTTCTCTAACCAGGTGTTGCAAAGAATTGTGGGGAGCTACCGTATAGTTCAAGAAAGACAATAAACTGGATTCACGTTATATGAGGAGGACATGTATGTACATTTTACAACAATAAAAGTTTGATGATAATAACAGTAGAAACACTGTAAAATAACAGTGTAATAGCAAGCAAACAGCTGATAAAAAGCTGATAGTATCGTACTTTAAAGCTTACACAATAAAAAGTACAATTTTTTTTAGTTATTACATCTTTTATAGTAAGAAACTCGAGCAGATCACAGTAGATCAACTGAAAAAAAGGTGTAACGCTAGCAAACTTAGTTGCCAGTACTAATTCTATACTTGTCTTACATCCATAGCATGGATATAAAACATTATACCTAATGTGCTTAGCAATTTAAAAAAATATGTAAATCATGTTACATTTTCCTTAGTTGCTTGAACACATCTTAATTCCATGACCTTTTCTCTTAAATTGCTTTATTTCTTTGAATTCTTTACCCTGGAGTGAAAAACAAATAAATGTGGAAACATTAGCAGAGTGACAAAACGAATAAAAGGATGTCAAGCTGCCAGTTATTCTTAAGCACTATGCTGAGTTTGTGGGGCTCATGAAAGAGTAAAGGCAGCATCAAAATCATATTATTTAGTTTTAAAAAAACATATCAGTCAGAGCAGCAGCTCCTAGAAATATATCACACTGTGGTAAATAAGTAGTCTTACTGACACAATTTAAACCATTATGCTCCTGAGACATACATAGTAATCAAATAAATGACTAAATGCAGTAGGAAACAATCCTGTCCCAGCACTATAATACAGTTATTCATAGTTAATTAAAACTAAAGCAGGTGTTTTCAAATTCATCTAGCGATCTGCAGCACTTTGACAAACAGCAAGCTTCAATTAGACCAGAGCATTGACATTTGTGCTCAGCAGTAAATGTTAGTGTTGTTGCTGCCACCAGCAGTCATGCAAAGAGCAAACAGAGAATACATAACATAATGCTCACTTGGGGCTGAGAGTTAAATTGGAGTTGTCATCTGTTAAAAGAGGGCCCTTCTGAGAAGACACTCATTTTATTAGAGTATGTTGGGAGGTGAAACTGATTTAGATGACTGCCTTCTTATGCTATTTAAAGTCGCAGCTTAGATCTCCAGCTATGTCTAACCTGTTAAACTTAAGTCTATAAAATTTCAGAATCTATTTTAAGATTGATCTTAAAACATTTGAACTCTTAAGGTGGAACCTTCAACTATTTATTGGTCTGATCATTGATTCGTCGGTTATAAATAATAAAAATAAATACAGATTAGTTGGTTGGTAGAAGAAAACCCCTATTACCAAAACTATTCAGTCATTTACCTTCAAATGACTGAACTTGAGTGACATACATTCTTCATCCATAGGGTTGTGTGATGCTGGTCCAACATTTGCAGCCAGAACAGCTTAAACTCTTCTGAGAAGGCTTTACACAAGTTTTACGAGTCTGATTTTTGTGGGAATTTTTGCCCATTATTCCAGAAGTGTATTTGTGAGATCAGACACTGATATTGGACAAGAAGGCTTGGCTCGAAATGTGAACTCTAATTCATCTCAGTGGTATGTTATTGGGTTGAGATCAAGGCTCTGTGCAGGCCAGTAAAGTTCTTCATCCATAATTCCCTTTCCACCAAACTTTATACTTGACACAATGCAGTTGGACAAGTATCGTTCTCCTGCCAACCATCAAACCCAGACTCATCCATCGGGTTGCCAGACAGAGAAGCATGATTCGTCATGTCAGGGAAGGTGTTTCTGGTATTTTTCCAGAAAAATAGACGCTTAGATATGGTTCTGTCACATATAATAAGGTCTATCTTAAGGACCTCTAAAGCTCACTCATCATATATATTTTAAGTAACAATGCTCTGCGGTTTGACAAGCAACTGACATTTGCTAAATTTGAGTTAGCAGCTGTTTTCTTCTGGTTCAAGCAGTTATTGGGTTCAAGTCATTAAGATAAACTAATTATTCATCTTTAATGTCTCTCTTTATACTTACTTGACAAAATGATGCTGTTTATGTATTGATTATTCTAGAAAATCATTTAACAATTGTGCCATCATGTACATGTACAGATACTCACGTATCCTTTAATTTTGGATAACTTTTTAGACTCTCCTTTAGGTCTGGAAGATCATTGTGTTTTAAGGTGGAGGTGTAATCATCTCAGGTCACAGTTTCACACACACACTAAATTCTCATATCATCAGCAACATCAAGGGCTTTCAACTTCTGTGACTTGTGTGATGAGTGTGATGAGTCCCAGATGAAGCATTGTTTTCATACTCCCCATCTTTCACAGAGTTGAGTTGCAGCTCTCAAGGTCATCATCACTCAAACATAAAATTAAAAATTATAATGGAAAGCAAGTCAGAATAAAATCAATTTAGCAGCTTTCTGGAGTTTTAGATTACTAACCAGTAGGGGTGCAACGATACTCGTATTGATATTGAACCGTTGGATATAGTGCTTTCGGTTCGGTAGGCATGTGTATCAAACAATACAAAATTTTTGATTTATTTTATCAACTTTTCTTCTGACGATGCTGTCTGTGTTGAGCGCTCAGTGGATCTGTGTTCGACTACTCCGCCCGCCTAGGCTGCACTGTCGAGTGCAGATCCACTGAGCGCAGCGCAAGCTAGCAAGACAGAAGCTAAGCTCGTTGCAACATGGCAACTGCCTCAATGCTACCCGAAATTGAACCTCTCCCACCCTCATTCAGATCTGGCGTTTGGAACTATCTTGGTTTTCATGTGAAGCATGACCCTGATGGTAAGCGTGTCATGGACAAAAGTAAAACAATATGTCGGATGTGCCATGCAATGCTCAATTGGTGGGAACTAGTGCCTTAGCCCCATTAAATTTAAAAACTACTTTTGACTTAAATATATATTTATAATTTTAATAAATGACAAATTAAAAAGGCATGAACATTTTTTTGTATTGAAAAAATATCGAACCCTGACACCAAAGGATCTAACCGAACCGTGAATTTTGTGTATTGTTGCACCCCTAGTGAATAGGTAACCTAATGTATTTGCCACCCCTCTTAAGAAGTTACTTCAGTCTTTTGCCGCTGTTGTTGGTGCAGATGGCTAAATTTGATTGATGTTCCATTATGACTTCCTGAGTCATAATGAGTTTCAATATTTCAATAGTTTTTCAATATTTTTCACTTTCTTTGACAAATCTTCCATGATACCACTAAAGCAATTTTTGTTGCTTCATATCCGATCTCTTTGTGTTTCAGGGACGCTGTGCCTAGTCTTTGACAATGAAGTTCAACTTGTTCAGACGGCCACAGGCCATGACAGCGGCCGAGCCCACCAGTGCCCCCACCATGACCATGGCTCCCACCTCAGCTGCCATGTCCACCTCAGCACCAGAAACTTCTGGCTCGAACAATACAGAGATCAGCAAGAATGACATGTTTGAGGAGATCAAGAGCAAATTCTTGAATGAAATTGATAAAATCCCATGTAAGTAATGCTGCAGAGCTTTTTACATCATTCCAAGCATTACAAAACATTAACATTTGGCAAACACCAAAGTTCCATTCAAACTCAACTTTTCCTCGTTTATTTTGAAATCAACAGTGCCTCCGTGGGCTTTGATTGCCATTGCTGTAGTGGCAGCATTGCTAATCCTCACCTGCTGTTTCTGCATAATCAAAAAATGTTGCTGCAAGAAGAAGAAGAACAAGAAAGGAAAGAAGGGAAAGGATGGCTTCAACATGAAGAACATGCAGGGTGGTGAGGTATGATGCCTCGCGCTTCCTACATGCTAAAGAGTCAAGGTTACAAGATGCATTGGTGAAATTTTGTCGATTATGTCAACAATAATTTATTATTCAAGTTGTTATTATTTATTATGATAGTTATTGCCCAGATTTTAACAATGTTGCTAACTAAATCTGATCTTTTACCAGCAGCTTTTTTAGCCCAGGCTGTAGAGGACACAAGGAGAGCTCTCTTCCCCTCAATTTGTGTTGTTGTTGTTGTTGTTGTGGTTGTTTAAACGTGTGCTCCATTGTGCTCCATGGTGAAAAACGGCACACTTTATTGCAATGTGGCAAAGAATGAGCAGAGAATGTTTCGTCAACTTATAAAACAAAGCTTATCATATTAAAAGGTAATGGATGAAAGGATGAGGCCTGCAGAAACATCAGGAAGTTGTGAATCAAAGTGCTATAAAGTTAAGGATAAATTCTTAATTTGATGGGCTAAACAGCTTATATTACCATAGACTGCCCCTGTACAGTTAATTAAAGCAATCAACTGCTTGTGTCCACAATGTGAAATTATCGCCCTGAGCCTAAAACAAGCGTGTCATTTCTCATCATGATTGTGGTGGTGGTGGTGTTGATTGCCTCTCTTTTTGAAGTGTGTTTGGTGTCTTGTGAGTTGAATCTCTTCCTCTCTCTGCTCTCCTCCTTTTCCGCTTTGTGTCTTGTGTGTGCCTCGTGTTTCTTGACTGTGGTGGACCCCTGCTCTACGGTAGGTGGATAGCTCATGTCGATGCTCTCTGGCCCCCAGGGCGGAGGGGGGTTTCATGGAATGAAAGTTGTAGCTTCCTTTGCTATTTTTTCTTTCTTTCTTTTTTTAATTTCCTCCCCATTATTTTGTAGTTTTTTGGTATGATAGCTTGAGAATGTAACAATGGAAAGCTATGATGTGCTCCATAAACCCCAGAGAGGAGAGTCTAACCATCTAACACATTGTTCTCGGGACAATGTTACTGTAAATCACACCAATATGGAAAGTATTGGATTAAAATCTGATATCCAAGACTGTTAACACTATTAATCTGTGCATGTGATAAAGGGCATGGCTGGTTGTTTGGGAGACATGGAAACGGTGATGATAAAACTGCATGGTGAGCCAAAGATTTGCAAATCTCTTCGTTTTATGGTAATACTCAAGGAGGAGGTAGGATGTGACGACACTGGATGACCCAAAGAAAAGATTACAAAGTCAAGATCACCTAAGTTACTTAATAAGAAAAATCATATTGAAGCAGTAAGGCTCTAACAAAATTCAAATAGCTGGCTGTGCCCTTTAATCCTGATTTAGTTTTGTAATAATGGTGAGGTGAAAGGAGAAACATTTATTTTGCCACATTAATTTAAAGAGATGCAGGTTAACAAATTTGAAGTCTTAAAAATAAATCCTATAAAATAAGATACATCCCCTTGCCCTGGATATTATGTCATATTTTTTATTGATTAATATGCATTTGTTCCTGCTGTTGTAAGCTAGTTCCTTAGGGGTCTATCCAAACCTATATCTCCTCGCTCATTTGTTAAGATCTAATGCCTTTAACAACAAGAAATTATTCTTATTTTCAGTTTCACTATTAGGACGTGGCATTTACTACCCTTCTTAGTGGAACTAGCATGCAATGCCTCCACTGATTCTGGCTGTCACTGTACTGCTGAAGCATGTCAGATTTAAGGACTTGCCCACTGATCCACAAACACTGAGACAATCATTTCTACAGTTTCTTAAAAAAAAGTAGGGATACCGATTACAGGCAGCTATGTCCTTTTAAATGATAAATTCCTGGTTTTTATCATCAGGTGCTGTGCAGGTAAGCAGTAACCAAAACATGTATCTCCCACATAAAAACTCCTGGAGCTCCAGTGTCTGTGGCATGCTGGCTGTTATGGGGAACCCTGTATCCTGACTTTTTGTACTCTTACCTTTAACATAGCTTTTTGTTTTGTTACCTTTACACTGCAGACACATCAGGATGACGATGATGATGAGGGAGAGACTGGACTGACAGAGGAAGAGAAAGAGGAAGAGGAGAAAGAGCAGGAGAAACTGGGGAAGCTGCAATACTCTATAGATTATGACTTTGAGAATACAAAGGTCTGTGGTTATCACATTTTGTGAACTACAAAAAAAAAGCTCTAGAAATAATTAACAATTTTGGAGGGAGTTTTTCATGTTTTCTGCTATATTTAAATTACCCATTTGAAACGTTTTAGTGTTTAAAGACATGTTTAAATTAAAGAGTTAGATAACCCAATTCATGTCATCTTCAGTATGGAACTCGCTGTAGTAGCTTGGTTCTGTGCAAAGATAATAAAAAAATGTAAAGTTATAGTAATTAAATTAATGCTTTTTCTTGTTTATTTAACCCGAAGTGCAAAGAAAAAACAAGCTTTTTCTTTCATGGGTGTCATGAATGAAACATTTTCTTTACCTGGGAGATGCATAGTAGCAATAATACCACATAATGCCTCTGTGCTGAGTAATCCAGCTCTTAATAAGGGACTCTAAAGGTGCCAAAACACTAAAGCAAACATTTTAATTGAAAGATAATACCTTAAGATTTCTCTAGTTCGTTACTTACATTAATCCAATTCCCAGAAAGCTGAAACTGTTCGTCTGGACAGTGTTTTTAGTGGGAGAAACATTTTTTCACTCATCCAGGTCACTTCTTCAGTCGCATTCCTCCCACCGCTACCCATGAGCGGTATCAACTTTCTGAGATTTCCTTACCTGGATCCATCAAGACATTAATCAAATATTTTTATTTATTTATTTTTTGTAATGTATTCTGAAATTTCACATTCAATTATGCAAATTAGGCATCATTGCCAGTTTTGAAAACTTTTCTGGAACAGATATCTGAACATTGGTAAGAGTGAGATCAATGAGACTCGGAATTCTTCTTTCATTCTTTTGACGTATTAAAGTTTTTACAAAGGGCTGTTTTTTTATTACTCCATAAATCAGAAATTACTGTCAGCAGCCAGAAAAAGAGTAATTTTCCATGACATTTTGAGGAATAGAGAGTTCCCTAATTCAGGCTTTGAATGTGAACAAACACCAAATATAAACTTCACAATTTTAATAGCAGCAAAACAGGACAGTTAAGTTGATGTTACTCAAGGTTACATTTACATACTATACAAAACCTGAACAGGAGTATGCAGAAGATGAACATTGTCAGTAAAACCACAGTTATTTTTAGGGCTGAAAAGACAAAAGAGGCTAAACCTTAAAAGAGTAACTTGTTATAGTGGCTTCAGGTAAATCAAAAGACATTTATCTAACCGTGGTACTTCCAGCAGCTTAACTGATTACTCGACAGCATATGAGCAAACCTTCATGTGCTCAATTAAAATGCCAATAATTCACTAGATATGAAACACAGTAGAGGGTGAAATGGCTGTACTTTTAATGTATCTGTAAAATATAGACAGCTAAAATCTGTATTTTCTAGCACACAGTGTAATACATTTTTTAGAAGTTACCACACTGTGACAATTGGATGACACTGAGGAAAAGCTTCTGACATCCAGTATGTCTCCAGTCAGCTGAGACGCTTGTGGTGATGGATTGCGAGGCTTATATAACCAGTCTGAGGCAGTGACCCTCAAAGAAAAGTTGCATTTTTGCCTGATAAAATTCTGTTTTCACTGCTCCTGTTGCTTACATACACCCTCATTTTCTCCACACAGCTGACAATTGGTATCCTTCAAGCTGCAGATCTCATGTCCATGGACTCAGGTGGAACCTCAGACCCTTATGTTAAAGTCCTGCTCTTCCCTGACAAGAAGAAGAAGTTTGACACCAAAGTGCACAAAAAAACACTGAACCCTGTCTTCAATGAGACATTTGTTTTCAAGGTGAGTCTTGTTCTTGCATGCAGCTGTAAAAAAAAAGAAACATAAATCTTATTTGAGCAAGTTGTTTTTTTTTTTTTAAATATCACAAATCATTATCGCAGCTTTTTGTGTATGAAACTGACAGTATGTCAGGTTTGTCTGGCTCTGTGTGTGTACCCACTGGCCTATGCAGCCTACATGCTGCTCTTAGATGCTCCTAGCTAATAAGCCCCGCTGGGACTTTGCAAGTCTCTCTGGGTCAAGCTGCAGGCGATACCAGTCTGCAAAATGTTAAAACTGCAGCAGAAAAATATCTTATTGTACAGGCTGCCCTTTATTGCCATCTCCAAAGGCCTCCCATGAGAATTTCACTGTCAGATTTATTGTTTCTCCATCAAAATTTATTCCAGATATTTTCTTTCTTTTTAAAACAGAAGATGCTTTTTTTTTTTTATTTCATGTATGCCTATGCAGTTTGTAGTAGAGGTGTCCTCATCTTCATTTTCACATAGATTTCTGTGGATTGGGGTGTAATAACTTATTTTTCCTAATATGTTTGTTGTTTGCATTTGAGAAAATAACCGTGCATTTCATTTAGTGCTTTTAGGGCGTATTATTTGTCTGGTTTCTCAGATTATTTTCTCTGATAATTTATAATTTAACATTTTTAGTTCACTTAGTTTTTTCCATTTAGTTTTGATTATTGACTGTTTTCTGTATAGCAGCTGCTAAACACTATAAATTTGTAAGCAAGTATTTGTATCATTTAATGAGGGGGTTTTTCAGTGGGACTAACTCGCCCTTTTCAAGAATTCCAGAGGCAGTTTATGTGAAGTTTAATGACATTAAAAATAAACCTATTTATCCTGTGAGACAGATAAATACAATCTATAAGTGACATTGTGTTTCTTGGTCAGGTACCCTATGAGGAGCTTGGTGGAAAGACCTTGGTGATGTCTGTTTATGACTATGACCGATTTTCTAAACATGATGTCATTGGAGAGGTAAAGCTGCCCATGAACACCATTGACCTTGGACGGCCTATTGAGGAGTGGCGGGATCTCGAGAGTGCTGATCAAGAGGAGGTGCTTATTGAACTGATTCATTCTGTGCTCTTTAAATAATAGACCATTGAGATTCTAAACTTTCTGGGTGTCAACCCTAAGAAAAAGCCCCAAACCAATTATGAATTGATGCTACTATCAAGTATTGTCTGTCTAGACAGAGATCAATTATATCTTATTTTTCTGAGCCACAATGCTCCATTGTTGACCAAAAATCAATTAAGAACACATTCAGCTGCACCATTGCACCAGCTTACATGTTCCTTCATTATGATAAATGGTTCCACTATAGTTTGTTTCTCGTTAGTCTTTCATGCTGCTTCCATGAATACTTATTTGAGCACTAACTGTGTATCAATTCAGGTTTAAACACAGTTAAATGTAGTTCACCAAAAATTCTCCCTCTTTATTTATTTGCATTTAATTTTACTTGAAAACTACAGCAGGGCTGAGGGGCTTGATGTCGACTCGGTTGGAGGAGTCAGCAAGATGTTTATGGCACTGGTTGATCATCCTATCTTTAATATTCAGAAATAATTTAGCTCCTTGATTAGTTCGCATTTCTTAAAAGATGGAATTTCATAACAGTGCACAAACATTCAGACACATAGAAATCAAAAATTTTATTTATGTCAGTGGAGCAACAAATTTCTCTCCTTGCATTTCTACACCTGTGAACAATGATGCTGAGATAGTTTGCTTGAATAATTAAGGAAACTATCTCACTTTTTTAAATTTATCACAACTGATTACATACATAACCTGCTAGTATCTCTAGTCTTTTCCAGTGTCTTTTTCGAGGTTATCCCTGCCCCCAGTCATCAAAGTGGATTTTCAAAGTCTAAAAGCTCAGAGCGATCATAAATCCAGATAGAGGGGTTTTATTCCAAATAATGTCACTGTTGCAGCAACAAAAACCCCTCAGTTTCAGTCTAAGAGTATAAATCTTGATAAATAAAAGCTATGTTTTGCACCCACCCATCACAGAAAATGCAATTTATGGACATCTGATGAGTATGTGTGCTTGTCATTTCTGTGTCTCTTACTGCTCAGCCTGAGAAACTTGGAGATATCTGCATCTCCCTTCGTTATGTCCCCACTGCTGGAAAACTCACTGTCTGCATCCTGGAGGCAAAGAATCTGAAGAAGATGGACGCCTGCGGTTTATCTGGTAGAAAAAAAAACACATAATACTCTTGTCCTTTGGCACATGCAAGAAAATTCAATTTGAAGAGAAAATTCAAAGAAAAACCATTTAAAATACAAACAAACAAACAAATTAAGAAACACTAAAGGTTGTGTCATTGACAGAATAAGTTTTTCTCTTTTGTTCATCATATTCATGTTTTTTCCAGATCCTTATGTAAAGATCCAGCTGCTCCAGGGTGGTAAGCGTCTGAAGAAAAAGAAGACTACAGTGAAGAAGAACACCCTAAACCCATATTACAATGAATCCTTCAGCTTTGAAATCCCCCTGGAACAGATGCAGGTACAGTACAAGTCATACAACACCTTTTGGACTTCACTGATATGTTATAATAGCTCATGAATGAATCTCCACTACAGTTTGAATGATGAAATGCCCAGAAAACAGATAATTGATTACATTTTCTCTTGCTGCCTTCTCAGAAAATCTTGGTGGCAGTCACAGTGTTTGATTATGACAAGATAGGTAAGAATGATGCCATTGGAAAAATCTTCGTGGGCAGTAAGGCTACTGGCTTAGGTCTGAAGCACTGGTCTGACATGCTGGCTAATCCACGCCGTCCCATTGCCCAGTGGCACCCATTGCAGCCAGAGGAGGAAATTGATGGCCAGCTGGCATCCTTGAATGCAAAGAAGTAACACATCTCACCAACCAGCTAATGCACTAACTCAGAAATCCAATCTTCATCCCTACTTTGCATGAATTTCATGACTTCACACATGACTATTTGTCAAAAGTCCTGCTCAAAAAAAATATATAAAAAAAAAGACATTGTAGAATATCTGAAACTCTTTTTGAGCATCACATTTCCCACATTAATGTATGCTGAGAAGAATGGTGTTGAGTTACCGGGTGACTGGTTAATGAATGATCGACTTTTAGTCTTTCCTTCATTTGAAGAATCTCATTCTTAGGGTGCTGACACTGAATGGAATTATTGGTGAAGACAATGCTGGATATATATAAAAAAAAGGCTTTAGTTTAGTTTATAGAGCATGCTTTACTTACCTCCCCACTGCTCTGCGTGCATCACGCCCAGTATTGTGTCTTGCTAATAACTGTGCTTTAACTTGCAATAGAAAGTACTCTAATTTGGGGTTATTTCCTGCATAAAGTTTGTCTTAAGTCTATCAATGCGAAGAGATTCAAGTGCAGATGATTCAGGTTGAGATCAATGAATGCAACAATCAATTCTGGAATATGTATGACATTTTTCTTGATTTTATCAGCTCACATATGAGATGGTGCAAACAGTGCAGCAGAACCATATAGCAGGGATGATGCAGTTGTCTGACTTAAGTTGCTTGTTTTGTGTTGCCACGAAGGCCCATCTATGCATTTAGCTTCAACCCATATTTCTGTGTCTTCAGACAGGTGTAATGTAAGACAGGAATACAAGGGTGCCTTCCTAATATGACACTTTGAGAAGTAGTGCAGGTTTTATTGTTTATTTTAAAGTGGTTGAATATTGTTCAAAATGTGTCAGGGACACTGTGAATGTGCCATTTGAAATCTGGCTATGTTGACCACTTGGATGTAAAACCTTACTTATCCATTGTAGAAGTAAGGCACTAAAAAGGATTACCAATGATGCTGAAAACAGTACTGACTATGCTTCTTTGATTTCTGTTGTTTAGTAAAAGACAGTGCCATTTTGGTTATTATGTTTTGACATTCATTAAAACGATTCCACGTCATTGGCTGATGTTGTAGTTCTACTGTAATTCACTTCAATATTTCTGTAGTTTCTGCTGAAACAACATGAGGATTTCTGTCAAAGACGAAATGTTTTTATAGATTATTGAATTTGAAATGTAAGATGTAGCTTTGATTTGTATTAATGAGGTGTGTAGAATCTAAACATAGCAACTGTATCATCAAACGTATACAATACACACATCCTGGACCATCTGCTTGAACCAAATAGAGCTGCAGAATAGAGCATGTATCATGCCTCGCAGTATTTTGTCTTGTTTGAATCACTCGGTCGGGACACAAGCTTTTTGATCCTGGAGACAAAGTGCTGCAATATGGTGATGTTGAAACTTGTAGGCAAATTATTAGTGTAATGTTTAGTGGCTTGGAAGCAAAAAAGGACACAAAGAATTGATTATTATAAGGGAATGACTGAGGATAGAACATTTAAAATGTTGACATTTAAATTCCACTGAATTTACCAATGACCTGATCTCTTTCCTGTAGCAGCTCCTCTTAACTGAAGAATCATGACTGTCCCCATATTGGTTTCTTTGAGTTAAATGTAGACATATGTAGGATTAAAATTGTCATTTATTGCAGGAACCTTAAAAAACCCCAAAAAAATAGCTTTAGAAAATGGATGACACTTTCTCTAATCATACGTGATGACAACCTGAACCTGAAAAATCTTCCGAATTTACCGGGAGGGAAAAGAGTCAGTATCACTTTCTTATAATTCAAATCATTGTAACTGAAATCATTATTAATGACAACTAATTTCTGGCTTCAAACACTGTCTAGAGCCTCTCTGATGTTGAGTTTCACTGCTTACGTAGGTAATTTTGGATTCTGAACTGGCCATGAATTGATGGAACTGGACACATGTCCAGGGTTTTACCCCATCTCTTGTGGATTATCTCCAGGGATTGACTCCAGCCCACTCATCCACTCAACCCGAGTTGATACATTGATGTTATCAGTGAATTCTAAGTGAGACAAAATCAGGGAATCGGTGTTTTGTGAATTACTTTCTTTAAATCAAAAAATCCAAAATCAGATCTTGGGAGGCCAACACATTAAAATATTTTCTCAGAATTTCAGAAACTGGAAAAAATGAACTCATAGAAACTTGTGTCTACATTTAGTGCTTTTAAATGTCAACATAGATTTTTCAGGACATTTTTATAAGGGGGCAGTTTGTTTAAAAAAGAAAATGTTAAGGCAGTCGTTCGTATGCATCCACGTCGCCAGCAGAAGTATCTAATGGTGAGCAGCGGCACATTGACAGGTTCATCCACAGTACTTCTTTACAATTGTTAACATATGCATCCCGCAAAATTTGTTAATAGGCTACAGCATGTATTTACAAGATGATGTAAATAGCGGCATGTTTTAAAGAGGAACCATAATTATATTGTGTATGTGTGTTTGTGTTCTGTGTCATTTTTATAATAAAACAGAGTATAAAAAAAGGATGCACTGACTGCAAAGTGTATGAATTTCTGCTGAATGTATGTCTGAACAATCCATGTTTGGCTTACCAGACTCCATGAATGCCTCAGTTAAAAACACAGCTGATTTTAGTGTCACATGGAAATCCATTGCGTTTTCATCAAACTGCATGATCGTCTGATTTTCTGTCATTGTTTTTATGTCTCTATGCTAGTGTGTTTTTTTCCTCAGGCTACAAGTCATGTAATAATTGTTCATTTCTGAGTGTATTAATACATAATCAGTTAATTGTATATATTTCAAAACAGGAGAATACTTGTCTCCTTAATTTTCTATCTCAGTGTACCTAAGTGTTTCCTTCATGTACTCCTGCCAGACGGGTGTCAAGTCTTAGTTAATCAAATGTCAGTGCCGTACATTAGCTAACTGACTTGTAGCCCCTTTTTCGTCACACGTCATTAAATTGTACCTCCTCATCTTCTTGCTTTTCAAGAAAATTAGCTTTTATTTAAATTGTAGGATAAATTAAACTGAATTCAGTTGTAAATTCATTATTCAGTAGTGTCTTCTTTGCTTCATAAGTAATTAAATATTATTACAGCATACCAGATTATTGATGCTGTTCTTTTAAGTAGCTACCATCTAATAATCAAGCAATCAATATTTTTTTTCATTACAAATGCCACTGTATGAACTGATATACTTTAACTAAGGGATTACAATAGGATGAGCTGGTGTTGTGTCGCTTGTGCATGCTCTTAGATACTGACGCTGTCTACCACATCATTTACAATGTGGGCCTTCATTTTTCTGCTTTTTGAGTCATTATCATTTACGTTTAGATAAAGCCTTATTTATAAGATGGAGTGCATGGAGATGAACGCGCCTAATCCTCTCTTCACTCTCTTTCACATTAAGACTGTTTCTGGTTTCGAGGAGATGAGCTGAAGACAGAGGATTAATGTCTAATTCCAATATCTTTTTTGTGGAGAAGCACCTCATTACATCCTTTAGTACACCGTGTGTCAGCACATCCTCTACTCTTTGATATAGAACTTATATTTTACATGTGCTAGTTTATGTATTTTCAACAGGAGTGTAGAGCCGGCATTCGTTAAATGGTCTTCTGTTAAGGTATGTTAGGTATGTTCTCTGCGATGCAGGCAACAAAATCCCTGTCTTCCTGGGTCTCACAAGCTGTCTTAGGCACAGAGCAGACCCAAACAGTGCAGATTCAACATTCAACATTCGAAATGCAATACTGCCAACCTGCTGCTTCGGTAATGGTTCCTTTACAGTCATAATCCTGTTAAGTCAACATAGCCATATAACAGAACATCCAAAGACAGTCAAGCTCGCTTGTATATTCACTTACCCAGCAACATAGACAAGGGAAATGCTTGAATGTCGTTCGTCATTCTTGTTTTGTCTTGTTGTAGAGGTGTGTCAATAGTTGTGCCTTTTTGTGAACTGCATGATTTAATTCTGTACAGAATCCATGTTTTTCCAGCAGAAAAGCAAACAAAAAAGACCAAAAAAGTTGTACTCATACATCATTCTGTGTAGAACTGAAGTACTCAAGGGAACCAAAATATGAGGATGTGATCAGAGCATATCTCTGTGTTGTTCATATGTAATAATAGGAAATAAAGGCATTTTAAGTAGCTTTGTCCCATGTGTTGTGTAAATGTATGTAGAGGATGCATTTCCATTTATGGTCAGCGGGTGGCGTTGCATGCATAAAATAAATGCCAAGAAACAGCTTAGTAGCTGAGTGTGACACATAGATGACAGCCCAGCGTTAAAAAAAAAAAAAAAAGACACAGTTTTATGCCTTTAAATAAAGGATATCATATTCACCATTTAGCGATAAAGTCCATGTGATTTGATCAAAATCACCACAACTCCTACTTAATTGACGCTAATATGACAGATTAATAAGTGCATGAGATTGAGGTGATATTTTACAAGAAAGCTAAATTTGTTTTGACACTTTTATAGGGAAAAAATATATAAATACATAATACAAACATTTTTTCTATTTAAACTTGTAAGCCAAAGATCGTGTTACTTGCAATATCATCAGTCAAGGTAAAGCTCTTAAATCAGAGATGACACTCCTACGTTCCTAAAAAATGTTTCTCATCCATCACCCACTGTCCCTGATAGTTCAGAGCCCATTTTCATGATCTGCATATGGAATAGGCCAAATATTGCTGTTTCCATGGCAATGCTTCTTTGGAAATACCTGCAATATTTTGTCCATTTTTGTGAAAGTGTCTACTCAGTACCAAAATTTCATATACTGTTTACTTGAGGACAATTTATTCACGTAAAGACAGTAATAAGAAACACGTAAACTGGCATTTGCCTTTATTTAGAAATATTTAGTGAGTTTACATTTTAAATTGATGCATTGTGCATTTACAGTTGGACAAATGTGTCTTCTTATATGTGAACAGGAGGATGGAAAATCAGTATTAAATCAACATCTCTTTCATCTTTCTAAACAATCAGTAGAAAGGGCTCAGTTTAATACATTCTGCTGACCAATGTACATATCTTTTCAGAGGATGGACTTATGCTTTCAGAAATTTAAAGGATACAGATTAAAATATGACTTCTTGAATCCTTTCTTCTTCTTCCTCCCTCCTGTCTGCTTCCCTTCTCACTTGGAGAGTTTGGTGATGACACGGATTAAAGCCCCATTCTCATCCTTTAGTCTCTGGTTTTCCATTTTAAGCTCTGCTTTAATCTGAGGGAAAAGAGAGTATAAAAACATAAGGGTGGACAGAGTATCTAAAAAGTCCTACAACTCGTCCCAGGTAGAGCATTTCTGCTTACAGTGGCTAGTATAAGGATTTGCTTGTTCTTAATTTGTAGTTTAAAAGTAAGTTCATATTTTGGTAGTGTCTTCATGGGCTACACACCAAGGACTGGTTTTTATTTCTGGTCATGTCAGTAATCTTTTCAGCCTTGGTCACATCAAATGGGAGGTAGCAGATTCAGAGTACAACAGACCACCCGCAGAACACATGCTAATCTACCTCTTAAAACAAAGGCATAACCTTGGATTCTTGCAAAACCACAAGTAAACATTTTTTTGCTATAAACAATATTTACTTTGAGCACAAAATTTGTTTCACTAGATTTGATCGACAGTGACCACAACACCCCGTAACTGTCATAACATTTACATATAATATTAATAAATACAATGAATCTTGATCTGTGCAGAGACCACTTTTTAAAAGTTGTGCATAACACAGGAGAGAGAAACACAGGGATACAGAACGGTGTCTTCTAAGAGAAAAAAAATTCTTGCTCACAAAGTGGACAGTAACAAGGTCCTGCTTAAAGTGAAACTCATACAAGCTTGCTGGTGTTTATAAATGATGGACGTAGCTTCAGGGTCTGAAAAGTGAAAGCAATGCAAAAGTGCCTTAAACCTACAGTCTGTCTTATCACCAGCATGAGATGGTTCCTGCATGTTCAGTTGTATAGTAATCTATGGGAAAAAATTTTTTTTGGCTCCTTTGAGCTATGGCCAGCGTAAACACTCCCCTGTGGTCTTAGCCGCTACTTTTAAGTTCTCTTTTTAGATTCTGGACCCCATTCAAGTCAAATAGGATGGAAAAAACCAGGTATGCTGCAGAGAGGACCTACCTTGTGACTCATAGTTTGCTACTGTACAAGTGTTCAGTGCTTCTTGGTTTCTCAATCTGATCCATGGCCTGAGGCTTCTAAACCTATTTCAAACCAAACCTGATATCATACTGACTACGGTATGTCCATCTTTTATCTACATTCTATGAAGGTTTCTGGTTTGTACTCTTATTAGTAACTGGTACAGAAAGAAAACTGGCCTAAAGAATAAAGGACAGACTGATCTTTATTAAACAAATACAATAATGTGTTCATACACACTGACAGACAGATGCTTTTAGACCAGTTTTGAATAATTTCTCTGTTGTAAAGGTATATTTTTAGACCAGCATCTTTGTTTAGGTCTCTCATTCACAGACAACAAGAGGTTTTTGTTTGCATTCACTTGTGCAGAACACAGCAGACATTTGTGGGCTTTACGCTGCACATGAATACTGATTGCTCACTCGCTGCAGTGCTCACACATTGCACAGCCAGCAGAGCATAATGGTGACAAATGATGTCAGCTAAAACCACTGAAGACAAAACAGCTGAGACCACAGCACCAAGTTACAACCAAACACTTACTGTATATTCTCAAAAGAGGCTTAATGTTCAAATTCAATTTTAAGGCATTTATAAAACATTTACCTTCAGTTGTTCTTCCATATCTGATATCCTCTTTTTAAGGCTCCAGCTTTCCTTTAAGTATAATCATTAAAGGTAATTAAAATAAACGAGTAAAAATGCTTAAAAAACACTTCTCCTCTTGAGTCCATACCTTTTTTTCTGCTTCTAGCACATTGGCCCCACAGTCATCCTGTCTCCCCTTCTGCAGCAAAGAGAGATTACTATGAGAAAAGATTGCAATTTATGGAAACAGCTTGATTATGGAGTCTCTGTTATCAATGTCTCATATTTATGTAAAAAAATGGACTGTTGCCCTTTTCAAACAAGTGGTTAATTTGTTTCTCAGTAGTGTTTCTGGATCATTACTTCAGCCTTGCTTAGAGTACCTGTGCTCTCTCCAGCTGGTCTTGCATCATGGTGAGTTCCTGTTTACTTGTTTCCAGTCGGGACTTGAGCCTTTGATTTGTTGCCAGTGCCTTTTCATACATCTACAAAATACCCACATGTTAGGATTTCCACCACCAAACACTGCCACCAGGACACATTTTTGTGGTAGTTTCAGTTTTCATCAATTGCCATCAGGGTCAGATTTCTTCCTTAAAATATCTTGACAGACATTAGATTGCCATTAGGTTTAGTATATGTGTTACATGTATAATGAATCATATTGACTTTGGAGACTTTTTTCCTCCCATGATGTTCACATTAGTGGCTGTGAGGGAAATGCTTCAACAAGTTTTGGATGAATCACTCATGGCACTTGTGTTTGTCAAGATAAGCTGTGCTATCTTTGGTGATCATATTACTTTCATAAAGCGACATAGAACCCATTAGCATCGTAGTATCTGCCCCCCTGAATACGTGATTCTGATTCATTTTCATATAATTTCATATGAATAAACTATTTTTCTCATCTGACAACATTAAAAAAGTGCAGTGGTATTAAATTTACATACTTAATTTCTATTTGAAATTAGATTTGATTATTATCAGCAGTAGCTCCCATTCTATTCATCATTTTCATTAAATCCAAATGTTACGAATTATTGAGCCCACTGAATCTCTGTGTGCTCTTTTTATTTTTGTTCTTTTATTACAGTACATACGCATCTACAGTACTGTCAAAAAGTAGCACTCAGAATCTACATATTACAAATCTATAACAGTCGTGTATATTTGTATTTAAGGTGTATCACATACCTTTTTATAATCATTATTTGCTGTCTCTTCTTGTGCCTTTTTCCTTGCAGATAGTCTGTTCTCTCTTTGTAAAAAGTAGGACTCAGCATGGTTTGTTGATGTGTCATTGGAGACATCAGATGATCCCAATCTGAAGACACAGGAGATGTATTAACTATTAATTCAGATTTAGCACACTCTTTGCCCAATTGAATGGATATACTCCTGTCAGTAATGGATAGATTCCTGTTTTTGTTGTCATTCTGGTAATACGTGGTAATGCCTTTCTTACTGATGGTGTAAATCAAATTAGAAGAACCTTACCTAGAGAGCCTCTCATGCTGAAATGAGAAGAAAATGTTTTAGAAAGGGGTGCAATCTGACCAAAGTTTAAAAAAAATAAATAAATAAAAAAAAATACAGTATGACAACCACACTAATCACTTTTATAAACATTCCTGATTCTCTTAACCAAGATATCAGCTGTGCTTAACCCCTTACATTGCATAAGGAACTATTTCAACCCCATTTTCCAGCAAATGCACAAACATTTTCTTCTGCATAAGACTGTTACACTAAAATAAAGGTAATTTGGACTCAGAGCATGTTTTATTACAGGCACAATGTCAACAAAAATAGATACAGACTATATTATCAATATTCATGCAATTGCATGTCTGGGTTTCTGGAAAATTACTTGTTCAAGAATTATCTTGAAATGGACTTTTAGTGGGGAAAAAAAGGTTTATGGCAGTCTGAAATTCTCAGCCAAGTTAAAGGGGGGAGAGGAAATGATTCCTTAAATAAACTGACAAGCACAGATAGCTAAAACACATCCAAAAAAGGTAATAACTACTGCACCGACTACTGCTTAACTCCAAATTAGGAAATAATTTCCTCAGGAGATGACAAAATATAGGATAATACATCAACTTATAAGGTTAGTAAATATAATAAAGTATGAAATATAAGGACTATATATATGGTACAAAGTCTTCCACACCAGTTCTGCTGAGTTGACAGTTGAGATCCAGTGACTGGGAAGGCCATAGCATATTTTTTTAAAGTTTGTTTCCTTTTGTGATTTGAAATTTTAAAGTTAAGACCACTAGCAACAATAAGATGTACACTTGTGCTGCCACATTCAACTGTAGTGAAACTATAGACTGTATCTAAACAATGGACTTAGCTTTCTTTTCTGAAGACTATAGCCATTGTAAAAGTCCCTTGAGCCTCTATTCTTCCGTGGCCAGCAACTGGCAGTGCCTATGATGCAAATAGAAGTCAGACTCTATAGAAAACATCCACTGGCTCCTCTGATCCATGAGCTCAACAAACACTCTTCTGCCCCCTGAATAGTCTCTAGCACTTGCTTGAAATATGTTTACCATTACTGCAAAAATTAAGGCTCAAATAGAGAATTGTTTAGAATAGGCATATCTTGTCTGATAAGGTAGGTCTTTCTCTGGGGAGCATGTTGTTATGTTCTCCCCGTGCCTGCATGTGTTTTTGTACTGACACTTGGGCTTTCTCTCAAGATTTGTATTTGTGGTTTATCTGGTCATTTTAAATTGGCCATAAACATGAGGTAGATAAAGTACTTAGATTATATATGCTCGAAGCTCGTACCTTGTAGTCCAAAGCACTTTGAGTGGTCAGTAAGACTATAAAACATCACATGAGTTCCACTCCATTTCCATTTCCTACAAGCGCCTTCAGTTTAATGTCACTCATGAAATTTGGTTTCAAAACAGCTAGCAGTGGCAAACATGCTCAGCTAGAAGTTTCACTGCAGGACCAGTTATAGATGATGTCACAGTGGCTATATCCAGCTTTATTTACAATCTGTGAGTGTAACTCAGCACCAGTATAGGAAATAAAGCTGTTTTTTAACATGTGTTTACTGCTTTTTTGTGTATTTTAACTCAGATTGCTCTTGTTATCTAATGCTAACCAACTAGTTTCTGTGTCTGAATTCAACCAAATAGCAAGAGGAAATGAAAAATAAACAGAGAGCCAAGGCAAAACTAAACAGTCATTTTAGAAAAAGGTCAGACTGGAGTCTTCGTTTCAACAGTTGGATGTTTTTTGCAAATGCTGTTTCTTTTGCTCTCCATGCTGACTGCTTACTTGCATGCACCCAAACCTGCTAAATCATCGGTCAATAGCACTCAGACTACAAGCAGCCTATAAACAGAAACATTGTCACTACCAAACATTATGTCCCTTGCCTACAGATTATGGATATCCATATAAAGAATTTCTTTATTAAAATTAGTAGGAACAAATTAGCAACACTATTATGTGCTTGGAGGACTTCTTGGATACTTGTTATTGTTATACTTCAAAAATTTGTCTGCAATAATCTGGTAAGATTTTATCATTTGATTAGCAAACGTTATGGGACAAACATCCTAACCTTAGAGAGCAAAAGAAAATATATGCCCAAGTCCTGTGGTGACATTAGCATTTAGCTGAAAGCACCGCTGTTCCTAAATACAGCCTTGTAAAGATACTAGCATGGCTGCCCACTTTTGTGTGATAGATTAAAAGGCAAGAAAGCAAAATACAGCCTCCAGTAGACAAAAATAGCTTCGCCACGTTTCTTTTCTAAACCCACCTTTTAATCCTCAAGTGTGCTTTCTGTTTATTCATCATAAGAAAAGCTCTTACTGTAACTCTTTTAGTGCAAACAATACGTTTGTTTAAAGCTTGTAAAAGTAATGATCTTGCTTTTTGCCTGTACTTCTGCATTTTGTCTTTTAGAAAATTCAAACAGAGAATTGACTTGTTAATATAAGACAGTCCACACAGTTACAGTTTACACTGCATCTTTATTCTTTCAGAGACCTTTGGTAGAGACTGTAGTATAAACTTCAGCCAAAAAGCAGATATGTATCCTTTGCCTGAGGGCTACATGTCATGTGAAACTGATAAAGTAAGCTAAATTCTCTAAAGAAGAGACAGGGTTTTAAGTTGAAGGCACATTGTGTAAACACAGTGATACGCTTCACTTCAGACATTTATGGGACCTTTAAAGAGATGACATCCAGTCATGTCTGCAAACCCTGCCATGCTATGTAAATGACAATGAACAATATACTGTATTCAGACCTGGAAAAAGCTCGGATTTATATTAAGCAGTATCGCACAGAAACAGATTCTGATCAAAAAGTTTGTGTCTTTGTCTCATGAAGGACTGACTCCATCTGAAATCTGTCCTCCAGCCTTCCCAGATTCTGTGAGGGACTTTTTGTCTAATGACCAGCTATTCCCAAATGGAAAATATGAACTTCCCTTAGGACTAGCAGAGAGATAAACATCCATAAATACTGGGTTCCCACAAGTCAGTCCTCCAAGCACTCTGTCCCTCTTTCCTTCTGTTCCTCTTCATCCTGTCTTTCATCCCCCCTGCTCTGTCTCTCTTTCTCTCTATTTTTCTCTTGCCTCCTCCTCCTCCTCCTTTCTTCCTGTTGCCCTTTCTCTCACAAACTTTTCTCTGCGTCACACCATATATTTTTCTCAAGAGGTTCTTGGTTTGCATAAACAGATAAGACTAACTGCTCATTACAACATTTCCTTCAAGTTTTCTGCTCCCTTGCTCACGAACATCAACGTGTAGCTTTATTTATCAGTTTATGTGTTACTATGGTCATTTGAACTATCCCCATATACAGTAATGAACAATATAAAACTGCACATTCTCCACATGGTTTATTACAAGTATCTAATAATCTAACTCCACAGACCCTAGAATGCAATAAAATAAGTAATCCCAAAGATAAGCTATTCGAACTTAAAGGAAAACACACGATTTATTTAGAATGTAAAAATAGCACATTATTGGGTAAATATAACACTTTGGGCTGTATTGGACTAAATTACCACAAAATCTCCTCTGCAGTTATAGAATGTCAAACTGGACTACCAAAATAAAACATTGTAATCATGTTGCAGAAACAGTTGAAGACACATGAAGTCTAGCATATTTTGAGAAATTCTACTTCCCTAATTTTTCCTAATTGTACTGCATAAATCATACAAAATGATTAGCTAATGCCACACAATTATGTCCAAAAAACAAAACAGACCAAAAAAAAAAAAAAAAATAGAATTGGATTGAAGGCAGTGATGAGTTATGTGTGTTCTAATGCTCAGAAATACCTCTGTGGCTTGTTTTCAACACATTTCTTCGACAATGACCGAACCTCAAAGTTAATGTTTTCCTTTTATGGCATTTCCTGCCACTAAACAAACACTTAAAAGATTAAAGACAATCAGGCCTTACCCGCAGGCTCTTAGTAGTGGCAACAGAAGAAACTGGACAAGAGTCAGAGAACTGCTTTCTGATGCGTGACGGATCTTTGTTGTGAGAGGGTAGAGATGACATCGCTCCTGGGCAGCTGGAACCACTGCATGCAGCAGTATTGTCGTCAGAAGTATGTCCAATTTTTTTTTAATGTTCTTCTTAAACGAAAGAGAAGTAGAGAGATATGTATTTTTTTTTATCCAGTAAGATTAAAATCAGATTTGTTTTTTCTTTGGTTAAAGGACAATCCAAGCGTCTTCTTCACGTGATAGTGAGACATTGCATATCAGAAGAGAGTGAAACAATTGCACAAGTGTGAGATAGTGGGGCGAAGTGGTGGGAGAGGGGAGTAGGCGGGCTGCAATGTGTGTGCGTGTGCATGCGTGTGTGTGTGTGTGTGTGTGTGTGTGTACACAAGGATTTATAGCAACATTGTGTAAAGGAATTAACAAACCAGAGTAAAAATTACAAATACAATAAAAAGTCAAATTAATAGTATTTTAAAATGAATATACATTATTCTCTTTTTTAAAGAAAAGCTTGTTTTGTATATTATGGTGTAACTTTGATGCAATGTAAATTCTGTAAATGTGATGTTGTATGTAATGCAAAGGGAAGTAAACTTATTTCAAGGCAAAGAAGTATTTTTTTCCTTGTGAATTAAAATGTGATTTACTATAGAGTCCTTTAAGCAAAAGGGAACCAAGGTTTTTACATTAAAATAAATAAATAAATAAATAAATAAATGAAAACCTACCAGTTTAAATAACTAGCGGAAGACACATCTGAATGTACAGTAGTAAAGGAAGGAAAAGTAATAATAAAAACATATAGGGTGCTTGGCCATGGAGACATGTGTATACTATGTCTTACAGTATATTCTGTCGTTAAAGGTTAATCTTTTGACCGAGCTCCAAGTTGCATGTGTCTGTGGTTACATTAGTTGCAATGCAGTGTAACCAGCTCAAAGGCAGTTTTTTGGCATTCATTTATCTAAAAAGGGTACATTTTCTGCAAGTTATTACCAAATAATGCACTGCTGTAAATTTGTGCCAGTGGTAAAGACACACTTTTTTTTTTTTTAGCAAAAATATCTGATTCTGAGTAATTTCTTAGCATTATGAGAGGTGAAAGTTTTAGGAATCTTAGTCATACCAAACTAGGGCTTGGTTTTATTTCTTTTTTCAGCCTCAGTGTACACATCATCTCCATGTACTCTAATCACATTAAAAATCTAATAATTCTACAAATTTAAATTTTTACAGGAATGCTGATGGGAGCACATCGTACATGATGTAACTGCAACTAAAGAAGAATTCTGGATTATTCTATTTATTTCATGTTGGACAATAGCGAGACAGTACAGTTTACATAAAGTGCAACATCCTAACAATGTAGGAGTCAGTCACTCACTTAAAAAGGGCTTGCTGTGGCCTTTTAATCAGTTTCAGTTCAAAGACCAAGGAAAGATGACAGTAGTCCACTTAACATGAGAAATCTGAGGTATCTGAGGTTACATTTAACAGTAACTTGTAAATTGGCTACAAAAATAAAAGAATAAATAAAGATTAACGGCACATATCCACTAGTTACAAAGGTTTTGTTTTCTCCATATCCCCTTTATTCAGTATGCTTCATCATCATATGGCAGTAACCAGGCACCACCTGCTGGCAGAAAACAGTACCTTTCACAAAAGAACTTGACACTGAGAGAACTGTGTAAAGTGATTTCCCGTTTTTAAATTGCTATAACTGACTTGTTGGCCTATAATATGTGAAACATATGTTAAATGCATCCCTCACGAATGATATCAAGTCATCTTGAGCCACAAACATGACATTCTTGTCATAAGGTAGAACCCACAATATGGGAACCTGACATTTATGTATCCTTTATTTATCCAGTTAAAAAGTCTAATTGACATTAAAAATTTATTTTTTTTTAAAGAGAAATCGGACCAAGAGGATAGCAGAAATATAACCCCTTTGTAAATCCTGTTCACTAAAGTCTATTTAGTAATATAAGTAAAGACATTATAAAAAGCACATGGAAACATCAAGATTGGACACATTCACAGGGCTTCATCAAACCGTCATTAGGTATCAACAAACTAAAATGTGCTGAAAAGAACGGACACTGCAAAGCAAAGAAAAACACTGCTCCTGTAAACAGGCTCTAGCTACCGTCTAGTAGCTTGAAGACCCAAATACTGTCAAGACACACCTCAGCTTAGCAGTGTTGCCAATTTAGCGACTTTGTCGCTATATTTAGTGAGTTTTCAGACCCCTTAGCGACTTTTTTTTTCTAAAGAAAGTCGCTAAAAAAATACGTGAAAGCGCGCATCGCTTTTACTCTCGACAAGCAGCGGGTGCTGTAACGCAGTCAGTTCTTCTTTTACTCTTATGCTGTTTTGTGGATCACAAGGTTTAAAACTACTTATAAACAAACAAACAAACACACACACACACACACACACACACACACACACACACACACACACACACACACACACACAAAGTAACTCCACCAGAGTGCCTTTTTCGGGTCACTTTTGCCGGTCCAAGCCCGGGTAAAGGAGCAGGGTTGGAATTGTAACATTAAAAAAAAACAATAATTGCTAAAATAAATTTAATTTGTAGTTCTAAATAAACTCTAAATGCATTTAGGACGTTTTTTACTCACTTTATGTCTCTTCCACGATGTTATTTCTCTCTCCAACAACATAGGTGCAATTAGATTAGCATGATCAATTATGCAAAATAGGCGATGACGTCATTTAGCGACTTTTAGGACAACCAATAGCGATTTTCCTTACTGAGGAGTTGGCAACACTGCAGCTTAGGCCTCTACAGGCTTGGCGTTCTGACTCAGACGCCCAAGCACACCACAGCATTGAAGCTGCTCAGTGAGCAGCTCTTCAACAACTTTTACTGTTGGGTGGCTAATTGCTGAGTGAACCCAGCTGTGCACTGGCCACTCGGGGGAACTGGATGGCGGCCGAAGTCAGGCGAGAAGGAAAACGGGACACACTAAAACACATAACAAGTTTGCTAGGGCCGTAACAGTTACACGTTTATCTATGAAGTGAAACTGCAATGCTTCCATTATTTTATTTATATCTTGGTGCCTTGTTTTTAAACTCATGTATATATGACGTGTGTGTGTGTGTTTTAATGCAACTTCCGAAGGAAGGAAGGAATGAAATAAGTAACTATAGAAGTACTTAATATTAATTAAGAGTCCGGTTGATTAGAGGTGATAAAGTTAGATAATTTGTGCTTCTGTGATCTCCGTCACCTGCTGGAGGTATTGCTGTTGTAAAGACAGTTTCTTAAGATTGTGCTGATGTTACATATACATCCCTCTTCTCAGAGGCCTGACTGTAAAGGTACAAAGGACCAACACTAGCATTCACCACACTAGTTTCTCCAACAGGAGGAAGCTGCTTCTTGTTGCGGCCGGTATGATTTTTACTTCACAGTAGAAACAGCAAAGGGAGTTAACCAGAGTTGGGTGTCTTCTGTGAACTAAATTCACTTCATAGCACCTTTTTACTCTGCTGGAGCACTCAAAGTGCATTATACAACTTGCCTCATTCACACAGACACTTTTTTCCTATGCTTTTTCTACTTGAGTGCTTTCTTTCTAACATTCACACACATTCATACTCCAATGGATGCATCAGAGATCAACTTGGAATTAGGATCTTGCTCAAGGATATCTGGCATGCCACCAACCTTCCAATTAGTAGATGACCTGCTCTACCTCCTGAGCTACAGCAACATATGTTTTCCCTGATATCTTTTCTATTTTTAAACATAGATCTACTGATAAATCATAAGCCTAAATGGCTTCATTACCACTAAATTACTACAAAATATGATTTTGAGGAATGTTTGAAACTACACATTACATGGTCAATAAAAGAGGAAAGAGCTTGACTTGTAACATTTTGCTGCAGTTCAAACACTAATATATTAATACTAAAGCCTTTTGATTTTAAACATATGAAGTAAGATGGAAATGCAGTCTTTTATGTTTTCTGTACCTGGAAATTTTCCATCTCTCTGCCATCTGATGTGACTGTCTTTAACTCTGTTATTGTAGCATTCAGGTGTCACACTGCACATTCACCTCAAGAGAGAGCTGTTTCATCATAATTCATACTAGTTGCAGTACACAGTTAACCTGGATATTTTGTGATTTGTGGAAAATAAATAAATGTAATCTTAAGATACTAGCAATGGCACTTCACATTTGTGTTGAAATGTTCAAACTGTCTTTCTTTCAAAATGCTTTGGATCCCTTTCCAGAATTTTAAAAAAGAGCAATTTTTAAACTATTTTTGCAACATCCACCATTTAAACAAAAATGACCACATTTTCCATTACATTTTATTTATTGGTTATATTATTTCCACATAGGTGTTTGTTCAGCTTCTTCCCAGGAGCTGTGGCTTGTCTTCACTCTGCAAAAAAAAGCAATATTGCTCTAAGGTTATTTAATCTACATACTGCAAACTCAAATGTTACAACAGACAATCAAATTAGTAAAAACTTTATGATTGTTAAACCTTGTGAATACCTCTGACATTCAGCATCATTGATGACTCCGCAGTGCCCAGTTTGTTCTGTATGGCAACTTTGTATTCCCCGTTGTCTTTGGGTCCCACTCTCAATATAAGCAAGGAGCAGACTCCACATACATTTGTGATGTGGTAGTTGGTGTTTGTGTTGAGGCTGATATTGTTCCAGTACCACGTAACACGTGGAGCTGGATCACCCTTAATGGCACAGCTCATGTAGCATTCATAACCTTGTGGGGCTGTACGCCTCTTCAGGGGAACAATAAATGAGGGAGGAGAATCGAAGATCCGGTGTTTTATCTCTGGCCTGTTTACTTGGAACTTTTCTGAAACAAAGAATTACAAAAAGTAATTATATTTTAACAAAAATAATAATTAAGTAGGGGAGACTGGGACACTTATGATAAGGGATGGTTAGTATTAATTAGTGAAATTTAAACATTATGTTGATTTCAAATCTGATTTCTTAGATTGAAGTAAAGGTTGTGATAAAAGTGTGTTATGCATTTATCTTTAATAACCATGGGTAATGAGCAGACACATTTAAGCTCACAGATGAGTCCATATTTATAGCTATCATGCACTTTCTTACTGTCAGTTTTGCCGTCTGTTATTGGCTGCCTGTGCATATTTTATTCTCGCTCACTCAGAGACCCCTGTTTCTTTCTTTGCTATTTTGTATTGAATACAGAAAAGGGCTTATTTAGTTTCTTAATTGACAATCTGATTAATATTTTTATACATTTGTGGCTCAAACCCCAGTCTAACAATGAATGAACGTCAGGGAAATCTAATAGTTTACTGTTTAAAGAAATCATCACTTTCTTGAGAACCTAGCTTAGCTTAGGAACAGTGATTTAGTTTGACAGTTTGCAAAATGATTGCAAGTTTTGTATTGTTTTCATGATAAAACTTGAAACACCTTTTTCCTTTTTGGTTTCAAATGCAGGGGACTCGGAATGTGGAGAAAGGCCCATGTCATTTTTAGCAAACACCCTGAAGTGATACTGCCGTCCAGGTAAAATGTTGACAACTGTGAATTTGTTGTTAAAGAGGTTGTCTGCCACTGTTCTCCAAGTCCGTTTGAAGGAGTCCCTCTTTGATACCATGTAGTGCAGCCTGTCATCCCTTTTTTCATCTGGAGAGGGAGTCCAGGACAGTGTCACTGTTCCTGGGATATTCTGTTCCAGCTCCACTGGACCTGGAGGTTTAGGATCATCTGGAGAAAAATTTAGAGATTTTAAAATACTGTTTACTGATATAGCAGGGCTAGGTTACTGATTTTCAGTCTAAATTGTACCCTTGATGGTTTGGACAGGAAATAGATTTTTGTACAGCTTCTGCCGGATACGCTTTGAATTAGAAAGATTTTCATTCAAGTAAAACTCCTAACACAGGTACAGCTAGCTGCAGCAATAAGCGTAGCTTGGAGAAAAAGGGATTTCTTGAAATAGGCAAAGTAAAAGGCAGAGAGAAAATTGGACTGGAGTATTTTGTTACAGTCACAGGATTATGGCTTTAAGCATTCCCTTATCTACAGTGTTGCATACCTTTAATGTGATCTTAAAGTAGTACAACCTATGTGGTACATTAAGTTATAAATACATGTATTCTGTTCCTACTTTAATCACATTGTATTTGCTAAAACATATGTTTCCGTGGTAGTATGAATACAAATAGAATCCAAGTCACCAAATTAAGTTATTATTCTGTACCGCAATTACCATGCAACTGTATCCAGCCAACTTACAGGATAAGTAGATTTCATAGTTTTACTCTAATTTGGCTACAATATATGGTCTTATTTAGCCTAACAATGACAAACCATTGCTATGGCTCTTGGACAGTTACCTGTAACTCTGATTTCAACATTGAAGCTTTCCTGGCCAACCATGTTCTTGACAGTAATGGTATAAATGCCAGTGTCCGTCCTCTCAGATGTAGGAATTAAGAGTTGAGATCCTTTATCAGAGTTGGTAATGGTTACATGCTTTGGTACTGGAATACCATCTTTTAACCAAAATATTTCAGGCATGGGAGACGCCTGTAGATGACAGCATAGGAGTCAAATTAATATATTGCTATATTAACTAACAGCATTGATTAGATTCTCACACAGTGAACAGAGTAAAAGCCTGTGGAATAATACCTCAAAGTTGATGTTGAGGCGAACAGTGTTTCCAGATTTCACCACCACAAAGGTCTTCATGTTGCGGTCTTTAAACCTTGGTTTGACTGTGAGGGATAGATTTAGAATACAATACAATTAAATTTGTAATTCATAAAGCTGCTGAGGGAGTTCTATATTTTGAATCTCTCTACTGTATTATGAGGACGTGCTCTGTGTATAGTTGACAAAAAGGGTATAATTAACCTTAATTCCATTGTTAGACCTCCCTTTTGTTAGTCATAATTCAGCTACACAGAAAACCTGTACTAGTAGTGAGAATAAAACTAACAATTAATAAGATGTTAAATGCACTCATTAGTTTTTCTTTTACAATTCTTCTTTGAGTTTGAACTACAGATTTAAATTGCTATGCTTGGTGATATGATGCATTTGAAGTGCAGTTTTTTTGTCCATGCTGGGCTTTATAATCCTATCAGATGTGTTTTCAGTCATAACCTGTCTTGTCACAACAATTCTCACCCGCCGTCTCGTATATCTACAGATATTAAATGGGTGTATAGCACACAAACATTATTTTTTGACAGCTGTAAGCTTTTTCGAGACAATTGTTCCTCTCTGTAGGTGTGTTGTATTAGAAGAAAAACTGCATATTTTCTTTGGCATTTTGTGAAAAATAAATATAAATATATCTCATTTTAGAAATAACCAATAACCAAACTATAAAATCTGCATTTCTTACCAGGAGGAGGCATAGCAATGATATAATTATCAAAGCTCTGAGGTTCTCCATCACCTCCATAATTGGTGGCAATTACTCTCACCCAGTATGTGGCCATTGCCTTAAGGCCAAGCACAGTGTAGGATGTTAGAGTAATTGGGGTGGTATTACAGCGGGTCCATTCAAGGCTCTCTATTGGTCTGATCTCCACATAATACCCTTGGGCTTCATCTTCTACCCCTTGCACTTCCTTAGGTTTAGTCCAAGCCAGCGAAAATGTCATGTAATTGGAAGATGTTAATTTAAGGTCTGTGACTTTGCCTGGGGGTTCTGCAATAACAGTAAGGTGAGAATGAAGCTTTTATATTACACGACAGAGAGAATTATATTTACTTTAAAGAATGACTTTCATGACTGAAAAATCCCCCCAAATACAGTAAAACATAAGTCTGTGTGATTAACTTACTCATTGGATCTCTTGCAATAACTGTGTCACATGGAATGCTGGGATCTCCAGCACCAGACAGGTTGACAGCTGACACTCGAAATTCATATGCTGCTCCTTCAAATACGTCTTTAACTGCATACTTTGTATCTATAGACAACAGAAGGAGCAATTATATCAATACAAATCTGCACTGATGTGTACAGGTACATCACAAGCATTTATTTTTACTCTTGAGCTAAATGTCCTGCACCTCAGCATTTAAGTTGTATACCTGTAATTGGCCCCTTTTGATTTACAAGGCTCCAGTAATTGGTGCCTTTCTTGTTCTTTTCCAAATTGTATCCCACTATTTTGGTTCCTCCAGTGTCACATGGAGGACTCCATGCCAGATTAATGCAGTCTTTAAAGGCACTGACCACTTTGGGTACAGCTGGTGGTCCAGGATAACCTGCGGGGGATATATGACACAGAAAAGTGAAAGTGAGTTAATTAATCAATGTTGCCATGCCATGTTTCTCAACATTACTTTTATTATTTCCGTCATCCATAATTAGCAGGTGGCTGAAAACTAAAGAATGTGTAAATGGAAGGGTATTTATTAGACACATAAATTCAGAGACAGTGTTTTTAATATATTTAACATAGCTTTGTATATATTCTTTATGGATTTCTTTTAACTTCTCCCAAAACATTTTATTAGCGGCTAGTCAGGGTTTTACTGCAATAAACAAAGTGTTTCCACCTGGATACTAAAAAGACATGCCTTGTAATACTTCCTTCTAAACTGAACAAAGAAAAAGTAATGAAGAAGAAGGCATTAACTGAAAACTTACGTAATACACCAGCTGGTATGTCCTCTGTCTGCAGGTAGTCACTGATACCTTCTGCAGTCTTTGCTCTAATCCGGTAGCAGTATCTCCTTCCAGGGTCCACATCTGAATCTTTGAAACTTGGGCTGTTGCCGGGTATCTCACCAAGACTTGTCCATTTATTTCGGCCTACTTGTTGTCGCTCTATGATGTAGTTTGCGATCGGACATCCGCCATTGTCTTTTGGTGGTTTCCATTTGAATTCAACAGATGTCACAGCACTTTCCATAATGTCCACAGGCCCTTGTGGAGGGGTTGGTTTGTCTGTTGACAACATGACAAGAAATGCGTCAGAGGCATTTATCTTTGCACATTCTACATTTTGCCATACCGTTTTTGTTCAACTAGCAACCAGGGCATTTTTTTAAAATGTACTTAAGTTGCTTAAGGCCTTTATTTGACGCACGGTCATTTTACAAGCAGGGATTTATTTCTATGACTGTCTTTTAAGGTAATAAATGGATATTTTCATGTTGAAAGCCTCAATCCAGTACACTTCTGTTGGCCATGCTGGAATTCATGCATTATGGTAATTAGACTGTAGTGAATAATTGCACAGGTTTCTCTGTAGACAGGCTCTGCTCTTAAAGCAATATCTCCATTCTTGCATGGGGATGGGCCTCAAACCAGCTACCAACTAAATTATTCACTATTCACACCACTACGAACAATATAATTTGTGCTTTATTTACTTAATTTATAAAGTAAATAAAGCACAACATAAGCAAACAAACTGCAAATATAATAGAGAACCAACTTAGAACAGGTCATTATGCCAGATAATATGTAACAATTAAGCTAATGTCTGTAATTTTTGCTATTACAAAGTCATAATTTCCTAAACATACTCCTCTAATTGCTGTATTCATCTCCGGAAAATTAAAAGCATTATCATTTCAGTGGCGATAAAAGCCTTTGTTTATTTATTCATAGGGCTTTTTTTGTGAAACATTTGCCAGTATACCACTTGCACGCTCAAGTAGAAAATGTTATTTTTCCACAGCCTGTTTATGTCTAACATGTCCTCGGCTGTTATCACAGAAACTGCCAAATTATATCTGAGGAAAACTCACCCAGTACAATAAGTTTGGATATTGCCTCTGTTGTACCGAATTCATTTTTTATTTTGATTTTCACCTCTCCACTGTCTTTTCTTTGACACTTAATAAGGCGTAGTTGACTCTCAGAATCAGACGTTTCAATCTTCACATTGAGGGCTGGCAGCAGCTCATCGTCATTCTTGTACCACTGTATAGTCATTGGTGCTTGGCCTGAGAATGGCAGCTTCCATTCAGCATTTTCGCCTGCCTTTATAATGACTGGCTTTGTGAAATTTCCTAGTGCATCAGGGTCCATTTTTGGTGGATCTTTAGTATAGGAGAGACGGGAAAAAGTGTTTTATTTAAACATTGAGAACTTTTTTTAAAAAGTGTTATTATATTATTTGTAGTGCTGTCAGTGTTAATCTTGTTAAAATGTCGTCAACGCCATAACCGCGTTGACACTGTGCAGCCCCACACACGGGGCGATCCGCGGTAACTCACTAACAGAGATTTGCCGTGTTAATGTGGTTATGGTGTTAACGTCATTTTAACGAGATTGACACTGACAGCACTAATTATTTGATATGTTTTGCCGTGCTACAGCCATGTTACTCATTTTATTCTGACCTTGAATACTAAGTGTTGCTTCTGATTTACGTCCTTCAGCTTCAAAGCGGTACACAGCTGCATCATCTTTTTTACAGCAATCAACTATCAGCCTGTGAAAGGCTCCATCTTTGATAATTGTTACCCCATCTTCATTTGTTAGCTAGACAAATAAGTAAATAAACAGTAAAAAAGTGATTAACTATATAAAATGTTAGTTATTTGTAGAAAAACAACAAAGTCGTAGTTATAGTAATTTCCATATACAGTGAATTGTGGCAATTTGTTACACTCCTGTTTTACTCCTTTGACTTACCAGTTTCCCATTTTTGTACCAGTGCCCCTCTGACGTCTCACTGCTTAGTTTGCAAGACATCTCCACCCGTTCTCCAATATTGGCATTCGTATCTGATAGCCCACTGACAAATTGAACACCTCGATCTACATGTGAAAATGTAAAAAATAATCACGTTATATAACAAATTATTGATTTGATTATTTTTAAAATGACACATCAGTAGCAAATTACAATAGAGATAAAACTGAAAGCACATAAGCGCACAATTTAATTTAAAAATCCTTATCATTACAGTATGCACTTTCTTGTGGACAGCAGATGGGATTGGGAAATATGTATGATGATTATCTTTCACTAAAAATTGAACCACATTCACTTTTGTCCATTTTCTCCCTCTGGAATAGAAATGATACTTAAGCCTCAAACATTATATCTGATCGAACCTTTAGTGGAGTCATCCTGAAACACTGATTGAAAATGGGCTGATATTGCCAAGTTACAAGTATTTGCAGATACTAACCCTTGAGAATAGCTGAGCTAAATCTTTGACATTATAATAATCTGTAATCTGAGCATACATTATTCAGTCTTTAAACCATGTTGTATGGAGTTTTACCTAAGGCAGTGTCAGGAACCAAAGGCCCAGTTCGTGATTGCTTCTTCTTACTCGCATCATCTTTTGTATCTTTATCATCTTCTTCGCTTCTTAAGTGGTTCTTATCATCTCCATCAGTTCCATCACCATCCCTGTCACTAGAACCATCGCCAATTTTACCACTGGAACCATCCCCAGCCCCTAAACCATCTCTTCCATCACCCCCATCTTTCGCATCTCCGAGTGTGTTTGCAGCTTTCTTTTCAGCAAGTGCTCGATTGACTGCCTCCAAGTCATCTTTCTCTTTTGAAATCTTTGCCTTGTCCAAGCCTTGGTTAGACAGGTTATCATGTCCAATGGTTTTGGTTCCCTTGCGACCTTTCCGACCATGTGGATCCTCTGAGTTATAGTTGACACACATAGAGAGAACAGTTATTTCAGTCAAAAGGTTTGACTAAAATATAAATGATGAGCAAAACAGGTTCAATAATATCATGACTATCAAACAGTCAAGACTATTTGTCTTTGTATTACACCATTTGCATTTTTATTTATTATTGTACTTTGTGAGTACAAAAAAGAAAAATGTCCCACCTTCCACCATGAGAGAGGCCCTGCTGGAAGCAATACCAGCAATGGCATAATATGCTCCCTTATCTGCAATTTCACAATCTTTTACTCTTAATGTGTGAGTTAGTTTGTCCTCTGAGACAGTGATCTCATATTTGTCCCCATGTTCAAGTGAGGAGTCTTCTCTTGACCAAGTAATTCTGTTGAGTGGTGTTGACAAGATGCACTGAAATACAGCGTCCTCACTTTCAACAGCCTTAGCATCCTTAATCTTGTCTACAAACTCCACTGCAGGCACTAAGAGAGGAAAAAAGGTAGATTTTGAAACCCAAGATGATCTCATTTCCAAAATATAAATGTACTTGATTTGTTTTATAAACTTTAAGAGTAGTTTTACTTGCCTCTGAAGTCAGTTGTAAGAACATTTGCCTCTTCGACATCAACCTGGTAAAATCCAGCATCTTCTGGCTGAGGGTCTTTAATGCTAAATATATAATTTGTTCCTTTTTTCCTAAGGCTATGTTTTGAATTTTCATCATCTGCATAAGGAACCATTACGCCATCCTTTTGAGACAGAAGTAGTAACATTATTATTTATGTATTTATTTTCATTATTAAATTATTATTTAGCAAGTTTAATTAAAAATTATTATTATTTTTTGCTGTTTTAGAATGCTTTTAAATTCACCTTGTATAAGTTAACTGCACTATTGGGATCCCATAGCTGCATGTCAAATCCAAATTCAGCTTTTCCGTTTGGTTTCACTTCAATTTGTTTCACATTTTCCAGCTGCTCTACAACCTATAAAGGAAAGATAACAAGTTTTATCTAATGTATGTGTCTGCAAGTGTTGTTTTAAACTTTACTGCTTAAATAATCACGTTTTGAAAAAATGGAAGGAAGGAATTAAATCAGAAACATTTAAAATAACCAAGCAGACTTTAGCAGGATGAACTACCAGGGTTTAAAGTAAAGCTCAAGATGCAAGTCAACCTTCTTCCTTGGTTAAACTCAGTAACGTTGGTTCAGGATACAAAATCCAGAATTCATGTGTAACTGTTAATTTATACAGTACCTTTGCCTGTTCGTCTGCCCTTTCCTTCTTCATCTGGTTCAATCTCTTCAACATCCACCGAAAGTCAGTAACCCCAAATTCAAAGCAGATTTTTTCATAATCTTTCTTTGGTGCACTTATAAGCAGTTCCCAGAGTTTAGGATCAATTTCTCCCTCTTTCTGTGGTGGGAGTTGCTTTTTCCTAGTGACAACAACACTAAAAAAGGGCATTGGAGGCCATTACAACACGCAGAACACATTTTGAATAATTTGACTTTGATGTGAACTTACGTTTTCTTGAGCATTGATCTAAAATCCTGTGGTCCCTGCTGACTTCCTGAAAGACATTTTGACTTAAATTTAAAATAAAATTCTGCCATCTGGACACTTTTTTCACTTTGTGGTATTTTTTTCCAAATCTAATTGTGAAGGATTCTTATAAGGCTCTGTCAAGTTTTTGTTTAAATTTTACTATTTTGCAATAAAAAAGAAACAAATCTTTGCTATAGAAGTAAAATTTTGCAAAGAATAAATATGCTAAAAGTCTGTAATTCTAAAAAGAAACTTGTGGATTGGACGCTATTAGAAAGAGTAAACCACTTCATGTTAAAGTATGCTTTCTTACCTCCCTGGCTCTTCTTCCTGAAGCCGGCTTCATACATGCATGAAAACCACAATAGAACAAGAAGTCATTAATTACCAGACATGGTATATTGTAAAGTTGTTTAACTCAGTTTTTATTGTTAACTATAAAGCTCACCTGCAATGACATTGAGAGTGGTGGTGCAGACAGCTTTTCCGTATTCATTGGTGGCAAAGCACTTGTAAGTGTCTGCTTGGTCTGGATTGATGTTGATTATCTGACAAAAAATGATTCTCACGTGAAATATGTAAATATTTGACAACAGTGGAATCAATATCTGAGTCTATCTCCCAAAAAAAGTTAAACTTGGTTATGGAGCTTTAACACCATATGTCATGGTTTGGGGTCTATGACCAAGCTTTTTGGGTTTTCCTTTTGGTTCATGACCCTTTGCTTTATTAGGATATTTTAGGCTTGAGGTTATCTCTCGTTTATTTCTTCCATCGCATTATGAAGATGTTTTAAGTTCGAGTTTATTATCAGTCTGTCATGTCTTCTGTGTATGTTTCTCCAGTCGTGTCTGTGTTTGGTCTCGCTCCCTCTCTTCCTCGCTTCCATGTTTCCCTCTTGTTGTCTCCTCCCTTCATCTTCCCAGTCCGTCTTGTTCCTATGTGCGTTCTTTCCTCCTGTGTCAAGTGCGTGTCTCAGTCTGCATCCTAGTGTGTTTCCTATTTTATTTTGACAGTCTCTCGTCCCGTGTTCAGTGTGTTTAGTGTTGCTTCCCCTGTGTGGTTATGTCTATTTTTCCCAGCCATGTTTCTGTTTCCACTCTCCTTAATCACCCTCTGTTTTTTCTTTGTACCCTGTCAGGTTGCCTGCATTTCATGCTCCATGTTCCAGGTTTCCATGTCCAGGTCTCATTTTCCGTAATCCCTGTGTTTAGTGTTTAGCTTTAGTTCGCTCAGTTTAGTTTATTAGTTAAGTCTTGGTTAAGTTTTCGTTTGACTTCTATTTGTATTTTCATTCAGCCTAAATAAAAGGCTCCCCTTTTGTTTAAACCCACTCATATTTTCAAGTGTCCACGTTTGGGTCTTTATCCTCTCGCCACACAGTCTGCAGCTGCAGGCCCGTGACACCTACAATTACTACAAGCTTACCTCAATCTAAAAGTAAATGCATATTGTACACTTAGTTACAACTGTTGTTTTAATTGTTAATGAATATTCAAAAAAGAATTTCATGACTTCAAAAATGTTTAGCTTGAAAAATTAAAGTTGGGAAATTATCATTAGCCCAATCCTTTTATTTTGTTCTTACCTCAAGAATGTGTTCTCGAGCTCTTTCATCATATCTAGTCTTGTACTTTTCTGGGTCATCTATTTCACCTTTATTACGCCCCCATGTCACAGTTGGTGCTGGCTCTCCACTAACCATAGCTTTGAAAAAGGTTTTTTTACCTGAAATAATCAAATCATGACAGTGATGCAGGTGTTAATAATTATGCTCTATGGCTATTGTCAGTTTCACTGGCTATGGTTGTTTTTCTACCTTCTTGGACAGTCACAGCAATTGGTTTGCGGGTAAAGTCGGGGGTCGATTTCCCTGGTGGCAGTTGCTCCACAGTCTGAGTGATCATAACCCCAGGAACCCTGGACCTTTTCTTGATAGCCACTGTCAAGGGAAGGTTTAGTGTTTAACAGCATAGCTGGTTGATGCTATGAATGTAAACATGAACAGGAAGCCCGCTACCAACAGAAAAACATAGATGTTACAAATGCATGTGTCTGCAGAGTATATATTATTTAGAACAGTTGCAGTTTCACACTGGAATTTCACAAGAGGTCACCATTTCCTTACTTTTCTTAACATTACAGCTAGGTCATGGCAAGATCTTGAAATATGTTAAACTCTATTGACTAAGCTGAAGTTTGGATTAAATTCTACACATTTTTTGTTGTTTAATTAATTTAATGTATTAATTTAATGTAATTTTTTGGTTAAATGCTTAATTTATGTATAGATTTTTGGAGGACTTTGATTTTAAAATTAGATGGTTTTAACCTGTCAGCATGATACTTTTTCATTTATTTTTATTTCTTTTTATTTTAACCAAAAAAGTGACTTGGACAAGTTGTAAGTGTGTCTATTTAAGAAGTCATTATAGAGTTGTAAAGTCAGTAGATCAAAACTAAGTTTTAGGACCTGTTACTGTATTAAACACTAACTGTGTTCTTTGTGAGAACAAAAAAGACACATAGCATATTTTTCAGGGTTTTCTGTTTGTTTTTTTGCTCTTATCCAAAATTCCAATCATATAGACATGTTATAGAGCACTAAGTTTATTTAACTTATTGCTGGTTTTAGATAAATGCATGGTGTTCAGCTCAGCTGCATTAAGTACTCTGGGGCTTGTACATTTAGTACGTGTTTACTACTACATTTATATTAACATAATTCAGCATATATAATCCAATCTGTCTGAGCGTCATTGTAATATATTTTTTAAATATATCATATTAAACCATACTTTTGTTACCAAACTATGCCAGAGTTAAATATGGAGATACCAATCATATTCAGATTTATTCAGTGAGGAGGAAATAAACAAAACAAAACAAAAAAACCCAAAACAAATCTGATCAGACATGGAGTATCCAGGGATAACTTCTTTGGTCATGCCTTCTGTGAGTCACTTTGAGATTGTCTACTCTGCTTATTTTTTTTCTGTGGCCTTAACATAGTTTGAGGGCATTTATTTAATATTCATCAAACTGTATGTGTAATCTGTCAATGGGTTGATGCACATGCTTATATCATCTGGACACAAGCACGATTCTTATGACCTTGTTACTGAAGCATCGATTTAGACATAATCTAGCAGGAGAGCATTTTTGCTTTTTTTCTGCATAGCAATTACTACATGAAGAATTTTTTGGATTTTTGGCAGCAGGAACCTTGGCAGGAACACATTCGGTAAGAATTTGTTGACTGTATAAAGTAGATATTCCTGCTGTAAACCCAGCTAAACCATATGCTTACTTTTTATAATGTCCATTCATTTATTTTTTTTATTTTCATCTTTACAAGTAAAATCACAGTGAACGTGTATGTCAGTTTGTTTCAATACTGTAGACTCTGCAGATTATCCTCCTTGTGAAGAAGAAAACTAAAATATCTCATTTATGAGGCATCCTTTTTGATTTAATAATCCCTAAAATGTCTTTAGAGCTAGATAGGAGTCCAGCTGTGATGTAAACGGGTTATTATAGAGCCATAGGCCCTGGGCAGTGGACCCCCCCCCCCCCCCCCCCCCACACACACACACACACACACAAATTATTCAGTGTGAGAGTAGCAGACTGTACGGCAGTGCAGAAAGAATTATTAATCCTAATTGTTATTCATATAATTTTTCCAAAATTAAATATGTGTCATAACCATAGGGAATTCTTCATTAAACAGTAAATGCATAGCATTGGAGTGAACACAAAAATGGTCAGTTCAGTTCAGATACAGGTGACAATGAAGAATGACACCATGTTAAACATCAAAAGAGATAAATATATGCATAAAATAACGATAGACATCATTTACACGATTCTCCAGTTTTTTAGTAGATTTGCCTGCAGTTGCCATGAGAGAAAGTGTGCTCCGAGTCCTTTTTTGCAACATTTGTTTTCTCAGTTCATTTTTATCCTGGATAGAAGCAGAAATGCCTGCTCTCTGTTATAGCTACCCACAGGCAGAATCAGCAACGTCTGCAGCACAACAGTAATATTTGAAAACATTTATTGCAGTCTGTAGTTTAGAATTATCTTGAGTAATCCATCTGGGGTTTTATTATCTCCAGGCTTGATGAATGATCTAAACTGAATTAGCTGATCACCCAAGGTGTGATGTAGGTCAGATGGATGTGCAGCCGACAAAATGTTGTAAGAACAGTGAGCTTGTCAACTGTGAAACACTGGTATACTACAAAGCTGGCCCATTAATGATTTCAGTCTCATCTGGCTCTGTTTTATTAGGGAATAGCTGTTCATAGTTTGTATTTGATGTTTCACATTAGCAAGTCAATGAGAGTTAAGAAGTCTGATCCTGAATGATAGTTAATCCTACTTATGGGTACAAATAAAGGAACCTAAACCTCCATCCCTTTATTTCCCATGGTAGACTTGCTAGACTCAGCAGCTGTCGCTGTTTTTATAGAAGCTAGAAATATATAATATAATATATAATATCACATTTTTCATACTTACCGAAGGCTTTTGGGTCCTGGTTTGTTTTTGAACTCATGGCGATGTTTGATTGTTGATTATCAGATCAGAGGTGCGATCCTTGTGTGGCTAAAGTACAAAGAAAGACTGTCACTGTTAACTAATGCTGTCATTATAATCAAAGCTGATTTTATTAGTATTAAAAAGCCTTACATCTACTCACCAGCCACTTCATTACACTTCATTCGTTACACCTGTTCAACTGCTTGTTAATGGAAATATCTAATCAGCCAATCACATAGCAGGAAGCCAGTGCATTTAGGTATGTTGAAATGGTCAAGACAACCAAGTGAAGTTCAAACTAAGCATCAGAATGGGGGGAAAAAGGGTGACTGAAGTGACTTTGAATATGGCACGATTGTTGGTACCAGACACGCTGGTCTGAGTGTTTCAGAAATTATTTACAGAGAATGGTTCAAAAAAGAGAAAAGTGACCTTCGGTTTTCTAGGTGAAAATGCCTTTTGATGCTAGAGGTCAGAGGAGAATGGCCAGAGTGTTTCAAACAATTGAACATTGTATAAAAACACCCCATCCTTGCTGAGTATTGTCACTGAGCAAATCCAGCCATTTATGGCCACTGTGTACACATCTTTTGGAAGCTACTTCTAGCCAGGTGTCGTGTCACAAAGCTTAAATTATTTCAAACTGGTTTCTTAAACATGACAATGAGTTCACTGTACTTAAATAGCTTCCACAGTCACCATATCTCAGTCCAGCAGAGCAGGTTTAGGATGTGCTGGAATAGGAGATTTGCATGGATTTGCACCAACTCTGTGATGCTATCGTGTCAACATGAGCCAAACTCAGTTCTAGCAAGATGTAACTAATGATGTAATGGGTGAGTGGATGTTATGTTTTATGCATTTTATACAAATTTAGCCTTGAATAATAATGAAAGAAAATTGCTGCATGTTGACATGATAAAAAAGGTCCAGTTTTCAGTACTCATACTTCATATTGTCCATATATGACCAAATACTACATAATCTACATAATCAGCAGTTTGCAGGAAACTTGAACAAAGTTTTTTTTATCAGTTATTTGTTTATCTATTTATTTTTTGCAGGTAAGTAGTTTCTTTAGCTGAGATTATTAAATACATTTCATAAAGGAAACATCTAGAAAAAAATATAGTATTTCTTTACTGCAGCAAAAATTATGAGAAGTCTTAATATTTTTTTTTCTTTTGCAGTCAGTTATAGTGAGTCTCACTTAACCATTCTTTTCTAGTAGCTGCTAGTGTTGCAAGAATCAAGGGCACCTAGAAACAGAGCCATGGGCAACTAGAGTTTGAGAAATCCTGCCTTCAAGCATCTTCTCATGTATCATTAAACTGGGAATTCCTTGACTTCCTTGACGCGTGACTTGTGCAGACAGTTGGAGACATGCTGGGACACTGTAAATGGGGAATGTGAAATCCCACCTAGTGACTCACTCCACCCAACTGCCCGTGGAGTCAGGTGGCTGTGCCAACAATTTAACTGCTCAGGATCCAAACATAGAAGAGAGCTCAGTGTGTTTATATCAAAGTGATAAGGCGATGAAGTAACCTGTATATCTTTTTTTTATGCCATCAATGCTTAAAACTGCTCTTTAGCTTTATAATACTCCTTAGGGATATCTCTATGTAGGCTCTTAGTCATCCAGGTCATAATAGCATCAAAAGAAGATGACTGCACTTCTTTAAGTCTAATTTAAAAATAAACTTCAGGTTCAGTACACTGAACTTTTCTTAAGTGAAAAGTGGAACCTTAAATAACAGTGGATAGTAAACCAAAGATATGTTTCGTATAGGTTATTTTTAATCTTTAAGTTAGTTAAGTAATTATTTTAATGGCTATAGAGCTGAGAGGCTTTTAATTAGAACAAAATGGACCTTATATCAAGATTATGGCCATAAGGCTTTTTTATGCAGTGTTTTATTTTTAGGACCATAAAAGAGACACTGAAAATGTGAGGAAAAAAAAGCATATCTGACCTTCATCTACAACCCAGAAAAAAAGCTTAAGCTTTGATGTGTCACAGTGTCTGTAGTTCAGACCTAGTTTATAGGTTCAGTCTTTTGTAAGTCATGGGAAGCCAAATGGGAAAGTCACACAGTTAAATGTCATTCATTGTTGAGATCTTAAATGTTTGGACTGATCTCAAAAGGTCAATTAATGTTTCTCCTTTTCATAGAATTGTTGTAGAAATTGATTTTTTGACTGTATTGCATTAAAGGTTGTACTACCACACAAGAAGATAACATTGCAGAAAGATATCACTTTGATATAGCAATTTTGGTAATATACAACCAAGTCATAAAATCTCCAGGATCTTTGTCTTCTGTTTTTCTGTTTTCAGTATTATTTGACTTCTATAGCAACTGAAAATGTCTTGATGATTTTCTTTATTAAATTATGTTTGGGAAATTATTATAGGTGTAAATTTACAGGATACTCATTTACTAGAACTAGACTGCACTTTCAGTCCTAATATAGGTCTTATCAAATAATACCTTTTTGGTGTGCCATTGTTATAAAATAGTACTAAAAGTCTTGCCGAATTTGCTTGGTTGTCAAAAGCACTGCATAAGAATTTCAGTCAAACCTCATGTTTAAAATATTAGTTTAGCAGTTCTTTTGGGACACTCATTAAAATTACTAACACACATTTTTTCTAATAACATAAGTTGTACTCACTTTTTGTTTTTTGTCGTCTCTGATCAGTTATCCGCCTTCAACTTGTGCTCTTCTCACTACCCAATATTTCAAAGGGGACACTCCTTTTTGTTCGGTGATAAACGTTTGGAGCACATAGAAACCCTTACATGGATAGTTGGTAAAAATCCATATTACAACGCTGGTAAAGGCTCGAGGCTCATCTTACGCATCTCTATGAAAGCGATCACTTTGCAGTTGTCACTGGAAATACATTATGACTGTTCATTCAATCTGGCATTGGAGATTCTGAGTCAACACTTTTCAAACATTACTGTTGAGAACATAAAAATCCCATCAGCACTGTATATTAATATGAAGATTTAAATTGCACCAGATTCAAATAAAACTAAGATGGATTCCAGCATATTCTCATTAATTACAATTACATTAGGAATGGTTATTACCATACTCCATGGTTCGAGGTTCAGACTTATAATGCCTATAATTTCATTTTATAGGCAAACTATCTAACTTAAAGGTTTTGACTGGCAGCTTCACGAGGTCTATAGTCATATGATCACTGTACTATGGACTTTATTGGTCAATAAACATTAACATGAGACATTTTATTTGGTAAAATAATCTCTAATTGAAATGAACAGATTGACTGTTCCAATAGACCGCTAAATGTATCAGCAGAAATTCTCACAGCATGCCTTTGGTATTTGGGAGGTCACACTGTCTGCTTTGGCATTATGGAAAGGTGGTTGCTCGTGGTGTTGGTGGTATGTTGGACTCGGTGTACTGAGCAGTGGTTAGCAGTCAGAGGTTAAACAAGCATGGCATATCAGCGCAGTTAGAATAGTTACTCTGACCTTTTTAAAGTAAATGACTCAACTGCAAGAAAACTCTGATGACATCAGGAATATCACCACTGAGCTGACAATGGAAGGAAATGCGGTAAGGACTTTTACATAATCTAGTAGACATTTACACAATTTCCTTAGGGATTAATACAGTATTCTGATTGTGAGACTGTGTTAATATAAGATCATTGCTGCATTATTTTACTCTATTCAGTAACTATACACTGCTAAATGAACAGGTTAGATCTAGTACAGTAACTGATAGGTTTGTAGCTTGAACCCATCTGCTGGAACGTTGAAGACAATATAATTACACTGCAAGCAAGACACAAGTAGGCAAACTTCTTCATGGTACTCGTGCACGGGAGAGAACCAGACAAACGCCGTTCCTTCGCTTGACCCCAGTAGCTCTCGTCCGTCCTCCCGTAACACTGTCCTTTTATTGAGGTTACATGAATATGCATAGGTCCATTAACATACCGACGTCTACATACAAACAAAGAGTACCTTGCCTGTGTGTGTGTGTGTGTGTGTGTGTGTGTGTGTGTGTGTGTGTGTGTGTGTGTGTGTGTTGCTGATCAAAGGGTCAAACATCCTTGGTCAGGAAGAGGGTAGACTAGACCCCCCCCGGTGAGGAAGTCCAGCAGTTCATCTAAACAGAAAAGCACTTAGACTAGAACAGACGTAGCTACGTTAATCCTACCATAAAATAATAAGACACGGTATGACCTCTCATGCTCCCAAAGTGCTGTCTAATACACACAAAGTTTGCAGACTATCAAGGATCAAAACCTCTACCAATCTACAACTAATTACAAAACTCTAAGCATATATAAGTAAATATTTCTAAGCATAAATGACAATCAACAATACAAACTCTAACAGTAACTATTCTGATTGTCAACATGGACTTCTTTCATAGTAGCTTTACAACACTAGATAAAATGCAAATCGATGTCTTTTTATTTAGATCTACATGAATAAGTATGTAAAGGAAATGGATATGTGGGAATGAAATAAAATGCACACTTGGATCATAGGTGCTTGATGTAGAACTGTGACGTGCATGTTGTCATGGGCTCATAAATTGGAGCCATGTGGTGCTTGAAACCCATGCAATGCTTTGTATCAGTGAAAAATAGAAAAAGTTCTCAATAAAACAAGAATAAGTGAGAAGGCAGAACACTGAGTACACATCAGTTTGTTGATTTATTGCGGTTACAATTTGACAGATGTTTTTATACTGAAGATTGCCACTTCACTCATTTTAATAGTTATTATTACCAGTGACAGGGTAACAATTGTAGATATTGCACTTCAGACACATCAAATGAGTTTGCATTAAAGCTCTTTTTTTTTCTTCCCACACTTTGTATTGAAAGTATACTATTTCTGTTATATAGCAAACCAAAAAATTCATTTTATTTCTGTATTTTCCACAGGATCTCAGTAGGAAGAAAAGCTCCACAAAGGTTTGTTGCCAATTAATCTGTTCAGGAAAAAAAGCAAAACAATTATAAGAATAAACCCTTCATCACAAACTACAAAAATATAATAATAATCTTAAATAAAGCTTACCTCTGACAAAAATTTTAGCGGAACACTCTGCCTTGCCAAAAGAGTTAACTGCGACTACCTTATATTCCCCACTGTCCTTTGGCCGAACTCGGAGAATATACAGGGAGCAGACACCAAAAGAGTTGGTGATGTAGTAATTATTGTCTGAGTTGATGCAGATGTCATTCAGGTACCAGGATACAGTTGGGGCGGGATATCCTCTAACGGCACATGTCATAAAGAGTTGGTAACCTTTAGGTGGTGTGTGGACTTTCAGAGGGACCAAGATAGATGGAGGTCTCTCAAAGGAGACCTCTGTGGAAATAATTCCATTTGAAGTTACTGGAACTTAAACAGAAGGAGCGTTCAAAGTTAGTATTTAAAGTCAGATTTTAATAATGTCAATAAAGGTCCAAGAATATTTGCAAAATTCCTTCGTACTAATCACATTTCAAATAGCAGCATTATAACAGTTTTACATATCCAGTGCAACCCTGAACTTTTCTTGATATGTGGTAGAGCTCAATGTGAGAATACATATCCTGTCAGCTCCCTAATGCAGTCTGTGCCTGTTTGTCTGGGAAATGTCAGAGTGAGCGAATGTAAGAATAATAATAATCATCTGGAGAATCATCTGGAGACAACTTCTTCAGTGACGCTGAAGAAGTTGTCATAGTATGGCGTTCCACACATGATGCAGCTAAACAAAGCCTTTATATTGTGTGCTAAATTTGAGAAAGGACAACATCATAACTGTGATGACTCTGCCCAGTCTGCCTGATGTGTGCTTTTGAGGTTGGCAGGGAATGAGGTAAGGTAGTTTCTGAGCAGGAGCGCAACTGTTGGCTAATTGTTTTAAAGTGCATGGTAGGTATTGTTCTCTCTTGTCCCACCAGGTGAACATATGTTTTGCTTAAGTTTTATTTTGTTTTCTTTTTAAAGATGCAGGACTTTTTTTTTAAGTTTAGAAAAATTTATTTAATTAAATTAAACTCCTTTATCTATTAGGCTCAGGAAGCATAAGTATACATTGGCATATTTAATAAAATGTATCCCATTCTTTTAAGAAAACTGACAAAACACATCACACAAACAAATCAGAATAATGCAATCATTAACAAAGACATAGCAATAAAGAGAATGATGAGATGATTTCTGTTTTAAAAATGTATATACTGTACTTTTAGTTCTTAATACAGTGTATTGTCCACTTTTAACTTGCAGTCTTCAATCAATCAGAATCAGAATACTTTATTGATCCCTGGGGGAAATTATTTTTTGTTACAGTGCTCCATTTTAAACCAACATTAAGACAAGACAGACAATACGCTAACTAAGAATAGTACAATATATACATATATATACATACATACATAAGTCACTTATAAATAAATAGTTGGAAAAGAAACATGTGTAGTTGTAGCAGCAAACAGTGTGTTAAGTGGATGATATAATATAATACCCAGGCCAACATATAATATAATATGTTGGCCTGGGTTAGCCAGGCAGGTTTTAAATACACGAGGAAAACCTCAGAATCATTCTAACAGTTTGATTGTTCTTGATTGTTCAAATTATGGTACCTCTTACATTATTATTATTAATGTAGGGTGTGTCTTCAGTGATGACAATAGATTTTAAATGACACAAAATGTATTTCATGAAAATGTTTGTTTTCTGACAAATTAGCTGTTATGGTCACTGGAAAGCACCTAAATTATCAAACTAATGCACCCTATAGTTTAGTTCACCGTTATGGCATAATTAAAAATAACTAACCCACCTTTATTGATGTTGGTGCCCCATGTAGGTGACGGAGATGGATCGGACAGTCCCATATCATTCTTGGCATAGATTCGAAAATGATACTCTGTCCCAGGAAGGATGTTGCTAGCTGTGTATGTGTTAGTGAATAGACGGTCTGCTATAGTTTTCCAAACTCTGTTGAGGGAGTCATGTTGAGAAACCATGTAGTACAGGCGGTCATCAAGCTCCTGGTCTGGTGAGGGAGCCCATGATATCACTAGCTTTCCATGTACTGTTTGCTCTAGTTCCACAGGCCCTGGAACCTTGGGTTCATCTAGCAAAAAACAGAATAAGTTACAGAAAGTGGGATAATTATTTTGCTAATACTCTGGTTCAGTTCGGCAAATTGAATAACAATATAGTCTATTATATATTTCACAAAGTTCAGAAACTAGTAGCGATACAACCTGTTTTACATTAATCATAGGCTGATATCTATGTCCTTACCTGTGACTCTAAGGTCAATGTCAAATGAAGCCTCACCCACAGAGTTTTTGGCTTTAATAGTGTAGATGGCTGAATCCGAGCGCTTTGAATTGGGAATAACAAGCTGAGATGTTCCCTCTGTATTTATGATATTAATCCACGCAGATATTTTCTCGTCATCCTTCAGCCAAGTGATCTGAGGTGGAGGTTCAGCCTGAAGATATCAATATCAGATAAATTACCTTAAATGTGAGGCAAATCCTCCCTTGTCATGCTGTGGTGAACTTACAACTCAAAAAATATGACAAGGGAAGTAAATGCAGAAAATACTGGCATGACAGATTTAAGAGTTATTAAGGGATGAAAAAATACTTGGAAACCTGATTTTGGGTTCATTCATACCTCAAAGCAAATTTTGATACGAGCAGAATTTCCTGCTCTGACAACAATGAAGTCCTCTGGATCCTTAAAACAAGGTCTCACTGGATATAAAACACATAAAACATTCAAATTAATGCAGGAAAAAAAAATCACTGCTCTGGATAACTAAGGTAATCATTTATATTCACACTGAAGCATGTCAAGACTTACTGTTGGGATTCTTTGCACACACCATCGCAGATGGAGGGCTTGGATCTCCAGATCCTGACTCATTGATTGCTGTAACCCTGAACTCGTACTCTGAACCCTCAGTGATATCTTTGACTGCGTACTTTATGTCTGGAAAAATATGATTAATGTCAAGATAAAAGAGTCAATTTTCTTTAATGAAAGGTGCTAATTGTTCTTTAGGAGTAGAAATTATTTTTGTTTTACAAACCTTCAATAGGTTCATTAACTGCATTTAGGGGAATCCACTGATTTGTGTCCTTCTTCTGTTTCTCTACTTGGTACCCAATGATCGGCACTCCTTTATCATCCTCTGGAGGGGTCCAGGTCAAGTTGATACAGGTTTTTGAGGCACTTACCACTTTAGGAGCACCAGGAGGGCCGGCGAGTACTATAAAATAGTGAGAAGTCTAATTAATTAAATACTCTCATCATTAATAATTAGGACATACTTAAATTAATCAAAGACATTTGCAAGCAGTTTCTCTTAAAGAGAGCATAAATTCCAGCAATGATAAAATGTTAGACTGCTATAGTAGCTGCAGTGATAACACAAAAGCTACATGAAAGCATTTTCATTTGGATTTGCCGAGAAACACTAAACACGACTTCATTTTTCTACACTCACTCATTATGCCAGCCATTATGCTTTCAGCTGTCTCCAGGGCATCACTAATACCCTCAGGGTTTTCTGCATAGATGCGATAGTTGTATTTCTTTCCATGTGTCACATTCCTGTCCCTGAAGGAGGTCTTGTCCGCTGAGACATCTCCAAGTTTTGTCCACAGACTCTGTCCTGTCTGCTGCCGTTCTATAATGTAGTTGGTTACAGCAGAGCCGCCGTCGTCTTTGGGAGGGTTCCATTTAATCTCAATTATTGATGAGGTAGTTTCAACAGTCTTCACTGGACCCTCTGGTGGACCGGGTCGATCTAGGTATCATGTTAAATTTTAAACATAAGTATGGGAGTTAACAAATATTAGAAAGTTTATTGATTTACCCTTTAGAAAATCTCATTTTCACATATATTTATCTTTGTTTCCATACCAAGCACAATAAGCTTAGATGTGGCCTCTATGGCTCCAAATGGGTTTTTCAGCTGGATCTTTATTTCCCCTGTGTCTATCCGCAGGCAGTCTCTGAACAACAGGCGGCTGTGATTGCGCTCCCTCACAATCTTAACTCCTCCTCCATCTTTCAGCTCAGTGCCATCCTTGAACCAGTTGACCTCCAAAGACTCCTGAGGAGGAAAGGGCATCTTGAAAGCAGCATTTTGTCCCACTCTTACTATCACAGGTTTAGAGAACTTGTGAAGGTCATCTGGATCAAACTCAGGTACATCTATGAAACACAAAGCACAAGTCCATTTTAAAGATCTGTGACTGTTTTGCCATTTAATAGAAATGTAACAGCGAGAGAAAGTATATTATACCTCCAACTGTAACCTTCCCTTGTGTGCTGTGTTCCCCTGATGTAAACTGATAAATTCCAGAGCTGTCATCACTGCAGCTTTTAATTCTTAGCTCATGAGAATTTCCATCTTTGGTTATGGTGATCCCAGCACCTGAGTTTAACTAAAAAGGAAATTAAAAAAGCAAAGGGAAAGTACCTGATATGGCAATTTTGTTAACACAATTTGTTATATAAAATTAGTTAATGATAGAAACATACTGTAGGTAGAGTTTTCTTGTTTTTCATAATACTGACTTATTCCAAATGCTATCTAAAATTGAAAAATATAGATTTAATAATACTTATTCATTGGCTTTACCTGCTTTCCATCTTTGAACCAGGTGCCATCACTGTCAATGTTCATCTTCACTTGCAATTCAACTGATTTTCCTCGAAGGGCATAAATATTAGAAAGTCCAGAGGTAATTCCAGGCTCTAGGAAACATAAATGCATTTAGAATCCTCTTGACATTCTTTGTGATGAAGCTTTGTCTTTAAAACTGCATGCATATTGAATAAAAACAGAAAACATACAATATTTAAACGTTTTGTTTTTATTAATTTCAGTAAATAGCTGTTCAAATAAAGGTGAGAACTTTCTAGATGTTTTGGAAGGTTTTTCTGTAATTCTTCAATAGTTTAACAAGTTTGTGAAACAAACAAGTGGCCACATCTGGGGATGGCTGCAGTTACTGGCTCTAAAGACAAGAAAGTCCCTATAGACTCCCAACTTAAAATCCACTTTAGGTCTGAGTCTGTATAAGTCTGTATAACACAGACTGAAAATCACCAGTGAACCCCTGGTAACCACCAGTTGTTAGGGAAAATGTGTATTCCCTGACCAGCTTGTGAATAGTTGCTGCTAGATGAAATCACTCACAAAAGGGCTGCTGTACCAGATACCTTTTTGGAAATACTTTGGTTGCTAAAAGATTCCTACGGTTTCCTATTGTTTATAGTAACTGTCTGCAAACACTAATGCTAAATAATCAGCAAGCGGTACTGAAAAACTTGAAAAAGTGCAACAGAAACTATAAGAAATATATGACCAGTGTACTTGTCAACAAGGGTTCCTCCACCAAGTTCTAAGTTTTTTTTTGTTTTATCAAATACTTATTTCACTCAATGAGTTCCAGACCGAGGGCGATTGGAGGCCATTTTTCTTCCATTTCCTAATAATTGCACCAACAGTTGTCACATTCTTACCAAGCTTCTTATTGATGGTCTCATGGCACATTCTAGCCTTTAGCAGGTTTTATTGATTCACTGATTGAGTTGTAAGGGACCAAATATTATTTCGCTCAATGACATGAAAATCAGTTTATAACTTTTATGTCATTCCTTTTGGTTTTTTGGTTTTTTTGTGTGGTTTTTTTTTTCCCCCTCTGGATTTTTGGTTGATATTCCGTCTAATTAAAATCTATCTGCATTAAAAAAGTAAGCAGGGTTTCGAATAAAACATACATTGATGTTAATGTGTTATTTTTTACACTTCTGTTAAAGTCATGTAAGCTACTATATAGATATTTTATTAGTCTTTCTATATTGTTAGTACTGTAGTGCTTTTTCAGTTTTAAATATCTGGCATGCCTGCATATGCAAGTGGTTGATTTAGCATTTCACTACCACTGGTTTCTTCAGGTGAGTGGCCTGATGGCAATAACAACAATAAGTGATTTAAACTTGTCTGTGGCAGCTTCTCGTTTTGATGTTTCACCTATGTGCGATCAGAGACAGTATGACAATGCTATTATTATTATTCTGTGTTTGTTGATAATTTCAATGACTTGCAACTCAGTTTCAGTACTTTTATTTTGTCATAATAAAAATAATGATTTTACAACATCAAAAAAAGGTAAAGTCAGCTAAAATCTATCCTTGAAGAGGTAGTTACATAATGAACTGATTACATTATGAAGTTCAGCCAAAATATTACTGTGACCTCACTAGCAGTTTTATATTTATATTTTGGCAAATGTTTACATAAATAATACTTTTAAATAGTTAGACGTAAGAAGGACTTTAGGTCTCAAAGTAATTTTAGGATCTTACCAGTGGTTGTTGCCTCCACAACTGGTGGATGTGAACCTGTCATTGTTGGTTCATTTACCACTCCTCATCAACCATAAAAAAAACAAGTCAGAGGTTGATAGATTAACACATTATAATTACCCACATAATAACAAAAGTTGACTAACCACATAAACAACATAATATTCATATGAAAAGGTGCATCACACTTATCTAAAATGACATTTTCTCTCTTGGTTAATGTGGTTAATGTTCATTTAAAACCACTTCTGGGCATTCTTACTTGGTTTGGAAGCTGCAGATCCAGCCACAACTGGAGTGTCAGTGGGTGCAGCAGGTGGAGGTGCAGCCTCTTCAGAAGCTTTCATTTGCTCTTTTCTTTCCTCTTTCTCCTTTTCTAGTTTTGCTTGTTGCTCTTTGGCAATTTTCTGTAAATCCTGCCCAGATCCCCCTGCCCTTGTTGTTTTCCTTGCTGTCTTTTTACCCTTTTGTGCATCTTTATCAGCTGAATTGGGAAAGACAATTAGATTTGTGACAGTGTGCACTTAAAAAAATTTATTTTATGTCATGAACTCAATAATAGATTAAATTAATCTAATCTTTCAAAAAATATTGTCAGTTAATTATATCATATATTATAAAATAGCCTTTTGGTGGGAGATGATATACCTTCAATGACAAGCCAAGCACTGCAAGATTTTATCCCTGCACAGGCACAATAAATTCCTTTATCTGCCACCATGCAGTCTTTAACCAGCAGCCTGTGAATGAGCTTGTCTTCTGAAACCTCAATGTCATATTTATCTCCCTGTTCCAGTGGCATATTTTTGCCAAACCACAAAATCTTGGCAAAGGGGTTTGACAAGACACACTCAAATATGGCATCTTCTCTCTCTTTTGCCTTTACTTCCTGAATCTTCACCAAGAAATCCACCATGGGGACTAAAAAATAAGACATTTGTTTATTATACTACATTATACATGAATTTATTTCAACATCCTTCATTTTGTTGTGTCATGTGCAATTGTAAAAATGCTTACTTTTAAAATCAGTGGAAAACATATTGACATCCTCGACATCCAACTGGTACAGCCCGGCATCCTCTGGCATTAGGTCTCTCATGCTGAAAATGTACTTTTTTCCAATTTTCTTAAGGCTGTGCTTGAGCTTATCACCCAGTTCTTTTGTGTAAGGGATCATTTCACCATCCTGTGGAGTGTGTGTATATACATAGATTGTTATTTTCATATGTTTTTGTACTTGCATAGCACAATGTAGCTGCAAGACAATAACAAAACAAAAAAGTCTTATTTGATTAAATATTGATAACATTATAACAGGATTTCATCAAAAAAAAAGTAAAAACTCATTAACAAAGCTGCATAAAAAACCCCCAAAAAAAACCAAAACCAAAAACAAAGCTGCATATCTAATGTTTAAACATAAAAAATTAATTCAAAGGTTGTTATCTGGTATATATCATCTAATTATCTTGATGTATCTTTGCAAGCACTGGTCATATTATGGCTGTGGTATTTTGGGGTGGTCCTAGATAATGACTCTATTCATTGTTTTCTACTATTATGGTTTAGTAGCGTTACGACTTCATTCTATAACTTACCTTGTACAGGAATATAGAGCTGCTTTGTTCAATGAGGTCCATGTCTATCTCAAAGGATGCAGTGCCATCTGCATTGACCTGAATAGGTCTCAGATTAGAGAGGCTTTTGACGAACTGGGACAAAAACAGAGGAAGTAATAAAAGGAAAGCAAACAGACATTTTTTTTGCAACTAAATAGCTTTATTTATTTTTTCAAGAATAAACTTATAAACAAATTTAAGCTTGTATAGTCAACATCAAGCCTCATAAAGGAAGTAAAAAAAAAATCATGAACCGAATCACTGACCTGTGCTTGTTCTTCCTCCCTTTCTTTCTTCATTTCGTTTAATTTCTTGAGCATCCAACGATAGTCAGTTACCCCAAACTCTGCACAGATTCTCTCATAATCTTTCTTGTCAGCGCTAAGTAAAAGCTCCCAAAATTTTGGATCCATTTCTCCCTCTTTTTTCTCAGGTTGCTCAAATTTGGGATGAACCTTGCTGGAAATGGATATAGTAAACAATTTGTAAATCTATATATGACGCATGGTGATCAGTAGACTACCTCAATCCTACCTTTTCCTTTTTAGAACAGTCTTAAAATCCCCTTCTATTGCATCAGCTGCTTGCTTTTGGGCTTTGTTTTTTTTAAAACCCACTAGAAAGTAAAAAAAGGATAATACATTATCAACTATGTAGGAAAAAGTGAAATGACAGAAATAGCCTTAAGCGGAGAAGTAACAAAGTATCAAATTTGGCAGAATCTGCATGCAGACTCAAATACGTGCAGATTTAATAACTCTATGATTGCTTTCATCACACTATCTCCATATCTATACCTTCATAACCTTACCTTCAATCACATTTAAAACAACTGTGACCATGGCTTGTCCATATTCATTTGTGGCGAAGCATTTGTAGGTATCTGCTTGATCTGGGGCAACATTTGGCATCTGGACAGTAAAAGATATACTGAGTGTAATGGACCTAGATAATTAACAACCATCCATCCATTCGCTTCTGCTTATCCTTTTCAGGGTCGCGGGGGGCGCTGGAGCCTATCCCAGCTGTCATAGGGCGAAAGGCGGGGTACACCCTGGACAGGTCGCCAGTCTGTCGCAGGGCCAACACACAGGGACAGACAACCATTCACACTCACACCTAGTGGCAATTTGGATTATCCAATTAACCTATCCCCACAAGCTGCATGTCTTTGGACGGTGGGAGGAAGCCGGAGTACCCGGAGAGAACCCACGCAAACACGGTGAGAACATGCAAACTCCACACAGAAAGACCCCGGCCTGATGGTGGAATTGAACTCAGGACCTTCTTGCTGTGCGGCAACAGTGCTAACCACCGTGCCACCGTGCTGCCCCTTTACAATTTACAATTAACAACCAAATGTGTTAAATTTCATTTTGATCTAATTTATCACAATTCGTGGTGTGGAAGTCAATAATGTGGTTATTATTGAAATTTGTATAACTGTACTTTTTGTAACAAATATTATTTACCTTTGATGTAATCAAATATCTTTGTCTTCTAGATTGTCTTTACATTATCTGCTTCTCCTTTATGTGAACATGTTGCTTTAGTTTTACTGTATCACTTGCCTCAAATGTATGCTCATTGGAAGGGGAATCGTATTTACTCTGGTACCGGGAAGTATCAGACACATCTCCGTTATTTCTGCTCCATGTTACAGTTGGTGTTGGGTCTCCAATGACAATAGCTTTAAAGAAAGCAAATTTCCCTGTAAAAAAAGAAAAGAAAAAGACAGTGAAGAGATCCAAATATATACGGTGACATTTAGTATGGATATTAAATTGAAATGGGTGAACAGTACCTGTTAATGCATTCACATTACAGAGGCAAAAAGATCATTTGTGTTATGCAGAGTAGATTTGGTAACATTGTCACTTCTGCAGATGTTTAGTCACGGTTTTGCAATTCTACTGACACAGGCTTCTTGCTTTTGAAAGGCAGAGACTTTTTCTTTGGGCAAATTGAATTGATCTAATCCATTTAGCAGAATCACATATTTCCTTGGGATGTTTTTCCCCTGAATATTAATGTTTAAAATTATTATTTTTTTTGCTATGAAACATACCCTCTTGGATGGTCAAAGCAATTGGCTTGCGGGTGAAGTCTGGATGGCTCTTTCCCTCTGGCAGCGTCTCGATAAACTGTGTAATCATCACTCCTGGGACCTTAGATTTTTTCTTGATCCCAACTGTCAAGAATTGGAAAATGAAATGTCAGTGGCAATACATGTGACACTTGGAGCAAGGAAAAGGATGAAAATCATAGCCGTAATTGTATTCACTGTCAAAATCTGTTGTTTTGTAAGCAAGCCCCCTTAAACCATTGCTGAAAACACATTCTATTACTTGATATTTTAAAATGTTAATGTTACTCACCTTATCACCACTCTGAGTTATATACTAAATGTAGCGTTTGCGTTTCAGTCAGATTTACCTCTTTTACATCTTCTGTATGAATCCATATTTAAAATTCAGCCTGAGAACAGATATTTAGTAATACATACATATTCACACAAATTACATGCGTATCAAGAAATTCATTGCATATGAGTTTTTGATGCCTTCATGAGCAGTAGGTAGATAAATGGCTAACATTTTTTTTCTGTTGCTTTCTTTACCTTCTTTACCACTGTAGTTCTCTGCAGCAGGAGCTCATAAGGCATATGTTAAGAAGAATGTACTGCATGGATCAGCATAGTAGTAACACTGGATTCGACTTAAAAGTTTAACTGACCCAAAAAACAAACAAGCAAGCAAACAAAATAAATAAATTGACCTGCAGAATATTTAATGAATAGTTATGCTATATAACTATTTAAAAAGTAGTAACAATATATAATCTGCACTGTAATGGTTACAGCACACATTTCCTATTCTATATTGCTACAGCTTATCAATGAACGTGTGCTTGCTTAAACCTGTAATATTGTCTGCCTGATGTATGGTATAGTCTTAGTAATAGGAGGAATGTAATAGACAATGTACATTCATGACTAGCAGATAAATTCAGAATTATGCAAATATACCTAATTTAATAATTTTCTCTCTAGAGTCATAGTACTTATTTAATTTGGTTAACACTTGCATGTTGCAGATTGATGTTAAAATTAGAATAATAAAGCAAAAATCATTCGTTTAAATTTGTACAGACAGTGTTTTGCTAGTCGAGTATTCTGTAGTGCTGTAGACAGTTATATGTAGTGCTCACCTTGGCCAGCAGCTGTCCCATCTGTCGCTTTTGATTTTCTAATCATCTTGGGTCTTTTGATTCCTGAATGGATTCAGCAAGAATTGGGGAGAAAAGTTAATTTATTTAGGAAACATAACACAATATTTTCAGTGTACTAATTTATTAAAATAGCAGGAGCATTTTTTAGTTTTGTATTACTGGATTATTGAGTATTATTAAGTATTATTGAAAGAAATTGTTTAAAGATTCAGTTGAAACTGAGACTCAAAAGTTATCTGGCACCGAACAGCTTAAGAGAGGCGTTGCGAGATGTGACCAACCTTTCATTAAATCATGATGTGCAGGAAAATTTGGCCATGTTTGAAAATGTTCTTCTTTAGAAACCACAAAATTGTGAGTTTTTTGTTTTTTTTCTGGGGGACTGATTAGTTGAGGACAAATTCAAAACAAAGAAGGGTTAAAAATGTAGAACCTGTTATGAGAGTTCTTAAGGGAAATACTGTGACTGGTGACAAATTCAGACTGACTACACGGCAAAAGACACAGAACATGGACATCTGTTTTTGCATGTCGTCTAACTCTTGCCCTATGCCAAGAGTAATTAAAGTAAGGAAATCAACTTTTTAAGAATAGCTGAGGGGAAAAGCCCATATTTCTTACCTCACTTTATGATATTATTGTGCAAACTATTATTAATTTGTAGTTTTCTTCTTGTGTCGTTAAGATACAGCAAGCTGACGTGTTGTTTAAATGATTACATGCTTAGCAAATTCACATTTTTATGATCTTAAAGATCCATTCACAGCAGGGATCTCTACATGGCTTTCATTACCCACATGATTGCTATACTTAGAATGACAAGTGTCACTTGACTAAAATAGACTGAACATTAATTTTAATGGATTCAGTGTTGCTGGGGCTTAAGCGGATTTGCAGAAATGTTAATATTTCGTTAGAACATTAATGCATAATTGCAGGAATTAGATATTTTTATCAGTGCTGGTTTTAAGAAAGATGAGATTGTATGAAATGATACGAAAACTAACAAATTCTGTCAATAAATCCTTTTATAACCATCACTCTGGTTGAAATAAATGATAAGCTGATGTATTTATTTATTACTTTTATGGGTTTTTTTTTCTTTTTTTTTTCTTTTTTTTTTTGTTTCCATATGTTGAGAAACATCAGCTTGATAGATTTTATAATGACAGGAAGAGATCTGGGATTATATACTGTTTAGTATTGTATGCTGAGATTGTCAAAGCTGTCAGTCAAAACAAAGTCTGACAGGGAAAAGAAAATAAGAGAAAAAAGGAAAAGAAAAACTGTACATGACTATAGGTTTAAACATGAAAACATTGCTTGGATCTCTAATTTTATATACTGTAAAAAATATCATTTGACAGAGAAATGCTAATGTTCCCAAATGTTAAATGTTCCCTCTTACACTTTAGCAGTTTCATCATCACACCTACATATACTGTAGTTTTTAGTTTGGTGGAGAGGGAATTTTTACAGAATTTGTAAATTCCTGTTGCTAGTGTTATGAAATGAGTTGCTTTGAGTGGATGTGAGTCACAGTCGATGAAAATTTGTTTCCCAAAACTCAGTGTTTCCAGAGCACTTTAGTTCGACCCATTTCCTGTGTCCCAGGACCAGTTAAAAGTTCTGTGGGCTGCGTTGAACTTTATGTCTGAATGAAATAACCTGTTTGATGTGTCAGTGCACAATGCAGTACACAGTACAGAGCTAATGTTCTGAATCATTGATCTAACAGCAGGGAAGGGTGTAAGACGTCTGCAGCTGTTATGTCAAAATCCACCAAACTGTGTAAAGCTCTTTCACATATGTGTGAACAAGAAAAACTGTTTCTGAATGCCTGAGTAACTTGACTAATCATCATAATTTTTCAGTCTGTATAGCTCTACATTGTTGCTGATTAATTAGATACACTGACTTTATATTTCAGATGCGTGCGACATCTTTCATTCTCATGTATAGTATTTGCACAAACCTAGCACATCCCGGTATACACATGTGATATTCTAGGGTTTCAGCGCTTCATGGCTGTTGGAAGATGAGAAAACTGGACTGTCATATGATAGGTCACATGCCACATAAAACTGTGAACATCCCATCTTGCACATCTTAATATGCTTGTAAATCACTTGACAGGATAATGTCAAACTGAGGTGAAACTTTTTCAGTCTAGCAAATTAAATCACTATAGATTACCACATTTTCTATCTATGGGCACCAAACGGATAACCTTCATAATCAGTCCTTTTTAATTTTTGGTGCATTTACTTATGATTATAGCAGCAACTAAATGGTGAAAAGCCTTTAACTATTTTAAAGTATTCAGTAAATATAACAGAAAATGGTTATTGCTAAGCACATTGTTGTATTCTTGTGTTCTTAGGATAAATGGGATGAGATTAAGCCCATAACTTCAGCTCCCATTGTGGTTGTTCTGCAAAGTTATTTTTTATGGTCAGAAAAGCCTTTGAGATTTAGATTTTTTTTATTTTTTTACTCTAGAAATTATTTTTTTGTGTACTTGGCTTCTAACACACTCCTTACACAACCAGTGCGTGAGTTGTTTTTATAGGATATAATATCGCCTTTGCTGATGTTAACTTGTCGATGTTAATGCCACCAGCTGCTTCTCTGACTGGAGATGAAATACAGTACGGGATAGTATACTCAGAGACTGAGAGCATCATAAAGATGATTAAAAGGGAGACACCGTGAGGGGCATGTTCACAAAGCATGTGGCTATCTACGGAGATGACGCTGATGCCAGTAGCTTAGAGTGCCAGGTTTGCTTAAATTGAATTATTCCAGAATTTCACCATAAACTATTTTGTATTTTTATGCAGCTCATTTATCTATTTAAATCTTCATTTAAAACTTTTAGGGGCCATAAATTGACAAGCTGATGGATGAAAAATTAATAGAGCAGATTAGAGTAACTATTCATGAAGAAAAATTAAAGTTAGGAGTTTTAAAAAAATAACATGCTCTCAAAAGGATGGTTCTTGGTTTTAGGTATGGCTGTGATATTTTTTCTACGTGCACGGACATAGGGCAAAGTTATGAGTAGTAAGGATTTTTTGCCAACTGGCTACAATTATATACAAGATCTGGAAATCACATAAAGTTCATTTTATTTGAACTCACGTAAGCAGTTACGTTTGTATACTGATGTGCATTATTGTTGCATTTTCAAAATTTTTGAAAAACCTTTTGAAATGCATATTTAATGAAACATAGGAGCTGAGTAATTAGAAAACAACTTCACTGTACTTAAATAATGTGAATGATGGAAAATTAAACCACTTTCATGTGCACAACAAAGAACTTTTATTAAGTCAGCTCAGTTGTGTTTATAGGCAAATACTTTGCACAGTTTATCACATGGATTTACTGTTATCTTTAAGATTTAATATGGCCCAGAACTGAGTGTTAAAAACTAGAGCCATGTCTTAATACTTAACACCTTCATCTAAGACTGGTGATGTATATAAGATGAATGATGAACTCACCACAGTACTCCTGTGATCCTGTTCAGTGGTGCTGCTTCCCTGGCTGATATTCGAGTGTTGCCTTCCTGGTCTACAAGCTATTAAATCCTTACAGGAATGCCAATGACTCTGCGACAAGCTCCCACGTTGTCAGACACAGTGCCTGCCAAGACAGGGGATTGCTTTTTTTGTTTTTGGCATAAATCACAACCTCTAGATAGGAAGACGGAAAGCCAAGGCTGCCTGCAAGCCTTGTGCTGAGATGACCATAACTGGGACTTCTTGTTGACAAATACATAAGCTTCCTCAGGACATTTACTGTGAATGACACACCTAAAAATGAATCTTGTTATGATCACACATACCACTTTTACAAGACTTTACATTTTACATTCTCCCTGTTTCAGTTCCTTTATTCTGTCTCTTTCACACATTGTTACAGATCATTTAGAAATACTCAACAAAGCAAGTGTGTACACTAGTGTTAAAGTCTTCAGCCACCCCCATTACTTTATACTTTGCTTAAAAAATGGGAAATACAACTGTGACCACTACATCCTTCATACTTGCAGCTGACAGCCTTATACCCTCTAGTATTTATTCTTCAGTATTTGAATGGGCTTAATTAGCCACATGACTTGGTAGTAATGCTCTGAGAGGACTATAGGTGAGCTTTCTTCTGGGATGGTTGAACTAAAAGGGCCAAATGATAACAAATATGCATGGAAAAACAATAATATATACCAAACTATATTCTTTATATACATTGCTGCACAGGAAAGGTGCAAGCCACTGACAGATTTATTTCCTCATCTTTTGCCCCGAGAGCCTTCTAGTGGGCCCTGTGCTCTCTGTCTGGCACCATGGAGCCCGACTGGCATTTGCTATAGAATACCAGAACTGGCAGGTCCACCTCATACTGTTTACAGACATAAAAGGGTGTGGAGAAGCTGTTGAGAACATGCTGCCTGTAACATCATTCAGCATGACCTGTTTGAGAGTGTGTCAGTCATGGTCTGGGAAGTCATACTGTATCCTTTCAGGGATGCACAGACCTCTACAGATCTGGATTTTTGGGGTGTCTTTGATTTCAGACCCCCATAGATTGATCATTTTCAGTGCAGTAAATTATGTAGGATCTTTTCATTTCTAATACATTACCCATTCCATAATGGGGGGTGGGATTCCTGCGATGAAGGTGATTCCTTTTAATTGAGCAGTGTATTAACCTATAAGGACAGCTTTTCTGTTCTGCTGTCATTAAAATTTCTTCTTTTTCTTTTTTAATGAATCACCTTTGAAAGGGTGGGAAATCCTCTGAGGAATTAAAGTACTGCTCTTTCCAAAGCAACTTTTCTTGAGCACAGGACAGCAATCATTCCCACGAATTAAGACTGTATTATTCCCATTGTTTCTGTATTTACAGTAACAATGCAATTCTACATAGTTGAACTACACTGTTACCTCCAATTGATGTTATTTTATACATCCAAAAGAATGTTTAATAGGGTAATTTTGTATTGACCAAGAATTGTAAAACTACTTTTAACACATCACAGAAAATTCAAAAATTTATTTACTTTATTAGTATAAATATCTTTTCTGTTTAACGCACTTACCACCTTGGGGCTGTTTACTTACATGTTAGGAGTCATTCCGACTTATCTTCGTTGGCACTTTAGACCACTGCCCAGTTATTGTGGTACCATAATAACAGAGTTATGCTCAGTCTGAGCATGAACTTGTGTGTGCGTGTGCGTGCGTGTGTGTGTTCAAGATGTTTAATAAAAGTCGGATGTGTGACACAAGAACTATGAGGTTCTCAGACAGTGAAAGCTGATATGAGAGGCTTGATGGGCTTGGCGGCATTTATTGCAAAAGGTCACAAAAGTCAAAAGCTTCAAATTCTACCCTCCAAAACAATGATGAAACAAGCTAAAATTGCACAAAGCAGTATAGTCTGAACTAAGGTAGTGTGTTATCTGTGTGTTGCCATCACTTTTCAAAGGTTTTTCTCCCCTTTTCGTTTAAATACATAATACGTCAGTATACTTAGTATATTAGAACTACAGTTAAATGGCTGAAAGATAAATCATTTATGGCATATATTTTTATGTTCTCAAATGAGTGCTTATTTTAGGTTGTTAAATTAAGGGTATGCCTTTGTTCCTTACTGCATTACTACAGAGAATTTCTATATTTCTATATACCATTGGTATGTGTTTATAGGTTTCCAAATGTCAAAGCTTAATACAGGAAACTCCTACTAATGATGTGTGCCACTAATAATAGGATACAGTGTGGCTACTGATAATGTTTGCATGTCTTAGCACTTTATAAAAAATGTATAGTTATTTCACAGTTGTACTTTGTCATTCACATGAAATTGTATCACTTATGACTTTCCCTAGCAACTTGCAACACCAGAGTAAAAGGTAAATTTGAAGCCAGGCATGTATTTTCACACAGTATACACAGGTTTGTAGGAAAACTGAATGTTTTTGCAGTAAACAGTGTTTAAAAAACACATCTAATGTTATTGGTGGTTTAAAATAGCATATCTATATTGTCTTTGTTTTAAAATCCCTTCCCAGACCCACTCACATGCTGGGCCATTTTACCTCAGGAAATCCCATGAGGGTGAGGCTAGGTTTCACAGTGGGTTCACCCAAAGCCTTGGTTGATTATGACCCACACCCGTTTTCACACCTTGGCTCGTGTGATTAGGTGGAGGATCAATAGGGGATCCATGCCCCCCTTGGGGGACACTCCCACAGGGCTTAAAAAAATCTGGGTCTCCACCATCTGCTCTTAGAGCTGAAGAAGCTTCTTGAATGAGAGGTGAGGTGTCTTGAAGAAAATTAAAGAAGTCCGGATCCTTTTCTTTCAAAGCTCTTTAGATTGTTTGTGGGGGTTTTCACACCACTTTTGTTCAAATGCAGCATTTTGCGATGTTCTAGACTTCAAGTTTCTCAAGCGTATTAAATGAAAATATTAAAACAATCCTTATATTATAATTGTAGCACAATTATTATTTTTTTGCACAGTGAACTCTGAGCCAATGTTTAAACATGAAAATCTAAAAAAATAATATTGGTAAACTATATAAACTATAAAAGATAAAAGCCTGAAATATTTACTGATCTGTCTTACCATCAGACTGAATCAGAATCTTTAATTTGGAACAAATACATTGAAAAATGTCTAAATACTGATTAGATAAAATTTGAAAAAAAAAAAAACACAAAACAACTTCACATTGCAAAAAAAGTTTCATGATTGGAGATGGAATGACGCAGATCTTGAAAATAAAAGAAAACATTCACATATTGAACTAAATTGTTCAGAGTACTATCAGGACTACTAATATTTTTGTTTTGTAGTTGTAGTTTGTAGTGTGACAGTTGAATGAAAAATTGCATTTTCTTCATTTTTGTGTCTAAGAATTTCATGTTAAAAAGTATTTTACTTGCTTTATTTTACAATATTGTGTAATTCAACAAGATATCATTCAGAAGTTGACTTTTGCAATTTCAAGTTTTTGATTTATGTATCCTCAAATATGGGACTTTCAGTAGTGCTGATATAACCAATATTTAGACATTTTTGATACATTTGTCCGAAATTACAGATTCACATTGATGGTAAGAAAACACAGTAAAGATTCAAGCTATTATCTTTAATGCTTTTTGAGATATTCATGGTCAAGCATTGCCTTAGATTTCAGTGTGTGAAAAATGGGTCATTTATTTATTTGTATACTGGCTACGGATACTGACTACAGAAAGAAGCAATCATCACCCACCTCCTTTACATGGATGACATCAAGCTGTATCCCAATAGTGAACGAGACATCAATTCACTGAGCCAGACCACCAGGATATATACAGCAACGACATTGACATTTGAATTGGAGAAGTGTAGTCAGATGATAACGAAGAGAGGGAAGATAGTCAGAACTGAGGGGATTGAACTACCAGAAGGCAACATTGCAGACATAGAGGATAACTACAAGTACCAGGGGATCCCACAGGCAAATGGGAAGCATGAAGAGGCCGCTAGGAAAGCTTCAACCACCAAGTACCTGCAGAGGGTGAGGCAAGTCCTGAGAAGTGAACGGTAAGAACAAGATCCAGGCTATCAACACCTACACCCTGCCTGTGATTAGGTACCCTGCTGGGATAATAACCTGGCCAAAGGAGGAAATAGAAGCCACTGGCATCAACACAAGGAAGCTCCTGACCATGCATGGAGGGTTTCACCCAAGTCCAGCACCCTGATGCTGTACGCTTAGCGGAAGGAAGGAAGCCGAGGACTGGTGAGTGTCAATACCACATTCCAGGGTGAGACAACGAACATCCACGAGTACATCAGGAAGAAGGCCACGACTGACCGCATGCTCAGTGAATACCTCAAGCAGCAGCAAACCAAAAAAAGAGGAACAAGAGGAGGAACTATCATGGAAGGATAGATAGAGGAAGTGGCTGACATCCACAAATCCTACCAGTGGCTGGACATCCACAAATCCTACCAGTGGCTGGACAAAGCTGGACTGAAAGATGTCTCAGAGGCACTAATCATGGCAGCACAGGAACAAGCTTTGAGCACAAGATCCATTGATACTGGTGTCCATCACACCAGGCAAGACCCCAGGTGTAAAGATGCCACTGAGCTAATCCAGCACATAACATCAGGGTGCAAGATGCTAGCAGGTAGGGCATACATAGAACATCATAACCAAGTGGCTGGCATAGTATTCAGAAACATATGTGGCCTGGCAGGTCTCCTGCCATCCCCTTGACATCAGAGACTGGCTGTGTGCACTATGTCCAGTATCTCTGGGTAAAGAGCTGTAAGCCATATCATCCTTCAAGCCTTCACTGTAAATCTGTATAACACTGCCCACAGTTCCTAAGTGCTGACATGGTAAGGGAACAGTCTTGTAGTGTCGTCTTCTTGGGATGCTCAGTTTATGGCCTATCTCTGACATTCCCCATTATTTGAAACTTGGCCTTCAATTTGGATGCAGCCATCCAAATTGAAGGCCAAGTTTCAAACTACATGAGCTTTTTTTCTTGCTCATGTAGTTTCCTTAGCATCCAGCAAAAATCAGTAGTTCAGAACAGATGCTCGTGTAATCTTTCTTGCCTGCACTCATCAACAGTTTGCAAAACTTGCCATTGATTTGTGGCTTTGTCTTTGTTTTCAATGTCAGCCATCCAAAAAGAGGAAAACATGTCTTAGAAAATAACGTTGTATCTAAAAACATAAACCTGTCAAACCAAAACAGAACAACATTTCACCTGCTGTTGTACCTGCATGGTTCTGTTCTCCATAACTGAAATTGAGGGCATTTGCATTGTTATGTAGCAGAAGACGTAGCACCATACTTACAAATGAATGTAGAAAGAAAAATAAGATTTAGATTATAGATACTTTTGGCAATGTGTTTGCATATTTAGAAGATTCAAATTGATTGTTCTCATGTAATGTCAACAATATGCTGTATCACACTGTATCTCAGGGAAAAAGCAATGTGAAAGCTGCTGTTCTCAATATATTTATGCTCAGTCTTCCTTCATTTATATGGTTCAATAGTCCAATGACAGTATATTTGATAGCTACTTAAGCTTTCTCTATTAAATTTAATTAAAATTAATCATCTGGGCTCTGTCAGTTAATAAAAGGCCTACATATTTAATGGGTTTGTATGCTTGGTGTACTGTTGTGAAGCCATATTTATTAGTTGGCTTTTGAACGCTGTTATAAGTGAACTGATTGATTTATAACATGGACGTGCATATCATGTAATTTTCCCTTTTCCATTTGAAAGAATTTTAAAGTTTCAGAAAAAAGGTGTAAAAATCTAAAGAGCAATATGGTAAATATAAGCATATAAATGAGTGAGCTTGTGGGCGTCCGGGTACACACCGGCTCACTCCTTGGCGGCCGCTTGTCGGGGCCTGGGGCCTGGGGCTCGCTCGGGCCCCTTTGGAGGTGGGGTGCCCCCGGCCTCTCGGCCTAGGGCTCGGTCACTCAGGCGCAGCTGGGGGCCGGCGGAGCTCACGGGCGCGTCACTGCAACTCCCCCTGACTTCTGCTCCGCGGCTGCTGGGCGAGCCCTCATCTGGGACTCTCCTCAGCTCTTACTGGAACAGTGGCGCAGCTGCCCCTCTGTTGGTCTTCCATGGTCTCTTGTGTTCTGGGGGCCTCTGGATGTCTGGAGTTTTGATCTCCTCCATACCCGCTTCACACCCTGGAGGACGGGGCTGTGGCCCCCCCACACTCCCTAGCAGATCATTACATGGAGAAACCTTTGGAATGCAAGCATGCTGATCCACACAGGTATGCACACATGGGTATTCACAGACCCGGACTAAAGCTTTCTTGGCTGCTGCCTCAAAGCACACTGTGCGCTGTCTATCTTGCGTGCTGCACAATATCGTTTATTACTTAGTAAATACTGATATCTATGACTAGCTAGTTTATTGTGATGGTGCTTTGTTTTCTCTATTATTATGTTGCTCTTTGTTGTTTGCTGTCTCCTCTGTTTGTTTTTGTTTGTTTGTTTGTTTTTTTTTCTTCTCCATACAGGTGACCCAGGAGTTCTTTTTTTTTTTTTCTCTCTCTTCCCCCCCCCCTTCTCACCGTCTCTTCTCCCCTTTGGTTTTCTTTCTTTCTCTCCCCCTCTCTCTCTCATTCATTCCCCCTGTCCTATTTATTAAAAAAAAAAAAAAAAAAAAATGACAAAGGATGAACTGAAGCTCTGCCATCACGTAATGTCGCATACTGCTGTTTCTGATGTCATTTAAGAAAAAAGAAAAAAAAAAAATGAGTGAGCTTGTTCTGTGTAGTTTATCTGGTTCTTTTCTCTCATGAATACTATTAACAATAAATTTAGTCAATTTCTCTCCATAATGACATTAGCATGAGTAGCAATATGTTTGTTTTTTTCACAATTATGCTTTTATTAAATGGTGAATATAAATAACAGCAATGTGGTTAGTCTAAAATAAATGAATAAATAAATAAATAAATAAATAAATAATCTCTTAACAAACTGACTTGCCCAAATGAGATGGAGCCCAATCTATATACTAATGTTTTAAAGGATTTTAAACGAAAAAGGGGCAAACCCCAGAGTCAATAACTAAATTTAATACAAAGACACATATCACACAGAAAGCTCAAGAAATCTTAAATGTGAAAATAAGTTGGCAGCATTAAACCTTATTCTGTATCTGATTTATATGGTTGTGAAATATAATTAGTAATACTAGAGTTTTTCAATTGTGTGTTTGTGGACACGATCATCACAGTGTTCTTGGTCATTTTACTTACCGTATTTTCAATTTCCATTGTCTGTTGTCAGCTAGGTTTCAGATGATTCTTGAGTCTGGGCTTTCTTTTTGAGATGCAGTAAAGCCTTTCAAAGACCCTCAGAACAACCTTTAACCACTGTTTTTTACTTTTGTTTGTTACCATAGTTCTTGGAGGTTACTGACTTAAGCCCTGGTATTGGATTCCTATAAGTTCTTGAAAAGGTGACAGCAGATAAATTGCAGCATTAAGGCACTAATATAATCCTCAAAACTGGAAAGTCAACTTTAGAATGGCAGCAGGGTGCTTCTGTGCTGTCTTATAGGATCTGATACAGAGGGTTGTAGTGCCACTGGTGGAGCCGCCTTGGCATTGTCTGATCTTACATGTATGCTATCTGATATGTATCTGAACATATAAGAAAAGGAATACATTTTTATTTGTTCATCAAAACAAAGCAAGATAAACCTCATTCTAAAATTAGGGTACCAATGAGCGACAGTTATTTTATTGCAGGTTTAGGCTGAGCATGAATATGAGCAGATTTAGCATTTATATTAATTTCAGTATTTGAAACTGAGCTGTGTCACCCTGCATTCAGAATTTATGTATGGCTCAGGGTTTACCTAAGCCTCTAGTTCTTATTGACTCTAAACTTGGAATGATGGCTGAGCTTTTCAAAATATGCTTAAAAATGTAATATAAGAAACACTGGACATAAGTTATTATTCAGAAAGTTTCATGAATGTGAACAACACACATGAATTTCAATACTTGTCTGCTATGCTGAGGCTTGACCCAGGGCCACAATAGTCTATAGTAACAAAAATCTGTCCGGTACATTTTTATTATTATTTTCAGGTCAAAGTGACTTGCAGGTCACATTAAAAATTCACGTCACGATGCTGTTTGAAATGTTTATTTACATCAAACTCACACAATTTTCATATTGATGTCATTTTATGACAGCAGTGTCATTGTAATGTAAATATCCTGTCAGTTCATATATTTTCTCATATTAGTTTTATTCTGGGGTCTTCTACAAACACCTACTATACAAGCCAAAGATCCTTGCATCTAAAAATCTGTTAAGACACAAGTAAGTTGTTTCATCACCTTCAGACTAATAGCAACTAATCTAATAACAATCAGTGCTGTGCAGAGATAAAAACTGTATATAGTTTTCACAGTTATATTTCAGTATTTTATTTCATTACTGCTATACCCTTGAAATCAAAATAGACACATGTTGGTAACTTTTATTTAAGCAATTTTTGCAGGCCTAAGGCTTTATTGTTACTTTAACTTTAGATGATGTTTGTTTTGAATTTGTGAATCAAATAAGGAAGGCATCACTAGCATAATTTAAAAAACAACAAAGGTTTCATTCATGACAGTTCTCACTTAACTGCAAACAATGTGGCATTATCATGAGCTTGATTTATGCTGGCATTATAAAGGAAGTCTGCCATCTTCGGTGTGTCCAATTATTCTGTGAAGAAAAGGTAAAGCAAAAATAAACACATTCTGGAAAGAAACTGTTTGAAACTGGTGAGAGGAGCCTGAAGTGAGCATTTTGCCCACAGGAATTATTTTTCCTTTATTATTTAAAACATGAAGAGATGATTTACATCATACTAGTATATACATCTGATATACTGATATAGATATATCTATATCTATATCAGTATATTACACTCATTATGACAGCAAATGAGGAAAGGCATAAAATGTCTCTTTGAAAGGCTTACCTCTGACTGTGAGTTTAGTTGCAGACTCTGCCCTTCCCAAAGAGTTTTCTGCAACAACCTTGTACTCCCCGGTGTCTTTCGAGCCAACCCTCAATATGAGCAGAGAGCATACTCCACAGGTGTTGGAGATTAGGTAGTTAGTGTTTGTATTCAGACTGACACTGTCGCGGAGCCATGTGACATGAGGTGTTGGATCCCCTTTTATAGCACAAGTCATATAGCATTCATACCCTTCAGGAGCTGTGTGGGTTTTCAGTGGGACAATGAACTTGGGAGGACACAGCAGATTGCACGTCTTTGATTCTGGCATTTTCACAGTGAACTTTTCTGGAAGAAAGGAAACATGCAGTGCATTCTAATTGTATTCATCTAACATTAGAAAATGTGTCAATACTGTCTTGATGATGGCGCTACAACAGAATAGGGCTGGGCCATATTATACCATTCACGGTAATACCGGTATAATGTTAGGCAACGATAGGAAAATGAAATATCGCGATAGAATATGAGTACAACGCGCATGCGCAGTGCCTTTGTTTTCATACGCACATGGCCGATTGTTGAGTGAAACAGATGAACCAGATTTGGTTTGTAAAAATGGTGCAATTTCAGTGATGTGGAACTGATTTGGTGTTTGTCCGTCAGATACACGACAAAGCACATTTTTTTGCAGAACATGCAAGTGGCCGTTGTTACTGTCGGACTAAGATGCTCTTAAATCTGTGAGTAATCTGGGTCCTAAACTCCGTATGCTTCAGGTCAAACGAACACTGCAGCATCACTGAGAGTTTAAAAACTGTCTAAATTCTTTCATCTTTAATAAAACGATCAGCATTGCTGCTTTACCAGGTGTAACTATGAAGTTTAACTTCCAGGCATCCATGAAAACAAAATTTATTACATTTAACGGAGTTAGATTTTAGCAGGAAGCTAGCAGAAGTTAGCTCGCTAGTTTCGCTAGTTACCTAAGCATGATATTGCATGTTCTGACTGAGAGATTTCTGAAAAAATTCAAACGTACAGCTCTACTATCACTTCCAAAATAAATGACGACAGGAAACTAAACAGCAGTGACGTTTGTAGGGTTACTGAAGTTGGGCTAACTGGTATATAATGATGTGCTACGTGATCGCTAGCGACACAGCTATGTTAGCATAACATAAACAGTGAAGCTGGAGGACGAACACTAACACTTTTCCATTTATAAAAGTTAACGTGAAGGTTCCTGATAGTTAGAGACAAATGCAATCGCATGGCAGGTTGCTGTAAACGGACCAAACTTCAGTCAGGAGAACAACTGAGATAATCCATCCACAATACAAGGTTAGTCATTAATATACTGCAACAACATGGGAATAGAGCAGCTGCCAGAGAATTCAACATTAATGAATCAATGGTACAGCAGTGGAGGAAGCAAGAAGAATGAGTTTAATAAAGTTTGATTTATCTGACTGCTTTGTTTTGCTTAATGCACCTTATAATCCGGTCCACCTTATGGTCCGGAAAATACGTACTGCACACTGCAGTTTAATGTTGCAAAGCACCTCTTTTTAACTTCAGCGGATATTATACATGGTTATGCTCAGGATATGTCAGCCCATTTCTACTGGAAATGCCTTTTGGTTAAACTTTCAGCAAGGAATTTGCATTTGCACTGTTACATTTTTATAAAGCTTTAATGTACATAAAAACCAGCTTTTTGTTTAAGTGAAAATAAATGGAAGGTTGTCTTTTTGCGCTAGTAATGTTGTGGAGTTGTATTTTGTCTCGCATCAATTATATTGTCAGTTATACCGTTATCGTGATAAATATTTTTGGCCATATCACCCTGCTCTACAACAGAATTATTAGAAAATGAAAGGAGATACTAGTCCTGTTCGTGTACTAGAGTTTGTCATAATCATACAGCAAAGCAAAAGGGAAACAAGGTTAAAACTCTAAAGTTTTAAATATCAGTGGATAAGTCATAAAAACAAATACAGATAAATACAGCAATGCATACCCATTGTCCACATTATTTATATATAATATATATATATATATATATATATATATATATATATATATATATATATATATATATATATATATGAGACACACACACGGCCCTATGACATCAGTGTCAGTGCAAATTAAGTAAAATAGATATGGTCACAAACAGTTAAACTTTATTTTGTAGCTAAAGAGTCATTTAGTTGTTAATATTTAATACTAGATTTTCTTAAAGCTGTACTCTTAAAAATTGCAGTTCTTCTTCAAACTAACATGTCTTCCAAAAGGACAGGCATAACCATGTGCATACCTTTTTTGGCAGGAATCAGCCACTTGGGGGATTCAGAGGGTTTGGAGGAGCCCATGTCATTCTTTGCATAGACTCTGAACTGGTATTCTCGTCCTGGCATTATGTTACATGCTGTGAATCTGTTGTTGAAGATTCGATCTGCAATGGTGTTCCATGTTCTTTTGCTTGAATCACGCTTGGTCACCATGTAGTGCAGCCTGTCATCACGTTTCTCATCTGGAGATGCTGTCCATGAAATAGTCACAGTACCATGCACATTTTCATCTAACTCCACAGGACCTGGAGGCTTGGGCTCATCTGGAGTTATAAAGAAAGTTTAGTTTTTTCTTTTGTCCACAGCATATGAAATGGAAGTTTTACAATTAATACAAGATTATACCAAACACACCTGTGACTCTAATTTCAATGCTGATTGTTTCTTGCCCAACAATGTTCTTGACAATGATTGTATAGACTCCAGTATCTGAGCGCTCAGCAGAAGGAATGAGAATCTGGGATGTACCCTCTGCATTACTGATGGTCACTTTTTTAGACACTGGCACTCCATCTTTTAGCCAGATTACATCTGGCCAAGGAGAGGCCTAGAAAGAATACAAAGATGTAATTTTCTTAGTTTGTAAGAAGATAAAATAAGATCCCTATATGTCTGTTGTCACAAATATAGTAATCAAGTTATTACCTCAAAGTTAATGTTGAATCGTGCTGAATTTCCTGCTCTCACCACCATAAAACTCTTAATTTTGGCATCAGTGAATCGGGGCCTCACTATGTAAACAGCAGGATGAAAGTTTGTCAGAACAAAATTTAATATTGGGTAAAAGTTACAGGAAGACAAATCTCGCAAGTAGGCTTTGGTGGTAATAATTTGGCACAGAAGATGATATTTATACATGGAGCAATTCAAATGTACCATGAGCAGTGGAGACACTGGGTGCATTGATGCTCAAGGAAACTACCTCAGATTTTAATCTGGTATGTATTGCCAAATATTGTGGTTGTACCTTTTATGCTGGTTATTAGATTTCTGAAGTATGCAAAATTCTGGTAATTTCAAGTAATTGAAACTATATACTTAACTTGAGTCAAGCATTGCTTAGTGGAAACAAAACAAAGAATAATTACTGAATTTATCATTATTATGTTGCTTTGTAATCATGACATTAAATATAACATTTGGAAATTTTCTCACCAGGAGGAGGCATAGAGATATGGTAGTTATCCAGTTCCTGTGGCTCTCCATGGCCTCCTTCATTGATAGCAATGACTCTTACCCAGTACATAGCCATTGACTTCATGCCTTTTACTGTATAAGACGTCATGGTTATTGCATTCAAATTACAGCGATCCCACTCTGTGTTTTCTGCAAGCCTGATCTCCACAAAATATCCCTTTGCTTCATCTTCAACCCCCTCAATGTCCTTGGGTTTTGTCCAAGACAAGGAGATGGTTGTGTAAGTGGAATCTGTCACTTTGAAGTCACTGACTTTACCAGGAGGTTCTGTAAAATATGATTCAAAGACAAACATTATTTTTACACAAAGCTAAATATAGTCTAAAAATGCCAACCGTATCAGTTTCCACCTACTTTTAGGGTCTCTGGCAAACACGAATTCTGAAGGGGAGCTGAATTCACCGGCTCCAGAGTTATTGATCGCAGACACACGGAATTCATACTCCATGCCCTCAATTACATCTTTCACAGCAAATTGCTTCCCTGTAAGGGAAAAATTTGAATTGCAGCAATAAATCATTAGGACATCACTGTTGTGCTGTCAAGTTATTCTAACATAAACAAACAGAAACTGGCTGTGAATAAGAAACCTCTAATCATCTCATTGGGTGGATTGACAGGGCCCCATAAGTTGCTGCCCTTCTTGCGTTTTTCAAGGTTGTATCCCAGAATACTGGTTCCTCCAGTATCAGCAGGGGGAGACCAGGAGAGAGTGATACAGTCTTTGAAGGCACTGACAACCTTGGGTGCTGATGGAGGTCCAGGGTATGCTGTATACAGAAAAGAGTGGGACTAGTATGTTTTTCATTTATATTTTTTTGTCTAAAGATTCATTAAAAAAAAGGTTGTCTACTTTTGAGGAACTCTGAGAATGACACAAAAGCTGAACAATAACTTTATTTCATTAGAAACCATAGTGGTCAGTTGGAATTAAAAGATATTCTTTGCATTCTCTTCAGTTATTTAGCTACCTTAAATTAGAAGTCTTGCCACATGAGAAATTAGCACAGCAAAATGTTTCCATTCATTCTCTTGAAATGTACACAGCTAGATTTATTACATTGTTAATGAAAGCTTCTGCCTGACTTTTAGTTGTCAGTTTTTTTCCCTAATTCAACAAAGATTTGAATAGAAAAAAATGTATATGGGAAAATGAAAATAAGGTTGTTCAATTTATTGTCATAGAAGTAAGTTTGCATAGTTTATTTAAAATAAAATAAACAGTGAGTGTCCTATCTCGCAGCTGTCTGCAGACCATTCCCATTTTCAATTTGTGAAAATTGAGGAAAGTCAATTTTATGGTGAAGCACTGGAGGAAAAACACAAAAAACAAGTACCTGAGTTTTTCAATAAAAGGTTTTCTTTTTTTACCTGTAAGATTTGCCTTTTGAATGTTGATGACCAGATCGTTAATACAGTGGTATTTTGAGAAGATGGCATTTAAATAATTGTTATCTTAGTTCACCTTTTGTACCAGCTTGAATGTCCTCTGTTTCCATCAGTTCACTGATGCCCATTTCAGTCTCCACTCTGAGGCGATAGCAATACCTTCGGCCATGGTCTACATCCGTGTCCCTGTACTTGGCCTCAGGACCAATTGGCCCCAACTTCTTCCAGGTGTTACGGCCAACTTGTTGTCGTTCAAGGATATAGTTTAATATCTTGCAGCCACCACTGTCTTTTGGGGGTCTCCACTTGAATTCAACTGCAGAGGAGGAGGCTTCAACAATCTCTAGAGGTCCCATTGGAGGAGTAGGTTTATCTGTTTGAAGAGAAAGTACAATACAGAATATTCATCTGTGCAGAACCAAGATTTTTAAGTGTATTAAATCCAGTGTCTTATGCAAAAGTGCTATACACACACACCCAGTACAACAAGTTGGCTGAGAGCCTCCATAGTGCCAAACTCATTTTTGAGTTTAATCTTGATTTCACCACTATCTTTACGCTGAAGCTTCAATAGCAGTAGACGGCTAGACCCCTCTGAATGCTCTATCTTGATGTTTGCCTCCTCCGAAAGCTCTTCACCCTCACGGTACCACTGAATTTTTATAGGTTCCCGTCCAATAAAAGCCAAGTTGAACGTAGCTTTGTGTCCTTTTTTCACAGTGACAGGAGTTTTGAATGCTTCCAGATCTTCAGCATTAAATCGTGGTGGATCTAGAATGAGTCATAAAAAAACAAAAACATATTTCAAGCACTGTTATGCTTTGTAGTTACTGTATGTACAATAAATAAACTTATTTTGCACTGCTCTTAAAAATTATTTTTCATCATGAACTAAATACTCTGCTTAATGAATGATGCAGACCTTGTGAGCAAGAAAATAGCTATTGCAATACTAATGTTTTTACCTTCAACAGCAATCTCAGCCTCTGTCTTACGCCCGTCTGCTTCAAATTTATATTTCCCTGCAAATTCTTCTGTGACTTTATGAATTTTCAGTCTGTGAAATGTTCCATCCTTTGAAATAGTTAACCCCTCAGATGACTTAATCTGGAATAATAACAAAATAAAAATGCAGACATAAGTGTACAAATTAGTTTTTGATTGCAAGTGAAAATTGTTTTCTTTTAAAAATAACTTTCACTGAACACAGGCAATCCCTCAACATGTTTGTACTGTCTGCTCATATTAAACCATGTTGTGCTTTTTAAATAACCTATTTTAACATTTCGATGCATTCTCAATCATCCAGGAAAGTAAATCTCCAAAAAGTTGATTCTGTTCATCTGGACGTAGCGCTTTGTGGGAGAAACGTTTCGTCACTCATCCAAGTGACTTCTTCAGTCTCAGCTGACTGCAGGTTTCCCCAATCTTATAAACATTTGCATAATGACTGAAACCAGCCCACTGAAGGAACAATGGGCTGGGAGGTCAATTCCTTAATCTTAATTATGCAAATTCTCATAACCATTGATCAACAACCACTGACCAAAACCCACTGATCAATAACCACTGATCAATAACCACTGATCAATGGCCACGAGTACCATTCACAGAGAGTTGGGGAATGGCTGCAATCACAGCATTTTAAGATGGCGAAAGATGTACCCTTAGGCCCCCTCCTCGATTCAGAGATGGTCTTTTCCTTTTCACATAAATGGCCTCCTTGACTTCACGCTCAAACCAGCGTTCCTCCCTGTCTAGGATGTGTACATCCTCATCCTTGAAAGAGTGTCCACTGGCCTGTAGGTGTGAATAGACTGCAGAGTCCTGGCCTGACAATGTAGCTCTTCTGTGTTGTGCCATCCGCTTCGCCAGAGGTTGTTCGGTTTCCCCAATGTATAAATCCTGGCAATCCTCCTGGCACTTAACAGCATACACTATGTTACTCTGTTTGTGTCGGGGGACCTGATCCTTGGGGTGGACCAGTTTTTGGCGCAGCGTGTTTTGGGGCTTAAAAGCCACAGAGACCCGGTGTTTAGAAAAAATGCGTCTCAACTGCTCCACTCTTTCAAGGATGAGGATGTACACATCTTGGACAGGGAGGAACGCTGGTTTGAGCGTGGAGTCAAGGAGGCCATTTATGTGAAAAGGGAAAGACCATCTCTAAATTGAGGAGGGGGCCTAAGGGTACATCTTTCGCCATCTTACAATGCTGTGATTGCAGCCATTCCCCAACTCTCTGTGAATGGTACTCATGGCCATTGATCAGTGGTTATTGATCAGTGGGTTTTGGTCAGTGGTTGTTGATCAATGGTTATGAGAATTTGCATAATTAAGATTAAGGAATTGACATCCCAGCCCATTGTTCCTTCAGTGGGCTGGTTTCAGGCATTATGCAAATGTTTATAAGATTCGGGAAACTTGCATTCAGCTGAGACTGAAGAAGTCACTTGGATGAGTGACGAAACGTTTCTCCCACAAAATGCTACGTCCAGATGAACAGAATCAACTTTTTGGAGAGACTATTTTAACATTGCACTCAGCAACAAACAAATCCTAACAAAAAAGTAACTTCAAGGGTCAAATTGCATTATATTTCTTCATGTCAATATACAGTGTTGTGGGACTCGAGTTTGAGACCCCTGATATAGCGCTTTGTTCTATAATAATATCTGCCTGTCATCCATGGCCAAAATACAATGTCTTTAGATAGTGGGGTGAAGCCAGAGTACGCAGAGGAAACCCATGCAGATAAAGTCTAAATGCAACATGAACAGATTTAAGACCATGAGCTTACCTCTTCCCCATCTTTGTACCAGACTCCCACACAGTCTTCACTGCTCACTTTACACTCCAGCTCTGCCGCATCTCCAATAATGGCTTTGCAGTCAGAAAGCCCAGCATGAAAGTGAACTCCTGGGTCTGAAGATTTATCAAACATTAAGTTAGTAATTGCAAATACAGTTTCTTTTATTTCATTTTTGTAATTGTACATTTAGAATTTTAGTGATTTGAAGATTTCCATTCATGCATGCAGGAATGCAATTGTGGACATACTTACCTATTTTATTTTTTACTTATAAAAAATAAGTTTTTATGACAGAAATTTCAGATTTGTAGTAGCTGTTTAATCCAAGTTGGTAAATGATGCAATAAGAGTGGGTTTTTGGGGAAAAAAATTACTTGATGAAGATCTTTTTATTTTTTTTAAAATTTGTAGCTTGTCTCATATGGCATTGGTCTTCGTCAGCTCAAGCCAACTCTTGGCACAGCTCAGGAATGTCTTCACAGAGTCGTCCATTTGTATCTGTTCACTTAATTAGTCTTGGAAAAAAGAAAGATTTACTATTAAGATGTCCCACTTGGGATTGACCTTCTTGGTCAGTGAAGGAGTATGTCGTGTCGTTTTTGCTGGCATAAATTCAGCATCAAGTGAAATATGGAAAAAAAAAACACACCCATGAATCTGGTTTAGGACATAGTCATCCTCCAAGGTCAGTCCAAGTTGTCTTCCATCTTCCAGTTACGTAAGAGTGCAACTACACAAAGTATTTAAGTGACCAGTTAAAAAATAAATTACTCCAAAGCACTGATTCATCCTGAATTAACTTTTAAAATGAAAAGCAAGATTGTTAACACAGAAAGCACAGAAAGCACAGATGCATAAAAATCACATACACACACCACACCCAACCTTCAAATACATAAAAAGACACATGTAGACGCAAATAAACAAATTGTTGGCAGCTAATCCACCTGTAGGTCAAAAAAAAAATTAAAATTATATAAGTAATGGTGTTCTGTTACCTAAAAAATATGTGAAGTAGTTTTAACAATTCTGGGACAATTAAGCTAAAAAAGCATTAGTGTATCAAATTTAATTGATGTTTCCTAAATAAATGCATGTTCAAAGTTAAATCCACTTGTCCTGACCTGTAATCATTGTAGGAGGTAATTTATCCAATTAGACATTAAATCTGCTCTTCTTCTTAATGATCACACACTTCTATTAAGTCCCAAGCCACTGGAAATGTCATCAGCTCATCATATGACTTCACAGAGTCGTCCAGAAGTGAGATTGCTTCCCATGCAGCAGTTAATATAGCACCTGTAATCTTACCACAAAGTGTCTCGTCAAACAGTCAGCCTTGCTGTGCACTGCCTGAACGTTTGCCAGCTGCTGCTGGCTCATCATCATCTGCACCCTCACCATTTTCAGGAGATTCATCACTGCCTGCTGATGGTCCAGTGCCATTATCACCATTGGTATCTCTTGCTTCTCAGTTTTTTGCTTTTCAAGTTTAAGGAACATCACCATAAATACCATCAATCCAGTATTTCTCATTTGCTGTTGGTTAAGCCTTACAAATAACATTGATAAAGTCAGTAATAATAACAAATATTTACATAGATAATAAAAACAAACAGCAATCGGTACAACAGAGTGGTGGAAAAGGTGATCTCTAAGTTGAATAGTATTTCTTGGTATATGTGAAAAATAAATAGATGAAATAACCAAAAGCAGTAATACATGTGATAAAAGTGGTGATCCTTTTTAAATTTTCTAGTGCTTCAAAAAGTGGACAGTTCATGATTAGATATGTGAAGTTGTTTGGGTTTTAATAATCTTTCCTATTTGCCTACTAAATAGAAGACCTCAAATGATTCAAACATGACATTTATACAGCATAAAAACAAACATGAAAGCACAATACACATAAAACACAAATACAGATCACTTTCCATATATGTGAAAGCTTTAAAAGAGAGTTTAAAATGTAAAAAACATATATGCTAGTTTTCAAGACGAGACACAAAAACAAAGAAAAGCAGGCATAATATACAACAGTTTTTTTCTAATTTATTAACTAGAGGTTTTCATTGTTTCTGGACTGAAAACCATGTGATCTGTAAATACATGGTTGCACTACAGATGACTCATTAAATGACATTATATTTGAATGTTGGATTGTCAAGAAGCAGTAAACTTAACCCTTTAGCTTGTTTAACATCCCAGTGTTCTCTTACTTACTGAGTTCTGGAATTTGTTATTATTATTATTATTTTTAATCCACTTCGTGGGGCTTAATTTTGCAGTTGACATAGCAGAGTACTGAAAAACTTTGTAAGATATCAGCTACTGCTTACGCACCTGAATCTAAACTGAAGTATTTAGAATTCCCTACAGGTATAATGATAGCGATTTTCATTCCCAATGACTTATTTGTCAATAAACTACAGCATGCAACCTTTACATTGCTTACCAATAAAAGGTTCTTCAAATGCCACATTTACCTTTTTTCAGTGTTTTTCTTTTTCACAGGAAACCACAAGTCTCCTCATTGATTTGTGGTTTCCTCATCATTTATATTTCTAATTATTTTATAGCACTTTTATACAGAATAGACTGCTAGTAATATTAACACCGTAAATGAAAAGTTGTGTAATACAATACAAATTAAATAAATTGAAAGAGAATAAAAATGGTCAACTCTTTTTTTTATTATATAATTCTGTGTGTAGTGCAGTACAGTATTAACAACTTACCTATTACTGTATCTGGAACCAGAGGACCAGCTCTCACACGTTTTCTGCGTTTTCCTCCTTTACCTCCCCCCTCTCCTCCTACACCCCCTTCTCCTCCCTCTCCTCCTTCTCCTTCCTCTCCTCCTCCTTCTACACATCCTTCTTCTCCCCACTCCCCCTCAAATTCTTCATCAGAATCTTCAAATGAATCATATTCATCTTCTCCTTCACCGCCACCGACTCCTACTCCAGCTGCGCCTTGAGCTCCACCTTTTCCAATGGCTGCAGCTCCATGTCCACCTTCTTGTCCACCAGCACTGGCACCACCATCAACTCCATTGCCTGCACCCCCTGCACTTCCTGCACCAATACCACTGGTACCACCAGCACCTGCAACTGCAGCAGCACCACCAGGACCACCTGTCCCGCCAGCACCACCAGCACCACCAGCACCCCCGGCACCAACAGTTCCATCAGCACCACCAGCACCGGCAGCCCCACCAACACCAGCAGCACCCCCGGCACCAACAGTTCCATCAGCACCGGCAGCCCCACCAACACCAGCAGCACCCTCGGCACCAACAGTTCCATCAGCAGAGGCTGCGCCACTTCCAGCACCGGCTCCTTTTTTCGCACTTTTCCTTGGAGCTCCGTCTTTACCAGCTGCTGCCCTTTTAGCTCTTGCCGCAGCCTTAGCTTTAGCTTTGGCTTCAGCAGCTGCCTTTTTAGCTGCTTCTTCATCCTCTTGGGCTGCTGCTCCAGCGGCTTCTTTCTCGGCTTGGGCTTTCTTTGCAAGTTCCAGTTTTTCTTCCAATTCTTTCTGATATTTTTCTTGCTGCTCCTTTGCTATTTTCAACAGCTCCTCTTCGTTGCTACCTCCAGCCATGGTGGTTTTCCGAGCCACCTTTTTGCCCTTACTTGCAGGATCTTTGTCAGCTATGAAAAATATATCAGATATATTTGTAACTTGCAGCTGGTTTTGGAAAAATTTTGGAATATTCAATTTTTTAATGTGAATTTTGTGATTTTTTTTAAATTATATATATCTATATATATATACATGTGTGTGTGTGTACATAATTCTCACCTTCAACTATAAGCCAAGCGTTGCAAGATTTTATTCCTGCCACAGCAGCATAGATACCGGCATCCAAAGGCATGCAGTCCCGCACAATCAATTTGTGGATGAGCTTATCCTCAGATATAGTAATTTCATGTTTTTCACTATTTGACAGCAGAGCACTTTTGCCATACCATTTGATCTCGTTCATGGGTGCAGTTAGGACACATTGAAAGAGGGCGTCCCCTCGTTCTTCTGCCTTGACTTCTTGTATTTTGACAGCAAATTCGACTGGAGTTACTGAAAGGTTTTAAAAAGACACAAAAGAATCAGAGAAAAACGCAATCCATTATCTAAACTGCTTACCCTGTTCAAGAACTCTTTCATCAGAGCTGCCCGAACTTAATGAGTTACATTAATTTAAGCTATGAGTACATTTCAATCAAATGGAAAAACACGATTTATGGTTAACAATTGTATAAGTAACAATAAAAGAAGCTGAATAGACCTAAACCTTATCTAATCTTAATACCTGGATTAAAGACAGACCTTTAAAATCAGTGGAGAACACATTGACACCCTCAACATCCACTGAGTAGAGTCCAGCATCTTCTACTCCTAGTTTTTTGATTTTGAATATGTATTTTTTGCCAACTTGTTTCAAACTATGTTTCTGCTCATCAGCCTCATCTTTGGAAAATGGAACCATGACACCATCCTGCAGAATTTAAAGATGTATTAACATTTTGATAATACGTTTAAAAAGAAAGAAGCAAGACAAAACGTAATGAGCAGTTAATTTCTTACCTTGTACAGGTACAGTTTACTGCTAGGATCCTTGAGGTCCATATCCAACTCAATTGTTGCATAATCATCATCTGTGACCTCAATAGGCTTTAAACTGCTGATATGTGTGACAAACTATGGCAGAGATATATCAAAAATTATAAAAAATGGTCAAGCGACAGTATACAATACAGCAAATTTAAAGAAAACATTATAGGCCTCTCTGAATAAAAGCAGTTTTGTTGGAGAGGCTTTTGATTAAATAAAAGAATGCCAGAGTTCTGTACCTCTGCGACCTCCTCTTCTCGTTCTTTTTTCATTTCATTAAGTTTCTTTAGCATGCCACGGAAGTTTGTGATACCATACTCAGCACAGATACGCTCATAGTCTTTCTTGTCTGCACTGAGCAGAATTTCCCAGACCTTCTCCTCTGTCACCATTGGCTTCTGCTCACGTGTTCCATCTGGATTACTGTATTGACAAGCAGCATTAAGTTAGAATTCACAGCTGTAAAGAATACAAAAAGTAAGAATAGTTCACAAGCTATAAAAAAGCTCACCGTTTTTTTAGTGTCTTTCTGAAGTCAACTGTATCTGCGGAACCATAAAAAAACAAACTTAAAACACAAATTTGTCAGTCAATATAGAAATATCATAAATGTGGGAGGCTCTGACCAAAGGAGGCTCTAGAAACTAAACCACAGCATAGCTTCATAATGGCAAGCGTCTGGGGGCTGAGGTTAATATTTTCAGAAAAAGAGTCACTGATGTCTTAAGTGGCAGTGCATAGTGAAACTGTGCTGATGTGACAGACAGATTTTTCCAAATAATTCAAATCACTAAGTAAAATGTCAGCTTGCAATTAAAATTAATGGGCAAATTGTGTAGGAGAAAAAGTGAACCACTCTATCTAAATATTGGTAGATTTAAAGAAAGCCCATCAATATCCATTTAACTTATCTTGCCAAGTTCCCCAAATGTCTTCTGTAAAATCTAATAGATGTTTTCTGAATTACATTTATAGTTTGGTTGTAATGCAGTTTGCTTATTTTCTAGAAAATGTTTCAGAAGCGCAGTAATGCATAACTTGTCCTGGTCTGATAACAAACAATTCAATTCAGTTTTATTTATACAGTGCCAAATCACAACAACAGTTGCCTCAAGGCCCTTTATATAGTAAGGTACACCCTAAAACAGGGGTGGGCAACTCCAGACCTCGAGTGCCGGTGTCCTGCAGGTTTTAGATGTGTCCTTGATCCAACACAGCTGATTCAAATTGCTAAATTACCTCCTCTGTCTTGAAGTTCTCGAGAGGCCTGGTAATAAACTAATCATTTGATTCAGGTGTGTTGACCCAGGGTGAGATCTAAAACCTGCAGGACCCCTGCCCTACAATAATACATACAGAGAAAAACCCAACAATCATATGACCCTCTATTGCAGGGGTAGGCAACTCCAGGCCTCGAGTGCCGGTGTCCTGCAGGTTTTAGATCCCACCCTGGGTTAACACACCTGAATCAAATGATTAGTTCATTACCAGACCTCTGGAGAACTTCAAGAAATGCTGAGGAGTCATTTAGCCCTTTAAATCAGCTGTGATGGATCATGGACACATCTAAAACCTCCAGGACACCGGCACTCGAGGCCTGGAGTTGCCTACCGCTGCTCTATTGAGCAAGCACTTTGGCGACAGTGGGAAGAAAAAAAACTCCCTTTTAACAGGAAGAACCATTTAGTGAAGGAAACACTAAATGCTTCTAAGAAAACATTTCAAGGTCATACAACACCAAGTGTTTATGAGCTCTTACCTTCGACTTGTGCCTTTTGGAGTTCTTTGGTCTTGGAAAATCCAACTGTGAACAGTAAACATAGTTATTTATTTATTAGTTTTGTTTTTAATTCATCATAAAGATACCAGTTGCTCATGAAGATATGTAATTCAGCTTTAACACATCTGAAAGAGACAGTATTTCAGAGAATAAAAGTCTTACCTTCAATAACATTTAAAACAACAGTGCAAACAGCCCTTCCATATTCATTTGTTGCAAAACACTTGTAGGTGTCAGCATCTTCTGGAGAAACTTTAGGGAACTAATGAAGCACAGAGCTGATGTCATTTTTATTATGTTTGACTGCATATTAAGTGTTGTTATTTATTTCAGCTCACAATCACTTGTACCTTGAAAGTGCTATTGTGGAGCTTACCTCAATGGTGTGTTCGTTGGTTGCCTCATCATATTTTTGTAGGCACACAGAAGGATGAAAAAGTATTTCTCCATTTGCTCTACTCCATGTCACAGTAGGGGTTGGGGTTCCTACTATTATGGCTTTAAAGAACGCAAATTTACCTATAATAGAAAAAGTTGAGGATTGTTTAGTATTGAAAAAATAACTTAGTAAATGGAAATGTTCCAGTTACAAATGTTCCAGATCATGTTAATACATTAAATTAAGAAATTCTAAAATGATTTCTGTTGCCACTGCCACTGAGTGTGCAGAAATGATAGGTTTGAGGCTTTTCCTAGTTTTCTTCATTTTTATGATATTTATTTCAACCCAATATTACAGGAGATGTTTGGCCATAATGCACAACACCATGTCTGGCAAAATCCAAACAAGGCATTTCAGCATAAACGCCTCATACAAACTGGCAAGCATGGTGGTGTAGGGATGATGATTTGGTCTTGTAGTTACTGACAGTGACATAGTGTAGTATGTCATGTGTTTTTATTCAACTAAAAAAAACAAAACCCTCCCAGTACATAAAACCGCAGTGGTCAATAGCATTCAGTAACCCAGATAAGAACACGCAATACCCCTTTTCTTCAAAACTGGATTAAGAGCTTCTCAAAAACCTGATCACAAACATGATCACATGCATCTAAAAAGTTTCACTGGAATTTATCTTTGTCATCTGTTTAATAGATACTTTTGTTAGTGACTTCAGTTTAATTACATCACCAGAACAATTAGGACTTCCCAGTATTTGTCAGTAATACTTGTGTAGGTTTAAGGTGTAGGTCAGTGTGCAGCACATTTTTTTGTATTGTATTGTGAAGCATTTGAGACATGACATGAGACTTACCCTCTTGAATAGTTAGAGCAATCGGTTTGCGGGTGAAATCTGGAGTTGTCATTCCCTCTGGAAGTTCCTCCATAAACTGTGTTATCATGACACCAGGCACTTTTGACTTCTTCCTGATGCCTAACCAAATCAAGGCATATTAGGCAATTAGGCAACCCTAATATTTCAAAGCAGACCAGATATATACAAATTTGTGTGATCCAGACTGAGGATAATAGATCACTTAAAATGTTAAAAAAGCAACTCTATAAGTCTAAAAAACAGTCATATTTTGATCAAAAAAATAACCAGCACATTTAAAGAAATTAAAAACCCAGACCAGAAAAAAAAAGAGGTCAGGGTCAATTGCAAACACAGTCACATTCTGACATATGAATCAAGTATGTGTGAAGAGAATGCATATTCTGATGTTAAAATGCCACAATACACGCTCAAATTTCAACTGCTGCATGACAAAATGGCTAAGAAAAGCTGCATTTTATAAGATTATCTACCCCTTTTTCTTTACAAACTGCAGGTGCTTATTCTAAGGGAAGGAATAATACTTTAACAGTCAGCTTATTTGGGAATGAAATATGTCAGCTATCAGCTAGGATAGTTTCATATTGCTGAAGGTTTGTTGAACTTGCTCCCGCAGTTTATCCAATTCCTAGTGCTGTTTAAGTAGGATAAAAGCCACTTACATAGAGAAAGGTGAACAATCATAAACCGTTAATTACAGTGAATGTATAACTGAGATATTTAATTAGGTTTTTTAAGTAACTTTGTGAAAGAAGACAGAGTTGCCTATAACAATTTAACAAACCTATGGGCATTTGAAGTAGTTGTAGTAGTAAGTGTGTAGTGTTTAGTGATATTAGCATGTGCCATATTTATGGGCTTGAGTCTCAGACAAATATTTGTGTGAGTCTCAAGCCCAGTAAGATCATAGTTGGTGCTATTATAACAATAAAGTCAGTCTTTTAGCATAAAATCAGCACTTTGGTCATGTGGAATAGGTTATGCTTGTGATTGTGATTAAGAGTTTTCTCTTCTCAGTCTATTTCAATTTAATGGATACATAATCTTAAAAAAACACATTTATAATTTACTAAAACACTTACAGCTTTAGTTGTATTATTCTCAGCACAGTTTATTTTAAATTTGTGAGTATGAGAAAAGATAAAACTGAACAAAAAGGTTGAGGTTAGCTCATGCATTCTGTATTTTAAAATATGTGTCAACAGAATCAGACCTGGATCTACATATATGTGCTGTACTATTAGAGTATTCATATGAACTAACCCTCAGCAATATCGAAGACTTCATCACTGATTGCTGTTCACAAGGATAAAGCTGGCCCAGGGATCCCTGGTCTTTAATTATTTTCACCTTGCGTGAAAGACCTGCAATAGGCAGAATATTAGCTACAAAATATTTATATTTTTATTAAAGATTGTGACAGCAGAATGCCCCACCCAGCATTTTGCAGTCTGAAGCACACTGTTAAATTAGTTAGTTAAATTAAATAAGTTAAATTGCTTGCAGCAGGGGTTACTGAATAGTATATATGGTTTGTATGCTGCACGGTGATGATAACGTTACACTGGTGTTGCTGCTGTTAGCAAGCTGGATGTTCACACTGTGGAATTTTTAGGATGATGCAACAATAAAAACAACATGTGTGCATGAAAATGTTGATCAGCTTTTCAAAATAAGACAGTGATTAGAATGACATGAAAGCCAAGCATTGATATCATAGGTCAATTTGCAGATAACATTTAAAAATAATTAGCATAAATGTGGTACGAAAAGGTTTAATTCAGTTCTGTCATTCTGAAGTAGATTGAACAAGACGTATGTTCTTGATTAAAAACAGGGTCTTTCGTAAGTCGAAAATTTTCGTAAGTCGAAGCCCCCATCGCACCTTTTGAGTGAAAGATAGGCTATAGGCTAATTGCTAACTGCAACGACGGAAGCGCAAGTACGAAAGCCAAGGGGGTTGTCACATGATTGGGAAGGCATTGTGGGCATTGTAGGCATTGTGGGCTCAGCCAATCAGAGCCAGCGGATTTTGTTACGCGGGCATTTTGCCGTAACACGGGCAGAAATATTGCCGTTAAGTTCCTTCGTAACTTGAATTTTTCGTTAAATGGGGTATTCGTAAGTCAGGGTTCCACTGTATATTATATCTGAGTTGTCTTACATCTACTTTTCTCAACATCACATCCCTGATATCTTGTTTTTTTTTACTTAAATGATTGCCTTCATTGAAAATTTGCACTACCGTCGCAGTGGAAATGTCCCTGTTTTGTTTGAATTGTCTACCAAACACAGATGCGACAGAATAAATTTTCCTTTTGTGTGTTTTTTGCATCTTCATCACATACAATGAACCTCTTTTTGGAATGAATTAGTAATAATGATAATAACTGTACCATCTGTTGTTAGAGTCTTTGTCCCTCAGTGTTTGCTTAAAAGCTGGAAAACAAACTCATAAAAGAGATTCCACTTCATTTTTTTTTAAAAACAAAATCTACTTTTAAAACTTAAGTAGTTATACCGTGCACCCTTACACCCTGCAAATGAATGCAGGAGGATAATGCATTTATCTCGTTAATGTCGTTCTCCTTTTACCTTGTTTCTTTTTTTCTCTTTTTTTAAATGAATATTTTTCCCTTTTTGTGTTTTTGTGTCTCATAAGGCTCTTGTTATTTGAATGATGTTTCATACACTTGGCTTTCCTCAGCAAACAACTGTACAAAAGAATGAATGATATGAATGAATAATGAGTCTATTCAGGTAGACTGTCAAAACCTGCTCACTCTCCAGTTTGTTCTTATTTTTGTCAGATGTTTGTGTTCTCAACAGTACAGTTTCAACCTTTTCGTCAGATTAGACTGACAGGACTGAATAATGTATTTTCTTTTTCATTTGTAGATAAGTAGTGCTGAACTGTTTTTATTTGATACTGTCCTACTGTAGTTAAACTCTATAGTGCATTTTTTGTTTATGTTTATTTTTTTAAAACCTCAACTAAAAAAAACCCTGGAAAATGCTCTCTAATCCTCCAAATTATTTGTTAATTTATTGTTAAATCCCCCTGTGTCTCACAGGAAAATGGCTTTGCATACGTTTTATCTTGTGAAAAAGCTCTGATGAAAAAACATTTTGGTTTATTTTTGTTTAATTTGCAGTGTAGAGATGTTTAAATATGTTTAACTACACATTTAATCTCTTAGATATCTTAAAATAAGATCAAGAAGTGCAATTTCAATAGCACATCTCAGTGTTTCTTTTTACTGAAAACTATTTTGAAATGTAATTGTTTATTTATTACTTAACTACTTTGGTGTAGCATGACTGGCTGTGGGGGAGGTCTTTATCATCAGGAAAAGCTGTAAAACCTATAAAAAATACAGTTAAAGGCCCACAAATGTTGGCCTGCTTCATATTTTCTAAAGCTGTCCAGCGGGCCGATTTGACAGGCCGATTCTCACACCTGTGATCTGAAGATTGAGTCATTAATGTCTGGTTTCACATGCAAAATAAGTACAAATAAATATGTGCAACTTTAAACGCAACTATGAGAAAGGATTTGTTGTGCTATTATTGGATTAATTAAGATGTCATACTAGAGGTTATAGGAAGATTGAGTGAGGATGATTGTAGTACAACTGAGTACACTTTGAAATTTGGATTTAATTTAGTGTAAAATTGGTGTTGTTACTAGGGTTGCATTTAAACTATATTACATGACATCACCACGACATCACTAAATACTGCAGCAGAATAAGTGACTCATTGTGCTTATCGATGTAAAACTTGTTAGCTGTTTTGGTACTGCAAAGTTTCTTAAGAGTCAGGGTCAGAGTTGGTCAGGTCTGCTGAGTAGAACAGGCCACTAAACGCCATTGCACTAGTCACAGTGTATAAATTGTGAGATTTGCGGTAGAATATGAGTTTTATTTTTATTTATTTATTTTATACCTTAGACTGAGTAATGAAATAATACATTAAAGGCCCAAAAGTCCCAGGCCACTTACATATTTACACCTATTGGAGCTACTTGGCTATAGGAAACCATGCCGTCAGTCTCCTGTTGCACAGTTTTTGTGCTGAAGTTAACACCAGAGGAGGTTTGTAAATCTGCATCTTTACATGGTCTATAGCAGAGCTGAAGAAATTTCATGAACTCTTTTGTTACAGTGTTGTGCCATACAGTATTACAGTAGGTCTTTCTCTTCCACTCATTGTAAAGGTGGACTGCAGGTGCGTGATTTTATATTCCTCTAGCAATGGGATTAAAACTCTTAAATTCAAAGATAGATTAAAGGTTGTTACCCAGTGCTTTTGTCTGTCGTGTATAAGACATTAAATGATACTGAGAACTGTCATTTTAGCTGGTTACCTTGACATTTCACAGTTGAGCAGGAATACAAAGGTCAAAATATTTAAGAGGGTACAGAATGGTCCAAATTAGAGGAAAGTACTCAGATATAATTTACTGGTAATCTTTCTACTTATACCAAATGCACGCCATTTGCAGTTTAAAAGTAATTACAATGTAATTATATTAAAGCTTGATGAAATTTGCACTTTTTAAGGGTCCTTAGAAAGTGCAAAAATCTATCTAATGTGACAGGTGCCAAGTTGCATTAGATAGATTTTAGGAGACATTATGCCATTCCTGTAGAGCAAGTTCACTTATTTAGACTGAACTGTGCCAGCATATTGTACAAGGTTACTTTGCATTTGAATACATCTTTAAAAGTGGCATTTTTTTTTCTTGAAATTACAAGCTACAGTCAACAGATGGCAATCAACCGCAGTGCCCTCTAGCAACAGCCTGCAGACACTATTCATATGAGGGGTTTGAAAATGTCACAATGAAATGCATCTGTTGTGACACTGAAAGTCATATCATCCATTCTGGATGACACCTTTCAATGAATGATGAAGATCATATCATACATGCAACTCACCCATCATGGAATCATGCATTTACAAAGATGAATCGTTCAGGTAATTCGATTTTTTCTGTTTTGTTTTTTGTCTTTCGCTCGCATACCTTTGTCGTCTGGGTGAACTCCCTCAGAACCTTTTTTTCAGAACCGCCAACTTAACACGTAATGTGAAAGTGGGAGAGGGAACAGGACAGGTAAATATTAATCCTGACAAAAGCACCATGTTGGGTTGGAACTTCGACAGGATTATAACATATAATAGACATAAAACACCACAATATACAGTATATTCCCAGGAATCAAAAGCACAAACAGACAGACTTGAGCAGACCCAAATATTTAGAGACACATTGCACATCAAATCATTAGTCACAGACAAAAAATAAGACAGAGGTTAGCAATGTGTTGTTACAGCAAGCATGTAAATGCTGTACTGTACAACTGATGATTAGACATAGCTTCACACTTTCTTACGCATTTTCTCATGGTAGACATCTCAGGATGTTTCCTGTGCAGTGCTTGAGAGAAATTATGTATAAATAGAAAAGCAATTTGTGGAAAGATGATTTCAAATAAGCCTTCATTTTGTCTTCTATCAAACAGAGACACAATTTCATTTTCAGCTCCCTCTTTATTTGTGGCAGCTTCAAGTGTGTGTTGAATTAATCTTCGATGATCTTGCTTTGATCTTCCATGTCCCCAACGGTTGCATTGCCAGCATTGCTTCTCAGATGAATCCTGAGTATTCTTTGTCTTTGGTCATGAAGAAATCTTTTTTAAACATGATGAGAGCTTGTTTGCATCTTCTCTTGTGTTGTCAGTGATGCCGCTGATCATTTCTTTGATCGACATCTTCATTCGAGTGGAGAAGCTAGTGACTGAAAAATGACTTCTCTTCTTAGACAGAAAAAAAGAAGAAAAATAGCATCTGTTTTCTCATTGCCACACAAAATCTCGATATCTTGCAGGGATCTTGTATCGACTGCTTCCACTGAAGAAAATAGGCAGCTGTATTGTTTATCTTCTTTTTAAGTTGTTGGTGATGGCCTTCATATTACACATTTTATTGTAATTTTATTCTTTAAGTACCATTTGGCATGTCATTTTTACCTGTTGCTTTCTTGTCTTAATTATTCTTGAATGCAGTGTCACACAGCTCTTTAGTTTTAATAAAGTTTAGTTGTTTGCTGTCTGTGAGGAGGATCCTGTTCTTGTGTGTCACTGCAATAATAGAACGTACAGGGTGACAAGGTTGCAATACTAACCGTTGACTGGCTTCTTTACTTACCCGCCTGCCCAGTGGCAGTCTGATCGGTCACCTTTGACTTCTTCGACATCTTGGTTTTCTCTTGAGCTCTGCTGATTCAGAAGGCTCTGCACTAAAAGACAGAATAGGAAATCTAAAATCTACTGTACAAGTGTGGCTCAAATCAAATCCCTGATATAAGACATTTGTGTCAGAGTTTGAGGTGTTAGTCTTTTAATTTTGGGATTGTTTTCTTTTTGAAAATTTAAGCAGACGCCATTTAAAAGTTTTAATAGAGTAATGTAGTGCTTTTGAAGCAGACTGCTCTAATTACTTTTCCAGTGGCACAAAGTGATCATCAGCACCCGTTCAGCCAACGTCATTTACAGTGAATGTCAGACTTAACATGGGATTATTCTGTGTCTCAGGATTCCTTTGCATACATTTGTTAATTAACCGAGGTGCTCAATGAAACCTCATATAAACATGGAGAAGATTTGGAATTAGATTGATAATGCTGCACACTGTACAGCAATAATTATATGATCACCCAGTTAATGACAATAACTTACATGCCAGTGTAAAATTTATAATTTTACAGACATTATACTGCAAACATTTTTAAACATTTTACTGTTCTTAGAAGAGTTCTGGGATCTTCTGTACAATTCTGGACGAAGTCGGTGACAAGGATCAAATGAAATTCAAAGGAAATTCTTTATATTTAATTGCTTAGGATATATGCTTATGACTGTGTAATGCCGCAAAATGATTTGAGGATAATTAATTTGGTGTGTGTGTGTGAAAATATACATCAAAGTTTTCCATAGTACTACATTTAGTGAGATTTCTTGAGCAACAAGGGTTTCACTGGCTCAGAGTCACACCACCGTGGTCAATACATCACCTTTTTTTTAGCTCCGTAAGTGTTTGAAAGCTGAAGAGATGAAGCTATAAAGGAAAATTGTTTTTCCATCTTGACTGAAACATTGTTTCAGATGCTCAAAAGTTAAAAGTTTCTTTGTTGTTTTGGGGTTGTTTTTTTTTTTAGAACATCAGGTGCAACACAACACTTTACAAATTAGCATTCGTCACAGTTCTAAAAGGTCATGCATATGGATTTATGCCATTACTATTTTTTGTTCTTGTAAAATTTGAACCAAAGAGTCATGTTAAGACGTCTTAACTTCCTCATTGGACAGAGATTCACAGTGGGTGTGGTTACTTATGGGTAAATAATATTATTGTCATTACTTTGTAGCTCAACATGGATTTTTAGAAGATAACGTTGATGTGAAGAGGTAAGTCTTGTTCACATATATATGTATATATATATATACATATATGTGTGTGTGTGTGTGTGTGTGTGTGTGTGTGTGTGTGTGTGTGTGTGTGTGTATGTTACCCCTGGTTCAGGATGTGTTTGAACAGTTTTTAGTGTTTAAAACATGGTTTAGTTCCTGTGTCACACTCTACTAATGAAGAAACAGACATAACCAAAATGCTCATGACTTTGAAATGTTGCTCATGTAATTCTTAAATTTATGCTTGCTTTGTTATCCTGCTTGTTCAATGTTGGTCTTACAGAAATTCAGGCATTCAGAAAGCATGTGTGCTTGAACCTATATGAACTCCTCTAATCATTTGAAGGTTGTTAGGCTGGGTGAATTGAAAGCTGGTGTGTGGTGGATATGGGTGATCTATTGAGATGATCTTTTGAGAGACTGACTGATTTGGATGTCAAATAATCTCCACATTAACATTTCCACAAATAACTGTTTTATTTATAGTTGTGCACATGCTCTAGCATATGTTAAAAAGGTTCTGGGCTCCAGCAGTGATCTTGGCACTTGGTCTGTCTTGAGAATGAACAACACATATGGTAAAGGGAAAACAGCACGAAAAAGGAGACATCTTGCAAAAGGCAACGCTCTCATCTTCTCTTCCACTTAATAGTTGTTGCTGTGCTAGCTCTTATCATTTACTGTTTTGCTGCGGCTTGCATCTGTTTTTTTTTTTTATTTTGACTTGTGGGGGAGGGGATATTCTAGACATTTTTTTTATTATCAATGCATTCCAGAATAAATCTGTCTTAGTCACTGTCCCAGAGATTGACGGATTTGTGCTGCAGGCTGCATTTCATTAAATGTTGTTACTTAAAAAAAATAAACAAAAGAAAAAAAAACATGCTTCAAAAAATCATTACATATAACCAGTATGTAGGCAGGCTGGCTGTCACTGCAGGCAAGATAACAAGCCGCCACCGCTGAAATTGGAGATGGACTATCTGAAATGCTGGGCCACTGCTACAGAAAAGTATTGGTTGTTGTTGCCTCATGTTTTCCTGTATACTTCACTACTGTACTTATTCATTATTATGTTCTTCATTTTAATTAAAAGTGGTAAAAATAGCACTGATATATTTATGATGATTGTTTTTTTATTATGTAATGACATCTATGTATTTCTTTTGCTTACAATACTGAAATGATCTCTTTCTATGTTACCAACATGAAATGGAGTCTCAAACATATAGAAATTTGTAAAGAAGACTCTTGAGAAATTTGAGAAACAGCAGACAACTAGACTGCACCCAATACGTAGGAGCGCATGTGACACCTACTGCAGATGACTGCACCGCTGACTACATATTCTGGAAATGGCATCTGGTAGCTTCTCAAATGTCCCTCACTGCACTTTTCTACACATCACTGACTGCAGCTGAGTGCACAAGATGCACAGCTGAAGTCACTTTCTAACACAAAACTGAGTCTGATGACATGTCTTTTAGTGTCCAAGTGTTAGTGGTACTATTTGAGCCTCCCAGTGGATTTGTTTATATGTTCGGTATTCAAAACATGTAAGAAATACTTAGCCTACATGTAATATGTATGTTGTAATGAGTCTGCTGGTCTTTGTCTATTTAAGCTACTAACTACACTGAATACAGCATTTTGCTTTGTTTTTTCAATCTTTAAATGCAAGAGAGATGCACCGTATGTGCTCAGTGTTAGGAGGATTTGTACATTGTGAACTGTAGCCCTGTGAATTCATTTAATGTAAAAAGAAATCCAGTTCCCTGCCAAAATACAACCCACTCCCTCTATGCAGCTTCTTGAATCTTAGGTCACATATTGATTTGATACCTCCTTCTAAACTTAGTCATCACCCAACAACCTCACAGCTCTGACCATACTGCTATGATGAGCTTCCCAGATTTAAAGCTATGAAATTCAAACTGAGAAGCCTACATGCCTTGCTTAAGTGATTTCATGCAGCAACATCAATTCTGTCCTCTTTGTAATTAAATCATGTCCTGTAAGTTTTAATGTATGTCTGAATTATTAATATGATAGCAAACCCTGCATGCACTGTAATTTTAGAAACTGAAATCAGATACCACATTCGTGACTTACAAGCACTTTTAAGCTTCAAGCTCAGTCTTTGGATAGGAAAATAGAAACATCTCTTCATGTCTCATGTATTTACACATTAGCTTTTCTATTGCAATGTTAAGCACCTGTTTACAAAGTACTGACATCTTTCTGATATAAACAGTGATGGTAGACATTGTATTCATGCAGATTGCGCTCCCAGCTGCAGACTTACAGAGGATAGGCTTTTGCAATTCATTTCTACATTTACTTATCCAGCCTTCATTTTGAGGGCCACCTACCTGCTCTCAGTCCTCTTAGCACTCTTCCCTTTCAGACAGCAGTCTGGTCACACTGTGCCTTCTCCTAATTTTTTCAGTGTAATAGATCCTTCCAGCAGTGTGCAAGTCTGAGCTCAATGCTCCTCTACTGCCCAGACCCAGTGACTGCCAAAAGCTGTTTAGGCTTTTTTGTATTAGTCGTGACCCCAAAGACATTGGAGGTTGAGTGGGTGGTGAAGTAGGGAGGTAATGTGAAGGGGTGGGGGGGTGGCAGCAGGTTGAACACCTATTAAAGAATTTTTTTTCGTTAATCCAGTTTCTGAAGCCTGAATCTTTCCCTCTCTTTCTGTCTCTTTCTAAAATGTGTGTTTAGACAACCAGCATATAAAATGATGGACAAAAAATTAATCACCATACTATTCAACACAATTTAATTATAAACTAAACCCAAATATCACCTGGAAAGGGAAGTTGCAAAACATTAAACAAAACTACACGTTTTCAGTGCAGAGATGATGTCCTGTCATCCAGTGCATTATAACTTGAAGCAATCCATTCTTGACTGCTGGGACATAATAATTATCACCCTGTCAACTTTTATTAACAAAATAGGGAGTAGCTAAATGGCTAATATTGATGTGGCAACTGGAGTAGAAATATGTATTCATGATCATCTTAAATGGGTAAAGTATGATATCCAGAGAGGGTTGTTTTCAAAATCTTCATAGCAGATTGGCACATTAGAGTTGATAAGCATCATCATGTAATATCTAACAACAGGTTTTCCATTAATGTGTTGTTGTTGTTTATCTTTCCTATTTAGGCCAAGTTTAAAGGCTGCAGCTATAAATGCTTTTGTATCATGTCTTTTTAATACACACTAGGATATTGCAGACTGAATGTCATGTTTAGAGTTGTGGTATTATTTTAAGATTTGCTATAGAAGTTGCCAGACACTGTCTACAGAGGATTAAATAAAGAGATGATGTGTATTGTAGGTGTGTCATATTGTCCCCTCCCATTGGGTGTTCTGCCAATCACCAGGCAGCTGTTGAAACTTGCTCATGGGTGTTGACGAGTGTTAGTAACCGCAACAAAAACATCCTTACCGGAAATGCATACACACTAATACCATAATGAATTTAATGATTTAAAAATTCTAATATTCAAAAGTAGTTACGCCAAAAAATTTTAACACATGACAATATTTCCTTAAGCTTCCTGCCTTGACAGCAAACTTTGACTAAAAATAACTAAAGGTCTCCAGGCAAAATATACTAATATATAGGCCCACCACTATTTGACTTATGCTTAAGTAAATATATAGTTCATTGTAAAAATGAGAGAAAACCTATTCCAGAAAATAATTCCACTACAGAATAATCCTGCATGAGGATTTAATTTGTCATAGAGTGAGGGAGCAGCAACTTACTTGCTTCTACATATTCTACATACAATCATAAACACTTAATAAACATGCATACATTTGCATCAGATACTTAAGAGGTTTATGCGTTCACTCACATGGAAAAACGATACCACCGGCATAATTTATTGGCTGAGGTTAGACATGTCACTGGGTCAGGTCGAGGTCTGGAAAGGTCTTATGAAGACCACAAAAACTGCCTCTTGCTGTTTTTGGATGCTGTCAGCCAGCAAAAACAGTATTAGTTAATAGCAGTAGGCTCTTTCAGAAAACAAATTATGCACCTTGCGACAGTGCAAAAAATGTTCAGAATTGATTTGAGGAATATGACATTCAACAGATGTGGTGTCAATGCTCTTATGGAGCCACTTTTGCCTTCTGTTCCTTTGAAACTATTTTGACAAGTTACAAAACAAAAAATTATTTACTGTTATAGTACACTGGATAGGATAATTCCCTGAGAAAGAAAGTCACGACAAAAGAACATCAGACATTAGCAGCCTGCTACGACTTTGAATCACCTGGGAATTTCTCAGAGTGCATCTTCTCATATCGTTAGCTTCATAGCATAAGTGCCTAAGTCATTGACTTAGTCAAATGACTTAGGCACTTATGCTATGAAGCTAACGATATGTACTAATATCAGTGATTCCAACTTTGGGCCTTGCAGTTTTATGACTCTGTGCCAGCTTTTGTGGCACAAGGACACCTTAAGAGGTCTTTTGGAGTTCATGCCTCAGTGGTTCAGAGCTGTTTTGTCAGCACAAAGGGGAGCTACACGGACTTTTTTAACAACTTTTTTTTTTAACTCCAAGTAAAACACATCGCTATACAGTGCCTACCAAAATTTTTTATTGAATCCATATTAAATGAAAGGATGCCCCCCAGGTCATATATTAGATTTAACTTATTCTACATTATATAAAACTTCAGTAGCTGTTGAAAATATTCAGAATGAGAATCTCTGATTATATAAATTGTGTTTACAGTGTTTTGTTTTTTTCTCAAAAGTGTCAAAAAGAAAGCAAGGAGACATAAATAAATAAATGTATTTAGTTTTTCCCAGTGTTATATAGGCCATGCTTTGCAAGTGACCTATGGATTTCATTGCAGGCATAACATACTGTAAATGTATGTCAATAAGAAACTCGAATCAGCTTCTTTTAATATGAACATTTCTCATCTTGACACTTTAAATGAAAAAATTACAAAAATGCTTTCAGTCAAAGAGATGAAGAATAAAATCCACTGTGCTGATTCACGTGTCAAATAATCCATTGTATAAATCTATCACAAGCCATTATGATGCAGCAGTGTGATTTAGACAACTGAAGGTGTTTCTGTGCTAAACTGCAATGGAATGGACGGTGCCACAAAGGGAGAATTTTACATCAGAAAAAATGAAAGAAAGAAAAAAAAAAAACCTCAGCGCTGCAGTATGATTTTATTATTAGTATTGGTGACATGCCTGCAAACTGGTGCTTTACAGCAGTGTGCGTCTGTTTCTAATGGTCTGTCTGATAATTCACACTCCACTACTTTGTCTCCTTTCCACTCCATTTACCAAACATATCTACCTATTCTTTGATATTCCTGTCCTTCCTTTGAATCTCTTCTTGCATGCAACATTTTATCCTACTTTTAATCTTTTACATTTTATCTTGTAAACAAATAAATCAGTGTTGATCCATTTCTTGTCGTTGATTTGTCTTTTGAATGATTCATTGGTTTGTTAGCTTGCATGTTTTTGTGAACTGCAATAGACAGACTTCAAAGTTTTCTCCCAGTAAGCAGTCCAGTAAGCAGTATGGGTCAACAACTAGCCTTCATGTGACTAGTTTTACGTGGATAATTTTAATAGCGTTGGAACGTTTTGGAACTACAGGGAGTGCACCAGGAAAAGGTGCGATCTGGAAAGGTGATGGCCCCAATTCTTAAAAGAGGTAAGTGGCTGATGAGGTCTCTCCCTGTGTCAGATTCAATGCCCTGCCAGCTTTGCTACACCAAACCTAGGACTGTGGCCAGAGCAGCATGTAGTGTATGAATCAAAAAACATTATTAATACCTTTTGTTGTGAGAGTACTTGTAAACATGAAAGGCTTTTCTGGTTTTGTTCAGTTTTGTGCTCTGACTGTGTGAATGTAGCTTTGTATCTGTCATTTTGATTCTCAATTTTTGGCACAGTTGAATACATTGAAAAAGTGAGATTGTATTTACAACTTTAAATGAAATGATCACACAAGTTTGTGTTGAGAAATGTATTAAGATTTAGCCTCACTTCAAACCACTTGCACGTTCAACCAGAGAAGAGGAAGAAGAAGCTAAACGTCTTACTTTAAATCCAAAATAATTGAATTCATGCCTTTTACACTTTCCCAACCCTAAAGTGGTGCTCATCTTGTCCCCGTCACAGACTCAACAACATGGTAAACCCCATTTTGGTTTAAGTATACTTTCAAAGTATTACTTTACTGAAAATATACTAAGAGACATTGACCAGGCATCTGCTCTTAGCAAACTCTTCATCGCATCCAGAGAACTTGAGTTCTGCACAGTACATAGCATTACCTCTACTTGAATGGGAAATGGGCACATATGGCATGTCACTGTTGCGAGTTGATGTTAATCTGTCAGGAAAGCACCGTGAGTTCAAGTAGGATCACAAGGATGTGTGATTAAGCATAAAGTTTAATCTAATCCAATTAGATATGAATTAGGTGTGCGTAAGTCAGCCCATATGGAAAAGATATATATAAATCTTATAAAGTTTGTATCTGTCTTGTGTGAAACTTGTATGAAAAGCATATAAGTGTGAAAACAGATATAAGATCCCTTGAAAAATTATATAATGAAACTTGTATGTTTTGGATACTTACTAAAACAATGTATGAAAGTAATGCGAAAGTGGCCACTTTCATGAGTAATCACACATAAGTTCTTACTATTTCTTTTCCATATGGGAGGCTGTGGCAATTATGTATTACATCTTTCTTAAAGGAATACACAATTGCCACAGCGTGTACATTGTGTTTAAAGCTAATGTGTTTTTTGATCTTGTATGAGATCCCAGTGTATTATACTCCTAATTAACACAAATATCAAATCAGCCAGACGTGTTCAAGACTACCTGTTGAAGTTCAGCAGAATGTGGATGAAAGGTGATTTAAGTGACTTTGAATGTGTCATTGATGATGGTTCCAGACAGGGCAGTCTGAGTATTTCAGAAACTGCTGATCTACTGATTTTTCTGCACAAAAGAGAAAATATCCAGGCAGCGGCAGTTTTATAAGTAAAAATGTCTTGTAAACACTCTTTACACTACTCATCTCTGAATAGACACGCTGAACCTTGATGTGGATGGGCTACAGCTGTATACGACCACACTGGGTACCATCACTGTCAGGAGAAAAATGAGAACATTTTACATCGCACAATAGAACATTGGAATTATGTTTCCTGGTCTGATGATGCTTGATTTCCACTACAAGAATCAAATTGGTTCGGTTACAACCCAGTAAAAGCAAAGTGTATCTGGTCTAAGTAAGAGTATAGATTGATCTGGCATGGGTAGGTGATATCAGGATTGTTTACCATATTTGTATTTGTAATCAAGTCAGTATGACCTTGTTCTTCAGAAAACATAAAACCAAACCTCTTGGAGTGTAGTTATATGTAGTTATTTAATTTATTCATATATGTCGTTCTTTATGCAACTTGGATGGATGTCATGCTCATTGATTTGGACTGAGTAGGCCACAGTCTTTTAGAACTAAAATTCTTTGAGGTCATCTGACTTGAGGCATGATCAGAGGCTCATTTAGCATGACAGAGTTAGGTAGGGGTCGAGGTTAGTGTGACCTCTCTGGAATTCTCTGTTCATCATGTGTTTTGGCTGCTGAAGAAAGGTTTGGGATAACTGACATGTCTCTGTTTGCAGTCAAGGAACAATGTTAAAAACAAAAGGACAAAGTGTGTAAATCTTTTTTTTTTTTTCATTTCATTTCCTTCCTCTTTGTATTTCCTTGGTCACTATCTCATCCATGAACTTTCAAATCCTGCTCCCTCTTCCCTTGCCCATCTCTCCCTTTTGGTCGTGGTAATAAACCCATAGACGTTTCTGTCATGCAACACTTTTGGCACTCATAAAGGTGCCACCTGTTGCTAGTGCATACCAGGACACTTGATGATACTAGTTAGGATACTGCAAACTTGGCGATACTCATTTACTGCCCCCACCCAGTATCCTTTTAGGGTAGCATTAGTTGAGTCAGTGATGCAAGTACTCCACTGTGCAGATATTCACTCTGAGAAATAGTAGGGATATTGATCAGCAGTTTGATACCAATGCACTTTACATCATGCGCTTCATGTTAAAGACTGCAGTCAAAGATTAAAAATAGGGCATTGTCTTTCATTTTTGTAGCACATTCATTCCACATTGAAGAAGATACTGTGAAATGTAGAATAGAAGACAAGAAACATGAAAGGATTTTCTGTGTGCTATAATTCTTAATATGGCCTATCTTTATGTTGGCTTTATAAGAACCTCTAGCAGTTGAATGACTTATTATATAAGAAGCATTTTTAGTGCAACTACAGTGCACAAGTATGTAACTATCACTCATTTCTCTATGTTTTACTTCCAAAGCCAGATGTTCTTGTAATTTTTTTCAAAATCGCCTTGAGCAGTAATTCTCTGGGCTTTCTGAAGGACTTTCAAAGCAAACATAACAGACAACTTGGGAAAGAACCAGTTTTGAATTGTATTGTTAGGCACATTCTTACTGGCAGGGTGTCCCAAAAAATGCACAATTTGTTCCAATTTCTTTTGTTTAATCTATGAAAAATGCCAAGGATAACACAGTTTGACAGTCATAAAATAGTAATTTTGCAACAACAAAGGGGTTAGCAAAGAGCAATTAGCTGAAAAGTTGGCGTATCTTGGCTCCTACCTCAAAGCACACTTCACGCTCTCGATCTTGCATGCTGCACAATAATGTTTAATATTTAGTATTTTCTTTTTTCTTTTTTCTTTCTCAACAGGTGATCCAGGTGATTGATATATGTAGTTTTTTTTTGTCTGCTTATTTTGTTGGTTTTTGTTTTTTGCCCTTTATCCCCGTCCCTGACTTGTGGTAGTAACCTCAGAATGATGCTGCTTAATCATACCTTATGTCATGGTAGGGGGGTTGGGTTGTTGACCCAGTGTTCTGTGTTTTGGACCTTTTATGTTTTGGAGCTTTACCAAACTACTGAAATTGTAGAGTTTTGTAATCCCTGGTAATTTCTCTGCTATATTATTAGAGGTCTCTAGTTTAGTTTTAAGTTACTTCATGGTTATCAGCTTATAGTCCCACTCCCTTTTTTCTGCTCTCTGTGTTTTGTTCCCTGTCTGTCATGTCTCTCGCCCTCTCTGTCGTTCGTCCCTGTTTCGTCTCTGTGCTCTGTGTCCATGTTCTTCTCCCTGTGTTTCCTTTGTCTCCCCCAGTCTGTCATGTGTTTCCATGTTTGTTTACCCCTGTCAAAGTGTCAAGTCTGCATGTCCTTGTCTTAGTTTTGGTGTGTGTGATACTCCCTGTCTTATTTAGACAGTCCCTAAACTCTTGTGCATTGTGTTCAGTTTCGCTTCCGCTGTCTCAGTATGCCTGATTTGGGTTAGTCTACTTTTCTGAGTCTTCTTTGGCCTTTTGTTTTCTATTCTTGTTTGTTTTTTCTCTCAGCCTAAATACTTTTGTTAAATAACACTTTTTGTTAAATAAACCTTATTTCCCATTCTTCTTTGTTTGAAAGTAAAAATGTAACTTAGTTAACCGTCATGATTACCTGCAAACACCTGTGATAGTTTTAGCAAAATAACCAAAATTACACATTTTTGCTACATTTCATAGTAATATTTCCAACACTTGAAAATCTAGGACCAAAAAAATAGTATTATATTATATTACATCACTGGGAAATAATGTATTTTTCGGACCATAAGGCACACCGGTTTATGAGGCGTTCTGTCGATGAACTGGTCTGTTTTCATACATAAGGTGGACCGGATTATAAGGCGCATTAAGTGAAACAAAACAGTCAGATAAGTCAAACTTTACTCAACCCATTCTTCTTGTTTCCTCCACTTCCGTACCATTGATTCATTAATGTTGAATTCTCTCACAGCTGCTCTATTTTCATGTTGCAGTATATTAATGACTAACCTCGTAATGTGGATGGATTATCTCAGTTGTTCTCCTGACTGAAGTTTGTTGTTTGGTCTGTTTACAGCATCCTATCATGCGATTGCATTTGTCCCTAACCCTCGGGAACACTCACATTAACTTTTATCAAGTGGAAAAAAGTTAGCATTCATCCTCCAGCTTCACTGTGTTTATGTTACATCTAACATAGTTGTGTCACTAACGATCACGTAGCACATCATTATATACCAGCTAGTCCAACTTCAGTAACCCTACAAACGTCACTGCTGTTTAGTTTTCTGTCTTCATTTATGGAAGTGATAGCAGAAAGAGGTTTTAATTTTTTCAGAAATCTCTCAGTTAGAACATGGTATATCATGTTTAGGTGGAAACTAGCGAGCTAACTTCCTGCTAACTTCTAACTCCGTTAAATTTAATAAATTCTGTTTTCATGGATGCATGGATGTTAAACTTAATTGTTACACCTGGTAAAACAGCAATGCTGATCATTTGATTAAAGATGAAAGAATTTAGACAGTTTTTAACTCTCAGTGATGCTGCAGTGTTCGTTTGACTTTGGGACCTGAAGCTGACAGAGTTTTGGACCCAGATTACTCCTTAGTACGGTAGCCGTAATGCTCCGACAGTCCATCAAGCGGTGCAGGTTGTAGCTTACCAAAGTTGTACTAAAATATTTTTTGACAGATTTTTGAGATTATAAGGAGCACTGTCAATTTTTGAGAAAATTAAAGGATTTTAAGTGTGCCTTATAGTGTGGAAAATACGGTAAACGCTTTATATACAGCTGTACAGACTGAATGTTTAATAGATGACTGTTTAAATTATAGTTCACAAAAGATTTTGATTTTTAGATTTACAAAGTGTGATGACAGAGCCACAGCACCATCATCTCACCATAATATCTGTGTAAGAAATTACCAAATGCTTACATTCTGACCATGTGACAGTTTACAGTTATATTTTACTACTAATTACTAAATGTTTCTCTAAAAATTAATTTGAGTTTAAATTTATAATAATATAGATTGTAATATATAATAATGTAGATTTAAAATGTTTTAAATGCATCAAATGTCCTCTTGTCCAACCAGTTTTTTTTTAACTGTAAATAGTAAATACATGAAATCTGTCAGAACTGCACATTATCCAATCAAATTTATAAATTGATTATTTGATAGCTTAATTCCATACTAAATTTCTATGTTTTAGTATTTGAAAAGAACATATTTGTGGACATAAAACATTTTGTAATTTATTGATGTTAACCTTTACTTACAACATCTCAGTGATAATCGTTCAGTCTTTTCTAAATCAGCTTCTTTTGACTCTGCAACGAGTAATGCATGTCTTTGAAAGTCAGAATGGATGTCAGGATGTGATTTTGTGTTTCGCAGCTGTTGTAAAGAAATTATGATAATCTTAAATAATTTCCTTTAGTGCAAAATCTGTTTACAAATTAATAGAGATCTGAAATGACTCACAATTTTATTCCTTTTCAGTCATTTGGTAGGTTTACAAAATGTGCTTTGTGGTTAATGTTAAAGCATTCCACATGAAATCATAAGCTTTGGATCTTTTAATGTAAGCTCTGTTGCTCAGCAACTGTCATAATTGCAATGTATTTGTAATTATAAATCTGTTGTACAATGACAATAAAGGGCTTCTATTCTATATATCTGGTTTCCAGTGACAAATAAAGTCATACAAGTTTTTTGGGTTTTTTTTAAGCGAAAAGCTACAGTTTACATATTCTTAAATTCCAGATTTCTGTTATTAATGTGCAGATGTCCAGATGTTATTGATGTTCATTTGCTAGAGGTCCAGTCACAATCTCATAAAAATTCAGTTAAACCTTGGCCATAAAAGTGGTAAATTAGCACCAATAAAAGCTTATGACAACACTGATGCAGCATGCTGGTACTTGATCTCGTCCTGAGACATCCTGAGACTTTAAAATGGGAAAAAAGATCCAGAGAGAATCACTAGAATGAGTATTAAAGAAAATATATCCAACACTCCAACAAAACAGTTTTGTAAATACAGTATTCTTCACACTCTTCAAACAGAAATGGCTCAATGCACATAGACATGACATAATATACAATGTTTAATTAGATACTTTCACAGTAACAGTTTAATTTATGGTCAATTTTCAGACTGCATTCTCTGCTCGAGGGTGTAGCTGGGGTGGAGGGTCTTTTTTCTGTCCTGAACAGTTTTCTTTTCTTTTCTTTTTCACTGAATATTGCAAAGAGTATAATGTTAAAGCTCTTATATTTGAAGGTTTGATCTTTGATCAAGACATGAGATTTATTTATCCTTCTTAATAGATTAAAACAGAATTATGACCAGGTTTTTTTTTTTATTAGTGGCTGTACCTTGTTTTTCAGTGTTGTGCATAATGAACTGGGGTTATATGGAGCACTTTTCTACTGTACTGTACTGGCAGTGGGAGGTCTATCTAATGCAGGGGTGTTGAACTCCAGGCCTCGAGGGTTTGCAGGTTTTAGATGTGTCCTTGATCCAACACAGCTGATTTAAATGCCAAACGACCTCCTCAACATGTCTTGAAGTTCTCCAGAGACCTGGTAATGAGCTAGTCATTAGATTCAGGTGTGTTGACCCAGAGTGATATCTAAAACCTGCAGGACACCTACATCTAGGTGGTAATAATGAAGTAATGATCTTCTATCGGTTTATTCATCCATCTGTCCATTTTCTTAAGTGCTTTTCCAGTTTTAGTGTGATATAGGGCAGAAGTTATATAGGCTTTTTTTTTTTTAAATCTAACTAAATAACCCACATGCTCATATAATCAGTGTTTCCTCACTGACCTGCAATTTCTTAGCAGTCGATTACAGAGTATCTTTGAGATTAATCTTTGAGATCTTGATGATTTTTTATCATCAGCTGGAATAGCCTGACTGTCACCAGTTTCCCCCTGTCCTCTCCTGCCCAGCAGATGATGGATGATTCTGTGGTCTAAAGCATCTGACCCATTTCGACCTGACTCTGCAACAGTAAACAGAGGCCCTTTTCGACATTTGAGCCACAAGCACATTCTTACATGAATGGTTTTATCATTTTTCTGTACCCCCAGTATTTCTATGAGATGCTGCAGCAAACTGTTTATAGATAGACTTAAATCGATACCCTTCACCTAAATGAACATGGACATGAGGTGTTTGTTCACATCCTATATCTATATCCAGTTCATGAAAGCCTTTGCACGCTTGAAATGTATGTGTAAGTTTGTGCCAGAAGCAACACAATTTTTAATTACTATAGGAAAAGTAGCCAGTGTGATTTGGTAATTGGTAGTGAGTGTGACTGATTAAACACAAAAGATTATCAATTACAGAAAACAAAAAAGCCATGACACTGAACACATAGCGATAACATTCTCTGAGCAATGCTCTTTATTTACATCTAAATGAAAAACATAAAAAGCCTGACCCACTTAGATTCAAATACACATATTTTCTCCATGTTCATCTCAATTTGATTTTTCTTCTTAAAAACAGAATGTAAGAGACCTTCTTCCAACAGCAAAGCATAAGGATCACTGGAGCTGTAAGTCTTAAACTAACTAGGCAGGCCCTTATCTACTGGCAAGTAAAGCCGCAATCATTGGTGTTTTTATCAGATATATTATGATGACTTAATATCCACATAGATGCTCATATTATCACCTTTCTGTCAAACATATTTTAGTGAAATGTGAAACCATCTGTCACTGTCAAAAAGAACTGATATTTTGATTAAGAAAAAACACTTAGCATTATGGATACTAATGGCACTCACTCATTTTTAGAATCAGAACCATCTTTATTTGGTCATTTGGCCATGTTTGTGCACACAGACAAGGAATTTGACTCTTATTTATATATATTTATATATAAATATGAAGAGAAAATGAAAGCAATAAATATACAGAGAGTTACAGAGAGTCTTAAACTATAAAAACTGTAACAAACTACAAATGGGTGTGAGTGATAGATAAAAATAGGCTGAACATGGATTAACCTTATTAATCTAATTTAATTGTCTCAATTTTTATGTTTTTTTGAAGCTGATACTTTATTTCTTTATTCTAAACAGATGCAGGTACATAGAAGAAATGTAGATTGTCTTTTATTACAGATAATTATCTATAATAGTTTTTCTTTTTTGTAAAAAAGTTTAATCAGTTGCACTCACTACAATCAGTAAAGCTAATCTTAGAGGCCAGGTGGATCAGAGCAGATCCTGTTGTTCTGGAGTAGGTGAAAATTAGTTCTTGTGGCTTTCTCTTGTGTGGTTTCATCAACTGCATATTCATATAAACTAAGGCAAAGTCTGTGTCTGTAGCATTTACTGTAGCACTTCATTCACTGTGCTCATGTTAAGATACTTCATTAAACATAATGTTGAAAAAAGGGAATTAGTATGTTGCTTTTCTTAGCCTATGAAACATGCATCCATCAGCGCCCGATGAAGGCCAGGGGCATGTTCTGGTGTTTACCGTGTGGCCAGCGGGGTTTAAAATAGTTCTTGGGAAACTGATCGTCAGCGCTGAGCAGCCATGAAATCCACATAGATCATATTTCTACTTAGTGTTTGAATGTGGTGGCAAGACATAAACGGCCCCATCAGCTTTGTGAAATCACATTATGGACTCACTGTTTAAACAGTCATTTAAACTGAAAAAACTAGTCATTTCCAATGCAGATTCCAACATCCAGAGCTTAACATGATTCCTTGACATATTTGTCATTGTTATAGTGTGGACAATGCTGCCACTAGATGGTGTTGTTACGCTTTACTGTGAGGACAGGCTTCCCTCACAACAGGGTGTGAATTTAACACATTTTAATCAATTAAAAATCAAAAGCTGAGGAGTCATGTGGCACAACTGGTCAGAATGTTTATACACTGAATTACAATGCAGTTTTGAAGCTTGAATTCCATTTTGTTGCTGCAGTTAGTGTGACCATGTAATACTGATTGCAGTATAAAATTCCCTTAGATGATAAATAGTGTCTTAGTAATATATATATTCCTAATAGAAAGACCTCCACTTAATCTTTTTTTGTTATGTCCACCTAACCATTTCTCATTTGGATAACATACTGGAGGTGGCACTGAATGACAGTTTATGAATTCTGTTCATATAAAATCAGAATATGGAAAGCTGTCTCAGAAATGACAGAATGATATTATCCATAGACACGAAGTTACGGTTAACTAGACCAAAGCAATCATTTAAATGTTAAATCTGATTTGTGCCTTTGAAACACCTTTGCCAAAGTGTGGAAAAATCTTTGACAGCTGCAGGATGAAAGGATTTTATTTATTTACTTATTCCTTTTTTCCCCTCCAAAAGATCTCGAGGCTAAATTTCAAGCATGAAGCTTTAAAGTGGGAGGTCACCCAGGAACAGGATAAAGCTACTAGTAAAAATGGTTTTTAAAAGGGCTCAGGTGTAGTCGTGCATCCACCTTAATGTGAGAGCCAACAATAGCATGATTCATAGCCGCAACATGAAATACCCTACAGCACACTTTTAAGAAGATTAGCATATCATTCTTTTCGGAGAAAATGATTTCAAGCATCAAACCTCCAAATTGCTTCTTTGTAAAAGCAAGCATTGAATAGGAATACTCCAGGAGTATTTCTCTTCACCACAGCAGGTTTTGGTTATGTATTCTGAAACCCAGGAAAGTACTTCTAACTTCTCTTCAGTCTTGCAAATGTTAAATATGCCCAATCATCCAGAGACCATTATACTGCCACAAGTACAAATTTTATGTGACTATAGGCAAAAATATCTCTTAAAGAATCATTCATAATGAAAATATCATACTAAAGTACATTTGAATCTAACTTGAATTTAGCAGTATATTTATTGAGAATCAATATACATTATTTCTACTGATAATATAACTCTGCCTACCATGTGCGTGCATTAAAAGCAGCGACTATACCATTTGTCAGATATTTTGAGCCAAACAGTGACACCTTCTTGACTTTTAAGGATGGCCAAGTCAGTGACATAACTGCAATTCCAAATGATGTCTCTCTTGGTAAATACCAGGCTGCAGGCTACAAGACTAAAAACTGGCCATAGTCCAGGCCTGGCAGAACACCACCAAGGACCAAATGTCAGCTGTCCTCACCAGGGGCGGAGCGTGGGGGTGGCTTACGGGGCTTAAGCCCGGGTTGTTTTGTCAGAAGCCCGGGGTATTTTGGAGTGTAATTTTTTCATAGTTAGATGCCTGGCTGACAACTGTATAAAACAAAAAGTACACACAATATTCGAAGCACATAGTGCACACTGTGGGAATTTACGACTGTGCGTGAATCCCCCCCTGATATTGGTATGATCCAAGCTCAGGCACTAAGCGACTGAGCGAGGGGGCGGGGCAGCTGCTGCCCGTGAGTGCGCTGTTGGAGAGACGGAGCCAGCCATACTAAGGAGAGCTTAAGTTTGACCAGGTACCAAAGCAAATCATTCGTACTGTACAAATAATGTAAATATGACGGTGCATCACGAAAGATTGATATGAAACTGATCACTTGACCAATATTACGTTACTTGCTCTTCAAGTGACTCAACAAATGGCGAAATGAAAAGCCGAACAAATGCTATTTTTTTTAGAGTCTTAGCTTACGTGTGTTTATTTCATATTTTCAGTTCTTACCCTCCCCGACTAAATCGGTTTCAGTTATGTACTGAAACATAAGAATGGACATTAGAGGGTTCTTTCAAAGAAAAAACTCAGGTAAATGTTATTTTATATATTATGCTTTGTATGTTGTTCAGTATATTTCTATGCAAAACAAGAGGGATTTCAGTACACAGCAGGATATTCACATTTGTAACCAGATATTTACATACACTTTAGGGAGAAAACATAAAACATTTTTACTGTACAACATCAATTTAGAGTAAACTTTTGTTTTAGATAAATATTGAAATATATTTTGAATTAGTTAAATTTCAGAATAAAGAGAGACAGAGCTATTTTTATCACTTTCATCAAATTTAGGAGTACATGTACACTAAATTTATTTTTAATTAATAAGAAAACTCCAGACGATTCCATTCTGAGCTGAAGAAGCTTCTGATAGGTTAGTAGAGTCCATGTGAGTAAATTGCTGGCACAGCTGTGGATGCATATAAGGCAAAACACAGAGCCTGTTTCTTTGACATGGGAAAATCAAGAGATATCAACCAAAACACCAGGAACAGAACTGTGGAGCTCCATAAGTGTGGCTCAAGTTTGAATACAATTTGGTGCCATTTGCAATTAAGAAATACAGACAGTTTCTCTCTTTACTCTTAAAGTTAACAAATATGTTTTTATATTTATCAATCTAAAAAAAATAAACATTTAGTCTGATTTGATGTTACAATTAAAAAAGTGTTTTTATCTGAAGAGTAAATATCTGGTTTCAACTGTATATTTGATGATTGTCAGCACAAAGAGGGAGAGAGAGGAGAACGAGGACAGAACAGATGAACAAGAGCAGGTGAGACACACATGTTAGTCAAATGGTTGTTTACCAAAAGTATCACCGTATCATAGGTCCTCATGTATCTCGTACCTAGTGTTTCTTTTTAGGTTTGTTATTTTTCAAATTCTGTATTTATTAAGTTCTGCAGGCTTGTTTGCACAACAAGGCTGAATAATTATATAAACTTTTCTCAATCTAAATAGTGGACTTTGGTAGAATTAAAAAAATAAGTGTAGTGCAGGTCTATGAAGATTTTTAGTGCTATCATCTAGTTCTGATTCTGGTTCTGTCTTGGATAAGTCCTCAGTAGTCCTGATTTTGAACTGTTGTAGTCCTGTTTTTAATTCTGGATCAGTTCTGGGTCTGGTTGAATTGGGGTTTAGTCCTCGTGTCTTGATGCAGCCCTGACCTTGTTCTGCCTTGCTGCTTAATTAAAAAACTAGTTTAAGGTGTCCTGCACATGTGATATATATTTTTCCCTATATGAAGTCATTCTTTTTTGAACAGAGCCTATTAATCTTTCAGTCATTTCTACACCCCCCCCCCCCCCCCCCCCCCAAAAAAAAAAAAAAAAAAATCCCACATGCATACTACTCTTTGGGCTAAGCCCCGGGTGTTTCAAATGTCTGGCTCCGCCTCTGGTCCTCACCAGAAAACAGCAGCACTGGCGATCAGTTTTAAAAAAATGAAACCACAGATAATTGTGTTCTTGAAAAGAAAACTATTTAATCATGACATCATTAGAACCTTGCAGATATCCACTGAAATCCAGGGTAGGGAGATGAAAGTCTTTGACTCTGGAGACTGCTGTTTTCATCTTTTCTCCTACCAGCAGTCAAAGTTGGTAGGAGACAGTTTGCCTGTCATGTTCGAATAGGTGTATAAACAGAGTTTTCTCTCATTGTGTGTTTATACACCACTTTGCATTTAATCATTAGTTATTATTAAAATCTGGCTCTCTTCCACTGTGTTTCTTTTGTTCAATCTCCCTCTCTTTATCTCTTACCAGTCACAACAGATGGCTGCCGCTCCCTGGAGCCTGGAAGTTTCTTCCTGTTTAAAGGGAGTTTTTCCTTCCCGCTGACACCAAGTGTGCACTTATGGGGAATTAGCTAATTGTTGACAGATTGTTGATTGTTGTAATTTGGCACTATATTAATAAAACTGAATTGAATTGAATACCATTAAGATATTGTGAATACAATATAATTTAAATGATTAGTGGTTCATTAATACTATTTGTACAAGGTGATTAATAATTATTAACTTAATATAATCATTAAACTATTAAGTATGCCTTTATTACTTTTTAAAAATGCAGCTCATATAAAACACACACCCTGCCACAATCTGCATACTTTGTATATTTGACTGAAGTAGACAAAAACATTATATTTGTGTGAACAGCTCACAAATATTAACATAACATTAAGCAATGATCAATAAATTCCTGTAAAATAAATGTACCTTTTTCCATCATGTCTTTAGCAGCAGTTTAGTTACCCCTGTGCTAAATTATCCCCACAGGATGTTTGTCTAGATGCACATCAACTCTTAATAGGGTGGAAATGCATGTTAATTGCCATTCTTTATACCTGATTTTCTGTAAATTACATCAATATTTATGGAAAATGTGAATGGAAAGTATATTCACGTCATTAATTTCAATACATTATTAAATATAAGTCAGTGTATCAGATTCACGGCTACTGCATGGCTGCAAGCAAATGCATATAGGATGACCTTGTTTGTGCATATCCATTAAAGGATGGTAAATGTTCATCATAGTGCAGTGATGGGATACTAGAACTGAGCTTGTTAGCCTGCCTGATACCCACCTACACTGACAGACAAACCATTTTTGTATTGTGCTTTTTGGTATATATCACAGCCAAACCCAAGCACCAGCAAATAAGCTCAGGCAAAGCAGTAATTTTTCATATGATGCTTTGCCATTATATATATCTCTGTCTTGGTCACCATAAGTCTTACTTATAGTAGCTGTTTAAGAACTGCAGTGTTACCAGAGACAGGAGCGATAACTCCAATGTAATAATGGACCTCTGCACAGCCACGATGACAGACGAGCCCCTGTTGTGGGAATATATTCTTTTTTACACACTCCTTTCTTTAAAGGACCTTCTTGTTGAAAACCTCATGTGTGAGAAAACTCAAGAGTGAAATCCTCCACACAGCTACTCTATGTCTGAGCTGACCAAGGCTGTAACTATGCAGAATAATTTATTGTCTCTTAGTACTGGAGAATTCTCTGCAAATATATTTCTTTCACCAGTGGTGAGCGCATCTAACTGAAGTGCCAGAATCAAAGCCATGCTGGCAGCTCTCAGGCTAACAACGTTGGTCTAGATTTAAATATCAATATTTATACATTTTGTCCAGATATTCTTGGTGATCATAATGGTCCCTTGACTTTTCATCTAGCACAAGCCAGTAGTAGCTACTCATAGTGTGTGCAGCATACGTTCTTATTTGTTCACCATATTAGCGACAGTAGTAGAATTTGTTTTCTTTACGAGGGCTAAGCTATAGTGCACCTTTAATGGGAACAAGGCAAAATCATGATTGAGTGGATATGCAGCATTAACATATCTTGCTAATAATCTATGCACTTTAGCATAGTTTAATATCATGGTACTTATTGCTCAGCAATATCATAGTGTCTTTAACTACACTAATACTGAAACTAACAGGCCCATAACCCCATGCTGTAGTTAGCTAATATTAATCCAGAACTAGCAAATTAGATATTTAATAAATGTTTAAGTCATGTGTTTCGCCTTCAAACAACAAAACTGCTGACCCGTCCATATTTTCAATATGCATAACCTTTGTCCATCCATGTATTCCTGTTAAAACAAAATCTCCACATGACTTTAAACATTTCCTAGTCTAAGAAGTGACATTAAAAACTGAGTTGGTGTTTTCCAGCATGCTTGAACAGTACTTTGCCTTAAACTACTTTTACTCTAAAGTTATGACTGCTAAATAGACAATAATGCAAATAAAAAACATTAAAAAAAAATCAAACACACTTTAAAGCACACTTTAAAAAAATAAAAACAATTACTGGTTAAAACTAATAAGCGAACACTAGCATGCTAAACCAAGTTGCTAAAAATGGTTAATATTACATCTGCTAGCCATCATCGATTGTAATAGTTGTAATCATGTAACTTCACTGGTATATACAATCCTATGCCAGCATAGGCTTACTGTGGACTTACTGCCAAAAAAAATTCTAACTAATAAGACTGTAACTTAAATTTTCCTTTCTGTGCAAATAGTTTCGAACGTTAGACCAGCTGTCATCACTAAACTTTTCATTTTCATTATGTCTGGTCACATTCTGTATCATTCTTTAAGTATGCTGCTACTGAAATTGGGCCTCTACTAGTATAATGTTTCCTTCTTAAGTCATTTCTTTTTCTCTGTTGTGGCCATTATTTGGCGCTCAACAGCCTTATCCTTTGCTAGGGGAAATAGTGGTCATCATTTAGGCTAATATCTTAAGGTCCCCATCTCTGGCTCTGCAGAATGCCATCCATCTGTCGATGAGCTACCTCATGAGCCTCATAGTAATATTCCTGTGAGATACTTACCCATCTCTGCTTCTTCATATGGATCAGGTGAAGACACAGGCAGTTGCAGTCTGAATGTAAAAACAGGTTAACTTTTGTTACTTGAGCCATGATACCAGTTGAGCAGATCAGGCATGTAAATCATGTCTGCTGGTTATGGATTTGTATCACAGCTTAGTCAACTTGCTGTTAGTCTGAAATAACCATACAGTTGGTTACAAAAACATTTATACCAGTTACTATTTTCGAATTCAGTTTTGACCAAACTGGACTTTGGCAAAGGAAGTCTGCTTTTTTCTAAAGTATGATGGATCGGCTGCTTAGGAGGATAAAGACTGTTTGCGGAAGAAATTAGACAGGAAGGTAAAGCCACAGACATAGTTGTATTTTTTATGTGGAATAGAATTGCTCAGTTATTTCTTTCTGCTGTCTGGGCTTTTTCCTGGCTGTGGAAACAGCCAATAAGAAGTAAAAAAAAACAAGTCTGATTGTGCTGTATTTCACCTTCCATCATAATAGCCATTTATCCTCCAGTCTGGCTGATCCAGCTTCAAACCTCCCTCACTGTAACTATATAGGAAAAAACAAACAAACAAAAAACCCGAATAAAAATAGCAATAGGTCACTAAACCTCACTAAAAAGGTGTGTGAAGAGTATGATCAGCTAAACGTTTACATGCATTTTAGATGTTATATTGCATCTCCACATCTGTTCAGTGCAAGTAGGTGTGAATGACAAGTGTAGCCTCAAGGTCAGGGGGTAAGGAACCACAATATTATGTTATTGTAGAATACACTGAAAACGTCTCCCCAGGCTTTTCACTTGTCACACTGTATGAGCGGCAGCGCTTCATTTTTTTTAAAAGCTCCTCCAGCAAAAAAGAAAAGGAGCAAAAGTATAACATTAATAAAGAAACTCCCCTAAATCCAGGTTTCCTGTGGATGATTCTCCCACAAGGAACTGACTGTGACTCATTACTCAACAATGACATTGGCTGTACTGCTAACACAGACATCTCAGTGTACATAGAAATCAAGAGGCTAAAACCTCAACTGTGCCAGCCCTTTCATCATCACTCACATTTCTTCTCCATTACCTGTTATCAGCATGCTAGTGTCATGTTACCAGTATGCTGTACATGCAGTTTCTCTTTCATTTTGTTTAACTACAGCAAATGTATCGTAAAGCCAGACTATGGAACTGCGAGTTTCAGTAGGTTTGTTAGTCAATATTAAAACTAAAGTTCTATTTCAAGTATTTAAACCAGGGCCCTTCATCCATCCAACTTCCTCCATTCATTAGCTTATTACTTGCTAATTTTAATTCTACAAGAATTGCCAATAAAAATGTTGAAGCGATCCCCTACGGTCTTAATCCTTTTAAATATGAGTATTACTTAATTTGTGTATGAAGGGGGAAATAGTGTAGTTTCTATTCTCTATTCTATTCTATTCCCTTTCTATTCTCCTGGATATGAATGAAATAAAGTATCATCCATTTTTATAGGTCCTTAAAGTAGAAAAAGAGAATCTAGTTACAAATGAATGAAAAGCAAATTAAATGGAAATGTTAGAGTGAGTCATTGATGTGATCCACTGGTGCAGCAATAACTGCAGGTTACTGTTTCCAGCAACTAACCTCAGATGAACCACTTTCATGCTGTCCACCAACTTACTGGGTTAAGGTCAGGACTTTGACTCAGACTTGATTGTGTAAAATGTTTTCTTTATTCTTCCTCAAGCATTTTTTGGCAGAACAATGTGAAAACTGAGGGTTATTGTTCTTCTGCATGACTCACTTTTTGTTGAGATATTTATACTGATGGTTTTTTCATTTTTTTTAATAGAATTCTCTGATATAATTTAGAATTAATTGTACCACCACAATGTTTTTTTTCCTCTCTCCAAATGTAACACTTCTAATTTAAACTAAAAGGTTCTATTTTGTTTATGTCATTATATTCCATGTTAATGTTATTCTATGCTAATGCCTAGTGTATCATATTAGATATATGAGGGGTTTTTTTGGTTTTTTGTTTTTTTTTAGCTTTTGTGACTTCACAATATCGTCATGTTTGTTCCCCCCGAAAAATCAAAATAATCAAAATAAGCAATACATTGCGAAAAAAAGAGCTGGATGTAGCAAATATGATACAAATTAAAACTGATATATATAAATTAACAGTTATTATTATTTTTTTAAAGATTCAAAACTACCATTTCAAAAAAAAAAAAAAATACAACTTTCTGGTAATTTTTTCATGGTTCAGGCTTTTAGGGTTAATTTGTATACACACTGGTGCCTGTAAATTGGTGGAGTCCAAACTCCAAGATGGTACCCTTTCCAACCTAATGAGTACCAACAACTTTTTTTCTGAGATATCTACTTTTCCTGCCACAATATACTTCCAAAATCTTGAGTTATGAAATTTTGATTTATTTATTTATTTTTTAGATTATCTGTCTATAAATGCCCACTGCTCACTGCTGTGAAAGCAAAAAAATTGCAGTCAAGGATTTGCAATAGCTAGCAATGAGTCTTTCGCATCACTCTGGAGGGGCGTTGGCTGGCTGTTTTTAAAGAATTGTTTTAGTTCAGTCACACTGGACAGTTTTCCAGCATTGACAGCTTGTTTAAAGGGTTCAAATGGGTAATTGTGTATATGTAAAATAAAGGTCCCCCCTTGCCCTGCGAGGTGGTCTTTATCCTTCATCCTTGGGTTTGCGCCGTATCTTTGCTGTTCCTTGGACTGCCATGATTAGTGCCTCTGTGCTGTCTTTCAATCCAGCTTTATCTAGCCACTGGTAGGATTTCTGGATGTCAGCCAGTTCTTCAATCTGCCGGTGATGCATGCCATGCAAGGGCCTGTCGTGCTCCTCTTTTTTCTCAGGTTTTTTGCTGCCTGAGGTATTCACTAAGCACATGGTCAGTTGTAGCCATCTTCCATGCATGCTAAGGAGTTTCTTTGTGTCGATGTCAGTTGCTCCTCTGTCTCCTCCTTTGGCCAGCTTATTATCCCAGCAGGGTATCTGATCACTGGTAGGGCAAAGATGTTGATTGCCTAGATCTTTAGGACTTGCCTGACCCTCTGCAGGTATGTGGTGGTTGCAGCTTTCCTGGCAGTTTCATCGTGGTTCCAATCTGCCTGTATGATTCCAAGGTACTTGTAGCTGTCATCTACAAGTCATCTACAATCTTCCCTTGTAGTAGTACAATGTCCTCAGTTCTGAATACCTTCCCTGTCTTTGTTACCATTGAACTACACTTCTCCAGACAGAATGACATTCTGATGCTGTTGTTTTATATTCTAGTGGTGTGAACCAGTGAATCTATGTCTCGTTCACTCCTGACTTACAGCTTAATGTCATCTATTTAGAGGAGGTGGCTGACAATTCTCTGTTCCGTACTTGGTATCCATCTTGTCAGTAATCTCACTGAGGGGGACTTGTGCGACTGGTTTGAAGTTAGCCTCTAGTGTTGTTTGCCACATCCCCATCAAATTCCTGATGACAGCTGTTATGGTCCTGTTGAGGTTGTTGAATTGAAGGCATTCCAGGATCCATATGTGGGACATTGAGTCACAGGCTTTCAATCCAGGTGGGGCACAGGTTGGTAAGCCTGATCTTGCCGCTTCTGGTGACTGCTTTATCTACCAGTAGCTGATGTTTCACCCTTCTGGTGTGCCTGCCAAGGCCTTTCTGTGCTATGTATTGATATGAGCCTGTTCATCTTAGCTGCTATGATGCCTGACAGGAGCTTCCATGTGGTACTGAGGCAGGTTATTGGTCGGTAGTTTATGGGATCTGTCTCTTCTGGGGATCCTTGGGGATCAGGACTGTCTGACATTTAGTTAGCCATTCCGGGTGTCTCTCTTCCATTGGCAGCTGGTTCATTTGTGCTGCCAGACGCTCACGGAGTCCACTCAGCTTCTAACCAGTAGGTGTGAATCATGTTGGGGCCTGGTGCTGTCTAACTCTTCATACTGTAGACCTTTTCTTCTATGTCTGCCACTGTGATCCTTAGACTAAAAAAAAAATCAGGAAGGGAGCAAATACTTTGTACTTCAGATCAACAGAATATAACATTTCATCTCATGAGATATTATTAGGGTTCTATTTATTTGGGTTCTGTTTATGAACTTTTTCCCTACTGGTTTTCTCTATATCTATTCTAGTTTTAGAAGTTGTGTGTAAAGATGTCACACAGAAATAGAAAAGAAATGCTCAACAGTTTATAAAAAGAACCCTTTTATTTTTTAATTTAGAGCCAGTCAAGTAGTACACTCAACAACATGATACACCAGTTATGACAATAGTTTGATGGCTCTCATTCCCACCTCATCAGATATGAACACTTTTTAAGGATCCCTTGACATCTCATGTACCAGTATACTGTATAGGCGTAATCATAATTCCACCTCAGTCCACATTTCATATTTTTTTAATACAAAATCTCCTTATAAACCCATAGAAGTTATTTTTACTGCCTAAAACTAATCAATTAATTTGGGTGATGTAACTTAACGACCAAACAGGATACCATTTATGACACCTCTCCAGCATCCTAATGCAGACTTTTCCTCTGTGGTGTACAATACTGCTGCAGCCGGTGCATGAAGGCATCCAAGCCAAATGACACCTTGTACATATTTCTGCAATGCCAGCAGTATCTGAAACAATGTGTATTTGACACTCTGAGCTGAGAACACATTATTATAAAATATAAAAATAAAATTGGAAGTAATACCATTGAATACTTTTAGATTTTAAAAGATATCATTTTAAAAGGTCAAAACACGACAACCTGCTAACAATAAGACCTCAAATATCATGTAAAGGAAACTCTTTCCATGTAAAAAGACTATTTAGTGTTGATAATAATACTTTTTCACATGATAATACTTTTCTAGTCTATAGATATAATGCATCAGTTGCTTTTTAATTATTATTTCCAGAAACACATAACTTATAGTGCATGTATACTTCTGAAATATTGACTAGGAGAAAAAAAATACCAGCATGATTGCATGAAGTTATCATGTTTGTTGCAAATACAATATTGAAGCCACAAATAAAAGGATGTCAAAAACTTACCAAAAGACACAGGTTAATATTCATCAGCGAGACTTAATAAGGTATGAATTCTTTTGTTTTTGATTTTGCTGATTCATCATCATCATCATCATTATTTGATCAAAAGCCTCTCCATCACTGTGTTTTATTTAGCACCCCATGCTTAACAATAAACTTGTAAAACTCTGCACTACTAATTGCCACCACAGCGATACTAATCAGAGGGGCATGTGTTGTTTTTCAACAAGGTAGGTGTTTTATTTTTTTAACAGCACAGAGAAAATACTTTTCCCTAGGGATCCAACCACCACAGCTACCTGTGTACTCCATCCTTCCTGCTGAATACGAATTTCAGTGCCTTCATGAAGGGCAATTTGACAGTAATTTGTAAGGAAAGGGACAGTATTAGTCATTTGAATCACCCACCTATGTCTGTGGATTATGAGTCATGAGTCCATCTGATGAGGTTCATTCATTTCACTGTACATGTAAAACGAAGCTACATCTTCCTCTTGTGATGTTTGTTCCTTGTCAGTGTCTTCCGTCATTAGAGCAGGATAAAAGCAGTTTGTCAGCTTCAAGGACTCTTGATTATACTAAAATAAAAGCAGCAGGAAACCTCGCCAGAGACCTAACAGACTGAGCAGTGAATTTCTTTACCCAAGCATCTGCAGTCTGGAAAACAACAGTACCTTTTACGCGTCACTCAGAGTCTTTTGTCAGATAATATGAGTAGGTCATACATTTTCACAAACAAAATGTTCTTTGTAAAGTAACTAATAAGAATCATTGAGGTTTTAGGACATCTTGAAGTGTTGTAGCCCTTACCTGCTTCTATTTAAAGCCTGCTCACTTAAGCATATAGTTCCATGAAACCGATTCCATGATAAATGTATATTCTATTCCTTTTAAGCAATTCTTAAGATTTAAGCAATGAAAAGAGGTTAAATTATCTAATGCAAGTTGTAGGTTTTTCTTGTAAAACCAAAAGTGCTGCTTATTGTAGTTGTCAGATAATATACCATTAATCCTTACAGCTATTGAAAACATAGTCATTTTTCAGTTATGATGGGAGGTTAAAATATCCAGCCACAGCGCACTGACTCACTAATCTGTTTACAGGTAGAATATGTCTAAACACAGATATTGATTTATCTGTACTCTAAAACCTTTGATTGAATAGTGACAGAGTATAGACTCTTACCCAGTTGTGGTTTAATCTTTTCTCCTATCAGCACTAAGCATACATGTTGTAGTAGCAGCCAGACACACAGTTTATCAACTGTCCTTCAATTACTGTATCAGTCAGCAGGTCGCGCATGTCAGAACCCAGTGGATTAAGAGTATGTTGTAGAGCAGTGGCCCCCAACCCCCGGGCCTCGGACCGGTACCGGTCCGTGAATCGTTTGGTACCGGGCCTCGAGATTTGAGGCTCAGGTGTGAAATGTATAGTTTTCAGGGTTTTTATCGGTTTTCAGCGTTATTTTGTTTATCGTTTTTATCGTTTACTCGGTTTTCCTGGGTCTTTTCACGTGTGTTATGAATAAATTTTCTTTTTTTCGGTACCGGTACTAGTTTTATTTTGTTGTATTTATCCGCGACACCTTAAAGGCCGGTCCAGGAAAATATTGTCGGGCATAAACCGGTCAGTGGCGCAAAAAAGGTTGGGGACCGCTGTTGTAGAGGCAAAAAGGAGGGCACAAAATAAGAACTCAGGGAAAACAGAAGTGGAAAACAGAACTATCTGTTCTGAGGTTCTTAACACGTATTCCCTGTACTACCTCTTAAGTAAGTCTATAGGAGGTAATATCTATTGGCAGTGCAATTTTCAGACTGAAACCAGACAGAGAGAGTGTCCAGGAAAACACATGTCAGTTGTCACACCTTATAAGACTGAGTGGAGTGATCTGTAGTGATTATCTACTCTGCCTAAAGACTTACACATATGCAGAGCAACTTCCAAGACTTGTTTCCTTGAGTGCTCTCAACAATTCTTTAGAGTGCATGCTATGAATTGCTCCACAGTTTTCTTTGGAGTCTTTTGCACTGCTTAAGAATTTGTATCAGAAATTTTTGAAAGGCTGATTATCGTTGCCCTGAAAGCTGTTACTAGCATTAGTTTGGACAGTGCAAGCATTTTCCATAGAATTATGTCTTCATTACTTATGAATGCAGCTTCCCTGTCTACCGACATGGGAAGCTGCATTCATAAGTAATGAACAGAATAAGTAATGTACAGAATATTACACTTCTGTAATATTACAGATGTGTAATATTACACATCTGGTGCTAACACATTCAATTCATTCAATATATTTAGACATTCATTCAATATATTCATGGTAAGACTGCACACCTCGCAGGTTTGATTCCTGACCAGGGCTTCTGTATCCAGTAAGGGTTCTAGCCTAGACCCCCCGTGCTAACCAAGCCTACCTGTCACATGAGGCATTGAGGAACCAGGACACTCTGATGAGAAGTGGGCTACTGGAATAAGATGGCGTCTGTGGGCAAGAGATGAAAATAGGGCGCTGTTGGAATGCTACTATGCAGTTGTAATTGGAGCACTGAATCCCAGGCTAGGCGAGTGGCTCCAGCAGATCCCAAGAACAACATTCGACATTCCCGTCCAGAAGAGTGCAGTCCTAGGTACAGCTGCGCAGGATACTGAAGCTCCCAGGCCTCTGATAGAGGACCTGAGCTTGAAGGACAGAACGCCCACAGGGGGTGAGAGGACATAGAGAAAGAGAGAAGAGAGAGCCTGTTAATAACAAGACTTTTAAGACTATGGGCTTTTCTTTTCAAGGTTGAGCTTTCTACTTACTCTTTGCCACAGCGCACTGACTCAGCATAGAACTAAAATGACACAGGAGTAAAATCAATCCTTATTTTCTCAGAGAGAAAGTTAACCAGCGAATTTTCCATATATGTTTAATTATTCCAAACTACTGTCTCCCACTTTAATCTAACTGAAAATATCAATATCAATGCATACTCAATGGACTGGTTTGTACAATGATTGGTCTGAACTGTCAAAGAGATAATATTCCCACTTTATTCAGTTTTTGTTATGTTTTGTGCTCATCAGTAAATATTAATACACAAATGCACTAAGCTTAAGTGGTTAACATTGTAAACCAGCCTCCTGCTACCTATCAAAAATGTCATATCACTTTTTCAGATGGAGAGCAATAACAGAGATGTTCGGCGTAATGTCTTATTAGTGCAGTTATCAATATTTCAAGCATAAAACGTATCTGAAATATGGTATTAGCTTTCCTTGTGCCACTTTGTTTGTCAGGGTTCATTGTTTAGGATTCCCCAAACAAATCATCCTAATCCCTCAGACACCGTGCAGATGGTGGTTAATAATTAGGAGGCTGAAATATGTCACTTTTATGAGCATTGTATTTGGCTCCACATAGTACAGAAACCAGACTGCACCCTGTTATTTCTCACACCTAATTGACTATCACTGAGGACTGGTGTGGTTAAGTTGTTGATGAAAGAAGTATTTAGTGTACTGTGAATGTGCCCACCAGATTTCTGACTTTGACTCAGCCAGTAGCTAAATCAGCTCCCTGTTTGTGTCTGTGTTTTGATTGGTGTATTACACAGTCAGGTCAAGTATTGAAATATACAATTTCAACAGGTTTTCCTCCACCGCCACAATAGATTTGAAATTACAAAATTGAGATGTCAAGTCGAATCAAGTCAAAGTTTATTTATATAGCACATTTTAAAAAAACTAGTGTACATCAAAGTGCTTCACAATAAAACCACAGTGCGGGCAGAATAAAGAACAAATAGTACAATTATACTTAAAATTGCATTTACATGGTGTAGTGCAGGCCAAATGAAAGTCAAACTAATTTGTTTCAAAAGCTAAGTTAAACAAGTGTGTTTTTAAACGGGATTTGAACGATTGAATTGATTCCGAAGTACGGATTTCGACTGGGAGATTATTCCAGAGTCTAGGGGCAGTGATGGCGATGGTCACCTCTGGTTTTACCATTTAGAAATCACAGCCACTGGCTCAAAAGCAACTGGACAATGAATTGAATTCATTACTGAAGTCCAATAGCTGAATTTGCATTTGGCACCTGTTCATGGAAACTCTCAGTATTCAGTCCAAGGAGCTGTTGATGAAGTGACCACATCATCAGTTTGTTAGATTCTTAAAATGACTTCTACAACTAAAGTAGGTCAAGAAAAAACGCTTGGCTACATCTAGTTAGATGAAGAGCACTCTTTAAGGGTGAAGAGCTCTCTTCCATTCCACAGCCCATTGGCTGTCTTCCCAGGTTAGTGTGTGTGTCTTTGAAGAGGCCTGTACCTAATTCATAAAAAAGGGAGAGGATAACTGGCACATGCACAACAGGTGTCCCAATCACCTCACCTGGCACTGTTCCTAAATTACTCTGCCCCATGTCTCCTCCTGCAGCCCCCAGTGAGTGTCCCAGGCAGTAATAGTGTACGGTATCATAGGACAGTCTTTCTCAACAGTACTGTAGCCTGATTCTACACTCTGACAGTTTCTGGCTGATATCCATGCTGGAACAAAATGGCCCTGAGCCCTGTGTTTGAAGCATGAATCTGCGAGACAAAGAGGAGAGAAGCAAGGAGCGCTGAGTGGAGATTGTTTCACTCTCAAATTCCACCTGGCATTGCTCTGGCCTCTGGAACAAATTTGGATGAGAGCAAAGTGAGTTTCATCCGCCTAAGAGACCAGCTGTTGACTGCCCATGTGGTACCCCAGATACTGTACCTCTCTCCATCAATCCGCATACTTCTTCAGGTTAGTGATAAGCCCAGACTCCAATACCATGGCCACCTGCTGCACACACCAGGTGAGCAGTAGATGATGACATTGTCCACACAGGTAGCAGCATAACACGCTGCACCCTGTCCATGAGGTACCTAAAAAGCATAAAGAGACGGAAAGTAAGTGTATCAAGTTGGTATATTGAATAGAGTAGGATATACCAACTTCCCTAGACTCTGAGGAGAAGGAACTCTTCCAGGAACCCTTGGTTAACTTCCAGGAGCTTTTTGATCAGGGGCATGGGATAAGCATAAAACCATGACACTTCACTCGCTTAACATTTTTAATGACATGAATAGTTGGGTATAAGCTATAGCAGACACTATGAGCTCATCACCCCCATTTCCAGCATTGCTTTCAGATCCTACAGAACTTCTGTTCTGGTAACCTATGGGTCATGACAGAACCATCACACCCAGGCAAGTTTCAGCATTATGTTGTATGAGACTGGTGAAACCTGGTAGGTTTTGTAGCCTAACAACTGTTCCCTGAACCATTTTGTGGGATTGATGGAATTTGGCACCTCTGGCCCAAAGTCAACTATGTTATTTATTGGGTTTTCCAAATAGACAGACTCTGTCTCTCCCTATGCTTTCAAGATGTCCAGAGCACCAGAAAACCTTGTATTACTGCTGAGCACAGCACCTACCACATCTTACTGGTGTAACCTGCTGGTTGCGATGTGACCCTCACACGTTGTCTTACCAGTTGATCTGTACCCAGCAAATCTGTACCCATAATCAGAGGACAAGGTGGGAGTTAATCATGATCTTAAATTCTGTGCATTTTGGCCTTACATTAAATAAATGTCTAAACAGGAGCAAGATTATTTAGATGGATGAAGCCAAGACTGACTTGTACCCAAATAGTGAGAAATGAAGAATTTGAAGTAAAGGAAGGCTCATAATCCAAAGTACACAATGTCATTTGTCAAAAATGGTAAAGGCAATGTTATGGCATGGCCAATATAACTGGGTCATTGCTGTATGATGTTGTGACTGCTGATAGAAGCAGCAGGATGAATTTTGAAGTGTATAGAGCTATACTGTCTGGTCAGATCTAGACAAATGCCACAATGGTGATTGGATGCTGCTCCACAGTACAGATGCATAATGACCCAGAGCATGCCCTGAAAACAAAACAAGTGCATCTTAGTGTTTGAAATTGAATGATCTTAAATATAAGAGTATTAGAGTGTGACTTCCATTTACTGAAGATGAAAGTAAAAGCAAAAAGAACCACAACTATTCAGCACTTGAAGGCAGCATCCACATGTCCATTATCTACATAAAATAGAAATGCATCCTACAAAAAAAAGTATGTTTAGAATTATATTTATTTGTTTTTTAACCTTTTGAATTAAAGCTGAAATTTTAGTCTTCAACTCCTTTAAAAACCATCATAATGATGCATGGAGGCATATTATAAAAATCACCTCCTTGTTATAATACTTTGAACTGACTTTTTATTTATTTCATTTCAGATGTTTTCTTTAACAACCTTATTTTGTTCAGTTATAATATCTTCCCAAGTAAAAAACATGGGGAAAAAAGACATTTGTATATTTTATTTTAATATTTTTGGTTGCCAAGATTGTGAGAGCACAGAATAAAGCCTTAAGGCGACAAGTGAAGTAAGAGAGAAAGAGGCACTTTATGCACTCATCAAGACTTGAAACTCAGAGCGATTAAGTTGAATAAGGCTTGATGAGGCCCTATATCATACCCTCTACATCAGAGGGACATTGTGACTAATAGCATTTGTCACAGATTGTTGAACATACATTTGGAGACTTTGGAGGCCCAGTGGTGAATTTCAATTTTTTGCCTTGAGTCAAAAAGCAGTAATGTCACCATGTTTATAGTTTTCACTGGGAAAAAATACTGTCTCCGTTGTTATTCCCAAAACTATATGAACCTTAAGTTTGAAATTTGCATTACAAATATGTAAAAAAAAAATGTAAAGTTAAAGCTTTCACCTTTGTTTAGTTTGTGGTCCATTTAGATATGTAGCTGTGCCCTTAAGAGGAGGTCATGAAATTGCAATTACTATTACATGACATTAATGAGTATAATTTGAGAAATCTGGCCATCTGGCCATCTGTCAGTTGTCTGTCTTGATAGCCATACATCAGACTGCTTTAATGTCATTTCATTCAATGTCATTGATATGAGGAAGTGCATCCTCATAGCTATTCTCTCTTCAAAATACTAACTTAATGACAGTCTACATGTGACATGCTCAGAGGCTTTTCAAAGAAAATGGGTTTCCCCTAAAATATGTGTAACTGTGAATATGGTTTTATTTGCTTTGCTAGTATTCTCTCACGCATAACTCAAAAAGCTAAAATAGCACACTCATACACTTGTATGTACTTTTTTTAAATTATGAAATGGAGATGTAACAATAATGTGTGATGGTGTGAAAAGAGTCAGTCATATGGGTACAGGGGCAATAAAGGTAATTGTCACCTGAATCCGCAGCCCTGCTTAGTGTTATAAAACTTTACAGGGAGTTGTATCTCATTATATTCCAGGTTTTTACCGTTTTCGTTCACCCTTATGGTGTCGTCTTCGGCTGGAGCCAGGCAGCTGGTGTAAGTGATAAAGTACTGAAAATCTGCTGCACATGAGTTTAAAACTCTTTGCTGAACACACTGGAATATTTAGCAGAGCCGGGTTATTTAAGTTGATTATTGAAATTAAAGTTATTAGACTAATGCTGCTCTGTAACTGCTGAGTTAGTAAATAAACAGCCTCGAGTAAAAAGTTTTTTGCAAGAAAACACAAGGCAGTAATATTAGGTGCTTGTTTCTGAAGTCATTCACACACTGGTGATGGCAAGCTACATTGTAGCCACAGCCACCCTGGGGCGCACTGACAGAGGCGAGGCTGCCAGACACTGGCGCCACCGGGCCCTCTGACCACCACCAGTAGGCAACGGGTGAAGTGTCTTGCCCAAGGACACACGACCGAGACTGTCGGAGCCAGGGCTCGAACCGGCAACCTTCCGATTACAAGGCGAACTCCCAACTCTTGAGCCACGGTGGCACGGTGGTTAGCACTGTTGCCGCACAGCAAGAAGGTCCTGAGTTCAATTCCACCATCATGTTTGCATGTTCTCCCCGTGTCTGCGTGGGTTCCCTCCAGGTACTCCGGCTTCCTCCCACCGTCCAAAGACATGCAGTTTGTGGGGATAGGTTAATTGGATAATCCAAATTGCCACTAGGTGTGAATGTGCGAGTGAATGTGAGTATGAATGGTTGTCTGTCCTTGTGTGTTGGCCCTGTGACAGACTGGCGACCTGTCCAGGGTGTACCCCGCCTCTCGCCCTATGACAGCTGGGATTGGCTCCAGCACCCCCCGCGACCCTGAAAAGGATAAGCGGTAGCGAATGGATGGATGTTTCTGAAGTCCTATAATGGGTAAAAGATGATGGTATTGCAGACTTTAGTGTGTAGAATATTCTACTTTAAAAGATCAACATGTATCAAATTTGTAAAAAGGCTTTTTGGCTTGAAGAGTGATAGCACAAAGTCATTTTAAGCATAGTTGTATTTACAGGAAAAACAGGCTGTGGATCTAATATTAATCTCAATAGAACATTTAATAACCAAATCAATCCAGGGGAATTACAGTTCCTGTGATAGAAAAGTGAGTTTCAAAGAGATAAACATTCCCTTGTAGCTCATAATCCTTATAGTTTGTTGCCAACCTGCCTCCGTGGAAATTGAGCAAATATCCTGGTTATTAATTCTTGTTTGTAGCGAGAAAATCTTTCTGAATATAATCAGAGCCGGTGTTTCTTAAATTGGAGAATATTTGTAAAAATATGAGTGGTCATATTAGAAGACCCTTGCCCTACTATCTGCCTGGGAGGTTGAACTATATTAAAAATGGGCCCATATTTCCTCTTATGTTGGACTCTCTGACAATATATTACAATATGAGCTCCCATCTTCTCCGTGACCAGACACCAATGTTTGCTTATAAAACTAGAAAGCTTTTTTACCCTATGTATCACATTTTCATACAGTGTCATCCAGTATTAATGCAGTGAAGGGCTTTGAATGGTTTGCAATAAATCATGATTTTTAACAGCTTTAGGGATTGAGTTCACCTCTATCTAGACTTGACCTACTTCTTAGCAAAGTCCACACAAAGTTGTTCCAGAGTCCCTCGTGAGATGAAAGATAAATGTGGATCTTCTCGGAGTACTCATTGTCCACTTTGTCATTCCATTAGTTATACACAGACAATCACCATTATAGTCCAGCCCCCATTATTTATTAACCATTTTAAGTCACATTCTGCTCCATTATTTTATTGTATAACATCACACATGAGTCTCATCCTTAGGATGTTTCTCTTTGAATTACCTGCTACCTATTATAGTCTCAGATATCACAAGTACAACATGTGATGAAATAAAATATGCAAAACAAACTTGAGACAGTTCAGAAGTCCAAATAAAATGTGAAAAATCTGGAAAACAGCTAGTTAGTCAGTTCCCTTACTTGTGACTGACTCAGGCGTTCTTGCTCGACCATAATCATTTAATTTTCTTTGCACTGACTCATGGATTAATCGTTGAATTCCTTTAGTTTCACCGTAGCTATGATTATTTCACTCACAGCTGCTAAAGTCAGAGGAAGATTATTTCCATCTGCAGCAATGTACCTTTGATGGCATTGCTCACTTCTGGGACCTTGTTGCTTATTCATAAAGTCATGGCAAAAAGTGCAACCTCTTTCATTTCGAAGGTTTTATGTATCAAGACATGATAAAAAATCATTTGAATCTTAGAGAAGCAAATGTTTCTCCTGCTCAATCTCAGAAACATTATAAAGCCATTTCCAAACAATTTCAAGACCATCATTCTATAGTAAAAAAGATTATTCACAAATGGAAAACATTCAATACAATTGCCAGTTTTACCATGAGCGGACATCTCAGCAAATCCACTCAAGGTCAGTACACGGAGAAATGACAAAAACCCCAAGAAGTAAATCTCAGATTCTTCAGGATTCAGTTAGCATGTCAAATGTTAAAATTCATTACAGTATGTGTGGCGTGTTTGGAAGTGTTGCCAGTAGAAAGATTCTTTTCTCTGAAAAGAACGTAGCAGCACACCTTAGGTTTGTAAAGGTTAATGGTTACGGCTAATAAAGGTAATCTTATCTTATCTTAAAGTTCCACCTGGAAAAACCACAAGATTTCTGAAACAATGTCCTTTAGACTGATAAGACCAAAGTGGAAAAATTAAGCCATAGAGAACAGTGCTGCATTTGGTGTAAACTAAACAGAATGTATCAGTGCAAACACTTAATACCAGTTGTCAACCATTGTGGTCGAGGAGTGATGATTTACAGCCTGACCTGAACATCTTGCAGTCATTAAGTTGACTATGAACTCCTCTGTATACCAACGTATTCCAGAGTCAAGTGTGCGGCCATCTGTCAGGCACCTAAAGCTTGGGTGAAATTGGGTCATACAACAGGGGAATGATCCCCAGCACACCAGCAAATCTACAAGAGAATTGCTTCAGAAGAAAAGATGTAGGTATACAAGTCTTAATACAATACATGTGTGCAGCTAAAGTCGTATTTAACAGCTTTTATTTATAGCTAATAACAATTTAGGCCTATCTCCTACCCCTAATTCAAGATGCAATGCTATAAAATGACACTTTGTAAAATGACATGCAAAAACTAGACCACTACCAAATGACATGTAAAATGTGGGAAAGTGGCTTTCTCAATAGGCTGCTATTACTTGATGTGTTCCACAGTTTGAGTTCCATCTGGAGGCATGTACTACCAAGCAAGATTAAAGGGTTAGTCAGATATTTTGACCCTAAAGCCAGAGTTCTCAATGCACAAAGATGGCTCTCTTTTTATCTGGGCAATCACGTGTAGACTCACAGCCACATGCTAACATGTCAGTAGGTTCCTCATCTACACAGAGGTGGACACAAAAAGTTTACCATGAACTCCTCCTCCTGGTGAACTTTGTTCAACAGCACAACAATGTTGTTAAAAACAGAATCAGAAACTTAAATTGTCTTCCTCCAGTTCGACATGGAAATTTTAAAGAGGATGAAAAAGAAAAAAATGTCTAAAGCTTAAGCTATCTAGAGCTCAGAGCCACCCACAAACCAGCAGCTTCAGGATGAGCAAAGGATCAAGGCATTTCTAGTGACGACGAGTAATACAGAAAAAGTTATTAACATACTGTGAATGATGTAAGTAGCTGATGTTACTAGGAGAAAACTCAAATGACTCTTCAAACATGCCTTTTTATGGATCTTAAGCAGAAAGCCTAAATTTTAAAAAGTTCATTCTACCCATTATCCCATCTCATGGGTTTTTATGCAAATCATAAAAAAAACCCTGGTTGTGTCAGAGTGAGCAAGTAGTAGTGTAAAACTTTAATAACATAATGACTGTGTTTTTCTTTTAAACTACTGATCATGGCTTGTAGTATTAAAACTATATCATTTGCTCCAGAGGGTTTTCACTGTGGCAAAGGAGGTATTATCAGTCAGTGTGATAACAACCCAGGGGTCCAAATCATTGAAGCTAACTCAGGGATTTAAATATAACTAAAACTATAACCAAAAACAGAAATTAGATTGTAAACTGTACTGGACCATGACACAGGCTATAATGAAGAACCCTGAAGGAATTTCATGACAGTTAATCCAGTAGTTGGTAATGGTGGACTAATTTATAATGTTATGACACCACCGTGGTAATAGCGATCATACATACTGGTATGGCATTTCAGAAAATTCAGTTCAAATAAATAAATACAGGACATATTCAGGTGCACAGAAAGAGAAATGACAGGTTAGAAATATCAATTCTGTTGTTGTGAAATATGAATAGAAGCATTAAATATTAACAAAATACATTACATTTTAAAAGAACGTCATGTCAGTGCTGCCACATTTCTGAATCAGCATAAACATACAATATATTGTTGTTGTTTGTATAATCAAAATCTAGATTTGGCCAGTGAAACGACTCTCTGACAGAATACCTAAGAAGATGTATTTAACAGACAGCACTGTGCGTTTGAGGTCGACTGAGCTAAAAGGAGAGAGTGAAGTGGTGCATAGCAAATGAAAGCATTATTGGTGGTGAATATGAGACCCAGGCTGCGGTAAACTAGGCTCTGCATTCTACTGTCACAGCCTTTCCCTGTTCTTTTTAGGATGGCCTAGTTTCATTGTAAAGACTTTACCCACCTCCTCACACTTTTTTTTTCTCCCTAGAGAAAAACACATTACCACAGTGTCTCTCTTTAACCTGGGGAGCTCTACTTACAGCACTTATCTGGTTCTTCATCTTCCCTGGGGCTCAATTAGAAATATTGTTCAATGGACTCCACAGTCAAGATAATGACGTGTTGAGCGTTACAGAGGAGTGTGTTTTCTTTAAAACCTTAACCTCTGACTTGAAATTGCAAATGATATCTTCATGTCCCAATGAAATCAGTAAAATAAGCAAGTAAAACAAGTAAAATAATGCTTCTGGCAGAGTGGAATGAATTAATGAAACTTGGTTGGCATTTCTAGTCAAGTACTGGCTGTCAGAGCAGTGTGGTATTTTTCTTTTCTCTAATTTCTTTATTCTTTATTTACAATATGCAAATCTAGCATTAATGCTGATAACATATTCACACTTTTTAGTCACATTTTTGCCATTGCAGAGAGAATGGAAATAAAGTAACTTTCTGAAGCATTAAACAAAAAGTGAAATGATGGTGCAGCACATGCATCAGTGCAGCCTTGGTTACAATGTTGCATGCAACACACTACAAAAACAAAAAAACTGCAGTGTAACACATTTTGGTGAGTATATTCAACGTTTTGCTTTTATACAGTGACTGCATTATCAGAACATTACTCCTTTGATTGCGCAGTAACTGCAGGATATTCATGAGGTACTGTTTCCTAGCAACATAGCGTATGCACTGTGTACTGTATGAGCTATAGTAGCATGTCTGTGATCACTAAGACAAAAGATGAATGAAATGTTAGGGGAATGTTTAAAGAAATGGGACAGACAGCTTTTCAAACATTTCCAGTTTATTTTTGTTAAACGCTGGTATTTTTTTTTTTTTTTAATACACGCATTCATTTCTGTTTCTGTCCACAGTGAATTGGTTGAGCCTCTTCGACTGACGCTGCCTCTAGATCAGGCTTTTTACAGCAAAGCAGCCCCTGTCAGTGTTGCATTTGTGATGGTATACAATAGCATAGCTGCACAGCTGAGAGAGCCCAGTCACGGGACCCCAGAGAGAAAGCATCACTGCATTGCTTCTCTCAAATCCTGCTGTATATTGGTGCTCAATTCAAGACAAATGTGCTCCTGCACTCATTCTGTCACCTGAGGGCAGTTGTATTGTATTATTCTGAGGTACACACGGGAGCGGACTAGTGAATAAACATTTTATCGGCTCAGCTATTCATACTTGCATGAGGATTGTCTCAGCTTTGGCACTTCACTTCCCACCCACTGCAGTCAGATCCAGTTTAAATGCTTAATGAAATGTTTTTGATGACTAAAACCAAATTATATTACTATTGCAGTACTTTTCAGAGCAAAGACAGATGGCTTGCATTTACACATTTTAAAGACTTGACATGGTTCAATTGGAAGTGAGGCAAGATGATTTCAAGAACATAAGAAAGCATTATTGCTTGCTCTATGATCCAGTAGTCAAATGGTGGGGTTTGCATAGACACTGTGTTAATATTTTTCCCTATTGTGTGAGTAGCATTGAAATTCATTTATTCCAATATTCTAAAGCAGCTGTCTTTTTTTTACTAAGATCACATAATGCTGAGGAGAGATCTATATTCAAAACGGAAGCTTACTTTCTTGATTTTGCTGTCACTTTTCATATCATGAGACCACCTCATCAGAGATGTAGTTGTACATTTCTAGTGTATCATTAGCCTGTGTTGATAACCCCCTCAATGCTTATCTGAGTATTTGTATCTCCCTGTCTGCAATAACACAGTTGAGCAGATTGCACTCAATCGCTCGACAGTTGTGTCGATATGGCCACCCACACGATTTATTTTCTTGAGTGTATTTTGCTGCTGTGCTGCCGAACAACATCTCAAGTTGTCCCAAATATTGTTCTTTCAGAGTCAGACGCATTGAAGCAAGGACAGGCCAGCTGTTGGCAGAATAACACATTCACACTCGCATGTCTCCTGCAAAGTTGGGACGAAAGTCCATAGTTTCAGACACCCAAGTCTTTGATGGGCTGAAGATTCTGATTGCACCATCATTTGAAAAAGTCATTAAACTAGATTTATTTCTTTTTGTCTTTTGTATCAATCATGAATTCAGCTATTATAAGTTCTATTAGTCAGACATCATATATCATCCACATAACTATCTCTCTAATAAACACTTTGACTGTCTCAACAAAGGTTAAATCTGTCTACTTCGAGTTTGGTGGATTTGTCGTTGAGAACCAGAATAAGTGTTGAGTTCAGTTGTTTGGTGCTGAGTGCTGATCTTATTTTTGGGCTGTATTCTACTGGAACTCAGTGGTTAGAGCATTTAACTCCTGCTGCAAGATATCATTGCCACTGGCAAATGTTTGATGTCAGGAATATTTTGTTACCTCAAAGATAATGTCACACTTAGTTCACTTAAGTGTACTTATCTATTTGCTTCTTACTGTATTAATTATATGTATTAGGATGACATTTGTTAAAGTAGTCTGATGGGGTGAGCCAGAGACAATCATTATCTTGACACCATTATGACAAAATAACTTGTCATGGTCCTGCGTCTGTGACCCAGTGTTTGATTTATATTCTTTGTTTTAGTTGTATTACTCATTCTGTTTACTTGCCTCCCCTATGTCCATGTTCAGTGTGTTGTCTGTCCTGTCTTTCATGTATGTTAGTTCTGTCGCCATGTTTGTTCATCTGTTTTCCAGTCGTGTCGCTCACCTCTTCTGTTTTCTGTATTCAGTCAGACCGTCTTAGTGTGTGTCCCATGTTTCTGTTTTTACTTTGATAGTCTCCTGTCCTGTGTGCATTACGTTCAGTCTTGTTTCTGTGCTGTTAATCTGATTAGCTCCAGCTGTGTTTCCCTCCTGTTTCCCATCCCTTCGTTATCCTCTGTGTATTTAACTCCTCTGTATGTTGTCACGTTTTCCACATTGCTGTGTGTTTCCCCAAGCTCCTCAGTTTTGCTCATTGCTCTTAGTTTTCTCCTAGCTCCTAGTTTCTTAGTTCAGTTTCCCAGGTTCCAGTTTAAGTTTTGTTTCCTTGTTTTAGTGTTTGGTCCTACAGCAATAAAAGCTGCCTTCCTTAGTTAATACCTTTGTGTTCAAGTCCTGCATTTGGGTCCTACCTCTGCTTGCTCATAGCACATCCATGACATCATCAGTCAACAATTACGTTACTGTATTTGATGCAGTAATGTAGTTGTTCAAACATACATTTACAATAACAAATATAGCTCAAGATTGCTCTGGTGGCAGGCATTGCAAAAGTCCAATTTTGTTTGCTTTTCTTAGAAAACACAAAACATAAAAATGTAGATCTGATTGTCTGCAGTTGGCTGCGTTTTATGGAATATTACTGCCACCACTTGCCGATAAGCAGAACAGAATCAAAAAGGAGAGATCCACTTTCAGACACATACATATTGCAAACTGTGTTTTGGTGCTAAATATGTAAAATCATTTATGTCATGAACTGATAAACTAATACAATTCTCACCATATTGTTGGTTTGAATTTAGCAGTATATCAGGATTAGTGATAATGATTCCAAACAGCATGTAGTGTACCACTGATTCATTATGATCACCTCCCATTTGCTGTGCCCTTCTTCAGCTGTTTCACATTAAAAGTTTGCAAACTGAAGTTTTTACCATTTAGAAGATACTGCAGTTTTTGAATTGAATGGTTGTTTTATCAGTTGTAGTTTAAATGTATGGATTTACTGAGGTCTGGTATAGGGTGTCAAGTTATGTAGATCAGATCAGTCTTATTACATACCTGCACTGTTGGTGAAGTTAAATGAATTGTAATAAACATTTGGACAGTGTATGCTTATATCTTGTGTTTTTAAAAGCATGAGAGATGTACAAACATGTCTTGTGATCTACTTTTTGGATCATCTCCAGTAGTCATTAGAAAACCTACTGAGATGGAGGACTGATTGTTGACGGGTTTTCTTCCAGATCTATTAATAATGATGATTCTAATAATGTGCTGATAATGTACTGAAGTGCGTCATTTTTTCTGTGCTCTGTTTCTTCTTGCTCTTGCTATGCAATGACTGTTATTTTCCAAGCCTTTGTTGTATTGTGGGCTCACACTATCAGGGAGGCGTGGAGAAGATGATAGATGCAGAGAGCTTTCTGCATGCAAAAGCCTTGGATGAAAGTAGGGGCTCCCCATTCATTTAAAATAATTTCATGTTTCCTTCCACCAACTCTGTGTCCTTCCAGCACTATTATCAGAGCAATGTGGCAACGTGTTATTCAGAGGATGGCACCCATTGTCTTGTTTTCTTCAGGGCGGACAAACACTTTACATTGGGAACAAAGTACACACTCACTCACACAGAAGTGCTGCCAATCATTTAGCTAGGGATATTGTAAGTTTGCTAATGTATCATTTTCTCTCTTTTCTTTTTTTAAACTCAAGCAACATATGTACAAGACCAGACAGGAACCGTTAATGATAACCTGTTGAAAAACTGAACAAAAAATAATAAACAAACCAATTTTCAACTTTCTTGAATTACAGAAATGTGAAAATGGACAATGATGTTTTAAAACATTTTTAATAGAAATAAAATTTTGTATAAAAAAAAAAACTAAACATGCTTCACACACTTCATTAGTTTTCATGAGGTTTAACAAATACATAGCTAGCCAGGCACTGTATCCTTTTGTATTTTTTCCCCAATTTTAAAATATGTCAGGACATAAAGCAGACATCATCAATCTATTTAATAACATACATTAACTTACCATTTAATTTGGTCAGCACTCACATTTTATTCTGCAACACAAATGGTGTTGAAAGTAATACAGAGGGAGGCATGAAAAGCAGCATTGAATTCACAACACAAATGACCCCACAATATTTTCCCCAAGACAATAGAGGGCTTTTATACTGCACGGAGCCAACCCTTAATCTGTTCTGCCAACTCGGAGTGATTGATAGAGATATTGTATAGTTTTGCAATTAGAATTTCATTTGCTAAAATGCCTTACAACTTCCTGACACCTCCTCCTTATCACAAGAGTGCCTGAAGAGGACATGATTTTTTTTTTTCAGTAGCTGGTCCATTATGGATATCACCTTCAGGGTATATTGCATGATCCTCTCAAGGGCATACTTCATCTTAATTCCCCTACTAATGGATCTGTACAGCTAAGCTTTACCCTTACACTATGAATGTGTGAGAATAGCTGGTGGCAGTGGTGGTAGGGTCATCCTGGATAACAGCTCACAGTGAGATCTCCTGGCTAAAACACTGTTTATTTTAACCATGAGCCACTGTTTCAAAGCACATACAGATATGCAGAGGGCAGTGGCAGCCTTGGGCTAGCTGGTAATACAAATCATGGCCTTACTGTAGCACAGATAAACAATCACTCACTAGACCTTCACCATTTGAGAACAGATTTTAACGTACAATAGGCCCAAACAATTTTAAACAACACTGCAACAGAGTTTAAACGCATTCCTTTTTTTTCCCTTTTGTTTTTTTAAACAACACAACACAGGATGTTAAAACTGGCATGCTCAAAATCAGCAGAGACCATTTTATATGTGTAGTCATTCTTATTAACTCATCGGCAACTTGGAAGAGGAAATCAAAATACATGGAGTCTGGTAAAGATCTGTTGCATTGTTGTGACGATCAATATTTCCAGTCATTTGACTCACGAGACCAGAACACATTTAGAAATAAAAACAAACACAAGCCCCTCTCAGAGATCCATAGACCATGTTTGCATGCCTTTTTGGTGTTGATTAATCCCTTGTGATGCCTTGAGGATTTGAAGATTAATTATAATTCACAAAACTGGCAAACGACATTAAGAACCTGAACATATTCTTACTCGTAGTTCAGTTTCAGTCAGTGCTGCGAAAGATGACGGAGAAGTCTTTAAAAGAGGGCATAGCTGAAATGTAAACACAGAAAAGGAAAGCTCCATCCTTCAGTCTATAGGCCTCTGCCATGCAAATATTTTCATTTTTCTTTTATGTATTCTTCTGAGGCAGACCAAAGATGGAACCTTAAAATTGTGCTGTTATCTGTTCTGGTCCCAAGTTTTGTCCATCCCTGCATCTCATGTGCTCTTTCCACACAATGCCGCGTCTTTGTGCAATATTTCTCTGATCTCCACCCGGAAAAAAGACATATCTATTTAATTTATTTGACTTTATTTATTTTTGCCGGATGCTTGAAATTCCACTGCATGTTTTGTTTTCTTTGCTGGGACGGAAATCCTGAATCGTGATAACATCCTTTGTCCTTCAGATTGCATGGTTGCTGTAGCTGATGTAGGTTTGCTTTGTTGAAAACGCTGAAAGAGACGAAATGAGAAGGAAGAGTCAGAGTTTAATACAGTTGAGGTAAAGTTTGTAACCTAAGAAAGGGAGCTGATTTGGGCATGAAGCTCTTTTTGTTTAGCGCTCTTCCTGTAGTAACAAGAGTAAGAAACTGCTACACAGGGCTGAAAAAATGTGTTTAGTTCCTGATTGGTTATGATATTACGATCCTATTAAAAATTCCCTAGTTCTCAGGTCATGTTATTCCCCTCAGCATGTGCCAAATGTAACTATTACCTTTAGCTACCACCACCATTTTTTTCCCTCACAGCTATAGCTATCAGGAGTTAACTTTCCAGCTGTCTCCCCGGACCATGTTAGCTGATTCTCTGAGTGGGAGCAGATAAATCCTGACATATCGCCACTAGATCTCAGCATTGGGGGGAGCTGGCCCAGACAGGAATTTTTCAATTTCATCAAGCCATATATCCACACTGGCGATGACAATGACAAATGGCACTCATTCAAATAGCCATACACTGTATAGCCCCCTGTAAACGGTAACCCCATCAGGATAATTTGCTGCTGGCTATCAATTCAGCGTCTCTGCCTTCTCGACACTTATTTTAACAAAAGGCCCTTTTAACCATCCACACAAACATGAAGCAAGAATGGAATTAATGCTGCTCTGTTTGGATGCATGTAGTTTTTGTGACAGGCCTCACACCATTGTGCTATTGTTACTGCAGAGCATTGTGATAAGTTTTACATTGATTTCTGGTTTTGTGCTAACAGTAAATATATGTCAGCTATTTTATTCTCCTATGAAAGGAAACAGCTGTCAATACCTGTGGTTTTGACCACAGACTGATAAAAACCTTTTCCAGCTTAAGGCAAGAAGAGTGTTTTGAATGCCACTTGAGTAATTTCTGCTGACTCAATTGCTGAGGTCATTATTTACCTCACTAATATAAATCCACAGTGCATCACAGGAGTGCCAAGCATTGAGATTAGGAGGCATACACAGTGATTCAGCTGCTTTATAAAAGATAGTCACACCTTTCTTGTTTTTTTTAATAATGTGTGCAAATGCTAGGCTTTGATTAGTGATTCAATAATTTATCTATTGATTATTATTTCAGTTTATATATAGCATGTCAGTAAATAGTAATGAATGCAGATAGATTTTCCAGTCCGATGGCTTCATTTTACAGGATAGAGCAAGTAAATATTTGCATTATAATGAATTATAAGCAATGGTTGCATGACAAAAATCAACAGTTTAAGTCAGAGATAAACTGAAAATTATTAGAAACCCAGTTCCACACAAGAACTGGAACGCTATATAAAATATAAATAAAGCAGGATTCAAACAGATAGAAATAGAAAACACAAAGTTTACACTGAGACATTTTAATATTTGATGAATTAGCTCATTTTCCAATTAGTTGGCAGTAACATGTCTCAAAGTTTGAACAGGGATAACAAAATGTTAGAAAAGTGGTATTGCACTACAAAAACTACTGGAGGGATATTTTGCGATTGATTGGGTTAACTGGCAACAAGACAACTACGGATACTGGATGCCTGTGCTGGCATTTCTCCTACAGTGTTGCTATCAGTGTGTGAAGAGTGGGAGAAGAGGGTTGCATTGACAATCCAACACACTGGGCAGCACATTGAACACATTTTATAAGTGGTCAGAAACTTGTAAATAACTCATGAAAGAATAAAGTTATGTTGAAACCAAGCACACCATTGTTTTTCTTGTGACATTACCAATAAGTTTGATGTGTCACATGGCCCTCTTCCTATTGAAAAAACAAAAGTTGTATCCAAGATGGCCGACTTCTAAATGGCCACCATGGTCACCACCCATCTTGAGGAGTTTGCCCCCTCACATATACTAATGTGCCACAAACAGGACTTTAATATCACCAACCATTCCCATGTTATTACGGTGTATCCATATAAATGGCCCACCCTGTAGAATAATGGCTTTCAGAATAAAGACTTTGACTAACTCAACACCTATAATACATTTTAAATAATATCACAAAATGATTTTGATAATCTGAATAAAGGGACAAAGGTCAGGTCTATGAACACAATTTGCTGTGCCATCTACAAATGAAGGTTAAAATTCTACAGTATGATGATTAGAAGAAACCATATGTGAAAATGATCCAGAAAAAACATTGTCTTCTCTGGGCCACAGCTCATTTGGACTGAGGCAAAATGGAAAACTGTTCTATGATAAGATGAATAAAAAATATATAATAAAGAATTTCAAAAATGTAAAAACACGGACATAGACAAGAATGGAACAACATTCCTCTCCCAGAAGTGCAGCAACTGGTGTTCTTCAGTTCCCTCATATTTACAGACTGTTTTTAACAGAAGGGAATGCCACACAGTGGTAAACACAGCTCTGTCCTAACCTTTTTTGAGACTTGCATGCTTCTAACTGGGCTGCACAGTTTGCATTAGCAGTTATTGACTCCGTGTTGGTTTCATACTGCAATTTTGTAACAACATGATCAATACAATTTTTCCCAAAACACATTTAAAAGTGAAACAATCAAATTGTATCAAATTTTAAGATGTGGTAAAGTCGTCTTCATCTTTTTAGAGAAGGCCTAAAATTTAGGCGATTGGACTTGAAGACTTTTTTAAGGATGTGTGTTACCCTCGTTTACTTGTTATTTTAGGAATAGTTTGACATTTTGGAAAACATTCACTTTAATAAAAAAAAGAAGAAGATTGATGCCAGTAATAAAATCATACCTCAATGTTTTACAGGCGTTTTAGTTCCATTGCTGGACTCCAGAATATGCTTTCTAATCCATTCCTTTGTGACTTCATTCTCACACACATAATTGTGATTCCTGTAATGCTTCTTGAAAAACAATTTCCACAGCCTCACCACCAAATGAATAACAGTGTCACATTTACTAGATTCAATGAAGTGTTAAATAACATGCTATACATTTGTTAATAAGGTTTTGTTTTTTTTTCACACTGCATCCTATCATTGCATCAATTTGTTTTACAGACACGGAAGGACAAAACATTCCTGAACTTAAGCCAGCAGGTTTCTAGTCAAAGCTTTCCTCATTTGCATTTTTGCTCTTACACTGTGTTTCGAGGCTTTCGCACAGCTCGGTCTTGGCTTCTCCGTTGGGTCTGAGTCCAGCCTTGGGGTTGAACTTGTTGGACATGGTGGCAGCAGTAACCACAGCCTTGAGGGTCCGTGTGCGCTTAGGCACATTCTGCTCAGGGTGGAAAAGAACCACATAGACCTTGGGCATGTAGAGCAACCCGAGGGACACTGAAGCACTCAGGCTCACAGAGATCGTCAGCGTGGTTGTTTGGATGTACATCTGCAAGAGGCAAAAACCAAACATGAATGATACAAACAGTTTAACAGTGTTTTGCATTACCGATTTTTCTGTGTGGGCAGTGGCATGTATAGTACAAGAGACATCTGCTGTGCATCATTATAATTAGAGTATTCAATGACCCATGTGTTGGTCAAGGAGTTTTTAAATGAGTATCTACTTTGTCCAGTAGAAGCTGCAAAGCTATCTAATGAAAATGATGTGTTAAACTTGTTTTAAATCAGCATCCTATCTGCTTTTATGGTGTATGTGTGCTGAGCCAGCCAGGGCCACAGTGTTTACTTAATTTTCTGCCATTCTAGTTTTAATATGACTATCACGTCCACCCTGAACACAGATTGGATCTTTTTCTGACTCATAATAAGCAGGCCCATAAAAAAAGAAACAAGCTCATGAAAATTTTACACATGGTCAAATCCTCCAAATTATGGGGGAGGGCAACAGAGTACCATCCTCATTCATTCCATTTAATTGTTTGCAGAACTGCAGCAAATTAATGAGTCATCTTTAAAGATGCAATAAGGTAGAAGAAAAGCTTATGCAATTTCTAAACATCATACTGTTGTGACTGATTGAGGAATGAGTTTACATTTGGCTAATACTGGGATACACACACACACTCTATCTATCTATAATTGATGGATCGAGATAGAGAGATAGATAGATAGATAGATAGATAGATAGATAGATAGATAGATAGATAGAGCGAGATATAGACAAAATATATAAAATTTAATTTTTACATATATATAAAATTGAAAGTTCAGTTCACTAAAAAGGAGGAGTTTTGTTTGGATAGAAATTAAATTGTGCTTGCTGTAATTTACTACACCTCTGTAACACACAACAAGAATCTAATTATGATCATTTACCTGGTGTAACTACATAAATGTATGAATACTGTCAATAATAATAATAATAATAATAATGAGAGATTTTGTTGTTCCTTCAAATCCACCAAAATTGTTCCTAATGCATCAAAATTGATGGTGAGGCTTAAAATAATGTAATGGGTTATAACCTGCTGTGGGTGTAAGATTTAATATATTTACTCGGAGGATGACAGGTGCGAGTAGTAACAACAACAACAAGAAAGACTGAAACGAGAGCAGGTTTTTCATTCTTTGGTTACCATAATCACTGATTTACAAAGATAATTAAACCACAGTCGACTACAGTATTCAAATGAACACACATTTCCAACAAATCAGAATCTGTTATTTCTTGCAGGAACGATATTCGAATCAGACGATAAATCCTCTCATGCATAGATTTTTACTCACTAGTATTTTATATGTTGGTACTTTAAGAGTCAATCTTTCAAGTCAAGTTTTTCCTCATCAGGTCTCTGCTATTTTCTGATTCAACAAAAGTAACAGCTTCTCATACGTGACCTCTATTTTAATATGTTGTGTGTTTTTATTATTTTGACTCTCCACAGTGCTTTCCCTATATACTCAGCCAACCCTCTTTCCATGTGAGACTGCTGGCTGAAGAGAAGAAGGAAGAATGGAGTCAGTATTATAGAGAGACAGCTGCAGCGCTCCCCTCCCAGCTGTGGGGAGTATTAACCAGTGAACTGCTCAGGGCTTGGTTCACTGCTGCCTCAGGGACGGACTGTTGAACCCAAGCTGTTCATCACATAAACAGAACATAAAAGTGTTCTGCTGCTTTTCACCCAGGAATAATATCATCTTAAAATCCATCCTCTCGGTCACTGATTATATACCGGCACAGAATAAATAAGAACAGTAAAATGACTTTAAATCTGAGAACATTTAAAGTCTGTGTCAGAATAACATTTTTTTTAAAAATTGAAAATTATATTCTCAATCATTTCAGTTTTGGTCTGTAAAATTAATGCAACAAGGAACAAAAGACACTTAAATCATCTTTGATGTCCATACTAAAAGAAGTCAATTATCCTATGTCAGAGCTATAAAAACTTGCTTTATTTGTGGCTCAACTAATCAACTTATCAACGCAGTTCCAATAATAACTACTATGATTATGTAACTGCACCATATCTCACTGTAAATTAGGTCACGTTGAAGAACAAATATTGTTATTATCATTTAATCTAATGTAACCTTAGGTAAGGTTATTTTAAATTTTGAATATTATGTCAGCAGTGATATAAATCAGGACAATCAGTAAGCTGTCACATTGTAGAGGCTAAGAATAGAATATAAGTGGATTTAATGCAAAATAGTACAGTGTGCAAGAATAATAGTTTCATTTATATTTTACATTTAATGGTGGTGATAATATACATTGGCCACTTAATTAGGTACAACTGTTCAGCTGCTCGTTAACACAAATATCTAATTAGCCAAACAGCAGCAACTCAAGGCAAGGTATGTAGAGATGATCAAGATGACCTACTTAAGTTTAAATGGAGTAATGTTTGTATTTTTGTAGGGTCTCTACAATAATACTGCTGTTGTGAATTGGTGCTATATAAATAAAATTGAACAGAATGAGGAAGAAAGGTGATTTGAAGGACAGCTAGTCAGCTAAGAACAGGGAACTGAGGCTACAGTTTCTAAAATTAGACAATACACGATTGCAGAAATGTTCCCTGGTTTTAAGAGTCTTGACTTCTACAGCAAAACATTCAGGTGGTAGCGTCAGAATTTGACATAAACATGGCTCCATTCTGTCTTATTACAACAGCTCAGTCTGGTGGTTGTGCAATGGCATGGGGGATATTTTCTTGTCATGCTTTGGGCTTCTTAGTACCAAGTTAGCAATACATCACAGCTCTGCCCGAGTATTTTTGCTGACCATGTCTATCCCTTTATGACCAAAGTGTACCCATCTTGTGATAGTTGCTTCCAGCAGCATAACAAACCATGTCATAAAGCTGAAATCATCTCAAATTGGTTTCTTGAACATGACAATGAGTTCTCTGTACTCCAGAGGCCTCCATGGTCACCAATCAATCTCAGAGCACCTTTGGTATGTGGTGGAACAGCAGAGTTACAGCATGGATGTGCAGCTAACAAATCTTCAGTAACTGAGTATCTTTTCAATATGGACCAAAATCCAAGAGGAATGTTTCCAGCACCTTGGTACATCTGTGGCAAGAATAACTGAGGCACTTGAAGACAAAAGCGGTCCAACCCAGGACTAGCATGTGTACCTAATGAAGTGACTAGTTAGTGCATGAACTGTTTTCTTTTTTAAAATAAACAATTATTTGATAATTTTACATTTTGAATCAATTGTAACAGCATTATAGACAAAGTGATAGATTTTATAGTAACTGGTACCTTCTTATAGATGAACAATGGAAAAACAAATCAGCACATTTTATAAACTAATCTCAGTCCTGCCTGTTTGTTGGTCTATGTTATAATAATATGTATATAATGTAATATGTTAGATGAAAGGAAATTATTGCCTTGACCTTACTTGAAATCAATATATTATTGTTTGGTATTTCATCAGATAACATGTGCCCTCTCTATTGCCTCACTGATGTTAGCTTACAAATGGAGTCCTTTTTTCAATGTCAGAGCACGTCCAATATTCAGTCCATTAATTTGTTTCCTCCTGATTGAAATGCACCTGAGCATTCAATGACTGGAGCAACTTGGAAGAGAAATGAAGAGAGATACCATATATCTCACACACATATCATCACACTGCCATTAGCGTAGCTTGCCTTAGGCAAAACATAACATAGAAGAAGTACTCATAGTCGCATTAATGACTGAACTAGATGGAAAGAAATCATGGAGCTATCAGTACCTGGAGGATCAGTGATGGGAAGAGTCCTGGAAATATTTACTCAAGTAAAAATGTACTTGTGTACAACAGTACTCCAATAAAACGTAGGTGAAATAATGGCATTATTAGTAAACATGGCTGTATTACACAAAAGAGGAAGCTGAAGAGCAAGGGTCACCTCCAGAATCTTTTTAATAGGTGTGGTCATATGGGGGCCAGTAAAAATATTGGCTGGGGAAATTGTGGGGGACATGCAAAGTAACACAATGGGTGTCACTGGGGGCCCAGCAAATTGTTGTGGTAAAGAAAAGTAAAGAAAATTTCTTATATGGTGATAATAAGTCCAGTGAGCCACACCCAGCCTAAAGCAAGTAAATGTAGAGATAAAGCTCATAAACTGACATTTTAAATCAAAAAAGGAAGCTGCAAAATGTTTACGCACAGTGTAATGCACTCACACAAATACTATATGAAACTGAATACACTGCTTCGTGTAACAGCAGTTAGGCTGCCGTTGTATCTGCTGAATTTGCTCTTTAGTCTCAGATCCTCTGTTCCTCTAAAAAAAAAGAAGAAAAAAAATCATAACAGAAATGATAAGGTCATATTTAAATGTGGATTTCCTATTTACTCCTACACAGCTCAACTTCTGTCAAGCCAGAGAACAAGCAAATGCAGCATTAACTGAGCAACAATGGTAATGCATCCTAAATAAGCAAACGTAGCAAGCCAAGGTTTGTTAGATCGCCAGGCTAACACAAACTTAAAACATTAACAATCTGCTATACCCGTGACCTTTGAACTGAAGTCGTTACAGTTAATTAACATACAATACTTTTGCAGAAGAGGTAGTATGTAGAGTTTTTGTAAGAGAGGGCCTCTACATGGTTGTGAAAACACTGCATAATGAAGCTGTGTTGCCTTGGGCGTGAAGATGTATTAGACCATTAGATTTTTGTTTTTTTGTTGGTAACTCTGCAATTGATTTTCACATAAAAAATACACATGAAGATAACCAATAACGATAATCTACTTTCTTACAGTAATCATAGGAATTGTATTTCATTATTTTCATTCCAGCAGAAGTGATAAAGCAATTCCACACCCTGGCCTACGGTGAGTAGAGCAAAACTGAGTAAAAACATCTGTGATAACTCATAACATTAATTTGACAGCTAATAAACATGAACAGACTGCATTTTCAATTCAACCCAAGAGAGTCTCTGAGGCAGGATGCAAACAATCAAATTTATTTAAACTTGCATAATTCCCTCACTATATTAAGGTACTTTTTTTTTCTCAGCATGCTATGGAAGTACTGAGCAGAGGAGTTTGCTGCATAAGAATTCACTATAATTGCACTCTAATTAAGCCAATAAACAAACAGAACCCTTAGGGGACACAATAATATAGCTTCATGGCAGATTGTCATTTATAAAGATCACAATTCTTTGGCCTTGATTAGCTTCACGGCCTATCCACCCATTATCAAAGCACCCAGAGGTCAACAGAGGGCTGCAGTGCTTTAGGCCTAATGAAAGCAACAACTGCTCTCTGAAGTCCAAGATGTTGCTTAGCTTCCTCTGCTTCGTAGCATCAATCTTCATTATTTATTACAGAGCCTCAGGGGCATTACTGTGAATAACGCTGTTTATCTTACGACTGAGAAAAGACAAAGGGAGAAATGGGAAGGAACATGGAATGGGTGGTAACAGGTAGCAGGTATGAACACAGATTACACTGTGTAACACAAAAAAATAACAAAAAACCCCACTCCTGACTCTGGTCTGGTTGAACTGAAACTCCCACTTCTTTGTCTGACTACCACTTTAACAGCAGTTTTTTTGTTTTTTTGTCCTAACGGTGCCAATAGTGAGATGGAGACTTCATACAGAAATAAACAACCCCACTCAGTTAATCAGACGATTCATGCACTGTAATGGCAGGACCTCTTTGTGTGGGCTGATTGAATTTAAGCTGAGCCCATTGTGCTGTAGCCTCATTCCCATGCATGCTATTGTCTGCTGCCCCTCCTCCTGCCTATATCTTTGAGACAGCTGCTGATTTAGACAGTTTCTCCAGGTAAGTAGGTGTCACATCTATTCCTGAAGGTAGCATAAACACTCCATAGATAGACCAGATGTCCTCGTCTAAATGATAGAGAAAGCTTCCTATGGCATTCGTTGCATGTGTCTTGGCACCAGATGACAAATAAATGACGGTGCTTGTAATGCTGAGGCAGAGGCCTGCTGTAAACGGGTGATGAGTGCGTACACAGCTAGATAAGGTAAATCGAGACCCAAAAGAAGTGGAGCATTTAATTGCTCTGAAAGACTCGTCAATGTGGGCTGTGAAGATTTGTGCAGCCTGACATTTACAGTACAATGATTATGAGGTGTGTTTGCTTTGACATGTTAATTCCTTAAATAAGATCATTGTTTATATAACATCTCAGCAAATCAGTCACAGGCTTTATTTTAAAAAAATAAAACAAGAAGAAGAAAATCTGGCACAGCAAAACTAGCTAACTTTCCTGCTCAACCAACAAGTTTTCCAAAATGTAATGTGTGTTCAACAGGTGAGAAATTTTATTTGTCCACACTTCCTAAAATTGTTCTGAATCTGCTTAATGATCTAACTTCCTATATTTATTCCTGTTGTCCCTTTCTTCATTTCTAAATATATATATATATATATATATTGTTAAAATGATGAGTGGTCATATTATACATGACCAAATTCATAACCAATGAGGAGTCTTTCTGCTGCTGGTTCTGTGCAGTATGATGCCAATGAGAGCGTGTATCCTTAGGACAGTCATCTCAGGTACACAGCTGCTGTTCAGATCTTCTATTTATGAGGAGCAGTAAATAAGAGCAAAGTTGGCTGTAAGTGAGAGTAAGAAAAAGGCTCAAGCTGCTTGCTTTAGGCAATGGAGAAACTGTGTGCACCAACATTCCATGTAGATAAAGATTATTTTGAACCATCAAACTACCCTAACAGAGTAAAAATATGGAGTTAGAAATGGGCATAACAAGTTTCCTTTAAGGTCTTATTGGCTTTGAGCACATTCATCAGAAACAGTGACATGTAAATGGCAACTATGTCACTGTTTTCATGGTAACAGAAGAGCACCATTGGGGGCATATCCTGTCCGTTTCTCTGCGCTTCAGCTTTTCAGTTTAACTCAAGCCACCTGTAAAGGCTCTGACCACTCTGCAGTGGTAGAGTGCTGTTACAGATCATCTAGAGTTGAGGTAATGGTGGATATTTGTTTGCCCCGATGAGGCAAATTGCACTAAGTGCACTAAGACTTGGAAGATAGTCAACAATCTTATGATGGCTAGAAGTGCAATCAAGCCCATGACCATCCCTACATTTGGAATTTTAGAGTATTTAGGGTGTCAATTTAAATAGAATAGAGGACCAACACTGCAAGTGTACAAGAACAAGATGATTATTCTTTTTTCTTTTCTTTTTGCTGAGTTTTGTGCACAAAAATATTCCCGAGATTTTCAAGCAGTCTTCATTCAGACTGTGTGCTGTGTACAAACTGTGGAGTGGTTTTCTAGGAGAGTACATGGCAACAGAATCGAAAAAAAAAACATTCTCAAGGACAGAACTTTAATTGGGGGGGGAAAAAACCCTTTACTCCAAGTCAGTGTAAAGTAGGAGGTCATTGAACAAAATACTCTCCATCATGGACTATCCATCCTAACTCTCTGCAGTACACACTACAAAGACAGAAGAAGGCATTTTCCAACATGCTCATTTAGGCCCTATGTCACAGAAAATCATCAGCTCTGACAATTTTGCTGCTATTGCAGTGATATTACTGTTCTGACTGACTGTTACTGACTATTTTGAAAAAAATCATCATGGTTCTGATATTATTATTATTGTTGTTGTTGTTGTTGTTGTTGTTGTTGTTGTTGTTGTTATTATTAATAGCCTTAAATTTAGCTAGAAGTCCTGTATACAGCAAATTTGAACAAGAGAATTTCAACTACATGCATATCTGTATTCAGCATGTTTGGGACTCACACCGAATGCGATAGACGCGACCAAAAAGCGCCAGACGCCCCTAGCTGGTCACGTGCACATTCGCACCTCGACGCACGACCAACGCGAATTGGCTGCACTTCAAAACATGCAATTTTCACGCACATGAAGCGGAAATGTGGAAGGAAATAGTGCCAGATGGCAGCTGTCGATCTAGCCTTTGAAGAGAGAGTCTCTCTTCTCTATTTACTGTGGAGAGCAGAACAGCGGCATGAAGGACATCCTCGCTGTACCTGGGTCCATCAGGTCCTCCAGAAGAGTGAGCAGTTTGGTGAGTTTCACCACTTGCTCCAGGAGCTGCGTCTGCATGACGGACGCTTTCAGCGGTACCACCATCTTTCCCTCGCCCAGTTTGAGGAGCTGCTGTTGAGCGTCAGTCCAAGCATCGCCCACCTAAACACCTGTCCGTCTGCCTGCGGTTAGTAAAAGTGTTTAAAACGGCAGTCCTTTTTCGATACCTGTGCTAATATAAGCTCATTTGAAGTCCCAGTGACTTCCCCACAACGGCTCTTTTAAGAGCCACCCACAAACCTCTAAAGAGCGTTCCTGCCTTTTCTTCTTTAAAAATTTCCTTAATAAATTACTTTGCATGTATACCTGATGCTCTGGTCGCGTCTATCGCGTTCAGTGTGAACGCACCGTAAAAATAATTTAGGGTGTCATTTGTCTTCAAGGTATTGGTATATCTCTGGCTACATCCACACTAATCAATCAATCAATCAAGGCTTTATTCGCTACGTGCAGGTTGCCCTGCAGTGAAATAGGACCCCCCCCCCCGACCTTACACACACAACACTGACATCACATGGGGATAAAGGTCGGAGATCGGTAGCATTACAGAAAAAAAAAAACAGAAATATTCACTACAATGGGAAAGTACAAGAGGAAAAAAAGAGACCTCTACTCATGCTGGGCTCCTGGGAGGACAGCATGAGAGCAGGAAACAAAAAAACTCCTCTGCACAAAAAAAGCACATAAATGTCCACAGCACAACATTATGGAACACGTGACAAGCCACAGGGTCGGGTGGGTGGTGAGGAGTAATCCGAAGCAAACACAGCAGCCATCCTAATAGGTTTTCGTTTGAAAACGCATCATTTTCTCTCCGTTTTGACCTTCCGTCCACACTGAGATGGCGCTTTCCCTCACGGAAAACGCAGTGTTTTGAAACACTCTCGAAAACACATACATTTGAAAACGGTGCTTTTGCGTTGCATTGTGGACAGCAAAAACTGAGACTTTTTGAAAACGATGACACATTTTAGTCATGTGATGCAATTCCAGTGACCAGTTAAATTAAGATAGCAGAGGGCATTATACAGCGGTTGCTTTGTTTGCTCTCAAATTTTCTGTACGTTTTTGTCCATGACAGGTTAAACCACAATAAATAGCGATAGCATACACGTGGTGTGTGTGTAGTTGTCTGTCTCTTAAAACGCCAGTGATTTTCCTACAGTTTGAAATGTCATGCAATCTTGTGAATTTCATGAGTCCAGCAACTAACCACTCTTACTAGATTGTATCATGTCATCTCAACAAGAACAAATTAAGTTGTTGAATTTCATACAGATCCTACATGATTTAATTACGTTCAACCTAGAAACATGAAATTATTTTTGTTCAAATTACAAGTTAGACTTTTGTAAATGTAACAACCAGTCGAGACTGAAGAAGTCACTTCGATGAGTGACGAAACGTTTCTCCCACAAAACGCTACGTCCAGATGAATAGAATCAACTTTTGGAGCTACACGCAAGATGCTTACATAAATCCAAGAGATGCCCAATCCCTTTCCCCCCCCACTGTGTAAATGCTTCAGATAGCTTTTCTTCAAATTCTTAATTCTCACTGGCTTTTGCAACTTCGTACTCTTTTGGTACTCGCAGCAACAACTCCACCTCATCGTTAGTCCGTTTAAAAAACTTGGTGCTTTTCCTCAACATTTTGCCACGACGTTTCAAAGGGCCGGAAAGTAAATAAACAACAGACAGAAATGAGGCAGATCGAATCGTCTTGCGTTTCACGCATGTGCAGTATTGGCACATAAGCGGTTTTGGCCGTTTCAGTGTGGACTGACAACTCTGTGAAAACGACTGAAAACGATAGTGTGGACACGAGGCATTTCCAGACGAAAACGCCTTTTCAAATCTATCCAGGCTAGTGAGGATGTAGCCTTCGTTACAAGAAACCAATGTTTCCATGTTCTGTGGACATTCATCTGCTTTGACCTCTGCCTTCTTAAGACTTTTATGTATTTTTCTACAGCAATATCTTAATACGGGCTCTTGCTCTCAAGGGACAAAACTCATTCTGATTCATTAAGTTACATCCGATCTTTGTTCCCATTATTTCTAAATGCTTGGTAAAAAAAACAAAAAAAGAAACCAAAAAAACATTTGCAGTAGCAGTATGCTGTGTGGTCTGACAAAGCTACAAACCATATTGGAGAGTAACTTAAATTAAGTTTTTCAGACTCAACACTCAACAGCCCTTTTGGGTTATATATTAAATATGATTATTCTCTCTCAAATGAGGAAAGAAAAAAATGTAGGACATTTCCCTGAAGCTAAACTTCCATTTTGTGTTCCATTTTGTGCTTTACCTTAACATAGCTCAGGGCCAAAGTAAAAGTTTTCTAAATGATAAAAGTAAAACTGTCCTCCAGCCATAGTGTGTACAGTTTTCCACAGGAAATAATAATTAATAAGTGACTCATGTAATTTAGATCAAGAAAAGTGTTTTATATTAAGACTGGGTGAGAAAAGTTTTCAGGGTTTGTAAATTAAATTCATCTGAGGTAAGGAACAAAAAGTAGGACTTCACATACGCTTCAAAGATTTTTTTTTTCACTTCTATTTTACTATTCAAAGCCAGGCTAGCTAATGGATTACCTCATCCTCTAAAAAAGCTGTTCAATCTCTCTGTGATTGTATAATTCTCTTTCATCTTCAGAGAGAGGAGATGGAATGATTAAACAAAGAACTCGCTGATCTCCGCGGCTGGTGTTGACATGCGACTTCAGATGTGCAACACTCACATTAAAAAATAATGTGGGCTTTGCACTTGGACCAATTCTTCTTTACTATGTATGCTACGTGTATGATAATGAAAAATGTATAGTGACGACAGCTGATGGTTGTTTTTCCCCTCTGACTATATTGAGGAAATGTAACATTAATCAAGCAATATGTGTGAAACTCAACTGGTCTCTCAGTTTTCAGCATCTAAATGCTGTTGTCTGCACTTTTTCTGTTCATGCTAGTTAACATTTGGGGTAAGAGAAAGCCTGTAGCTTGGCCTTCATAGTATTAATGCAACATGCAGCATATGAAAATAAGTCATTGTACTGCCAATCACATAATGCATAAATATAATACAATTGGCTACAGTCATATGCAGATTTTCTGCAATGCCGCAAACTACAGAAATTGGGAGGGGGCGGGGTGTGCTCTGAACCACAATACACACTTTTCTTCCCACCAAGCTAACTATCACGGCCAGTTTCCAGGCCAGCATTTTGATGTATTGTTTTGTTTAATCCCAAATGGAAGAAGGTAAGGATTAATTTGTTGCATCTGTCAGACCCATGCTGGCACTGCTGATAGTGTCCGTGCCAGTTTTAGGGCTTTTTTGTTTTTTTGTCTCACCACTGCCCTCTCTTGTAGCCATCAAGCCCCTTTTGTTACACTGCCAAAACACCTCTTTCAACTGCATCAACACATTGCTATTGTGTCATTGTTGTACCCCTTTGGCTTTGTCCCCAGACTTTCTCCTCTGAATGTGAGGTCCAAGCCCAACCTTCATTTCCATGTCCCATTTGGATCCCTCTTGACCTCAGTGCTCCTGCTGAACACAGTCCAGGTCTATGGTTCAAGAGGTCGGGCACATTGATTTGACATGGGAATAAGAGTGTGAGCTTGTGTTTATGTAAACAGCTCATGGTTCCCTAATGCACTGTGGCATACAGCTGTCACATATATGTGAGTCACAGGCTTGTGAGTTGTCTTCAGAGTTATTACAGAAACATTTACATTACTTTATGTGTACACGTTGCAGATTCTGTATTCACAAGCATCCTCTTTTTAAGTTCTTGGTTTTTATAATTACTGGTACTTCACAAAATGTTTAAAAATTACAGAACAGCAGTAAGGAAAACTGAGTAGAACCATAATTTAGCCTTTTCATTATATTAAGTATATAATTAGATACATATTTAACATTCAAACAGCACTTTAATTCAGCAGACTTGGTGGATCTAATTATAAATGCTTAATACTGCAGGAAGGCTTAACCCAATGGTCACCCCACCGCCCACAAGAGGTTGAATAACTGGATAGAGCAGTAGAGAAAATCTTTTCTATAATCTTTGTTTCATGTCTTTCTTGATAATTGCGATATTCTAATAAACCAAGATAAAGACAATTGTTAAAGGAAACTAGGGAAACCAGGTAATACTGGTTGAAGTCAGTCTGTAAACCCGCTATGGGTTTGTTATGATAAGACTACTTCTGCTTTACATGGTCACCAGCGTACAATTATTTGTGAGGTTATTTTTGTCTTCTAAGTAAATGTCAAGAAATATGAATGCCAAAAGCCACGCTAATAGGTGTTAAAGATAGTTTTGTGTAGCTGCATGTCTAAGCATTTCTTAAAAGAAACTGACAGGCAAAAAATACAAATTGCACTCCAGTATTAGTTGTAAGCTTACCTTTTCTGTTGATTGTGATGTGCCAAAGAAGATTGGGATGAATGCTAGCCAAATAATGCAGGTGGTGTACATAGTAAAACCAATTGGTTTGGCCTCATTGAAGGTCTCCGGCACCCCTCTGGTTTTAATGGCATACACTGTGCAAGTGACCATGAGCAGCATACTATAGCCAAGCAGGCAGATGAGGGACAGGTCAGAGATGTCACACTTGAGCACACCACGAGCCATCGCTGGGTTAGAGGTTCTCTGGTCCTCATAGTCAATAATAGCTTTGGAGGGATCCACAACAAACCAGATGCACACCCCGACCAGCTGCACCGAGGCTAGGGTGAATGTGATGACTAGCTGTGAGGCTGGAGAAATGAACTTTGGCGCGCTCACAGACATACTACCCTGCTCGAAGATGCGGTAAATACGATTGGTTTTGGTAAGCAGAGCAGCATAACTAATGCTCATCCCCAGACCCAAGAAGATCCGACGAAGGGAGCAGATTACGACATCAGGGGCAGAGATCATCAGGAACGTTGTGGCATAGCAGAGAAAAATGCCAGTTAGCAGGACATAGCTTAGCTCCCGGCCTGATGCTTTCACAATTGGAGTGTCATTGTAGCGAACGAATGTGACCACCACAAACAAAGTGGCCATGATGCCAATGACTGCAACAAACACAGGGATGACTGCCCACGGAGAGCTCCACTCCAGCTTAACAATGGGGATTGGAACGCAGCCTGTGTGATTCTCATTGGGCCTCAAATCAAAGTGACACATCTTACACGTGTAGGTGTCTGCCTGGTATTGATAGCCATCGCAGCGTTCGCAGTGCCAACAGCAAGGGATGCCCTTCACAATCTTCTTGCGCTCACCAGGGCGACAGGCCTGGCTGCAGATTGAGGAAGGGATCTGACGGACACCACCGGGCCACTGCATTGAACGAACCTATGAGGGAGGCAGAGGAATGTGGAAAGGGATGAATGGACAGATAGAGAGAGAGAAGAAACATCTGAGAAAAGATTTTTAGTGTACAAAGCTCACTGAATTGCATACAGCTGAGATAGGTACAAAAGGGTGCTTTATTGATCCAAAATGGTCATCAGAAGCTCTGGAAGCCAAGGAGAATTCGTGTTTTTGGTTCTCTGTATTTATTTGGGTGAGAAGTTGAAAAAAGGCAAACTATTCAAGTATTCCTCATACATTCAGCAAAATCTTTCAGTGGTAAGTCAACTTTTCTGAAGGGCAAGTCTGAGAGGAAAAGAGAAACGCAATGTTTGTCCTGCAGTGAACTAATGGCACAATTCCTGTATTTTTTTTTTTTTTTGGCTTTGGCAATTTTTTGTGTTAAAAATTAATCAATCAAAGTAGAAAGAGATGTCTCATTTCAAAATATTATTCCCCTTTGTGGATTTTACAGTTTCCTAAGCATACTTTGGAGGATAAATTAAATTCATCATTTGAAACAAGGTCTACTCCCTTTAATGTTATCGGTTTTATTTAATTGTGCCAGTTCATTCAAAGGCAGTAAATTTGTCTTTAAATGTGTATTTAATTGAGAACTCAAATAACACTAATTAAATACTGCTGGCACATTTTACAGTAGGTGCCTACAAATACCTTACCTTTCTTTTTTTCTTTCAGCACATGTTGTTGAAAGAGGTGAAGAAGACAAAGCTCCCCTCAGCCGGCCTCATGTGTTCAATTGAACTCATTTGCCTGCCCAAGGCCCCCTCTTCATTTTGTGAAAACATAATTTGTTTGAGTCCTTTATGTAATTTACTGTTATAATACTGTTACTTCATCACACTGCCTGCCCACAGTATTGTTTTTGGAAGTCAGTGATGCCGTCTGCTGTCTGATATTAAATATGTCTGTCCGTAAGCTCCCGTGGCTTTCTTTTCATCACAGTCCATTCTGTTAATCATTTAAAGTGCCCCCTGGATATTTACACCTTTGAAGATAGAACTGAGCACTGTGAAATGGTTTAGAGGGGTTAGAGATCTAACATGCAGCTGCAGAGCTGAAGTAACCTTTCGGAGGATTTTCATTGCAAACACTGACACAAACATAAGTTGTAGGGGACACAGAATAGAAAATGCCAGTGCTCACATTCAGATGGAGTTGATCCGCCCAGTGACCAATAATTTTGTACTCGGCTGTTCGGTTTCTGATCTGGTATTGGTAGATCTCATAGCGTCCAGGGGCATCTCCGTTTTCATTGAAGAGCACTGGGTTGCCAGCTATGCCTGAGTGAGAGAACAAAAATATTTATCATCATTATCTGTTTTTTTGTGTTCTGTGTGTGCTTTTTTACAATTTTTCAGTTCTTGTGCTCATGGGTGATTTTATAGTGTACAATAATTCATCAATATGTGGAAAGTAAGGGTGTGGAGGAGGTGGAGATCCATCAAAGACCAGCAAAGTTCTGAATGAACCATCCAGTCTTGGATTACTGACCACATTTTCACTGAGTTCAGTAACTGAAAGCAATGGTGACTTCTGTTTTTAGCTTTTGGCTAGTTGACAGTTGCTTCCACTACATTTCTACTTGGCTGTAGGTGGGATTAAGTGTAAATACATAACGATCCTGCACATGTAGCTACCAGAGAATGGAAATTGAGACAAATGTTATTTTTCCATTGTAGTTTGCTAAAAGTGGTAGGACAGATATGTCAACATGCAAACTTCTTAAACACAACAAAACAGAATCTGAAAGAACCAAGTAAAGTGAAGACAGCAGTGTGTGTTTATCAGAGTTCTCATCTTAAACATAATCAAATTTTCCAGTTTCCTAAGCTTATCGATCTTGGCAATTAAACCCATATATGGTAGAATAAATAAAAAATACATAGGAATCTGACAATTAGAATTAGAATTTTCATGGTTCTCTTTTATCACTTTGTTTTGTTTCTGTGGGGTTTTTTTTTTTAAGAAAAATCCATTATCAGTGCATCTCACTGCACACAAGAAACCTTAAGAGCCTGCCTTCTTCTTACAGCAAACTGGCTGTAAACAGTTGGAGTTGAGCAGGAAGTTCAGAGATAGAGTACTGACCGCATTTTGTACTGATTTTTCTGTCAACTAAGGTGGGCTATAATTTATCTTTCCAATAATGACTCTAAATAATATTCCTGTGTTCCTGTTTTATGATAAGTATGTTAATCACAGTATGGTATTCATAGAATGGTCTTCCTTGGCCAGAGAATGGCGTAAATGCTTCTTTTTATTTTATTTTATTTTAATTTAGGCCACTTGTGGTTTAACATTAAGTCTCCCAAAGACAATTAAAATCTCAGTTAAGACGAAAAAGGTAAACCTGGCCAATTGCTGCTGATGGATTTTCTGCTGATGAGAATTTTTTTTGTCCTTGCTCTTTGTTTCAATTCTGGGGAAGCGGCACTGTAATCCACGTCTCGATGAGTCAGCCCTGTTGGATTAAGGCATTACTGTTTTACTCAGCCTTGTGACAATGCCGCCCACATCACAAAGCAGTTACTGATCATGGGAGGATTACAGTGACTTTATGAACCACAGAGGCAGTTTTTATATAAAAATATTAAGAACATCGCCAGTATTAGTAAGCTATGACATTTTTGTTCAGAGATTTTAATCATGCAAAGCTTGTTTTATTTTCACTAATGACCAGCGGAATTTCAAAAAGATTAAAGCTATCTGCCTTCCAGTGTCATGGTTGTCTGCCTACGCTGTCATGGTTGAACACATAACCTCAAGCCAAAGCCTTAAAAGCTTGGATATAGACTATGAGATCAAGCGCTCCTATGGACACCTTCAGTGAAAGAGGAAAACGGACCATGAATGTCACTGGCAGCTTTAAGAGAATGATACGGCAATGCGTCTGATATAGTTGTATGTAAAGCCTTGTGGGCCTTTTGGTTATGCTTGCTTTGCAAATTAAATCCTTTCATAGACTGACTGATCTCTTATTGAGTCTCTGAGCAACTGTTAATCTTCTCTTTTATGCACATATACAAAAACAAAGCAGTTTTGCAGTGATTTTATTTATATATTATTTTGTAATAACATTTAAATGGACTATTCTTTATTTTTCTGTTGGGTCATTATAAATATAAAAACAATGATGTTGGTTTTAGTATGTATGTGGGACACACAATAGAGACAGGGTGCATTAAGCCCCAAATTCCTTGTGCTACATTGACTTTGAATAGCATGGAGCAATATGGTTAGATGCACTAAAAGAGACATCAGCAAGAACAGTGTTTGTACAGTTGAATACTTTTGGATCTTGACAACTAAAGCATTTTCACACCATGTAACTTTTAATATTGGAAATCTGGAGAATTCAAGAAACTAATGCGAGGAGTCAAATGTGAGGAATATGAAGTCCAGCCAAAAACTAAGAAGCAGCTGGGTGCTAATCAAAGCAGTTGATTAACTGATCGTCAGCAAGTGTGACCAACTCTATAAAAGCTTCATAACAGTACAATTAGAAAAAGACTGAGCAAGTATTTCTTAATAAGAAGGAGAAAAAGGGGAAAAGTCTTTTCTCTATAAAGAACACAGCAGCACAGCTTAAATATGTAAAGCTGAACCTAATCAACCCATAAGACTTGTGAAGCGATGTCCTTTAGACAGGTGGGTCCATAGTAGAGATGGTTGGCCTTAATGTACAGCATGCACTTGCTGAAAACCAAACACATATCAGAACAAACACTTCATGCTAGCTGTCAAGCACGGTGGTGATAATACTGGGTTGTTTTTGAGCCACAGGACCTGTGCACCTTGCAGTCACTAGGTCGACTGAACTCATCTATATGTGAAAATATTCCAGAGTCAAATGCGAGGTCATTTTTCTGACAGCTAAAGCTTATTGAAAAATGGGCCAAACAAAAGCGCAATGACTACAAGCACACAAGCAAATCTACAACAGGATGGGTGAAAAAGAAAAGAATCAAGGTGTTGACCCAGTCAAAAGCTCCCAATTCAACCTGACTGAAACGCTGTGGTGGGCCCTTGAGAAACATTTGTATAAACAAGTGCCTGCAAACCAAAATCAACTTAAGCAATGTTCTACAGATATTGTAAAGATGTTGTACAGTAATTTTACAGAGATTACTTATTGCTGATGAAGTTGGTTCCACAAGTTATTTAATCATGTGGTGTACTTTTCTTTTCAAATGACTATAAATGACCTTGCTATCACATGATATAACGCTAGCTTTCTAAATGCTAACTAGACATAGCTTTTCTAGAATAATGCAGTATGGGGGGCCAAATACTTTGGGACTAGAACAGGATATCAACAAAATTTAACAAAATATTGGCCACTTATTTTTCTATAATGAAACAAAATTAAAGAAAAATGGGGAAATACAATCTTAAGTGTGCAGGAAGGTAGTTTATTTTGCGGCACTATGGTCAGTTTTCAGTTGCAGCTAAGAAATTAGATTTCTCATCCCCTAAACTGCTTGTCTAAATAGTCAACTCTCAAGTCCAGGAAAGATTTATTTGCACAGAGGACTGTTCCATGGCTCCATTGTGCTGTGAACTGTAGCCTGGGGGTAGCACAAGTGTGTACCTCAGGCTGCTCGTTTGGGGTTAATGAGGTGCTAGTAATTATATGTAATATTTAATGATTTTGACCTCTTTCTGTCTTGCACTGTTGTGACAATCCCGAGTAAATGTATACATAAACTCTTTAATAATTGCCATGATATGATCATTAATCCAGCATGTGCTTGTTCTGCATCGATGCACAACCAGAACACCTCAGTGAATGACAACAACATGACAGCTGGTCATTAACTCTTAATGACCTGTACCCAGACACAATGTCGAATTTGGCATGGATCCACTTTCACTCTTTAAGCCATTCAGTCACAGGCATGACCTGTACATGATTGCTCAGTCATAGCATATACACGTTCACTATCTGCAAGTACTCTTAAACTGGCCCTAAAATGTTCTGAAAGCATGCAAGTGGTTGCTTTTAAAAACCCTATAATATGTGAAAATGTATATATTCAAATCACCACAACACATCTGGGTTTTGGATCTGCTAAGAGAGTGTAGATATTTTAAAACACTGCAAATTGTCACATAAAAGCCAGTATTTAAATATTACCCAACACAAACAAATGAAGGACATGCAAAAAGCATCACAGGAGTGAAAAAACAGTAATGTTAGAGCTAGCATGGTAAATTTAGCATAATGTGGAATCTCACAGCACTATTTTCATCAGTGCAACAGCAGCTATATCACACTAAACATTTTCTCTTTAGAAAACAGAAACACAGCTTTCATTTAGTCTGTCTCTGCCTTATTTGGGAGCACCATAAAATATTGTCAATACAACCTGACGTGCAGCTGTTTTAAAAGCATGTAAAAGCATGAATATACCTTTTGAGCTTTCAGTGTGCTGCAAGTGTTGCTATTGTTGTATTGACTCATTTAATCTAGGCTCAGAAAGATGCAAAAAGACCCAAAAACACTCACTAGAATAGTAAGTGAATGAAAACAGTGCTTTCATATGGAATGATGAGAAGTGTTTTTGAATCCTACTTCAAAACTTTCACAATGAAAAGTCATCAGTGTAAAGCAACTTCAGAGATTCTCTTGACGAGCATAGTCTCTCCCTCTGTCTGTGTTTCCGAGCAACATCTGCCAGCTTTCCACTGCCACACCCCGCTGCTCTAAAACTGGTTTGTTCAGTTTATCGTCTTCTGCTGACTCAGCAGTTCTAGCCAGAAAAACACAAGTAAACACTGCACTTCCAATGCGCAACAAATTATTTAGGGCTGATGAAGAGACAAAATTGTGTTATGTGGCCATGTACTGACACTGCCTTACAAACAAGAACACAGAAAAGCCACTCTCGTCTGAAAAGCAGTTCAGCTATAGTACAACTAAGGTGCGTGCACAGGAACACTCTCAAAGGACTTTAAATGTGTTTCCATTGGCTGACAAAGCTCCACCGCACTCTCCATCTTTCCAGAGGAGAAACACAGTCTGACAGTAGCTCCTCATGCCTGGTTAGCTCTGACTACGAGCTCTTTGACGCTGTCCACACTACACTGAGTGGTGGTCAGTCATTCTCTGTGTTTCCACATTACCTGCAACACACCATAGCCACGAGGTCACACCTCCTACAGTCACCCTGAATACGATTTTAAAATGAGAGCGGTTCATCAAACGGTTACAAGCACTAGCATTAAAGAAGGCCTATTTCTGGTAGAATTAAAGTTGTTTCAAATAAAGATAAATAACAACCCCAGCTGGTATTTCAACATTTTCTTTACTGTTATAGCTTCTGTATTAGACACAGACTCTGTAAACAACAGGATGTACTGCTCATCTGAGGGGACAGAAGTTGATAGTAGAGAATGATAAATAGATCTTTTTTTAAGATAATGTCTGTTCCTATAAGATATGGGGGGATCTTTTGTCAATAACATGATTGAGTATGATGCCGAATACAAAAAAACCCCAGACATACTGCACATGCAAAAAAATATGTCAGTATAGAATAGAGATGGCACGATACCACTTTTTTATGTCCGATACCGATACCGATATCATAAATTTGGATATCTGCCGATACCGATATGAATCCGATATGGTGTTTTTTAATCAACAAAACTGTTTTTTAAATATCTTGCTGCATTTTGTATAAGTTCATACTCAAGTTTAAAACAACAACTACACTAAAGCTATTCTGTTATACCTGTATGCAAAAAAAAATATTTCATAGTACAGCAATACTGATCAATCTAATAAACTTAAACCTACACCATCCTCCCTATTCTGGTATTTTAAAGAGTACTTAGCATAAATATTAAGCAACCTAACTAATAGGGTTCCAACTCCCAGCAACAACAAAAATAAATAAATAAAAAATAGGGAACCACCCCTCACGCTCCACCTCATGATGCTTAATCGCCGTAATCAACCTTAATTTGATGCAGTGTGAAAAAAAAATGCACAGAAATCAATTATTTTTCAAGAAATATTAAATAGATTCAACATCTTTCTTCAACAAAATTGCAGACTGCACAGATGGTACCTTCCCAAAGGAAAAAGTAGTATAGCTTACTAGGGTATATATATTAGACTTAATAGTTACTATATACAGTAATGGACTTCTATTCATTTTGCATCAAATTAAAACTTTGGGTGTCAGATAATTATTTATTAAAAGCTAGACATTTTAAATGAGAATAAGAAAGAAAAGTATGTCTTTGTGCCCCCTTTTCCCTGTTAATGCCCTATCGGCCCCCCTGGCTAAACTTTGCTAGATCCGCCCCTGCACAGTTACCAGCCGTCAGCTACGTAGAAAAAGATCCTGGTGTAGAAAGTAATATTAAATAAATTCTAACAACAGCTGATCAAGCTTAAACGTGCTGCTGTTGTTCAGCCGCTGGTTTCCTCTTTCTGGTGCAAAGTGGGCCAAAAGCAAACTAGAGATACGGACTCGCGACAGAAAAGCCGATCAGCTGATCGTTAAGCAGTTTCATGATTGAAGTAGCAGCAAGAAGAGGCAGTCGCTCCATATATCGTTTGTTAAGCTTAACGCAGGAATGCTTTACAAACATTCAGAGATGGACTTACACACTTGCTTTACTTCTCTCGGGATAACTTTGTCGGAGATGAAATGCCAGGTTGCTAGCGAAGCTCCAAATGCTATCCAGACCACCCCCGCATGCCACAGCCGCTCTATCACGTGATGCATACTGCTCCGACGTGCTAACCTGAGGTGAGTTACGGTGTGTTGCAAGTTTTGTGAGGTGCTTTCGTGATATTTAATGGATCGGATTACATTTTTTATTTTTCTCCGATATCCGATCCAGTAATTTAGGTCAGTATCGGACCGATACCGATACGTAATATCGGATCGGTCCATCTCTAGTATAGAATTAGCTTTTGTGCTATGCAACAATGAAGATCTTGCACATCCTTGAGAAGAAAGAGAAGTGTGGAAAAATGGAAAAACCTGAGAGCGTGCCTTTATTCCACACTCATAACTGCTGTCCCTGGTGAGAAAGACAGTGGAAAGGCCACTGCTTTTCAGTCAGAGGTAGAACAAAAACACCTCCCCCTGATGTGATTGCAAGAGCCATGAAACACTGACAGGAAGCTCCATTCAACTGTGGCCCACTGAAGCCTCAACAACCATTAGATACATGCATTGCTGAAAAGGAGCAAGAAAAGGAAAGCTCTAAAGTGTCAAACAGTGGATAAAGATAGATTGAAGGTGTTTGATTCTTTCGCTTTGTGGGCTGCAGCTCCAGCTGCTACTGAATGAACCAATAATCAGCACTTGTGAAGTTGGTGATTTACAAAAGAGGAGACACAGTTACATCCCCAGATACATCTGTGTGGGAAAATACAAAAGAATAAAAGCTTTTTCGAGAAAGCACAGACGCCACAGACCAATAGAAATAAATGTTTTTTGACTTTTCTTTTAATATTTTCTAAAAGGTTATGTCATCAGCTACTGTGTCCCTTGTTGAGCCCATGACAGTCTGCTCAGATATTGATGCATTTATGTATTTTCCTGGCACATGAGGAGCAGGTTTAGTACATCTTTGTATTTAAAGGAACTTGTTGACCTTTACCAGTTTCAACATCTGTAATGTAAGAGAGTGCATTCGAGCTGTGTATGGACTTAACTATGCAGGTCTGCAGAGGAAGAAATTAGAATTATTTTTAGAAGATATCTGCTGAAACTGCTTACAATAAACAGAAATGTGTAACAATAGATTCTTGCTGGCTCGGCCTCAAGAATGATTCATCACAACAAAGAATGACCTACTTTCACATACATTTCTGTCAATTTGTAGGAAGAAGCAGGACAACTGCTCAGTGTATTTACTGCTGAGTAACATGCTAATATCCCAACACAGAGATAAATATTATCTTTGAAGTTTTTGTACACTGGCCAGTAAGTACAGTCTCAGCTGTTGGGCTGTTTTATGTATCTGGACAAGTTCAATATACTACTGTGAGCTGATGCAATTAGATGAAGTGTAGCGTAACCTCAAGGCAACCCCTCTGGTCTGATGGTGTGAATATAGTCTCCCTGCTAAGAACAAAATTCAGCTCAAAAGTGCTTACTGCACAGGAGTTTTCTGTCCCTGCTCACAGGCTAAAACCCTGTTGAAACCAATTTTTACAGAGAGCATCTCTCAATCATTACTTTACAAACAGCCCAATTAAATAAATGTTTGAAATGATTGTGGATGCACTTATAATGCACACACATTACTAACATGCTATTCCATCATACAGTTCTTATATATTCAATATGTCAATTTTAATTCAATGTCTTGTTTCCCATGGTCGAAAATGTCATTTCTTGTAGGAGCATCCAAACATCAGCTCTAAAAGGGAGAAACAGAAGTTGCATTAAATTCAAGACTGGTTGCCTTTGAACCTCCAGGCTTACTGGTCTATATACAGCATACGAAATTGGACACATCACTGTCTAGACAATGACATAAACATGATTTGTCTAGACAGAAACTATCAGAACCTGTTTGTCTGGGATGAAAAGAAAACTACAGAAGCTGTTTTACATCAGATCACGAGAACCACTTTCAACAACATACTGCATGTTGCGAGTTGTTTTTATCTAACATTATTGGATCCTGAGCAGCTCAGCTGGTGTGGAGCAGTGCTAAGGGCACCTGATTTACTACTAAGCCAGGAGATTGTAATCAGTACTTTACATCAATATATCATAAATAGGGTGAAAAGAGCTGAACTGATGCTAAAAATTGTGTTGAGGAATTATGTAATAAGATTTTAAAAAGGTTGCTCTTGTGCAAAACTCTTGAATCACTCCTCATTTCTTACTGTATTTCCCAGAGGAGAAGACCTTGTACTCCAGATATCAAGATATACTGTATTTAAGACAAAGACAGAGTGTCTACAATTCTAATGATCCTGAATTCTCTTAGGCAGGCTGCCTTGAAGTTGTCCTCAGGAATTGCCTGCCTTTTGTTCTCTTTCAACATGAACCCACACTGCTTCAACAATTCTGAGATCCGGGCTCTAGGGAGACTAATCCACGAGTGATAACGTCCATTGTATGTGTTATCTATCAAAGTATTGCATTGGCAGCGTGTTTTGAATCATTATTATGCTGAAAAAGGTTTCAAGCATAAACGTTGTGTAGATGGTGATATTCATGAAAACTTTGCTTGTAATTTTATTTATATTTGCATGGTAAATGGTCTGTATAGCGCTTTTACCTGTCCCCCCTAGGGACCCCAAAGCGCTTTACACACCCAGTCATCCACCCATTCACACACTGGTAGAGGCAAGCTACAGTTGTAGCCACAGCTGCCCTGGGGTACACTGACAGAAGCGAGGCTGCCATATTGCGCCATCAGCCCTTCTGGCCAACACCAGCAGGCGGTAGGTGAAGTGTCTTGCCCAAGGACACAACGACCGAGACTGTCCGAGCCGGGGCTCGAACCGGCAACCTTCCGATTACAAGGCAAACTCCACACTCTTGAGCCACGATCGCCCAGATGTTTGAAATAGACAGATAAATGGTAAAAATGGTAAATGGCCTGTATTTATATAGTGCTTTACTAGTCCCTAAGGACCCCAAAGCACTTTACACATCCAGTCATCTACCCATTCACACACATTCACACACAGGTGATGGCAAGGTACACTGTAGCCACAGCCACCCTGGGGCACACTGACAGAGGCGAGGCTGCCGGACACTGGCGCCACCGGGCCCTCTGACCAGAAAAGCTATAGAAAATAGAAAAGTAGAAATAAATAGAAAAGTTTATCTAAAAATTTGGTCACTGCCAATCAAATTGCTTGGTGGATCAAAATCTGACCTGCATTTATCATTCCATTCATTTTGACAGGATCCCCAACACCATTTACTGAAATGCACTACCAAACCATGACAGAACCTTCACCATCTTCTATAGATAGCTGCAGACACTCAGTGATGTACCTCTCTCCTAACCTCGTACATATTGATAACGATTTAGTTTAAAAATATTACATTTGGATGCATCCCTCCATAAGACTTTTAGACATTGATTTCCAGTCCAGTTCTTGCGTGACTTGACATTCGTCAGCCTTTTCTCCCTGTTTCTCCTCCTTAAGAAAGCCTTCTTGATAGCCACTCTTCCACTAAGACCATTTCTGATTAGGCTTCGGTGAAAAAATAGATGGATCAACTCAAGGGCCAGATGCGTTTCTCAGGTCCTGTGTCACATCTTTGTTGGATTTTTTTCCCCAATTTGTTAAGGACACAAGTTTCAGATACAGTGCAACTGTTGTAGATCAATTTTCTTTAGGCTGACCACTTCTTTTGTCATCTATTTGTCCAATTTCCCCCTTTTTTTAAGGACACACTGCAAACCATGCCAAGTTTTCAGCTAATGACTCCTTTTCAGTGCTTGAATGATTTTAATATGACTAAAAAAAAGCAGACAATGTCAAAAAAAAGCTAAAAAAAAACAAACCAAAAACCTCACACTTTGATAGACCTCAAGAACACCTGGAGAACTATTGCTCAAAACCACTTTAACGAATTACAAGAAAATCTATTTCCTTGAAAGTAAAACAATTGTAAAAAAGTAAAGGGGGGTGACTTGAAACTTTTGCACAGTACTATATTTGCGAAAGTAAAAATTACATTTTACTGAATACTGTACACAGTCCTGCTTTGGTAATAATGCCGCAGGCATGGTGCTTGTTGCCTAAAAACCACTGACTCCTGCTGAAGTATTACAAGGAACTAGCTTTATGTCCATCAGTGGCGTAATTGTGCTCAGTTATGATTTCAATTCATCAACTATGGCATTGTAATAGTGGTAGCAGATTTCAGGAGTTTACACTGCTTTACTCTAACAAGCAACATTTTGGCCCAGATAACTCAGCACAGAAGTCAGTAGTGATTACTGACACCACTTAAGTAAAAGCTTTTTAGGCCAATAAAAAAAAAAAGTGTCCCCATTTATTGCCACACTTAGGGTCTATGTGGCAACCTAGTAGTGCTCTAGTGCTATTTTTTATAAGTAGGTTGTTTCAAGCTTGTAAACATGGATTTAACAATGCATCTAAAACTGACTTTGGGCAATGCAGCTAAAGACTATGTCATAACCCCAAAATGTTGACTGTATGTTCAAAAGCAGGTTTAATGATACCAAAACCTGCAGAATCACCCAATAAAATTATTTTGAAATTAAAAATATAAATTTACTTCCCAAATGTGAATTAAACATTAAATTGACATTCTGCCAATGTAATAACTAGATATTAAAATGACAAATTAGCTTGAAGAGCATGAGTTCAAATGAATAATTTATCTGTGCAAACACTGCATACTCAAGTCTCTATGAAAGAATTATAATTGCGTTAAACAGCTTTGCTTTAAAAAGGCTGACTATATAATGAAACTCTGGATCACTGCTCTTTGTGTGAAAGCAGTCAATTATTAATATGCCAGTCATGAATGTGAACTTGACTGATAACTGGGTTTAATGTAATGCTACATAAAGAGTTGGGAAATAGGTCATACAGTAGAGGGGGGAAAGTAAGTTGTGTGCTGGGTCGGGAGCCATATATGGCATCTCAATGTAAGACAATGTTCTTCAAACTGTATGGTTGTGTCGAAAAAAAATAATTCTAATAATGTGAAAGTCAAGTACTTATCATTTTAACCCTCAAACACAGACCTCGGATGGCCATTGAACTTCTATAAGCAATGTATGTTTGTAATCCTACATTGCTTGCATCTTTCACAGCACACATTTTCAACCTTAAAACTTCACATTTAACATGAAAAATGTGAAGTTTGTAGAAAATGTGCATTGAGTTTCCTACAAAGTCAGTGGGAAATATATAGCAGTCATATATAAAACATTGTTCTGCAATTGAAAGAAGAGAAGAATCATCTCTTTTTAGCATTCACAGCCTCACAGACCTTTTATCCAAAGACTTCAAACCTGGATTGATCTGTCCATTCTCTCCATACCACTTTTTTTCTTCTTTTTTTAACCATTTATAAGCGGGCGGTTGAGGACCACTAAAGCATTTGTTTCTCAAAAAACACCTGCTTCTCAAAACCCTTTCAGCTCTGCCACAAGGGTTTTTCAAAAAGGCTTTTCGAATTACTAGTTAGTTAGCCTTTTAACATAAAAACTTGCATTTGGTAACAGAATGTGCCACTTAAATACGAGAATGACAGCTGCCAAAAAGGGCCCTGTAACACGTGATGTAACCCATCACTGATTCATAAAACTTATTCTAATAAACTTTAATTGACATAAGATGTTGTCAATTCAAAACTAATACCAAATGACCCTAAAAGTGTATATTTGAGTGTCTATAACTGACCTGAAAAGTTGAGACGACGAATATGCTTCAGCAGATGAGTGCCATTTATGGGGTCCATTTTAGCGCAGAGACCAACCTTGCCCGGGCACAGCTCCTTGTGCATGTTGTGCAAGGCATGAGCCATTGCATAGACGGCATCAATAACAAACTGTACCTTTCCTTCCTGCTCATATTGCGAGTCCTTTCCGATTCGCTCCTGATCTGAAAGACATAGACAGATGCATGTGTGTGGTTTTATAAGTATTAATTGGTTAAAAGAATTCATGAAATAATTCAAATCGTGGTAAGTGATATATGTAATGATCTGCAGTCATTCATTTGGTTTGGTCACCATGTCAAGGACAAGGTTGAGTCCAGTATTAGTATCCATGTAGTCAAGCAATCATGTTTGAGACAGAAAAAAGATTTTACAAGTAGATTTAAACGACTCAATCAGGCAAAAAATCTGTAGCTCTATCAGCCACATCATGCAATTAAGAAAACTGTATTCATTTAAAGGCATGAGCGGTTTCCATGAGTGGATCCAGCTTAAAGAATTATCTACTTGTGAGTTTGTCTCTGACACTTGTTTAAAGAAGGCCGATGATAAAGTTGCATATTCAGTGCCTGTTCTAGACAATTAATATGCACAATTATAGCAAAAAAAAAAAAAAAAAAATCCATCTTGAAACTAATTTATAAAGTAACTTGATGAAGATACTACTGATGTGTGCCAATAGTCAGGAAAACTTCTGTGTCATCCCCACTCTGGATGGCAGCTTTTAGATAAGACAATTGTGTTCACGCTACTTGGAATGAGCTAAACCTTTTAAACGAAGGGTGTGGCATCAGTCCAAAAGACAGAAGAAAATGCATTGCTCCTCAGTGAGTCTTATTTTTTATGTACTGAATGGTGTTGCCTCTTGCAATTAGCTAGAAAGTAAATATCTGGATCGCTGCAGAGGACCAAATCAATTCTAATATCTGGAGTGCAAGGTCTTCTCCTCTGGGAAATCTCATCTGTTAAAAATGAAGAGTCTTTCTTATATCTTCTGAAGGAGTAGTAGAGTTCCCTCTGTGTGATTTTCGTGAGCATTATGTTTTGGGCCTGCATTTCTATTCTACAAATTTTAAAAATATGCCTCATGCTATTTTTCATTAGTTGCTTTAAACAGTTCTTCCAATTTGATCAATTTTTTGTATTCTTTACCTTCTTGACTGAGTGTCCAACTCTGAATTCAGTATTTATTGCCTGGTTCAATTTAGAAGACCCAAAGAAGCAGGAAATAGAGACATCCATTCACAGGACAGGGATAATCCCCTTATGGGCTCAATGTAATAACTCGTGATAGGAGTTTATTAATCCTGGCTCAGGTTGTTCCAGAGGTTTTTGTGATTGTTAATTGCTGTGAGGAGGTGGGGTCTAAGGAGATACAACGTGCCAATCCTAACTTCGGCTGTCTGCTCACATGCATGAAGTCTTAAAGCTGTTTCTATGTAAATCTCCTGTATGTGCATTAGCCATTATTAAAAGCAGGTGTGTTCAATTAAGATTTACAATAGACTAATTACTAGGGATAAGCTAATGATAGAGCTGCATAGAATTCAATTAGGCTTTGCAAGTTAATAAGCACACAGCAGGGAATGAGCTGCTGATACTCACACAATAATTTCCATATTGTTGGTTGAAAAAAATACTTGATGCTATAGAGCTTCTTAACTTACTTCCATATTTTTCAGTATATTTCAGTAAGCAATTTGGTTAAATTCTAGGTTAATGCATTAGTAAACTAGAGTCTTTTTAAACATGACAAAAAGTAAGTTAAACCAATTTTGCCATAGGACAGAGAGTAACTAAATCAAAACCTAAGCCATGCCAAAACCTGACTCTATTTAAAAGTAGAGTTTACTGTAATGCAGTGAATGATTTTCAAAAATAAAAATGGACAGACCTGCATTATACTAAACATCTCTTAATCTTTTAAATCAGGTGTTTTCAGTCTCATTGCCACAGACCAAGCACCAAGGATGTAGTCAGTTTTTCTAAACATTTGTGAAAGAATAGGTTGTTTTAAAGAGCTCACTGAATCCGAATGTAGTACTCTAATAGGATGCCACAAATACAACAAGTTAAAGTCACAAAATTTCTTAAACATAAAAAATAAAAAAAAATTTTATATAAAACATTGGTATTGGTTGAAAATTCCACAGTTGGTGCCTCCCCTTCATATAATTGTTCAAACAAATACGGCTTAATAACAAGAAAGACATTATACTGTCAGAACCGATGTGAACTAATGAACTACAAATGATCAATATCAATATTAAAAGCCACCTTAACAAACCTCAACCATATACAGGCTAGAACAGTTTTTTGTGACTATGTGGTTATCTGATACTTTTGGACATGCCGATATACAGCTTTCACAAGTAAACTTTTTCCTAAACATTATCATGCAACAACTATCCTCTTGAGGTGCAAGCTATTTTCGGCAGCTACTTCAATCCGAGAGAGTGCTAGCCTCCAAATCAGCAAAGGTCTCCTTCTGTTAGCCATCTTTCATTTGCTAGATCTCCAGCTCCTCACTGCAGACCAAAGGGGTTTTAAGTCTCAGATTATCTCATGAGCTTTTGAAAATGCATGAATTATTGTTGGAGGTTACGGCTCAGTAATTAAGGGCCACAGGGCCTTGATTGGACAGAGATTGTCACAGTTTGGCCGCCATGCTTATGCCGTGGGGAATCCTGTGAGCCAGAGTGGGTGTGAGAGTGATATTTCTCTCTCAGTCTTGGCAGGCCACCCACACTAACTTTGTATTGTCTCTTCTCCATAAGACAGTTTCCCTTTTTCCTTCTGTCTCTCTTTGTAGCTAACTCCTCATTGGCATTTTGGCACTCTCGCACAACTTTTCCAAGCTGGCGTTTTGCTTTCAGAGAAATCCTTTTAGATTAAGCAAAGCAGAAGCTGAGTGTGGGTGTCTTCCACTGAGGTGAAACACAAGACATTATGTGACAGACAGTGTGGGCACAAAACCTTTGACCTATTTTTCAGCTTACGACCGGCTGCAGGCCATCCAATCCACTGAGGCAATCGGACCATCTTTTAAGTTAATGTGACGCTGCTGACATGTGTCACGCACCTTCATTTCACATTTTCTGTGAATTTTCCTATACGTGATTGTAGAGCTAAAGTCTCAATTCATGTCGGACTAAAAATGTGCTGTTGTGTGTATGTTTTCAGTCAAACAGAAATAGTAATTTAAAGTATATTAAAAAAATATCAAAAATGATAACAAATATGATATCACATTTAAAAAACTGTTATTGGATTAATACTCAAAAAAGAAAACTCAAAAAATTGGTTATTGAAGCAAATAATTAAAATGCAACTTCAAGCAAATGTAATTTCAATATTAACACTGATTTAAAAAAAAAAATAATCACTTTACAACTATACTGTATTAATGTTCAATAAACATGTCACAGCTGGTTTTATCACCCACAAAGCCATTGATAAGTCACAACAATGTAATAAACAACAGTGTAACCAACAAATGGTACCTTTTGAGCCCCTCAGAACCAACTGAACAATGTTTAAACCCCACAGCCTTCCTGAATATTGTCTGTGTTTATCCCTTTTTGACCGCAGTCTACCCATCTTCTGATGGCTGCTTGCAGTTGGATAATGTTCCATGTCACAAAGCTCATCTCAAACGTGTCTCTTGAACATGACAAAGAATCCATTGTCCTCAAAATGCCTCCAGAGTCTCTAGATCTAATCTAATCGTGAGCTGCATTGGGATGTGGTGAAACAAAGATTTGCTGGATGGTTGTGCAGTTGACAAATCTGGAGCAACTGTGTGATGCTATTATGTCAATATGGACCAGAATCTCAGAGCAATGTTTCCTGTCACCTTGTTGAATATGAAGAATTAGGGCAGTTCTCGAGGCAAACCCAGTCCAGGATTGGGGTTGACCTGGATTAGGCTGAAGTGGAGTCCAACTCAGGTGCACCTATTAAAGTGGCCAATTAGTGTATATGCAAATAACCTATTTGGTTACATCATATTAGCAAACAGATTTCAAAACCTACCCCAGTCAAATTTCTAACTAATTAAATGTAATTGCTATTTACTGATTAATAGTTGTATTAGTTGTATCGTCTTTTTCATGTTCTCACGCTTGGAATCAACTCAAGGGTAGGCTTTAAATTTTAAACTATTTAAACTCTCCATCACACCACTGATCAGAGATTTTCTGCTTCCTAAAATAATTTAATCTATTTCCACAATGAATTCAATTACTTTTTACAAAATCCTTTTTGTAATAAAAGGGCAAGCTGTCCAATATATTCCCCATCTCTTACCCAGAGAAGGCTGAAAACCCCCCTAGTCACCCTGGAACGCTGTTTAGGGTGAGCAGTATAAAAATAGATGGTTGGATGTGAGAGCACATGCGCGGTTTATCTGCATTACTTTCTCTGTGCTGTTCCGCTCACATCGTTAATACAGAGGCGAAACACACAGCCAGCGAAATGGGTCCCTGCTCTACCTCCCCTCTCCTCTCAACATTAATCAATATCAGTTTTACATCTCCTTCATTCCCAGATAAAAGACAAGTCTCACTTTTTTTCTTCAGTCACTCATGCCCTCCTTATCCTTTGATCACACTAAGCAGTCTAACCCTCTCAGGACACTGATAATTCTGCAGCATGCCCCATGTGGTTTTTGCACAGCTGCCACAGGGACACTGCAAAGCTCCCCACCAGTGAAGAGGCAGCTCAAGTGTCATACTTTAACCTCAAACAAATTCTATGAGACTCTCACTCCCTGTGAAGCAGAGCTGATAGGGAAGTTTAATACTAAAATGTCTGTAATGAGCGAGACAAGTGATAGAAGAACAGCTACTTAGTGTGAGATGCAGGTGCCTATACAACACTCACTCCTAGTATAGAGATAAACTTAACGATGTCAATGTGGGTATTTTCAGAGCTATTAATTTAGCTTCTGCAGCAACTGAAGGCTAAAAATATTTCTAGTGCATAATCATTGAGAGTACAAATAATCATTAAAGATCATCATTGGTTTTATTGGTAGATAACAATCATTATATGTTTGCTTCATTTGCTCTTTTTCCTTGTCTCGTTGTGGAACACTTCCTCGTATAACAGTTTTTCCCCATTTATAGTTTTGGTTTCATTGCTTGAATCCATCTTGCAGATAAAACACACATTTACATTTTGAAGCAGAGCATCTTTATTTTTAAGGATTAAACTGGAGATTCTCTATAGATTTATAAATTCAGCAAATCCCATAACATAAAACAGAGCTTTGATATCTCTGATCAAAAACTAAACTAACCTTGATCTCTACAGTGATGAATTCAGTAACTTTGTTATAGTGTGTGTGTGTGTCTGAGGGAGTGAGAGGTCGCTGCAAGGGTCACTGCAAATAAGTACAGGGCCGAGTGATCACCTTTACTTTAATGAAAATTTCTATCCTGATCAGAGCGGTTCCTTCTGATAATGCATGAAGGGTCACCTCAGGGAAATTTTGGACCAGTACTCATAACCTTTATCAGAATGCAAAGTTAAGGAATATCTTTGGGAAAATTGTGTTAGAGAATAGATTTCCAGAGACCTGCCAAATAAGTACCAAGGTGTATTAAGCCTGTTTTGGTTGCAGAAAATAACCCAACAAAATAAGCCACATTAATGCTCCCTTACTTCATTATAATAAACTCTGTTGCTGTAATTGCTCAAAAATGCAGTACCCAGCTATTTTAAGAAATGATTTGGCCTTTTGTTTTGTTTTGTTTTTCAAAAAACAAAACAAAAACAATGCGACCTGATGAGTTTTAAAGGTCTGCATCATCTACAAGAAACACAAGGACTATGGAGTGCCACAGACAGAGCTGGAAAGTCAGACAGTATTAATAAACAGTTTGACATTTTGTTTTGTTTTGGTCTGCACAGGATTTTGTGACATTAAGAAATATTTAGATTACCAACTGGCTTATCTTCTATAACTTGGGAGGGAGGAAACAGGGTGGTTTGTTTATTTGCAATTTTTACCACAAAACACTAATTCAAAAAATATATATTGTAAATCTTCCCCCAGACCCATGTGTTAATATCAATCTAGATCGGTATTCAACATTCAGTATTAAACTACTACAGATATTTCAAGACACAAAGAAGAATAAATGGAAATACATTTGCTCCCAAACATAAACAATGTGCCATGTTTTCCATCTCATTTATATAAGGAAATGAAAACATGGTATGAGTGTTGGCCATGGTGTTGATCAGACTGCAGACTCCCAGAGGGTCACTGGAGTTATCTAGTTTTTTTGTTCTTGGCAACATTTCCTCTTGGGGGGGTGGGCAGGTCAGTGTAGCCAATCAGTAGACAAATTGATCCATCAGTACTATCTTATCCACCTGAGTGATGCCCTGAATGTAACCCTCTGTGTTATCTCTTTAGAATACTCTGTGTTGGGTTTTATTGCCTGTGAACACAGCACCAGCTGTTGGTTCTGCAGCTCACCCCTTGAGTAAAAGTATGTCTCTGGTGTATTTTGTTTGTACTGTTTCACCAGGGCTGTTTCAGTTATTTATTGTTTTACCAACCCTGCCCTTTATCTACAAATAAATAAACATTAAGATTCTCTAGAGTCTCAGCACAGGGGTCCTTGTCTTTTATCATTACATGTTATTATACACATTAGTACAGCAGAGGTAAGTGGCATGATCATCCACAATCACGCATAATTGCATGTCAACATGCCCATTTACACCGTACGTCAGAATTGCTTTGCTTTGGTGTAGTTGTTATGACTTCTTATGCTCAACAAAGGAAGAAAAGCAGGTTTTACTGTACCTCCATGTTACACCCCGGCCTAGGCAACCGGAGTGCAACACGAAAAAAGTAAAAATAAAGAAAAAAAAACACACACAAAAAACCGCACTAAAGCTCACCACCAAAATCCCGAAACGAAAGTATCGACAAATCTATTTACAACAAACTATTTATTTACAACAAAACACCAAACTATTTACAACACGGGGGAGATCGCGACCATGACACACTGAAACACAGGGTTTAAATACCTAGAGGGAGGAATCAGGAAAATGGACAACAAGAGGGAAACACAGCTGGGGCAACTCAGAACTGACGAGACAGGGAAACGTAAACTGAAAAGACTAAGATAACACAGACTTTCAAAGTAAAACAGGAAACACATAACAGTCACGCCAAAAACAACACACTGACAACACCGAAACGTAACACTCCACTGTCAGTGGTTGAAGAAAATTTGGAAACATTAAGGTAAAAGATGCAAAATAAGTCAATTCAACATTTGCAATACAAAGTAATGTATAGCGATTTAGTAGTATATCAGGTAGTCCAACTGCTATATTACAAAACAAATATTATTATTTGTCAGTATATTTGTGTTGCCATTTATACCAACTGATAAATGATGTGAAGACGAGATGGGAGAAACACCCTTCAACCATGTCCTGAGTGTTGCATTACATAGTTTGTCCACCAGGGGGTATTCTGCAACTTCCCTGTTGCCAAAAGGTGTGGCCACAAACACAACAACAAGCTGAGGAGTAGAGCATAATTAATTAACCTAGGACTTGTTGTGATGATAAGTTTATTTATAAAACTGCACTGTTATATTATCTTAGTAATAACTTAAATAGCTTCACATAAAAAAATATGGACTGATATAATGGGATTTTTAAATTGCTTAATATCGATATCAGTCTTGAGAATCCTGTATCAGCTGGGCTCTCATATCAAGTATATTTTTCATAGAGTTAATTGAGAAACTGTTTAGAGGTAATATATCTAAATGGGAATGTCTCCTCTGGCAGTTAACTACCTGACAAATCAGAGTTCTTCATCACATTTAGAAAAGTAAGCTGTAAATTTTGCACTGCCACAAAGTCCTCTTGACTGAGTGGTCTATTACAGTCACTTCAAATTTTACCATGCAATAAATAGCATGGTAAAATCTTTGGAAATCTTTCACAAATAAATAAATAAATAAAATTAGTCTATATTATTCATGTTATATCGTAGGGTAATGCACAGCTGTGACCGATGCATATAGCATTGTAAGACAACGTACAACCACCTTAAAAATCTAATTTAGTCATGCTGTAAATCCCACCTCCACAAAGCCTGCTGGTTTGGAGCATTTTGTGATTTATGGCACTACTGAAGTGCACTAAGAGGGATTCCCCCCTCCCTGCAACAAAATCAGTTTGTTTGTTTTTTGCAACCAAAAATTGCCAGAAGAAAAAGTAAAGCTGGTTCCTCATAAGAACTAAATATAAAAAAATGAAAAGAATAAAGACAATGAAGAGTGTAACATTAACCTGTGGCCTCACAACAGCTGAACTGAGTGAAGATAGCATGCATTTTCAACACAAATTCCATCATTAGTAAGAGAATCATGTACTCCTATTGTCCGCCACCCATTCAAGCAGTGTACTGTATTTTGTTTTGTTTCTTTCTGCTGCTGCAGTCCCGATGAGTGCTGTCAACCTAACGAGGCACTTCATGGGTTTTTTTTTTTTTTTTTTTGGGGGGGGGGGGGGGGGGGGTTTAACATTAAAAGCTATCTAGATCTATAAATTTTGAATTAGCATTAACTGAAGGGCTGAAGAAATAAGAAATAAAAGCAAAGTAAACTTTGCCAGTCAGGTCACTATTTCAGAAAATGACTGTGCTCACATTCATAAATGTTACTGTACATGTGAATCTGTGCAATGCGCCGACTCCAAATCCTCCCCAGATTCTGTCTTTGATGTTTTTCTTTCTCTTACTCATAATGCTGCAGCATGTGAAACTCAGCCCAGCCACTGATGTGTGGATTACCGCCATATAAAGCCAGTGTGGAAGTATTGTACGCACGCTGTCACGACACAGTCTTGTTTATAAATACTAGTGTATGTGTGGAAACTGGTGTATGTAGATTGGGGATATACACATCTGGCTCCAGGGCAGAGTGGTGGCTCGGTGGTTAGTGCTTTCACCGTACAGCAGCTAGATTGTTACTTTTATTTCCTTTGATTTCTTGGAGTTTGCATGGTTTCCGCCTAAAGACAAATTGCTCATTCTTAACTGTAAATTCAAGAGAGGGATTTTTTAAACGTTGTGTTCTCTAATTGTGTGCTGATCTATTTTTCTGTCCATGCTGTATGCCCCCCAAATTATTCCTCATTCCCAACTATGTTATGAAGCATAATGTGATTGTTTTTATGACTTCTTTATCTGCTGTATATTTTGTGTCCTCACAGTGAGCTGTCTCGATTTAGTATATGTTTATTTCAGAGGCAAGTGGGGGCTATATGAAATTACAATAATTCAATCAAATTCAACTTTCTTTTTATTACCAAAAGAATGACACAGAGCACTATTATATCCAGCTTTCCATGATCCTCTAAAGCACAATACTGTCACATTTTAAGAATAAAGAGAATATGCAAGTAATTTATAAGCGTAAATTTATCGTCATATTAAATAATTCAAATCTGGGCATTTGAGTGTTAATTTTTTAGGTTGTTGAAAAGCCACTGAGTCATCACTTGGACTCTTCTTTTAGAGGAAAGAACTGATCCTAACAGTCCAGTTGTGATGATCTGCCTTTAATGGCAATACTAGCTACCTGTAATTAAGAAGATATGGATTATTACTGCATGAAATCTGCAACAATTCTGCAGTGTTTGGCTGTAATGATGGTCATTATCATACAAATCTTATTTGTGTCTCTGGTTTCTTCTCTGTTGTATTGTTACATTTTCCAGCAGACTTCAGTGTTATGCTGTAGTTATTAATTAGTCATTTTGCTACTCTGCATACGTTAGGGAGAAATATTTCCATTAATTGATGTCACTCGAGGGTTGAGGCTATACGTGGCAATTTTCAAACTTGGGAGATTCTCAAGGGATCACTAAGACCTGACAGTCGAGAGCAATGTTAGACTGTTTCTTGGCAGTGTTCTTGCTTGCTGGGCTGCATACAGCAACTCTTACTTGAGTTTTTCCCCACCAATAACACACCTAATTCTTCTTCTTTTTTTTCACCTGTTCCTTTTATGGGTCACCACAACAAATCCTTGCCTTCATGCCACCCCTATCCCTTGCATCCTCTTCTGTCACACTAACCCTCTGCATATCCTCCTTCATGACTTCCATGAATCTTTCTTGTGATATCCCACTTTTACTCATCCCTGGCAGCTCAATTTTTAACATCCTTTGTCTGGTATATCCACTTTCTCTCTTCTGATATACTCATTCTGGGTACTTCCAACAAAAAATCTTAACATCTTGAACTCACCTCCACCTCCAGCTCAGCCTCCTATCTTTCCATTTGTGTCACCGTCTACAAACCATATATCATAAAAGGCCATCTTGCAAAACTTCCCTTTCAACTCTTACTGCTATCCTACTGTCACAAATCACTCCTGACACTTGTGTCCACCAAACCTGTAGTGTCTTTTTCCTCTCTCGGATAGTTGATAGTTGCATACTTGTCCATTTTCACTTCCTCTGCTCCGTGTAGATTCCCTGTTACATCTATCATTTACACAAATGTATTCTGCCTTGCTTCTACTTTCATTTCTCTTGTCTCCAAAGCATACCTCCACCTCTCCAGGCTCTCTTCCACCTGCTCCATGCTCTCATTACAGATCACAGCATTGCCTGTGATCATCCTCCTCCACAGAGACGTGTGCCTGACCTCATCTGTCAAACTCCCCATCACCACTGGAAAAAAAGGAGCTCAAAACCAACATGTCCTGCACCATCCTCACATAGTTCGTTGCCATTCCTGGCTTTCTCATGCAGTATACCACTTTGCTTTCTCTAGACCACAAATACACTATGAAACTCCTTCTGACCTTCGCTACACTCCTCCATCAACACTCTAAGTCAAACACTGGAACTGTGCTCTTTTCTCCACATGAAGCCATACTGCTGTTTGCACCTATCACCTATCTTCTTAACCCAGTGGTTCTTAACCTGGGTTCGATCGAACCCTAGGGGTTCGGTGAGTCAGTCTCAGGGGTTCGGCAGAGCCTCCGCCTTGACATGCACGGCTCATTTTGTGCACCAGTAAAAAAACATATCTATGTCTTGAATTTGAAAAAAAAATAAATCATATTTTATTTTTCACTAAAGAGGGGATCAATGACTGCACATATGAAACTGGTGGGGTTCGGTACCTCCAACAAGGTTAAGAACCACTGTCTTAACCTAACTTCAGCAGCTCTTTTCCATATCTTCATGATCTGGCTCGCCAACTTTATCTCTCTGTAGTTACTACAGCTCTGCACATCACCCTTATTCCTGAAAAGCACCAGTAAACTTCCTCTCTATTGCTCAGGCATCCTCTCACTGTCCAAGATTTTATTAAACAATCTGGTTAAAAAGTCTCACAGTAGTCCTGTCAGCTTTCTTCATCAGCCCGACTACTTTCCATGTTTTCTTTGCTAATCTCTTCCTTTAAATACTTTCCTGCAGTAGCATTTATGAATGTGACCACCATTGCGTCACTCTGTCTTCTTTACTCTGTCCAGAGAATAGGACAAATGCCCTCATGGCAGTATCTGTGCAACATTTCTACCATTTAATCCTTGCCTATGTCTTCACTCACTTCCACTTCTTGTTTCCACTTGTGTTTCAGATTGCTTCTTCTGTATAAGATGTAGTGCACCTATGTGTACGTCCTTGCATTCTTATACATCCCTTTGTGTTCCTTCTTCATGTTCACCATAGTCATTTCCATCCTTTTTGCAAAATCCACAACCATCTGTCCTTTTGCATTTCTCTCCTTAACACTATACGTACCCAACACCTCCTCATCACCTCTGTTCCCTTCACCTACATGTCCACTGAAGTCTCATCCAATAACCTCATTACCAATCACCTCCAGTGTTTCTGTCCTTGCTTCCCTTCCACCTGGTCTCTTGCACAAACAATATACCTTCCTTCTCTCCAGCACATGAACTAGCTCTTTCCCTTTACCAGACTACAGAGTCCCTGCTCTCACCTCCCCACTTAGACCTTCCCTTCTCTCTTGCTACCTACAAACACACCTTCCCCCTTTCTTTGTCTTCACCCAACAGTAACACCGTTTCCGCAGTTATTGTTAACTCTAGCCCTGACTGATCTGGTATAGAAATCGCATATGGAAACCTCAATAATCTGCTTGTTTGATTTTAACACCTGATACCCTTTCTCATGTAACCTTCCCCATTTACCTGGGGCTTGGGACTGGCTATAGAAATAAGCTGGGTTCCAAAAGTGAATCTAATTATCACCTTAGTTTCTTTTGCTTTTTGCTTTTCCAAAATAAATCTATTACTTTTAAAGATGCTATAATTGATATTATTTAGGGTTTAAAACAGTGCAAGTTTGTTTTCTTTGAAAAGAAAAAGAAAAAGCAGCGAGAAATATCGAATGTGGAACAACGTAGAACGTAAAAGTCTTTTGTCTGAGCCTGTAGAGAATTATAGCCTGAATATACTCCTCCCTTCAGCTTTGCAGAGCTTTATAATCAACTTCAGATCATCGTTTATCCAACAGTTTCAATGTTTTGTTGCACTCTTATTCCTCTCTCAACTTTTTGCAGCCATACCAAGTAGCTGCTTTTAGCAAAAAAAACAACAACTTTAAAATCAACAGTGAGCTGCCTGCATCAGACACGGTTGGTGACTAGCTGTTGAGCATAATGGAGTATTTAGCAGTTAGAAAAGGTAATGCAGTAACAAGGCGTGAATGCTAATAAGAGCTGATCACCAGATATGCTATAAATCCTATATTAAATTAATCAGCTTATAACTACTGCATTATATAGAACTTTGGTTTTGGATTTTTCTTTGGGGAGGGGGGTTCATTTAACTTAGTACGGTTTAGTTTTTACCCTGTTGCAGTTCTCAAGATAGGGCAGAAGTGGGGTGACTGTAAGCAAAATTTCAATTTTGTTATATGTTTTACTACTTAATAGAGGTTTAAATCATGATAAAATATGCAGTGACTTTTCCCACCAAGAGAGATTGTGCTATCTACAGCTGTATAAAGTATGGCATTAAGCCCGAAGCTTTAAGCATGCAGCCGAGCTAAACCATTCACTTGTTATAGCTGTGTGGATAAACACACTAGACTCAGCAGAAATATAGAGCAGCAATGAAATGAGCTGTGAGATGAACTGTGATTTTGAAGACTGAATATATAGCGGTTCCACTTTTAATAGGTGGGCAATGCTGTCAAAACACTTTCCCCATGAGCCAAATGTGTCACCTCCCTCATCATACATTAAAAGAGGAATGTTTTCATGTTGGGTAAAAGTTTAAACAAAAAGAACACAGAATAGCTTTTTCTCAACAGGAGAATATCTTACTTGTGCACTTCTTGAGCCCGGACCCTTTCTTCACCGCATGACGGCTGAGTTTGCAGTTGAAGTTGTTCTCCCAGAATTCAGCAAACCAGATATTCCTTCTGTTGTTTTCCAGCGTTCGACTGATGAAGTAACGATCAAACCCTAAACAGATCAGTCGGTTCACTGTCAGTGATGCGGTCATTCTCAGTGTAAGCAACGCTATATGAGAACCGTAGCTGTCATGTGTTCTAGAGTATATGCAATAATTCAATATCGTGTGCACATTCACTTTGCTTCTTTTTTGTTTTTTATTTGACTGAACTTTTTTACATCTTTGATGATTAAATGAGTGTTGAAGTCATTACAAATAACGTAGTCTTCTGAAAGAGTAAAAGATAAATAGTTTTGTTTTACTTGCATGGAAATAATAAATCACTGATATGTGCACATGATTTTAGAAGGCAGGGAGATCAGATGCTTGCATAATGTCCATCTCTGTACCTCTGATGGACTGACGCTTGGGCAAGATGGTGACCGCTCCCTCTGCCATCTCCTCCTGCTGCACAACCGGAGAGATCTTTGAGCCCCAGCTGTCTGAACCCACCCAGATAAAATGACCTGTCTGGTTGGCCTTTTTCGCTGCATGGAGCAGCCGCCTGTGAAGGTGAGGAAACAGATGTTGCCACAGATAAGGTCAGCATCCCAACCAGCTCCACTTTGATTTTGTTGTGCAATTCATTACACAGTAGTCTGGCAGACCCGCACTGAAACGGCTGTGTTCCCACATGTTTGCATGCTGTCTGCTGTAGTCATGTTTTCCTAATCTTCAAAAGAAGTGTTAATCTATTACCAGGTTATACCTGATATCATCTTCATTGGCAAAAAGTATGACGACTCTGGCATTTGGATTTTCTCTGAGTCGCCGGATGACCTTGTCGAACTCTCCTTGCTTGGGCTCCCGGGGAATTTTGACAGACTGGGAGATGCACACACCGCCTAGAAAAACAAATATAGAGACATAAAATAATATGTCAGAGAACTCTCAGACACGCAAACATAAGATTAAAACATCAATGATCAGCCAGTACCGTACTTAATTGAGTGGTTTGAACGTGAAATTAATATGAAATTAAATGTTGTATGTTGCTGAATAAAGCGCGGTGGCTATTAAGTGAGAAACAAACTGTCTTTTAGAGTTTATTAAAGTAACATCATTTTCACTTACTAGCAGCTCTGACCAGGAAAATATTCTTTGCATTTTTGTGGGATAGGAGAAATTATCTTAATTATCAATAATTGAAAGTTCTGTTCACCCATACTATTTGTTGATTCAGAGGATAGGTTTAAAATGTATGCAAAGTATATGACAGCATGAACATTGTCATGAATTTCCATATTTTAATAGTCAATAAAAAAAAGTTTATCTAAATTTATTGAAATATACAGTTTCACTTTTACCTGAACACTGTTGCTACCAGACAGAACGAACACTGAGATTACATGTTACTGTACAAAAAACTGCAACATCTGAAAATCAAAAACAACCTCTGTCAGGTAAGGTAGCGTGAGAGTCTACCAGTACTTTACACACTTTTAAATAATTCCCACTGAAAATTAAATAATGCTCATTCATGGACAAAACAGGTTTTTGTGTGCTGTTAATGCTTGTTAACAATAAAGCTTACTGTGTGTGCTATTCTTCTTCAAACTGTTTTGTTATAAGGTATAAATGTTCTTAAGTCTGTTTAAGGTATGCTGAAAGCCTGAACCTCAGAGTTTATGCACCAAATGAACAAGGTAATGTTTGTTCATTGTAATGCATACAAAGGACCTTTATGCGACGGGACAGCTTTGCAGCTCTGATTTGTTTTCTGCCATGTTAGGTCCGGCCATGCTGGTTAGCATGACAGCACAAAACACTGGCACAAAAGGCTTTTTTTGAAAGCTTTGTTTCTCCACCGCTGCAGGCATGTTGTGAAGGTTGTGGTTATGTTGGCCTATCCGGTCTCTGTAATAAAACACTGAAATATTATAGGAAGTATGTTCTTTACCCATTAGACAAAGCAGAGTTAGAGAACCTACAAAAGGAAAAAAAAATACACTTTGAGTCCTTGCAAAGGCAACAGAGAAAGAGGATGCTGACATGTGTTTTATGCCACTCAAGTGAGTTTTCCTGGGCTTCTCCAACAGGATTTCTTGGGTGAAATTTAGAGCACCTCAGAGTGCCATGTTTGTCTGAACGATTGTTTCTGAGCTTCCTGCAGCTCTACGGACAGCAGGGACACTGCCAGAGGATTGCTTTGCACATACTTTACACTGTTTATCGTACACAGAAACACAATGTTTAGAAGCCAGAAAGAGTGAGCGGGTCATAACTACTTAAACAACTGCAAAAGCAGTGTGTCTTATTTTTTAACTGTCACAAGTTGCTCTCCAAACTAGTAAAAATGAGAGTACTAGAATGCCGAATGAGTCTTATTTTTACTACACCTACATATATTTAGTTAAGGTGTGTGCACTTTGTAAAAGTCTATGGCCTAGACTCCTGCCATTTGGTGGTCTTCTGCTCTGATGCCCAGCCTAATGACGGGGCAGCTAAACCTGTCCCCATTTAGCTGTCTAAAAAAGTTTTGAAGTCTGAGACAGAGTCCCTGTGTTGGATGAAACTGTCTCCTCCTTCCTCACCTGTCAGTGAACCTCATTAAGTTTGAGAAGGTCAGACAAATCCTGGCTCAGTCCTCAGACATGCAAAGATTTAAAATGTTGTCAGCAAAAAACCTGCAGGGAATGGCATATAAAGAAGCTCCAAAAGGGATAACAGCATCAGCCAATGATCAGCAGTGATATGCTGTCTTTTCCTAATTTAATTTATTTTTTTCTTTTACAGCACAACTTGGAGCACATATATGTACTTGTATTGGTACTTCTTAAATAAGTGTTCATAAAACTTTTCAGTATAAAAACAGAAATAAGGCAGCAGGATAACTCAATCCTGTAAAAACACAACCAAGCAGAGCTGTTTTTACTTGTGAGTCTCCCCTGTGCGTCATCATTTTATACATCCCACATCAACATGTAAGGGAAACAGAAAGGAAAAGAAAGGAAAGGAAAAGTCAATATTAAACACTTTAATTAGATATTGAGCCAAAGCATGCCACTAGCAGACCATCAGTGCATTTTGACATTGATTGTTCATTCTTCCACCATCTGGTGTTTTGATGATGGGGGTGAGGACGTTCTCTGGCACAAAGGTGTTGAAGATCTAGTGATTAGCAAGGGCACAGCATGTGAATCATCATCACACCATTTAGTTATCGCTCATAGCCTACGTATTCGATTCTCATCCTGGAAGAGATCACCTCCTGTTGCAGCAGAAATATTGCCTGAAACAGGTGAACACTCAGAACAACATTGCACTGTTTTTTCAATTACCCTTCCCACTAATGGTATCAGTGAATTCAAACCGTGTCCCATTTTTTTCAGCTTGCCAACTGTCTCTATAGCGCATTTCTTTATTTTATTTTTTTTGGCAAAATGTTGGTTTCACAGGTATTGCACATACCCTTTCGGGAAAATCCATTGGTCCAATAAAACACTACCCTGAAAACATTAAATGTCATACCTTTTGAATTTGTGCAAATATTTTGAATCAGTCAGACAGACTGACACATCTACAGCTTTTTTTTATTGCAGTGGTCCCTGGAAATATGCCATGCAGGGATATTTTTATGCATTTTTCATGCATATAATGAAATGCCAAAAAAACCCTCACTTTATCCAAATGTTCTGTGAATTGATTTGTCACCAAAAGCAGTATGCTTAGAAGAGCAAAGACCAACAGCGATTTGGTGGAGGAAATATTCATTACGAGCATTCCATTTTTGATCCTAAAAGAGATGTTTAGCATGGATAAAAATAACACTTTAACTGTCTTAATGCTTCAGATCATCCTTTAGTTTATGGTAGATATGCTGCAGGATGTGTGTGTCTTGACTGCAGTCATGAGAGCATTTCATCACTTCAACCATTTATGTGTGATGACCCACTTGTCCATTTCACTCAAACAGGATCCATTATTGGTCATTCTGGACATTTAGCAAAATGGATGGGTTTAGATAACTGACAAGCATTCAAGGCGAGCATCTCTTTGCAGTTTCTCACCTGCCACAGCAGAGGACCACCGCAGTGCTATCCTAACAATGTCTTCACTTAAATTAATGGAAACTAATAGTGACAAATAGCTGCTGTGGTGTCAGGCCAACCACAGCCACGCAGTCGGTCTCTGTCACAATAACTGAGCCACCGTTTCTTACTTTTCTCTTTCTGTTTTTAGTTATAGTGAGATGCCTTCCAATGAACACAGACATGCGCAACATGCTGTTAGTGAGATAAACACAAATCTTCAAAGAAAATGTCAACAAAAAGTCAAGATATCAACAACCACAGCGTTTATTGCATTTGAACTATGTGAACACTGGATTCTATCATCACAAATCAGATTAAATCACAGCACCACAGAATGGACACTTCATGAACAAATAACCAGGAATTAGATTTATACTGCAGGGAGAGGCTATTTCTTCTTATTCTTTTTTTTTTTTAAATTGTAAAGAAGACATGCTAGGCTGTCAAAAGTGAAGTGATTTATGGATTTTAATGGCATAAATTCATCAGAAGACAAGTCAGGCAGTCAAGCTGCAGCTTTCTTTTCCTAATAATCTGACATCATTTACTATAGTATATGTTCACTTAGATATCTTGACTTTCCACATCATGAACAAGTGCAGCATTTTTTCTTATTCATTTATTTAATTTTATTTTCGGTGCTTATTATCTGTGCTTTCTAATATTTGCAGTCTTAGCTGACCAGATCACAAAGAGAAGAATGCATAAAAATCCCAGCTGTAATAAATCGCTACAATCAAAGTCATTATACTAATGACATAATCAAATTTACATTTAAAGATCAGGCCATTATAATGACTCCTGTTGGCTTGCTTGTTAAATCTGACAAGTTGTTTCTTCCAAGCAATTCTCTTGTACTAGGTTCTTTTCTTTTTTCACATCACAAGGTGTCATTCTGATAGGGAAAGAAAACAAGGAAAACATCTTCACTGTTTTGTCAATATATAGTGTCAAACTAAGGGAAAACATGTTGAAGATATATGACAAGCTAATTAACACGTAAAAATACAGATGGGCAATAGATGGAAATTAAAACTTAGTGAACACTATTATTATTAAACGTCTAACTCTTTTGGAGACAAATAGTATTGAGAAACACTCGTCATTTCCAGTGACGCGTGGTCACTGGTGTATTTTCAGTGTTTCTTCAAGTTTGATATGTGACCTACTATAATTTTTCAGCTATTTTTTTTATTCATTGTGTTACATGTTGTTAATATGACAAAGATCATTTAATTTCATTTGCTTTTAGTTTGTGAATTTGGTTTGATTTCCCAAAGTGACAGTAATAAATATTTTTTAGGACTCGCACTATGACGCTGCAGTTCTGTTCAGCCCTACGGGGTGTTTACTGTCTTTCAGCTCACTATTTTTTTTGTTTTGGTTTTTTTTTTTTACATCCCACAGATTTAATGATTTGAGTGCCATCAGGTTTTTTTTTCTGTCTGCTAAGAGTTTGTATGTTAATGTTGATCCATCTGTGCTGAATGTGTAAACAGAAAACAGCTTGCTGCCAACTTTTAGAAACTGACAAAATGTTAGAGTTGTGTTTTAAGATTGTACATTTGGTCGCAAGCTAGAGGAACAAACTGAACTTTCAAATTTACCGTCATGTTTGATTTGCACGCTGTACTGACTTTATTTATCTTACAGTGCTATAAAATACGATAACAAATTCACAGGAAGCTTTCAATTACACTAATTGCCCTGTTTGTCAATGATAAGTTAATGATAACGATAGTCAGGTAGGTAATTTGTTTCTTGTGATGACCACTTGCACAACATACTACATGCATACATCCAATGTTCCCTCTAATTTTTCATGTGTCTGAGCGAACACACAAACTCCGTGAGCGGTCCCTTGGACCACAGTGAGCAACAGCAGATGTGTGCACTGTGGTCACGCCGGCATCGAATCCATCCAAGTTACATGGTTTATTAAAATTATCAAATTACAGCGTTTATGTTAGACTACTTTTAATTAACTGCTTTATCCCACTTACAATGAAAATTAAAAAAAAAAAATCTTGTTCATGACCTGTGTAGTATGTTAACACTATTGGAAGTAAAAATAACTTGAACTCCAATTTTGAAAACAAAACTTTCTTTTTTTTTTTATAAAGCTCTGACTTGTATTATGCGTCTGTGGTCTGGGAGAGAGTCCTGCAACTTTCTGTCTGCAAAATACAGTAAATAATGACCAATGTTTGCCAATTAATTATATAGTTACTTCTTCAGAAAAGTAACTGAGTTATGCAAACAACAAAGTTTTTTTTGCAGCTGTCTACCTAAAAATGCAGCCAAGGCGTTTTTTAAATAAACATTCCAAACTATTTACAGAACAATCAGCTGTTCTGCATCAAGTTTGATGCCACACAAATTATTTGTGCCACTCCAAAAAATAATTTCTGTCCACTATGAGATAAAGGAGAACAACAGCCTGATACCTGCAGGCCTGACAACAGGAGATGTATTACTCCTGCAACACCTGTAACACTCAGCAGTCGCCTCATTGTTCTGACACACACAACAAAACTATTGACTACACTACACACTAACACTAAATTTGCGCTAAACATCGCAAATCTCTCACATCTCAAAACACATCTTTCACATCTTTCCTAAACAACTAAATGCAATGTTGCCATATCATTTTTTGATTGGTCGACATGGTACATTTTTCGACCAATAGGAAAGGGTAGGGGTTATTTTGGTTTTGTTTTTGCTCACAGGCGGAGAATGCTTTCGAGCCTTTTCCTTATAAAACGCCATTTTTACAGTTTTTTCTGCAGTAAATATAAACAACGATAGTATTCAGGAAGGAAACCAAACATTGCAAATATTTTTTATCATAACTCTGGTTTTACGTGGCCGATCAACACAATTTAAAAACGGGTATAAAGTTCACACTTTCTCCGTCAATTGTTCCGACTGTCCTGCTCACATCTCCAATGGTTGTACACGTTGTCATTAAAGTGGCTTCACTCCACATCAGCCACGCCGCTTTGCTAGCTAAAACACCGGTGTCGGCACATAAGGACGCTGTCATAGCCTGTCAGCAACGTTGATTAGCTGCGTATATACGAATGTGAATCGCATTATTGGTTGGACTATGGGATAAGGTGGCATCGTTCTAATCCCATACGGGAGCAGCCAGTCACTGACTAACACTGCAAAACAGAATTGTTAACGTATTCATTTTAATTTCAATTCAGGTTAGATTTTTTTCTGTGCGCAACGCAGATTTTCTGTGCGGAGAGACCGTGCCAGTAGTGCGCAATTGCGCACGCCTGCAGCTTAGAGGGAACATTGCATACATCCCAAGCCAAGCCATTAACCATGTTACTTACTGTATGTAGTTTCAGATGTGTCAGATTTGTCATCACGACTACTTTGGATTGCTCAGGTATGCCTGTATAATCCAAACCCCAAGACTTTTTAAACACTTTTCTATTCCTTGTCACTTGGATTTTGTTTTGTTTCCTCAGGATACAACCATTTCTGGAAATTTCATCATTTTTCTTTGTCTGGTGCACAGTGACATACGGTGCTCGTAAGATTTTTTAGATTGTCTCAATATTTCAGTCTTGTACCTTTGATTTGAAGATTTCACAACAATAGCAGGTTTGGTTTTGTTATCCCTGCATGCAAGGGCGTAACAGGTAAACACTTTCTCTTTCTCTCAGCAAATATTATTACTGCTAGGAAATTGAAAAACTTGTTGACTTCCTAGAGTATGCATCTTCACCTGGTTGATCATCAACTGCAACTCTGGCATAGCTGCAAGGATTAGTATCTTGCCCAGGAATGATAATGTCATCAGAATGAGAAAATAGTTCCAACTCATCAATCCTTTAACCTCTAACTGTGGCCTTCAGGTCATGAACGTTTCAGCACCATTAGGCCCATGAGGTTAAGAATAACAACATTGTTTATAGTATAATTTAGTACAGTGATCTTGATGTTTTGGAGAAAAAAAAACTGTGAACGACAAAAATGTATTAAATCACCATCCTGCAACAACTAAGCCATCATTTGTGGAATTTCTGTATTTCCCATTTAAATCTAAGAGGTTCTGGCGCTTTTGGATTCTGACTGTAAAGAGTTTACTTGAAATTGTGTATATGTGCACAGCAACAGATTTGCTATTTTCACCAATTTACTGTATTAGACCTAATTGCTGTATTATCACAAACAGATTGCAAGTAATTGCCAGCATGCCCTAATTCAACTACAAACTGATAGCAGACTGATACCGTCTTATTCCCATTTTTTTGCCATCTTGATGCACCAAGATCATTTTGAAGACAGCGACTGACCGCGAGTGGTCACAAGCCTGTTCTTGATTTTCAGTGAACCATTTCAAGTCAATGAGATTACAAGTGCTTTGCACATCCTCACAATCGTTTTAGTAGCGTCACCAACCATTATTTTCCTAGTGTGATTGTAGCATAGTATATGCCCGTGAAGATTTTCTTTTTTTTTTTAATTTGTAAATCATCAAGATCCGATGTTATTTAAGTATCCCCTTCAGTTTTTGAGTAGTATGTTTTGATGCTCAAAATGAGCAACTGCATATATGAATGAATGTCTACGATGGACTGCTCATTTATATAAACCGAGCCCTGATTGCAGACATTTACAAAAATTCTACATTTAACTCTGAAATGTATTTATTGTTATATGCATGAGAAAATAAAGGGAAAATACAGATTTAACTTGCAGCATGATGACTCTTCTATTTAATGTATGCCATTTTTTCTTAAAATAAAAAGACTACTGAGATGCAGACTCAACAAAGGACAAAATGTCACAATATTATCCTGCCTTTATTCTGCAGAAAACTGCACGGCTTTGTATTGTAATATTGTCGGCAGTGAACAACCACTGAAAAATCCAGGATTAATTTTTAAGGATAGACCTACATGAGCTGACAAAGGCTTTCTACTTAAACAGAATTTTTACATTAGCAACAGCCCATTTGCATGTCATGGCTTTTATGTATTAATCTGAGGTAAAACATACTGTAATTCCCTGCTTAAGTCACTACTTGTACAAACTGGTGAGCTTGCTAACCTTGCAGCAGTCCTATATAAAAAAAAACAACTGCTTTTTAATTCTACTACAAACTCTCTCTTCCTGCTCTCTTCCCAAATTTGAATGCATTATGTAAAGAACTCTTTGTCAGTGAAGTTATTTCACAAAAATAAATCAGGTAGGACACAGACGTCCTCACAGTAAACATAGATAGCACTGAATCCCAAATAGTCATCAGACATTGCTGGATTAACGAGGAATAGAGAAAGTAATCTCACAGAGGTCAGCCCTGAATGGATTCATATTGTATGTAGACTTATGATATAACAGTTGCAGAAAAATACATTTAAAAAGACAAATGTGAACTTTTCACTATTATAATGTTCTCGAGAGCTGCACTGTGGTTTTACAAATGAAATGTGAAAAGCAGAAAAGTCAGAAAAGTTCAAGGAAGAGGGAACTGACAAAATATTCAAAGAAGAAAAGCAGATCCTGAGAAACACAGTTTGATGCTAGAAACTAACTCTGCTTGTGATGACTTTACCTTTCTGCTGCATTTACAATACAAAGGCAATTCTGCTGCATTTGCTGTTGGCATAGTTTGCATGAGGAGGTTGTTTTCATAGATATGTGCGATTTGAAATAATTTGAAATTTGAAATAATTTCTCTACAAATTGCACCAAGATGGCGGCGCGGCAGTAGCACGCAGCGGCCACTCCGGAGCCAAAACTGGTGCTGCATTGTTTATTGTTTACGTTTTTGTGTGTAGCGTGCTTATTTTGCACTATGTATGGATAACGTCGCAACTGGTGTCGGTGTTCGTGCATACAACAGCCAGACACTTTTCAACCTAAATAACCTAGTTGACGACATCCAGGAGGGGCTGCGGGAAACGCTGCGTGAACTCGGCTTGCTCCGCGAACCAGGCCTCGAAGCCTCGGCGTTGCCTGATGCCGGCGGACGGAGGTGGAGACATCGGAAGCGTTGCGCGAGGAAGCGGAAGCGCGGCAAGCGGGCGGGAGTCTGTGCTAGGCTAAAAACAAACCCTAGCCGGCCGGCTCTACCGTCCATCATCTTATCCAACGTCTGCTCCCTGGATAACAAACTGGATTACATCCGACTCCAGCAGGCCACACAGCGTGAGATTAGAGACTGCTGTGTCTTTGTTTTCACGGAAACATGGCTCAGCGAAAGAGTACCGGACGCCGCTATTCAGCTAAACGGGCTGGCCTCGTTTCGCGCCGACAGAAATGCAGCTCTGTGCGGTAAGACTCGCGGTGGCGGCTTGTGTGTTTACATCAACGAGAAATGGTGCAAGAACTCTGTGCTAGTCTCTAGTTATTGCTCATCGCTGGTGGAGTTTGTGACTGTTAGATGCAGACCTTTTTACTTACCACGGGAATTCACCACTGTTTTCATTATCGGAGTGTACATTCCACCTAGCGCTAATGCTAAGGAAGCGCTATGGGAATTGTATACAAAGATCAGTGAACTGCAAAATACACACCCGGATGGACTGTTTATTGTTGCTGGGGACTTCAACCATGCAAATCTCAAGTCAGTGCTTCCTAGATTCCATCAGTATGTGGACTTTGCAACGAGGGGAGAAAACACGCTGGATCTTGTTTACACAAACATCCCCGGCGCATATCGGGCAGAGCCCCGCCCCCACCTCGGCTACTCAGACCACATCTCTGTTATGCTAATTCCGCCTCGTCAGGCGATCAAAACCGGTTCTGAAGCAGGTGAAAACCTGGCCAGCAGGAGCCATCTCTGCTCTTCAGGACTGTTTTGAGAGCACTGACTGGAACATGTTTAGAGAGGCTGCAACTTACGGCGACTTCACTGACTTGGAGGAGTACACATCATCAGTGTCCAGCTATATCAACAAGTGCACCGATGACGTCACTGTCTCCAAGATCATCATCTCACGACCCAACCAGAAACCGTGGATTACTGCGGAAGTGCGTGCACTTCTAAGGACCCGAGACTCTGCCTTCAAAGAGGGAGATAAGGTGGCGCTTAGAAGAGCGAGGGCTGAACTTTCTCGGGCCATCAGAGAGGCGAAGCGCGCACACGCCCAGAGAATCCACAACCACTTTAAGGACAGCGGCGACACACGACGCATGTGGCAGGGCTTACAAGCCATCGCTAACTACAGGACGACACCACCTGCCTGTGACAGTGACGGCTCCCTCCCAGATGTGCTTAACAACTTCTATGCTCGGTTCGACAGGCAGAACGACGTGGCGGCGAGGAAGACCACCCCTCCTCCGAACGACCAGGTCCTGTGTCTCACTACAGCTGAGGTGAGGAAAACTCTACGCAGAGTCAATCCACGTAAAGCTGCTGGACCAGACAACATCCCAGGCAGAGTGCTCAGAGAATGTGCTGATCAGCTGGCAAATGTTCTCACCGACATCTTCAACATCTCTCTGAGCAGTGCCGTTGTCCCCACGTGCTTCAAGGCCACCACCATCGTCCCCGTGCCCAAGAAGTCTTCTGTGTCCTGTCTCAATGACTACCGCCCTATCGCACTTACACCCACCATCATGAAGTGCTTCGAACGGCTCGTCATGAGACACATCAAGACCCTGCTGCCCCCCTCACTGGACCCAATGCAATTTGCATACCGCCATAACCGCTCAACGGACGACGCCATCTCCACTGCACTCCATCTTGCCCTGACACACTTTGACAAGAAGGACTCACACGTCCGAATGCTGTACATAGATTTCAGCTCAGCATTTAACACGATCATCCCCCAACAACTGATCGGAAAGCTGAGCCTGTTAGGCCTGAACACCTCCCTCTGCAACTGGATCCTGGACTTTCTGACCGGAAGGCCTCAGTCAGTACGGATCGGGAACTGCACCTCCAGCACCACCACACTGAGCACTGGGGCCCCACAAGGCTGTGTGCTCAGTCCTCTGCTGTTCACACTGCTGACTCATGACTGTGTAGCAACACACAGTTCAAATCACATCATTAAATTCGCTGATGACACGACCGTGGTGGGTCTCATTAGCAAGAACGACGAGTCAGCGTACAGAGAGGAAGTGCAGAGACTAACGGACTGGTGTAAGGACAACAACCTGTCTCTGAATGTTGACAAGACAAAAGAGATGGTTGTTGACTTTAGGAGGACACGAGGCGACCACTCACCGCTGAGCATCAACGGCTCCTCTGTGGAGATCGTTGACAGCACCAAATTCCTGGGTGTACACCTGGAGAAGGACCTCGGCTGGTCCCTCAACACCAAGAAAGCCCAACAGCGTCTCTTCTTTCTGAGAAGACTGAGAAAGGCCCGGCTTCCACCACCGATCCTGACCACCTTCTATAGAGGAACTATTGAGAGCATCCTGAGCGGCTGCATCACTGTCTGGTTTGGGAGCTGTGCCATATCAGACCGCAAGACCCTACAGCGGATAGTGGGAACAGCAGAGAAGATCATCGGGGTCTCTCTACCCTCTATTGAGGACATCTACACCACACGCTGCATTCGCAAAGCCACCAGCATTGTGGCTGATCGGACACACCCCTCTCACACACTCTTTACACTCCTGCCATCTGGAAAAAGGTACCGAAGCATTCGGGCACGCACATCCAGACTGTGCAACAGCTTTTTTCCACAAGCCATCCGTCTCCTCAGCAAAAAGGGACTGACTGATAAACACGCACACACACACATACACTAACATTATCACTCAGCTTAACTCAAATACCTCAAAACATTGAGACTGGACTGACTAACCAACACAAAGCGCAAACACACTGACCTACACCACCAAACCATCGCACACACCAACCTGTAAATGCTCTTTTGCACAATATTATTACTAGATATATTATATATATTTTTTTTTTTTTGCACTAACTTGTCTTGTAGCACCTTGGTTCCTGGAGGAACGTTGTTTCGCCTCACTGTGTATTTTTAAACTGTATATGGTTGAAGTGACAATAAAGTTGAACTTGAACTTGAACTTGAAATTATTCTCTTTTCTTGCCAAGTGCACACTGTTTAACTTAAACTGCTGTGTGTGACTGATGTGCCTGAAGAAAAAGAAATATACCGTATATATATATATATACACACACACACACATACATATATACATACATAGGAACACGAGAAGCTGAAGCTGGAGAAATACCAAGGGCTCAGAGAAGAGCTCGAGAGGATGTGGAGGGTGAAGGTAACGGTGGTCCCCGTGGTAATCGGAGCACTAGGTGCGGTGACTCCCAAGCTAGGCGAGCGGCTCCAGCAGATCCCGGGAACAACATCGGAGATCTCTGTCCAGAAGAGCGCAGTCCTGGGAACAGCTAAGATACTGCGCAGGACCCTCAAGCTTCCAGGCCTCTGGTAGAGGACCCGAGCTTGAAGGATAAACCGCCCGCAGGGGCGTGCTGGGTGTGTTATATATATATGGCCCACTGATGGGATTTGTTTTTCCAAAATGAATTTCCAAAACATTTTTTTCCAATGCATCTCCTACAACTGTGCCTGGTTGTATACTGTAATCTTTTATGATGGGCCCATGCTCAGTTCCTGTTCAATTAAACCAACAAAATACAATACTATTAGGTCTGAAAACACAATTTGTTGTTTTTCTGCTCTACTGAATTCCCAAATTGTACATCTATCCCCTGTTATTTGTTCACCACACATGTCTTTCTGTGTGTTTAGTCTGAGGAGCCACTCAAGGAAGTAATTAATGTGTGGAAAACACAATCTTGATTTCTTTTTTAAAGCTTTAGATGCTTTTGACTTTAAAGCGCTACTTCATTTTTATGCTTTTCAAGCATATCAAGCAAGTCTCAGACTTCAGTTTGAAATATTGTGTTAAAACAATTGAGAGCAAATACACCGCACCAGTCAAATACCAGTCTTGCACAAACAGAAATAACCACTTCCATTACAGTCAATGATGTGCAACATATACTGTAAAATGATATGCTGAAAGAGCAACATTTGATGGACAATGAAAGTAAAAATACTTGAAGAATAATTCAGAAACTGCAAGAGTTTGTATCTTTGAATTGAGCTACTGAGCTGTCTTTTATTTGGCTCTCTTCCTCCCTGAATCTGGTTCTCCTGGAGATTTCTTCCTATTAAAAGGGAGTTTTTCCTTCCCACTGTTGCCAAAATGCTTGCTCATAGGGGGTCATATGATTGTTGGTGTTTTCCCTGTTTTCTTCGTGTCATTGTAGGGTGTTTACCTTACAATACAAAGCATCTTGAGGCAACTGTTGTTGTAATTTGGCAGTACAGTAGAACCCCGGCTTATGAAGACCCCATTTAATGAAAAATTCAAGTTACGAAGGCACTTAACGGCAATATTTCTGCCCGTGGTACAGCAAAATGCCCGCGTAACAAAATAGATAAAATAGAAAATTTAAAAAATTAAATTCCATAATGTTATGTACATTTACACGTACGTATGCATGCATGCATATGTATGCTTTCTTCAACCCCAGCCACCTCCTCCTCCACCAAAAACTTCGTCTTCAGCCAGCATTGCCTCACTCAAAAGGCAATGGAAAAAGGTGCTTCGACTTACGAAAATTTTGACTTACGAAAGACCCTCTGGAACAAATTAATTTTGTAAGTCGGGGTTCCACTGTATATAAATAAAATTTAATTGAATTATATGTATTAGTAGGGTTACGCTAACCCATGCCACAAGGCAACCTCTGGTCTAGACTTTCACCAACGGTGAAGCTAGTGATTAGTTTTCTAGGAAGATCCAGGTAAAGCAAAAACATTTTTTTGAAAAAGGTGGAAATTTTACTAGTTTGAACTTTTTAAACTCTAACAATCTGATAATCAGCAACTACACTAAACACTGACATGCAACACACAGAAATGAACATGGTACAAGTGGAAAAACAGTTTTTAGTTTTATGGGCTTTATTTTTATACCACATATATCACACTATATAAAGTTGCAATCATCAGTGTTTATATTATGATATGTAAAGTGAAAAATATATTTTCAGATGCAAAACCAAGTGGTCTAGTTTGCAAGTGTATATCATTTTAGCATCTTAAGCTCATTATTCTGGTCTCATTTCACATTATTATTATTACTAAAAATGACTCTTGTATACACTTTAAAGGGGAATAGTTATTAAAATGTTATTACTTCCAATCTCATACTTTTATTCTTAGACGCCAACAGAAGTCTTTTATCATTTAAACATCAACATAGTCCTTTTATTTATGTTATTCTTGTCCTTAGCATATGCTCTGTCTCAAACGAGCTCATTTAACTCCTCTTAATTTAAGTCTACCCTTTAAATCAGCTTTCTTAGGATTGGCTGCCCTCCTAAACATAAAGATTGAAAGCATGAGGCTGACTGTGCTCACAGTCAGAGCCCGGTGCTTGAGCTCTCCAAACCTGAGCTTTCTGCTCACAGAGATTACCTGTCCATATGCTGTATTTATGCTAATTATTTTAATTTTTGGCTATGTTTAATTTAAGCATCCACCATTGTAAAATTATGCCTAAAAGTGAGAAAAGACATAATTGGTGTCCTTTAAAGCTAGTACACTGCTTCTCTTTACAGGAAAAGTAAATATACATTTTAAGTATCAAACTTTTAATTTGGTGCCTTTTTTAAAACTAATTGCTGCTTTTACATATTTCACTGGTTTCTTTAAAAATTCTCAGTTTTAGTGAATTGCAGCTGTAGACAGACAGAAAAAAAACATTTCCTGAAATAAGTAATTTGCTGAAGCACAAAGGATGGGTGACAGCCAGCATCAGGCCTTTTGACAAGTAAGTGTGAAAATTGTTGAAGGCTAACAGAATAGCTGATGCTTTCAGTTTTGCACTTTATCGCTCATCAATGGCTATTTAAAAAAAAAGAAAAAGAAACAAACAAAAAACATAAAAATGACTTCCTGAAAAACAGAGTGAGTACAGTTAGTCAACACATTTTAAAACAATCTATTTTAGCACATATATATTTAATTTCAGATATCAAATATATCCTGAAAAGATTTTCAAATTTTTTCTTAATCCAGACATTTTGGCAAATATGTCCAGTTACAAGTGCATCAGAGAGAAAAAAAGAATAATTTCTTTCACCTCTGCCATTCTCACAAACAAAAAAAAAAAGAAAAAGATTTTAAAAAGTGTTCATATTGTGTTTTCAGCAGTACTGGCAGACAAACTATAGAAGAAGCGATTCTACAGAGATTACTGATTAAGTTAGTGGTGAGCCAAAATGAGCTCAAGTCTAAACCTGTCTATTTGAAAAGTTGACCTTTAGTTGGTATCGCCTCCATCAAGCTATTCACCATAATGCTTTTCAACATTAGAACACAGTGCCACAATGAATCATCCTTCAATGTTTGAGCAACACTGGATGGAGGTGGTGTCTGCCATATTACATTTAAGTTAAAAAAAATAATTATAGAGCTCTGCAATCCAGGCCAGCGAGTCTTCACCTCTGATATATCATCACAGATATCCCATCAACAGATGGATTGACACAGGCTTTTCACTAAGATCCCTCTTTCAATTGCAAGAAAAAGAAAAAAGAAGAAATGACAAGGCTGCATAATAGCCTGTATTTTATTTTTCACTTCTCTTCAAAAGTAAGGGCAGTGGTTTTAATCAAAACAATTGACTTCTGTCTGACCTCTTTCCTTTGAGTACAGTCCAGGAACGCCTTAGGCTGGGCTGAATCCACACCGTGCCATATGAAAAGGAGGCCTTTAGAATGTAGCCTACCTAATTGACTTTGTAATAGTGTCATAGTTCACTGCCACCAAATTGACTGAGTTTTCAAGCATGCTTTGGCTACAATGACCCCTGAAAAATGACAAAAGGGCCTCCCAGTGCAACTCCAAATTTATCACTAGCAACAAGAGGCTGACAATCTAAAACTGAACAGCAATGTGATTATTTACAATTGGTCATTTTGAGTAATTAGTTTAACATGTCGCATTTCCTCTCCACTAAATCTGCTTTGCTTAATGTTCTTTCATTTGGATATTTGACCTACTGGGGAAGATTAGAAGACATTAAAAGGCTATTTTAATACACTACTCTTTCAAATGTTAATAAATGACGTATTTTTGAGAATGCATATTGATGTATTTTGTGTAAAATCACACCACAGATTTTACTCAGATTTACTTGGATCAACAAAGTCTGTATCAGAGATATGGATAGGTTTAAAAAACAAAACTAATTCATAAAAAAAAAAAAGAATGGTTATAGTATTTCCAATTACTGTATATAAAATCTCCAGGACTTTTAGAGAGACTCAAAATTAGAGAAAAGAACTGTATGTAGAATCATATGATTTTAGCATATTAGGTGTCACCACCAAGAATGTGATGTTATATTGGCCCGAGTTTTAGCAGGCATCTATTTTAAGCAAAATCATTCTGATTTATGGATATAATTTTGCCTGTCCTAGTTAGTGACTAGTGGGACGACACAGCAGAGCATTAGCATGAGGTGAAGAGAAAACAAGTTTTCAAATGAATACTTTTGAATATCAGATTTGTAAGGCCACACTGCAGAGAGTTCAATTTCAATATATAGTGCCAAATCACAACAGCTACCTCAAGGCTCCACAGAAAGCCAAAAGAATAATAAACATATTCTATTTTTTGTGGTTAAAAAAATGCACTCACTTTTTTTCTTTCATTCAAACTGAAACAGACAACTGGAATATTCCTCTCGTTCCTGTCTGGATAGCCTGGGCCTCTTACAGAGATTTTGTTTTTCACACCTTTGACCTGCACTGTGTAAAAAGAACTCCTGCTTACCTTCAAAAGGTGCTAATTAAATGGGGTGAGGGGGGATACAGGCACCATATGGAGGAGGCTCCTACTGCTTTAGAATTTTCACTTAACTGCTCTTTCTCTATGTTTCTATGGAAAGGATGTCATCTGACTGACAATGATTAGTTAACAGGTCTTCACAGCCCAGTGCTACTTTATAAATCAGCTGTACTGGATGACACATGACTCACTCACAAATCTGACTACGCTGGTTTGTCTTGTAAAATTGTGAATTACTTCACAGGAGAAAAGAGCAATTTGATGTTTCACTGAGAGTGAATTCAGAAACTATTTGTATACTTTTATGCTTAATATTTTATTGGTGCTATTGTAAGAGGTACTGTGAGTGTGAAGGAAGCTGCAATACTATGGGAAGCCTCTTATGAGAGAAATGCTAAGCCGCCAGAAATGATACATAGCTGCTCCAGAGTATTTTTGCAACATAATTGACGTGCCACAAGCATAATTTCCCATCATTAGAGGAACCTGTTGCCTGGGAGCATAGGGGCTTTCGAGGAGGAAAATCCAAGCCCTTAAGCTGCCAGGCCTGAAAGATAACAGGGCTGCAGCAGCACAAATGCAGAGATTTGGGGGAATATGTGGACAACAAACAAACACATTTTGCAATTCATTATACTGGGTGGTAGAAATTGTATCAACCATTCTGTCACATATAATGAATGCAGACCTGGAGGAACACTGTCATATAAAATCTGCAAAGCAGTGAAAAATAAGTGCAACCTCAAGACTGATTTGTGGAGCAAAGTGTTTTTGAAATGGCCTAATAATAAGACCGGTCCATCTTTTCAAAAACTCTTCAATCCCAACTCCCATCAGCTTTTTGCTCTTCAAACTAGCTCCAAAACTGCTGGAGGAGATGAATAACCTCTGTTTATTTGCCATGATCACCTCCTTGTTAATTAAACACTGACAGAATAAAACAATGGGATCAGATGTTTTCATCTTCTAATTGACTGATTGATTTGCCTGCTTTTTATCACCCCATGAGAAGTTTTTTATGATGTAATGCCAAGACTGTTTCAGTTGATTTATAGAATGCTGCTTCAGCGGGTGCGCTGATGTGGGAAGGTGATATAAACATCATTTGTGAATTCATGTAGTACAAAAGTCTGCTGAGGAAACTGACAAAAAATATGAAAAAAAAATAGGCAAGTGTTTTGTTTTGCTAATTTGATGTTGCTGTGGAGTCCCTATAGAAAAGGCATAAATGTGGGCTGTAAAAAAAAACTCGCACATTTTCAATATGTTTATAAATATCAACAATCTGAAGCTGCAAAAGACTGACTGCCCAGTGTGGGAGTTGTTTACAAGATTTTGTTGTTATTGTTGCTGGATCATGGAAGCATTGAGAGCTTTCAGCCTGGAGGATGAGCTATTGTTGAGGATTTTTCCATCCTTCTGAGAGCTATATATCTACTTCTGCCTTTGGGATAATCGTTGTTCATGAAATGAATTTTGCTAAGAATACTTTTTATTAAAGAGTTGTTTGTCATTTTTGGTTAGGACTCTGAGGAAGTTTCTGACAGAGGTTTATGATGTGAAGCAATAAACAGCTTAGTTTCTCTCCCTGGAGGCAAAAAGTATAAACATAAATTCTCTCAAACAAGTCTTTTGGTTTACATTATTGTTAAAGACTGTGGGATTTTCACATTAAAGGATGCTATTATAAACATTTTACACTCATATTTAATGTTTATTTTGATATGTTTGCTTGTTAAGTTCACAGCTGTTCAACAATGTTATTACAAGGTACCAGGTTAAGTGTTCATGAAATCGTGGAAATTGGTGTCCCCAAATGATCAAGTGGGACTGATGAATGAAAACATACACTCTTAGCTACAACTGAAAGTGTGATTCAATCTCTGTAGGACGTCTTTTGAAAGTTGGACAGAAATTATCAAATCAGATAAATATGGAATTAAACTTTAAAATACAACTAAAATAACAGAATAGTACACAGAGTAATTTTTAGAAGCTAGCAATGTTCTGCTTGGAGGGATTCTGTCTGGGAAGGTTGATTTAAATCTGCAGTTAACTGTTTCATTTTTTTTATTGCCCAAAATAATCTGACCCTTCTTTGCACTCCTTAAAATTATTCCATTCTAGCAAAAACAACTCAATTGTTGGAAGATCTTCTCTAGTGAAATCCTCTAGATGCTGATCAGGACGTTCTGTGAAAACCTGATCCTCCTTTATCCTCGTCTATTGAAATGTTTTAGGATTTACAGTAACAATGTGTGGATACTAGGGAAAGCTGTTAAATGTGCCAGCAAGGAACTGAGCAGAACAGTAGATGTCAATTTTACCACAGAATACCCACAAACGCATGTTGGCAACTCCTTTACCCCAACGAGAAGAGCGCTTTAAAGTGATTGTGCCAGCAACAAAAGGGGACCTTTTACATTAAGAGTTTAACGTAGACAGTCTCTGAGAATTTTCTGGGTTATCCTGGATTACCAGCTCAGTGAGGGACGCTATTCAGGTCGCCAGTGATTACACTCAGACAGCCAGACTATTTTGATTTGTAGCCATGCTTGCAATGTTGTCTTAGGGATTGTAGGCTGATCTAAAGGGTCAGTCAGTCAATCTAAAACTTGACACTTGTACTGACATATAATAAGATATGTGGAGATCTATGGCTAGTACTTTTTTTCTCTGCATTGTATTCAGATAATGAATCCTAAACAGTAGCTTTGTCATTCACTGGTTTTGTACTCAACTTTGAAGCTTTGAAGGAAAGAGGTCCAACATATGAACTTGAAACAGTGGATGAGGCTCAGCAGTGAATCTCAACCCTAATGGACAGTGTTGGACATCATTGCACCCACATCCCTAACTAACTAACTTTATTAAAAACAACAAACAGACAAACACTATTCAGAATTGCTATGTGATTTTAAAACGGGAAACTATGGGGATTGACACACAGTCTCAAGTGGCATCAAGAGGAACTGCAGTTTTTGCACAGTGGCTCATGATTTTTCTCCTGGCCACCAAATTTATACTGGATACTGAATACTAAAAGAAATTGTTTTGCTTTTTTTCTGAGCAGATTGGAGGTCAGATAAATACAAAGCAGTATTGTTTTTCCTCACAGCTCAGATGTGTAAAATTAATAGCCAAACGTTCAGCACTGGAAATAAGTATTACTCCTAAAATCCAATTTTAGGGCTGTTTTCAACTGAAGAACATCTTGGTCAGCTGAAATAACCCCCCCCTTTAGCCAAATTGATTGCAGAGTTCACTCCACCTTCCTTTCTATTGCTGTTTTTTGTTGTTGTTATTGCTGTTGTTGTTGTTGTTTGCTTGTTTGTTTTAGATCAGCAATTTAAAAAAAAAAAAAGAGTATTTGCAGCACATGGAGATACTTTTACCCTGGTTCTCTTGAGCTGAAATAATATGAAACTTGGAGTGGATCAGCAGCTGACCTGCTCATTTGTTTCCAAATTTAACAAAATAGACACAGCTGGTCAGCTTTATGAAGGCATAAAACCTATCAGTAATCTTACCGAAAGAGAGATGGTGGTACTATTTTCTCTGTGTGCAAGTAACTTGGCTTAATAATGTACAACTCACTGTGCTTATCTGTGTGTTTCATGTGGATGAGTCAGCATGGCAGAGTATGATATTCTACTAAAATAAACAAAGACAGAACTTGTTTACATTCCTTGAATGTCCTCGTTAAGTGTCAGCTTGTCCCCCAGCAAACAATTACAGAACATTTCTTAGTTATTCATGATTAAAGGACAGCCTCAAAGTCCTTTTACTTTTCAATTGTTTTTGATAAACAGCTGCTGTACACACAGATCTTAAGAGAGAACATTAAAACAAAGAAGTCTGTGTTGTCGCTCAAACAGAAATAAATAAATAAATAAACAAACAAATAAATCCCCAAAACAGGATTTTAGGATTCAGTGTTTTGTGTGCAGAAAGGAAAAATATTTCTCACACACTGTGATGTTGTTAAGTGCTCAGCTGCACCAAACCAATTTTGCATCAAAGTAGTAAGATGAAAAGAATTCAAAGCGACAGTGATATAATTTTCACGGAAATCTCATGTTGCAACCTTCTCTCTGCATTCCTGATTCTGCACAATTCAGAAATGTTTTCTTCTGACAAAATGTCAATAAATATGTTTAATATAAATTGTGTGATACACAAATGAACGCAGCAGTCTTTATCCTTTATAAAGCCTGACCTTCAGTTCATTATAATTAATCATCTGAAAAGTGTTTGTACTAGTTTTGTGCTGACATCCTTTTTATTATTAATTAACTACAAAACATGTTTTGCATATTTTATTCTTTTGCATGGTCACAAGAGGGTTTTTTCTTTTTTGAAAGCATAACAACACTTTGCAGTGTGTCTGAAAACATGGTCCCTCAACATTTAACAATACTTTGTGCGTGTGTGTGTGTGTGTGTGCGTGCGTGCGTATGTGTGTGTACTTTTCATGAATATATTCACCATAAGAACATGTACAGGTTCACATTTAACCTTCCTGCCTTCTTGGGACCTTTTTGTGCCACTGCTATGTGTTAAATGGCTGCCATTTCCACTGTGTTCAGTGGAATATAACCAAACTTGCCACAGGATAGTTTTTACCTGTCAATGTTAATATTCCAGTGTGAATTCCTTAAATCAGCCTAAAATGGCTGAGCAGCAGAAATCCCCACACCCATCACCCTGGGGACCATTTTCTGCCCATTGACTTCCATTATAAACGCTGTTTTTCAACCCCAAATTATCATCATATGATTTTATTTTTTCTTCTTTTCTTGGATGTCAATGAAGACTCAGGGCCTTGAAGTTTTAATTTTTAAATTGCAAAAAAAATGCAAAAAAAATAATGGCAGGTCAAAATGTATGTTGGTGCCAATCTTTGGTCCATCTAAAGGCCTACTTATAATGACAATCACATATTACTTCAACTGGTTTTTTGTGGAAATATTTAGTTTCGTTTTTTGGTTTTTGGGGCTTATAACACAGGGCGCTCATGTAATAACACTGGGATTTGAAGGGTTAAAACAACGAAAATATAATTAAAACTTTACATGAATATTTCAGGGAGAAGTAGTTTTACAAGGTTGGCTAATTTAAAGTGGAATAAAATATGGATATATGGTCTTTTTATGGCGTGGCTGAGAATGGTCCCTAGGGTGATGGGTGTGAGTTTTTTAAAGGATGGCAGGAGGGTTAAGACAAATGCGTTCATAAATATAAATATATTGTTTCAAATATGCACTGATGAGGCAAAAAAAAACGTTAGGACCACTCGCAGGTGGTATTCAATAAGCAATAATTATCTCATAAGAATGACACATCAATGTCTTTGATACATCAGACATTAAGTGGACAGTCATCTCTCGCCTGTGTTGGATGCCAGGGATGACAAGGTGTTGGGGTATAAAAAGATCTGCTGTTAATGTGTGAAAAACATAAGTATCCATCTTCAGAGGTCTTGTAGAGCTCATGCCGTGATGGCTCTGTTGTGTACTATGTGAGTATAAAGTCACTTTACCATCTGCAATGGCCCCACGTGCTGTGATCCAAACACACCTTCATAGTTTCACAAGAAAATTTCTGTGTGAATGTGCATTTTATTGTATAAATTTGTTTTCCAACAAGTTGTAATTGAATGAGCATGTCTCTGTAGTCTGTATTTACAGCATTATTGCTTGTCTAAAATGCTGCTCTTCTCTTTTTTTCTGCACTGTAGGGTTTTCCTTGGGAATTCTTTTATCTGAATCCAGGGCCTAATGATGCCAAGGATGTTGTACAGATTTCAAAGTCGTTCAAAGGCTGATTCATGATTTTGGCCGGCATAAATAAACTCATTTGACTTCAGGTATGCAGACCTTCACATATTTGCACATGGGAGCTGTCCAATACCTCCACAGTGCATCTTTGCTGAATCAACTACACAAGCGCTGGAATGGCTTTATAGCATGCCAGCAGCTTTATATTCATTTTACTATAATGTTATACTTGCCTTACCTACAGGGCTAAAGAACCTGGCTTCAGTGCCTTGCTCAGGCACATGCTGACAGTAGTTAAAAAGTCAATCAAGCCCCCTACAGCCTCTTCTAGCTCAAGTAGGTCTTCGAACTGGGAAACTTTCTGCTAGCCAGATCCGTTAACCTTGAGGCTACTGCTGTACCTCACTTGATTAATTAATTTATTTCTTTTGCACTTCACATCAGCAACTGCCCTCAGCAAGAGACATCTCACTCATTCCTTACAGACAAAATTGCACTAATTTCTTATGCTATAAACAATGTGAATAAAGTTAGATAATGATGAGACCTTAATTTGCCAGGGGCCTCGGGGTTCCCTACTGGAAGATTTTTTTTAATGTTTTCCTAAAGTCATGGCATATCAACCACTCAGGCAGCCCAGTTTATTTTCATTTGTGTTTAGTATGCATAAAGTTGCAAATATAAATATTATGACTGAAGGGGATTAGTGGATGAGCATTGTATTCAAAGATAACTTGGATTAACTAACGAGCAAAACAGATTTTCAGAGGCTTTGTTAAAAACTGGGAATGTGCAATGTCTTCCTAAATATTGGTTAAACTGACTAATTTATGAAGCCAGCATTGCTCTTTGGACATAACATGCACAATGCCATCCACCTTAAAAAATGTAATTCTTTTAGTACACTTTACCATTCCATTCATTTATCCATTTACAAATTGTTTTGCATGTTCTCCAAACAAACTAACTTGACAGCAACTGAAAAAGAAGTGGGAATTGTCCTTTATAAACAACAACAACAACAACAACAGATTTCGTCTTCACATGCAGAGACAACGATTCCACTTCCACACGGAGATCTGACTATTTCACGCCTGCTCTATCTTTCAAGCCTTGTCAAGAATTCTGTGGAGAATTCACAGATGAGTGCACACATTGTTCATCTCACAGTCGTACAATAAAAGGACACTTGATGGAAAAATACAGGCCAAACATAAAATGAATAACATATGACTCCAATTATGCCAAATAATGTGAATGAAAGCAGGTTCTTATGCTATGAAAGATATGTGAATCAAAGAGGCACAGTTTTACTTTATCATGTTATCTTCCGTTTTTAATTAAAGTCTTTGCCTTGTGTGCTTTGTCAAATGATTGGAGTGACAGTGTTAGTGCACTAAATGAATAGTTTTTTAGGCTGCTAAATATATTCTTGCATCATTTTTCTGCTGCAGGCACAGCAGATTTACTGGAGTCTCAGACAAGCGAATGCCTTGCATTGCAGCAAGAAGATGACTGTAAAAGAAAGAAGCAGGAGGATCACTCCTAGATCTCTGCTCTGCTATTCATGTCAGTACACTTCAGAGCTTTCGGTTCAAATATGGTAATCTTAGATGTGGTTAGCCGGCCTGTGGGGGAGAGCAGGGCTACGATTTCAAGTCTCTGGGTCAGTGCAGTGGGAGCTCTATTAAAGTGGGCTAATCCTACGGGCATAGTAACGTACCTTAAGGCAAGTGCCACGCTCTAATCTGTGCAGAGACAGAAAAGCTGATAACTTCCTACATTCTTTCCATTTTTCTTGTCTTTTGAAATTCATACATTATTCTAATATGGGTTTATGCCATTGCTTTTACTCAGTGTCATATAGATTTAACTACACTGTTTAAATACATTTTTAATCACATCTCTTCTTCTATATTAATAATAAATCCCTCTAATATTTTTTGTCTCTGAACTCTAAAATAGCACACCTTTTGTCTTTTTTTTAATTCATCCATTACCAGCGCTGAGCAGTTTTATTTGACAGCAGGAAAAATGGATTTGTTCATTTTCTTTACACCGGCATATTTGACTGAACATACTCTCTATTCTTTAGAGCTGCCACATCCTGTACAAACAATTCATCTGCCATGAAAGGCACCATGTGTTTTTCTTTGCTGTCTGATGTCGTAGATGACAAGTTTTGTAGACTGAGCAGGAAAGCTTTTTACAGAGGGGAAATTTCCTGACTACCACCAAGATAGGATACACCTATTGGTTGAAACACTCGTTGCCTTATGGCTGTATCCAGTGTGACTGATGCATTTGTCAGTCACAAAACAGGAAGACATACCTTTTAAAATGCAAGAAAGAAAACTGCATTGAGCTGCAGCCAGTAGGCGAGTGAAAGAAAGTGAATTAAACTACACATTGCACAATCACTTTTGCCTGCCTTTAGACTTTGACCCATTCTGAATCATTTGTATATCTTGGCAGCTTGGTCTCATAATTGATGCCATTCATTACATGATTGAGGGGGGCGTTTTGATGAGGTGAGTGGAGGTAACTAGACCATTGCTGAGAGCAACTTACACTGTGATGATTGATAGGAAGCCAGCTGCATAAACACTGACGTGCTGGTTGCCCAAATGCAAGTCAGTGTTATTCTCTTTCCCAGCTAGGGGCAAAGCCATTAATAAACCCTGCAAATGATGATAGCTGTTGTATTGATTCTAGTTTGCACTCTCTACTCCACCAGCCCGTCTCTTTTTCAATACTTTGCCTCAGTAAACACAGGCATCAGAACTGTTGACCCGGGTTGTCTCTGCCATTGATCACCCTGCTGATGTTGGGACACCACATTCTCTGTTTGCATGGTAGCTCAATTTATTCACAAAGCTTGCAGATGGCACAAAATCGATCAATACAACAGGAAAAATGGAAGTATGAGATTAAAACTCATAAATGTTTTCCTGACAAATGAGGTAATATCAATCCTTGCTCCTCTGCAACAGATTAACCTGTATTTTCCAAGAAATCAAGACTGTGGTATTTTACCAAACAGAAACCTGGAGAGAAATGCTGCACTGCGCCTCATGATCACAGTATGGTGTTTGTTTGTTTACCAAAAAAACAAAACAAAACAGTAAGGACTAAACAGCTTTATTTTGATCACTTCCTCATCAGGCACAATAGAACAAATGCATAATGAATTTGTAGAGTTGCAGCAGTTCCCTCACTCCTAGCTGATCAAACAAATGCTTCTCTCTCATTCTGCAAAAACTTCCCTTTTTCCACCCTTCAAATCCGCTCCTACTTTCTCTCACCCACACGTCACTCCCTTCTTCTTCCTCTCCCCCTCTCAACTAACTGCCTTGTCATATCTAATGGAAATGACACGCCCTGAGACGAAGTGACATTATGTCAAAAATTTATCCTGCGATTACTGCCAGGCTAAATCACTCTTGCTTTATTTCTCATTCTGAATTAAAATAGGAACACTCTCACAGAGACACCATAACTTCAACGAGGCTCCAGTGTAATGTCTTCAATAACACTTCGTAGCCAATGTCTTCCACTATTTCAATTTTGCTGAGAAAGTTCAAAGCCTCTGTGCCTCTTAAGTGAGTTTGAAGCCTGTTGAAGAAAAAGAGCAAAATTGTGTTAAACTTTTAGATGCCAACAAAGGGTGTCGGTTTTTTTCTACTTCAATGAAATGGCTGCCTCCTCTCACACTTGCTTTTATAGAATTACCTCAAGCTCCTGCAGTTTGTCCTGGTGATTTATGGGCAATTTTGCATTTTGAGGAAGCTGTGAAAAGTCTCTTTTTTAAGTCTAGGTTACTTTAGTTCTCTCTGGGTGACAAATATAGGCAAAATATTCCAAATTTCTAAATGCTTGGTAGGGCAAAAATGCCAGCCATATTAATGTGTTACCATCTCAATCCCATGATGTGTTTATAACCCCAAAGATGATGGTTTCAAACCACGTGATTTGGGGAAAACCCATACCTAGAATATATTAATGCAATACCTTTTTTCAGCTGTTGTCACAAAATCTAATGCTTCTGGTCAAAAATAACTATAATTCCTCGGATGTTCCCTTCAATCAGTTCTAGATGTTTCGCCTTGCCCAGACATTTTCCCGATTTCATCAGGGCTAATGGGACAATTGGAATCCTATTTGTGTCTCACTGTGCTGCCTATTACCTTATGGAAATCCTGCTCAAAATACAGCATCACTTATTTCTTTACGCTAAATCAAATTCAGTTTCCACCATCAAGGTTATTTCAGCATGCTGTGTATGGAGATTGCTTGTGCCTAACAGTCAGTGGTTGGTTCATGCCAATGTTTTCCTATCACATGAGGTACCAAAGCCTCTATTCATCCCCCTCCCCCTTGTGACAATGGTACCCCTGACTCGCTAGCACAAGGGTGCTTTTCTCATTTATTCAAAATTGACCTTTCAAGGTCCTTGTGCAGAGATGAAATGTTGTTTAATCCCCCAGCAGATGAAGAATACAGTTTCAAGAACTTGTTAGAGTTTTAAGATCACAGTAAACAGTGTAAAACAACACCATTTTGACAGAAACAGGACAAAATATTGTTTTCGCTGCTTAAAGGGACCAAGGGCTCACTTAGCAGCTCAACATGCATCAGCGAGTTACTCACAGCAATATTACTTTTCACTGTCTTTAATTATTAAATATAAATATAGGTCACACAAATGATTATTTACACCCAATGGCAAACTAAAATGTTAGGTTTGGTTTTATATGAATTATGCAGCACAATCATTATTTAAATCTGCGTGGCTAAAAAGAAAATAGAGAAAGCATAGCTATATATTTGGTGTGGATAAAAGATGGAATCAATCAGTTCCAAGTAGAGCTGGGCGATATATCGAGTTTTTAAAAAATATCGATATATTTTTATACGAGATATAAGATGTGACAATATCCTTTATATCGATATAGTCTATGTTACGTTATAATTATACTTGCGGAGCCGCAAGTTTGCCTCTCTTTCGTCCACTTTCGTCTTTACGCAACATTACTCGGCCTCGCCTCTCCTTCACTGAACACAACTCCCCCTCCTCCCCCATCGCTTCACCTGCAGGAAGCGACAAGATGGACACGGCAAATCCGTTAACGAGTTACTGCGCATCGCCCCGTGCGTGGGGCTGGACGGCGTCAACGTGTTAGCTAGCTAACCACGCTAACGAGCTAACCACGCTAACGCCATGCAGCCCAGAGGTGCTGCACGGACTAAAATCCTTTCATTTTCTCAAAAGTTGACAGCGCGCCTTATGTATGAATTCTGGTTGTGCTTGATGGCCGCGCACCGATTTTATGTGGAACACGGCGCTCAGCAATCTGTCAAAAAATGTTTTAGTACGACTTTGGTAAGCTACGGAGCTGCAGCGCTTGATGGATTGTCGGAGCATTACGGCTGAGCCTCGCGGAGTGATACGTACTGTGCTTCAACGTAATATTACCTTACTGTGTATAAGGACCATAAATGGCACCTGTTAAGAGACGTGGTTGCGAAGCGGATTTCAAACTCCAGGTTGTCAGTCACGCAGTACAAGTTGGGAACAGAGCAGCTGTGAAATCTGTCCTTGTTATAGTGCTCGTCTTTTAGTTTACATTTTGACTGCACATTTGTGAGCTTTTTGTTATGCACAAAAACAACATTGTTTTCTTTTATTTATGGAGCATTATTATTTAATAAATGCTCATAATTTATTTTTGAGTAAATTTTATGTACATCTGCTCTATGTTAATAAAAGTGCCTGTGTGACATCTGGGACACAGCTTTGACTAAGAACTCTCTTTTTGTTCTTACTTTATGGCTTTAAAAAAAAAATATCGAGATATATATCTTATATCGCCATCCAGCTAAAAAATATCGAGATATGAATTTTGGGTCATATCGCCCAGCCCTAGTTCCAAGCATATTTAAATTAATGACTCTTAAAGGTCATCCCAATCTCCAGAGAGCAAAGGTGCAACTGTCTTACATCTTTTCACCTTTTCAGTGAAGTGCATTACAGAACTCGGTTCTAATGATATGGTAAATAAAAAAAACTTTGACATCATCTAGTTTGCTGTGCATCCCGTAGTTGCACAGCCATCACAATGTTTCAACACTATTGTCAATTTAGAAAGAATGTTGCAACTATGCAAGTTAGCCAGAGCAGTAATTAGCTCTCAGGGGAGCCAGAAAAAGACTACAGCAACAATATTATCTTGTTTAACATCAGTTCACCCTGCTAGAATGCATCCTCAGGCACAGCCTCCAACTTCAGAAAAAGGCTCAGACTCTTATCTGACCTATACGTGCTTTCTATTTGTAAAGATTTTATATATGTAACTTTATTATATCATGAACCACATCTAGCAATAAAAGAAACCATTTTTAACATTAATATTTTACATTGTAAACAGTTTGGTCCTGTTAACTCCTTCATGTATTAGCTAGTTACCTCGTGAATTTCTAGGTTAGCAGAAAAGCTAGTTTGCCTCCTTGCTGAATTGTATCAGCAAAGCCATTCTTCCAGAATCAGTGTCGGTGGACAATTACAGGTTCATCCAAAGCACCATGGGACAGTTCTATGGATTTAAAAGCTCACTGCCTTAAAGCAGGATTTCTTCATTTACTCCTCTGGCTCAAAAAAAAAAAGTCTGATTGTATAGAAATCGCACTTGTCAGTCTCCAGTTTCAAATCTTATTTAATGAAAAACAATGTCTGTTTTCTAAATTATAGCCCTTTGCAGAGGAAAAAAAAAGATAATAAAATGATGAAGGTTTAATGGAGGTCTAACTTGTGATGGATAATTCACAAGAGTATGAGCATGTGGACACTTCATAACCAGGGCTTACACATCAATGGGAGGAAATCAGGACAGGATGATAGATTCCATCTTTAATATACAGTCTATACTATATTGCCTGACAGGAAGAACTACAGCAAGAGGGGAGTGTGTCGTAATTAAAATACCACTTGCACTCGCTCTATCTGGTTTGTCTTGTAACGCAATGCATCATTGCTGATGACCTCATAACACTCTTAACTAACAAGACCTAACGGTGACAAATGTTTCAACAATCACACTCTGTCTACATACGATTCAACCACCAAGCCTTTTCTTTCCACAAAAAACAGCTCACTGATTTACACCAAAGAACGCACAATACTGTAACATAAACAGAACAGGTTCACGGTTTTCATCTAAAGCTTCTGTTTTTGTGTGAGGATGTTTATCAGGATGAAGATTCAAGCTAGATGAGAAGCTGACTAAACAACGTCTTCCACCAGCTCGTTAGGAAGAAACCTGAAAGAGCAATAGTTCTGAAGGAAACTGTACTGCCAGATGTATCTGTGTTTCTTTGTCATACAAGGCTCCGTGCTGTGTAAAGAAAGTTTACAGAGTTGTGAAGCAAAGTCTGATCAAACACAGATACTATAAAGACACATAAAATGATTTTGTCATTTCTGAGGTCATGAAAGCCTCTTCAGCTATGCTGTTGTTAAGTGAGATGTTAAGACGTCAGCGTCGATAAATAGATGCAACTGGCAAAAACACAATATCCATTAATTGACTTCCTTCCCGCAAACTGTGCTGAGATGCACCTTGACCGCCTTCTGTTTATTTTAGATTTGTGTAATTATATTATTCTCGTCTCTCCCTAAGCTAAATTTTATTGCTGCTGTAATGAGCACATTTCCCCAAAGGGATCAATAACTCTCAAGTCAAACTAATCTAAAGACACTGCTCTACTGTGCCACTGGCTGCATGCGCCCAGTAATCTAGATGCCAAGTGTGCCAACCAGCAACTATTAGGGGTGCAACGATACACAAAATTCACGGTTCGGTTCGGTTCAATACTTTGGTGTCACGGTTCGATATTTTTTCGATACAAAAAATGTTCATGCATTTTTAATTTGTCATTTATTAAAATTATAAATATATATTTTAACTCAAAAGTACAGTTTTTAAATTTAACCCTAACCCTTGTGCGTGTTTTTTATTTTGACAGCGAATGCGCACCTGCGGACCACTTATGTGCAGCCCTGGTTATTTAGCTCATCATATTGCAGCCACAGAAATTATTTTGTCCATGAAACCATAAAGCTGCACTTTCTTTTTGCCTTATAGTCTGATTTGTCATAACTTCTCCGTTTTGTGGTAAGCTTTTCTTTGGCTGTCACTTCTTCACCCTGACCTGTCTTATTTGGCTCAGCATAACTGAAATGCTTTTACACGCTCACTCACATAAGCTCAGCGATTCTCTGCGCGATCAACCTCTCACATGTTTAAGCTGCGGGAGATTTCACTTGTCATGTTTGCATAGTAAGCTAACGATTAATAAGACGATGTCAGAGGAATTGGTGCACAAATTATCATCACTCACAGATCAGTGCTGTCGCTCTCTATACACAGTTCGCACGATTGCAAAGTGAAAGCAAAAAAACAAGCGCAAATTCAAACGCGACTTCAATATGTCACATATTGACAGTGGCTCACCGATGCCAATGACATAATTACCCAGCTACATTTCCGAAAGAATGCAAAAGCATTGACATATATTTTTCCTACAATAGCCCGACGGGCAGGGAAGAGATAGATTTTGGTAGCCCGACTGAAAAAAATCGCTAGCTCCAGGACGTCGGGCTAGCGATATTGCAAGCCCTGTATCTGATTGAGGAATCACTCATCTTTGGAAAAGAGAGTTTATTACAGAGAAATGGCTCTTTCCAAAATAAAAGCTATACTATACGCTTCTTCTGGGCTATATTCTCAGCAGCATAAGGAGAATCATGTGCTAACAGCTGTCTAAATGACTCGGCTAAAGTTAGTAGCATGCTTGTTGTTTTTGTCTTTGCACTAGGATGATGTCGGCGTAAATGTGCAGTCATATTCGTTGTGTTCCCACTAGTGCTTTCAGGTTAATCTCGTTGAAATGACCTTAACACCACAACATGGCAAATCTCCGTTAACGAGCTACCGCCGATCGCCCTGTGCATGGGGCTAGACGGCCAACACGTTAACGAGCTAACTGCGCTAACACACTAGTTCACACCAATGTAATTGAGCATTGCATGGCACATCCAACATACTGTTTTACTTTAGTCCATGACTCGCTTACCTTCAGGGTCATACGTCACATGAAAACCAAAATAATTCCAAACGCCAGATCTGAATGAGAGTGGGGGAGGTCCATGTTAAAAGGAGAGCTTAACTTCTGTCTCGCTAGCTTGCCCTGCGCTCTTCCTTCTGACTATGCTGTCTGTGTTGAGCGCTCAGTGGATCTGCGCTGGACAGTGCAGCCTAGGCGGAGTAGTCGAACACAGATTCACTGAGCGCTCAACACAGACAGCATCGTCAGAAGGAAAATTGATAAAATAAATTACAAATGTTGTATTGTTCATACATATGCGTACCGAACCGAAAGCACTGTATCGAACGGTTCAATATCGATACGAATATCGTTGCACCCCTAGCAACTATATAAAAACAACACATATATAAAATGGAGAGAAAGTAAAAATGAAATGAATTAACCTTAGGCTGATAAAATCATAAAATACATCTTTCCTTATAGGAACCACATATAAATTAATTAACAATAACCATTGCTCTCACAGAAATAGTGCAGCTTAGATAAGGCGAAACTACAGGAAATAAAAAGCTGTATTTCCTGTAAACATGTGCGAATAGGACAAACAATCAAGTTTGGAGTCAGTACAATAATTCTTAGGATTTGTCTGTGTTTTGTCTGGTACAATGTTGGGTTGGTTGCCTGGCATATAAAAGGCAATGTAATGCATTTATTAAACAAATATTTTCACATGGTTTTGTGTGAAATCATGAAATTACTCTGTAAGCTCTTGTATTTGTACAGAAACACTGCATACTCATTCTTCCATGAGTTCACTGGAAAATGTCCAAAGCTCTTTGTTGTACAGACAATGCATGCGTGTATTAGGCATTAGTGTAATCTAACTCTGTGTTTGAGTGACTGTATATGTTTGAGTGAGTGCCAGAGAAAACTTGTGGTACCAGGTTTGGTCACACTGCAATACCACTGAGGAAATGTTGGCTAAGGAGTGCAGCAATGCACACATGAATTGAAATAAAGTAACAGGGTTCATTATACAAAATTATGTATTTGTTTACATTATTTATGATATCCAATATTTATGCTTTAAGGAAAATGACCTCTGGTGGCTCAACAGCTTTGAACTAGTGTCTGCACAGTAAACAGTTTTGTGAAATGCAAGTTCTTTTCCTAATTTTAACTCAGTTGTTTTTTTCTCAGTTGTTGCTGAAACATAACCAAACCACGAGTTAGAACGAGTGAGTAAAAGAAAAGGTTCAAGTAAATAAACTGGAGTCCAGTCTCTCAATGAACAGTAAAATGTGTCCATGCCACTTTCATTCCACCTAATGTGACCTTTGTCTGACCTTTAAAAGCATTTGTTTCAGGAATGCTTACATGGGTCGTTTCAGGCGGTACTGTAGCAACAAATGATTTAGTTGAAGGACCTGTTGTTTTTTTGTACATTACTCTTCATACTTTACTCTCTGAATAAGACACTACAAATGTCACAGGTCTTATAAGAGACAGACGGAATATTAATGTCGGACATGATTTTTACCTAATCTTTGAAAAGAGGAGCTCTGTGCCCTTAGTGTGTCTAGAGAGATGCTCAGTCATTACATTCCTTCAAGTGAAGCTCCTCTATTAAGTGAACTCTGAGTGACCTCTGTAACCTAACCTAAGGAAAAAAATCTCCATAGTAACATCCATAGGATCGATTCAGGGCAACTGCATACAACATCACTATCTTAATGAGCTTCTTAATGCAGTTTTTGATCAAAGTGGGAATTCAAATATGTTTATTATTTTTACATTTAGTAATGTTTTTATCAATGTTGTTGCCAATACTCACCTCTTGTTTTTCTAAATGGACTGAGCAATTAGTACATTTTAGAAATCCTCTCTGGGTTTGACATTGTTCAGTTAAATGCTAATGCAAACCACTACATCAGCAAATAAATATAGCTGTGTAAAAAAAATAATTCCACCCTGATTAAAGCTAAAACGATTATGTTGTAGGTAAATAAGATTTAAGATTTTAATTACTTGATATCATTTTTATGTTACAAAAACTTATGTTACAATTTTTTGATGGTCATTTTTTTTTTATGATTTTTTGCTTAATTTGGTTCATGCGTTGACCAGGGTAAAGAGCACCAGGGAAAGTAAGGAAACTGGCTTTGGAGGCATCTTTTAATAAAACTATTGGACAACATTACTGGTTTTTGTGAACGCCAAAAATTGATGGAAATGTTTCCTACTTCGTAATTAGGCACATCTGTTCAATTGCTTTTTAACACAGGTTGTGGGGAATATGTTCTTGGCTCCTTTGTGCCTGTAACTGAGCATTGTTCAAATGTGATGGCTAACCTGTATATAGTTGATGACCATGTTCCTTTAACACCACAATGTACCCATCTTTTGATGGATGTTTCCAGGAAGGTAACATGCCATGTCACAAAGCTCACATCATCTCAAACTGGTTTCTTGAACATGACAATGAGTTCATTGTACTCAATGGCTTTCAAAGTCTCTAGATCTCAACCCAATAGAGCACCTTTTGGATGTGATGGAACATTAAAGCAATTCGGAAGTGTCTAATCAATATTTGCAATGTTAGTGCATTTTTCTTGCACAGTAAGAACTAAATTGAGCAACTTTGGTAACATTTGAAATTTTAAAATCTTTTTACATTTTTTTATTTAAATATGAGCCTTCAAAAATTGAAACACGGCATGATTGCACAGCAGTGACCAACATATCAAACATGTATATACATATACATATACATACATGTACATGTATATGTACAGTATGTATTTTTGTCACTTTAAACTAAGTTAAGATTGCAACACAAGATATCATGTTGCTTCAGAAACTGTCATGGAATCGTTACACTACTGTAATGTAATGTGTAAGCCTATTCTAATGAAGCTAATATGAAGCCATTAGAAAGTGCTCAGTGGAAGCTGAGAAAATCTTATCCCCCTGACAAAAGTGCTATTGATATGTTCTTATGAAAAGGAGCTGTCTGGATTATCTGCAGAATTGTAATCCAGATTAGTTGCCTGAACTGTCTAATTTAAATTATTGTCTTATGTTGCGTAATTGAAATCTGTCTTCTTCTCATAAGTTTGGAATGATGGACTTAAATAAGTAGACAGACAAATTCAACTCTCTTTGAAAGTTAAAATCAGTTATATGTCCATTTTTTGTCTAGCTTTATCCAGAATTTTTCATGTACATAGTCATTAGGAAAACTTTGCCACTCATCTTATATTCTTGGGGGAGGGGGGGGGGGGTATCCTTCTTGTACACCAACCTGATTATCTCCTGTTGCTGGGTGCAATGCTAAAGCTATTGAATGTCACTTAAATGTCATTCTGTTTTTCTCTGACAACCAAACAGACTACCAACTAGAAACAAATTTGATGCTCATAGTTTTAAGTCAGTAACCTCATTTTATTGTTTTTGGTGTCCATGTAATTATTCATATACTAACCTTATCTATAAAAATTCACACAACAGCCTCTTTTGTGGCCAATTTGTGCCACATCCCCCGGGTAGTTCAGGCTAAAATAAACTCCACTTTCCCCCATAACCTCCCCCACACCCTAATCCGTTGCTTTTTTCCCCCTGCACTTTTGATTGAATCTGCGTCACGTATTTCTCCATTTTTGTCTTTGTTTTAAATATGTATTAATGTGCATTGACATTATAAAGTACAAGCTGCCACAGAAGAAGCAGAAAGGGAATGATGTCACATGAAATCATTTGGTCAGCTAACATTTCTATAGGGTATTACTTAAGATCGAAGTTCAAATAGCACTTGGCTAAGGAAATTGGCTTTTATAGTGTCTTTGCATTAAGAGCAATATGTAACCATTACGTCCCTGTCAGAGAGGGAGAAAAGATGGAGAGTGAACTGCTAGAGAAGAAGAGTGATGATTATTTAGCCTTTCGTTTTCCCTAATTAAGCAATGACAAGTAATTGTTCAAACAAATTGCAAGAGGACATATCTGAGGTACTCAGGGGTCATTTGCGTTATGTCAAATAATAAATAAAGACATAACTGCCTGACACATCACACACGGGTGTGAACTAGAGATTAAAAGGCCATACAGATAGAAACAGGGACATCGCTGTGTGTGCTGTGATCTCTTCCCTGGGTGACTGCGGTCATTTAGAATGCAGATGTTCACAAGTCTGTCTGTTGCTCTGGGTGGAGCCGTGCTTCTATCTTATCCTGTTACACAGTCTACAATACTTTCCAGTTTCTTTACCTTGCAGCTTTCATGATATTCTTCAAAGAGTGCATCAAATATTTATAAAGCAGTAAGAAGAAAGCGTGATCTAGCTTATTCCCCTATGCCATAAAACTCCATTGTTGTTACACTATTGCGTTGAGTGGTGCATTACTGCATTACGATAAACACAAGCCCTATGCATCTTAAGGCTTGCTCTAATGCACAAACTTATTATCAAAATTCAGTACTAGTGCACCACATATGGTACTGTGCAAAAGTCTTGAGTCACCCCATATCTCTTCATATTTTGCTTAGTTTGTACATTTCTTATCAGCATGAAAATCAGTATTTGAAATGAGCATCTTTATTCTATAAAACAACCTGAACTCTCTTAGGTAAGCTTCCTTGTAATTTCTTTAAGCAATGTGATGGCAAATTTTTAATGATTCTGGTCTTCCGTGTGTTAAGCTGATGATGAAAAGTTCTGACTGTATTGTGTGACAATGGTGGCTAGATAACATGTGCTTGGATGATTCATGGTCCAGCACAAGGACTAGGATGAAAATGAGTGAAGAAGCTGCCAATATCCAAAGGACTTTGAAAGACCTTCGAAAACCCTGGAGAACTATTTTTCAAGACCACTTTGAAAATTGCAAGAAAGTCTGGCTACTCCAAAGCAAAATATAAGGAAAGGCAGCTCAAGATGTTTCCACAGTGCTACATGTATTAATCTTTAAATAATACTGTAACTCAGACCTGCAAAGTTGTGCACAAACACCCGGTTGGTGTTTTAATATTTTCATGGGATTTGTTATTTATGACATAAATATAAAGCCTCACCAACCTTAATATTTAAATGTGAACTGCTTTTAACCTGAAAGATCATTTCAGTAAGAATCAGTTAATAAAACATAATTATGCATTTTCCCCATGTGTTGAGTTCATACTTTGTTTTCGCTCACTAGGCATAACAATCAGCCCATTCTAAAATTGTCTGTTCCCTGGATCTACAAATAAACCACCCAGGAGCAATGCAGAGTTGTTTGTGCTCCCCTTTTCTTCTTCTTCATTTTACATTCTCCACATGGGCTTATTCAGCCCAACTCTGTGGCTAACACTTGTAATCCTCATCACATGGGGGTAGCAGTTACTCCATTAGCAGGGTTTTTTATGTTGATGTCAGACAGGCCATTGGTTTGCAAGGGAAATCTTGTTAGGGTTCTTATTGACATTGTGTTTCATTAACTTGATTAATGACATCTATTGGGGCATGCTCCATAGTAATCAACGTCTCTGCAGAGAAGGGCAGTCTTCAGCCAGAGATGAGCTTCTACTGCCCAGAACTGACTGGTCTTTCTGTCTCCTGTTTGTTTCCTAAAGTCTGCACTCGGAAAGAATCGTACATTCATAAATACGAAAGTAGTAAGCAATAAGAGACCATTAAGTAGACCCCAGATGACCATTAGGAAGTTTCCATTTCAGAAACTATGTGCGTTTCATAAAATAGGTCCTTTGAAATTGAAGAATAAAGCATCCGGTGGCTGCATCAGCTCCATGTAAGATGTTCCAAATTATCTGGTGTTATTAGAACCTACTATGTCCTCATTGTACTGCTCTTTGCTTTGATGTCTTTGGTAATTTAATATAACACATTCATTGCCAGCAGAGAAAACATCTGCTAGAATGTAGCAGTAAAATACAAGGTGAAAAAAGGGGATTTTTCCAACATTAGGTGTAACTAATACACATATTAAAATTTAGTATGGCAGAAAAAAATATTTATGTCAATTGCTGTTTGACAAAAATACCAGGTTGTTTTATTACTTCCACCAGCATACTTTTTGCCTGTCCTGTCCACAATCCTCTGTGCCATTTACAACTAAGCAACTAAGTGCATCAAAAGTTCAACATTACGATGAAGTAGTGAGTCCCAAATGTATACACCCTCCATGCAGTATTACATAGTTTAAAAGGGCATAGTGAAGGTAAAAATAAAAAGTATGTGATTTGGAAAGCTTTCTTTTTTTTAAACAAAACAAGTGACTGCTTTTCGTGTCCATGTATCCTACCACAGCTCTTACAACCATCCCTTCAGGGTGGGTCACATCCTGGGTCAGTATATGGGAGATGAGAAGCTTCTCATCTCAGACACTACACAGAAATAAACACTGAAGGCCACTGATTCCCAGCTCGAGGCACTTTTTGCCAGAGAAGAGGGATACAAAAGCAGAGATCACAAAACCCCACCTGGAATTCATATTTACCTTTCATCATCTGCTTTTTACCCACATTGTACTCAGTCTTATTTGCTGGCTCTCTTAAGGGAAAGCTGTTCTGGTGAAGCTCCAAGCATGTGGCTCCTGGGCTGCCAGGGCTGCTGCTATGGGAGCTGAGTCAGATAATTTGCCCGTTCAGGTTATTTTCTTTATTCAGCTCATGACAGTGGCAAAGTAGGAGAACAAGTGCAGCAATGAATTAGCAGAATACTTCAAATCCACAGTCACAGGGATTTGCTCACTTAATATTGTGAAAGCACACAGTTTCAATTAAGAGCTCAAACTAAATTGTAGCAGCTAATATCTATGATTTTTCTGAATAATTTATATAGATTAGTGTGTTTAGAGAGATATGTACTGAGCTTGAACAATCCCCCAAAAAATTGTGTTGATAATACAGTTAAAGTCTGATCCATTTTATTGTAGATAAAAAAAAATATAACTAAACATATTATAATAATGCTATTTATCTAAAACAAAATAGCCTTAACGTTTTGGCAGTGAAACGTATGAAATGCTTATGACTGTTCTTTAATATAACAAAGAAATGAAAAAATATTTTTAAAAAGAAATATAGTCTATGAAAACCAAAATTTTTGCTGATGTCAAAAACATTTGGCCATGACTTTAGTTCAACATCACTTTGTAGTTTGTTTAATTCTGAATCCTCTACTTTAACTTTATGGCCTTCTCCATTTTGGTATGTTAGAAGCCAAAAGTGACAAAAGGGTGGACTGCGAAATAGGCCGGATGGGCTTAACATGGCCACATATTTAAGTAATTGCATTAAAAATGTTCCAAAAGGCAGCCAACATAAATGAAACTTAACCTTGAGACCTAAAACATTTGACTAAGAAACTGACACCCTGTGAAGTTCTCACATATGGAGAAATAAGCTCTTTGTATTAAGCTGTACCTATACTTTTTAAGGTAAGCCATTTTACATTGGACTTTATAAGGAATAAACTGCTGTTGAAGACAGCCTCAACTGGTCATTCCAGGTACTACAGTTCACTTACAATGTAAAGCACCTTGAGGCAGCTGTTGATGTGATTTGGTGCTATATAAATAAAATGGAATTGAATTGAAAATCTGTGTGGGTATGAAACATTTTACAGAGTTGTTTGGCTTTAATAAACTTTAGTGTAGATTACTGTGATTGGCATTGTGTATGGGTGCATTGTTAGGTGTATATTCTAGATGTTAATTAGCAACTTCTACATATGACTGATATTGTCTCTATAGCATCACTCTTGTAAAACTGAATGGTGCTTCAAAGCCATTCATATCATAATTATATGCATGGTAACAACAAACAGATGTACTCTGTGGTATTCAAGTAGACCTCTGCATATGCAAGTTCTGGGTTGAAATCTAACATTTGACCTCAGTGGCTGACTTTTGCTAGCTGTGTCACTGAGATATATCATTCATCAGTGCAGCAAGCTCAAATAGGTGACACCTTCCCACATTGGTGTGCAAGTTATGCAGTAATGATGTACAAGGCCAAGTGTACTCACCATCCTCCCGAGACTTCTGAATGAAAGCATCAACACCGCTCTCGCCATAGTTCCCCTCTGAGGCCACTGTGGAAACATAGTTCCAGCGCATATACTTCACAATATCTACCATGGCCTGGGCCTGGTAGGTATCAGGAGGCACCACTCGGGAGAAGAAGTCATAGCGGGTGTTGTCACTTAGCTCTGGAGCTGTGGAGGCATAGCTCACCTGGGGTATCTGCACAAAAAGAAGTAATAATAAAATAAGCTTGAAGGAGCTTCTAGTAAAAGGAGTTGTGGGATTGAAGTGAACAGTATCAAGGCAAAGCAATGCACACTTACTTGTGTGTGCTTTTCAACTACAAGGGGATCAAAGTGCTTTACATAAGACATAAAAGGCATTAGGACAAGATATAAAAGAAGCTCAAAGCTATACAGTAATAGCAGACACAGATAGGATTTAAAAAGAGTACAATAAAAAAAAAAACACAATAAAAGTAAGTGACATATTTAAAGAATAAACAATTTAATTTAATAAAGGGCACTTGCCCTAGAGTTTATAGACAAGTTTATTGTACATAAAAACTGAATACTGCTTATCCACTTTTAGTTTTGACTAAGGGACAGTAAACAGACCTTCAGAAGAACAGGAATGTATTGTAGCCTGAACCATTCAGTGCTAATTGGAATCATTTCACAGCCACTCATTTAAAACGAGGAATCGATACAAATGTGTGAAAACTCAAGTCATATCAGCCACTTGATCTTGGTCTCAATGTAACAGCAATGTTCTGAATAAAAATGGTAAATGGTCTGTATTTGTATAGCGCTTTACTTGGTCCTAAGAACCCCAAAGCGCTTTACACTATACACAATCATCCACCCATTCACACACGCATTCACACACTGGTGATAGCAAGCTACAGTGTAGTCACAGCCACCCTGGGGCGCACTGACAGAGGCGAGGCTGCCGGACACTGGCGCCACCGGGCCCTCTGACCACCACCAGTAGGCAACGGGTGAAGTGTCTTGCCCAAGGACACAACGACCGAGACTGTCGGAGCCAGGGCTCGAACCTTCCGATTACAAGACGAACGCCCAACTCTTGAGTCACGATCGCGGCTCAATATGTTGATGCAACTTTCTAGATATAGTAGTCTGGCATAAATCATTTTGTTTGTCATGCATCCTTATGATAGTAGCCCAATTTTGTGAATGTCTTTTAAATCACGTCTTAAAACCCACTTTTATTCCTTGGCTTTTAACCTCAGTGAGACTTAGTTTCTTTTTTTAATGCAGTAGTTATTTAATTAATGATTTCACTCTTCTTTTATTTGTTTTTTATTTATATCTCATGTAATTTTATTTTACAGTTCCAATGTACAGCACTTTGTGTCAGCTGTGGTTGTTTTAAAGTGCTTTATAAATAAAGTTGATGATGATGATGATGATGTAGTCATTGAAATTGAAGCACCAATACACCATTTTTTTCCATTACCAATTGGAGCTGAGATTCAAGTTATTCAGGTTATTTCTCTTTAGACAGTTATCAAACAACACCCTGCTGATCCATTTATAATACCCAGCATCACTAGTCCCTTATGCTACCGTAGGCTGGCCAGAATATAAATTGAGATCACGAGTATGTCACACATTTCAGCATGGGTCACTTGCTGGTATATTTGTGTACCACAGAATGTCCATGCTTGGCTCTAGCTTCTACAGCTAAGCATGATAGAAAATGATATAAAAATAAATAACTGAAGTATTGTACAAGCATTAGATTAGATTAGATTAGATTAGATGAAACTTTATTAATCCCTCGGGTGGGTTCCTCCGGGAAAATCAGTTTCCAGTAGCAAAGCAGATGTGCAAGATGCAAATTTTTCTGCTCCAACTCGATCAACGATTTCACTGATGTGTGCACCAAGAAAAACAATACACACACACAAAAAAAATAAAATAAAACATATAGGTGAGCTAAAGCAAGAAGCTTTTCTTGAGTGACCATAATTTTATATAAGACTTACTCTTAGCTGGTGTTGTGTTTCTCAACACAAGAGGCTGTTTTCAGGGATTTCACCAAGGCAGTTGTTGTGATAGATAAACTGTGTTTGTGTAAATGGAATTTTTCATCCCTATGGGTCACACTGAACAAAACAGACAGACGGCAGAGGTGTTTCCTGGTAATGATACACAGTGTGCCTTTTTGATGAGGATCTGTCGTCATGTTTTTGTGTCTCTGAACAAAATGAGGAGAAGGTGCACTCAGTGAAACATGAGCCTAATGAAAACAGCACTGTTTCCCTCCAGATACTTCTTTGCCACATGCAGCATTTCATTATCACTGACAGACCTGTAGGCGCACGCACACACAGATAACCCTTGAAATGAAAACATCTGACTTAAAGGCAATGTCCTCCCAACATGATGAACACCAGAGTGGCCTAACGCCCTTCTTTACATTACAGTATATCAATAAAAATGAAGAACTTGTCTCCACTCACCAGTGGCTGCAGATCAACCTTGGCATTGTAAATACAAATACATATTCGACAAACAAAAAACAAACAAACAAAAAAAAAAACATAGGTACGGCATGTTCATGGGTAGTTAGTAAGAAGAATCTGGAAGGTGAAACTAGTAAGTATGCATTATGATTTATGTTTGAAAATGCCTTAGTTATTGGGTTAGTATGTACCATGCACCCCTTGCCTTGAAATGTGATCATGCAAAACTGGTCAGCCAGGAATCAACCTGTTAAACTTCCAATTAGTAGATGACTTGTTCTATCTCCTGAGCAGGTCCTCTATTAAGTTTAGTCAAAATTTTGTAAAAACTTCACACGCTGAACTAAACTAAAGATAAATCCTTTGGGAGCTAAAAATTGAAGCAGTTTATCAACCTGCTTACCTGCATCACATCATAATCAGAACACATCGTGACCTCTATAACAATTAGCTTTGGTGTTTTTGTTCTCTTTTCTGCTTTAATTATACTACTATGACAACAAGCTTATGTTGCATTGTTTCATTTTAGATTTTCCTTTATTTCCTAATTTATTTGTTTTCATGTTTCAGGTTGGATAATGGGTGAAACATGGTAGAGGCAATATCACCTTCTTGAATCCTTCTCAACAGCAGAAAAACAAAAACTGGTCAGAAGTGGGGGGAATAAAAATGCAACCAACTACATTGCAACAGCAAACAAAAAGAAGGTAAGATAACTGTGCAGTGGCTTTAGGGGAAGTCATGACAATTTGTGAATGGCCCAGCCAAAGTATAAACTTTAACTTCACAGAACATCTGTAGGGAGACCTGAAGACAGCAGTTCTCTGAAGTTTTCACAGGCTCTGCCAGGAGGAATGGGATAAACTGTCCAAATCCAGGTTTGCAAAGCCTGTAGAGACTTACCCAAGCAGACTGCTAGTGTAAGCTGTAACTGCTGCAACGCTGGTTACTTTTATCATGGGTTCTTAAGTCTGAACTGACAGAGAAGGGGAAAAATCCAATATTATAGACTTAAAATTGTTAAAACAATACTGAATACTTCCTAAAGCGATGGCATGTGTACATTTTTGTATTGCGAAATAAAAAAAACCAAAAAACACAAAAACTCTGAATATGTGACGCTCATCTGAGGCCAAATCTGAGGTGAAGAGGGTTGGTTTCTTTTAAACTAGCAAAAGAAACACAGCAGGCCAAAAATACATGTTGGTACATGGCGTTTGTTTGTAGTCTTTTCAGTCCCATCTACAGCAGCCTTATCCATGCATGTCTAAGATACCTTAGCTTGGTTTGAAATCTATTCTTGAGGATAGGTTAGAGGCCAGACTCAACGAGGTACTTCGCTTTTGTACCAGTACTTTAAAATGATTCCCTGAGCAAGCACTTGTGAGGGAAAACATGAAATAATGGAATATGTTATAATGGAGCAGAGTGTATTCATAGACTGGAATCTTTGAAAGCTTACTTTGTCAACCATAATATATTACTGATCAAACTTATGTGGGGATAAAAAACGACACAAAAGTCTCCTTGGAAACAGTCATTATTATTATTATTATTATTACTATTATACTGCAGTTACTTTTCCTTTTAAATAAGAAAACAGTTCAGTAAAATTAACCCTCATCTGTGTAGGGGTAGTTATGTTGTTTATTTGTTATTGAAATAACAAACCAATTAATTTCATATTTCCTTTTCTTGCTCCAACTCATATAACATCTCCCAGATAGACAAGTAGATGGACAGACAGATGGAGAAAAAATAGAAACCCTCTGAACCAGTAACATGAACCTGCACTACATCAAAAACATCAAGGGTTTGTTCAAATTATATCGACAAAATACATCCTGGGTGGCCTGCTGAATATGGGAAAGCTCATAAGTATGCACATCACGATGAATGGATTAAGATCTAAAGAATCTCATTATTTACCTTGCATCTGAAATGAACAAAGGTGCATTTTAGGTGCATTGTTATTTGAAGGAGGAAATAAATCACAAGTGAATAAGCATACTTGCTTGCTTGGCATGTGACTTTCTCAGCTTTGACACCCAACGTGTTCTCTCCCGAGAACTCTGCAGAGTGCAAAGCTGTTTAATTGTTGTGACTATTAACTGGTATATTCAGAGACCAGAAATAGCAGATTTCTGTCACACCATGTCACTCTGACAATCTGTCAGTTTCTGTTTTACTGGCTTGTTGCTTGTCGCTAACAAAGATGTGTAAAGGTTTTCATCTTGACCAGGATTTTTTTTTTTTTTTTTTACCTGAACTTGCGCTCTTAGCATTAAGCACCTGAGTTTGTGAAAGCAGTGGGAAAGCTAGCTGTGAATGTGATAGAACTTAATGATTTCAGTGTGATTCACATCCCAGCGACACATGGTAATCTGACTATAAAAAGAAAGTCTGCCTGCAGAAACTGCACTTACTATTGAGTTGAATGTCAGTCCTCTAGAATTCATTGCAAAACAAAAAACACATGACATATTATATATATGTATGTAAATAACAATTTTAGGCTTAGATATTTAGTTGGACTACACCTGCAGATAGGCATCTATAAGTTACTTGATTTAGAATTTAGACTCTTGCCTATTTAGGTCAAGACTCTGGATAGCAACATTTTCAAACATCCTAACATTACCTCAGATCCTAAGTGCTACGCTAAAATTATAATCTGGCAGAGAAAATTGGTGTTTCCTCCCTTTATGTTTTCCAGCATCATTTAAGACCTTTTAGTGACTGTGTGGTGCCATATTTATCTCAACTGTTTTCGTTGTTGAGCATCCTGTTGAGATGAGGAGCAACTTAATGATGATAATATTGGGACCCGAGGTGTAGGTGCAGTATTTTTCTGAGCAAATGATGCTGGCATGCAAAGTAGCTGACTATATTTGCATCTGTAATTCAGACACCTGACAGATCCTTGCAACCCGCAGTGTGGCCCAAATGCAGAGCATCTGTTTCAATCACGCTGCATATGGAAAAAATAGATGGAAAGAGATAGTTTAGCTGTACTACTTGGCATTCTAATTTTCTATCTGAAGAATGCTGACTTTCAACATTGCATGAGCTCAATTTTTGTGATCTATGGTATGAGTGCAGACATATAATAGACTACAAAGTCAATAGCATAATTAATCTAGTAGAAAATAAGTATTTTTCATATTACATATCATTTATAAAACAACAAAAAAATCTGTAATTGAAATAGCAACATTTTGATCATCAGTTCCAGATACACTGGAGTTTTCTGCTGTGGTACCATTATGGAGTACTTCAATTTGACTTCTGTTTGAGTTTAGTTTATCTTGTTCCTACACATAATAGCACACAAGTGCACACACAGAGGTGATGTGATACACAGTCCTGACAATGATTTTAGATTCTTCCACAGAACAGCTTTACCAGCAGTGGTAGGGCATTAAGATGTGCAGTAATGTGTAACTAAAGGCAGAGGAAAAGCTAGCTGGTAAACATAGGTATATTTTTTTAATGAAGATTTTAAATGTAAAAACTGGAAAATGAAAAGAAAAATGCTCTCCAAATGTCTAATGTTTGAGGCCTCGGGGATACACACTATGCATTTTGCAGTGTATCACTGCCTATAAATATTTAGCTACAAGCCAAATCTTTTTAGTCTAGACTACTACAGTCAACAGAAGAGTGTTTTTTTCTATATGTACTAATTTAAATTTGGTAGTAACTCTCTCTTCAGGGATTTTGAATATATGCCTCACATGTGCCTATGTGGAAAGCTGGAGGTAGGGAAGTGCTCCAGGAAAGGCAGCACAGAACAGAACAAGTATCAGTGACAATGTGACACTATTTAGATCAATAGATCAGGTGGAAGGAATTGAGTAATTAAAAAACATTTTTTTGCTCTTAAAGCATTTACTCTATATTGGCTAAGTGACATTTGTAAGGACATATTGTGTACTTTGTCTTTTGGTTCCTCATGACAGACATACAGCTCTCCATAGCAGGATTGTTGCGAAGTGAAACAACGTTAAATTCCTCATCTGATTAGCTGATATTTTTCAGCACATTTACAAAAAGCATGCTCAATTTTAACTTGTGTTAAGCAACATAATGAAGATTGAACAGTTCTAGTATTAACGTAAACTTAAACAGACATAATAATTGCACGCTTGAAAAGACTGAACACTTCGAAGTCTGCTTTTGTACTCGACGAACAGTGGGCTCCACCATTGTTTCGCTCTTTGTCAGAGAAAGCAAAGCTTGCAGTGCAACAGCTCCTCACTCTTACACAGCAGGAGCTTTGTGTGTTGACTGCAGCACAGCAAAGGCTGCATTATACTTAAGTGTCAGTAGGTAAAACAGCAGTGTGCTCACTACATTCAGGCAGAGATAATGCCTGCAGTTTTCTCCTCCAGCTTCATGCAGATTAAATTTACACAAAATTACAACATCTAATTTGCATTGTTTAACTATAAAATGGCCACTTAGTATGGGACTAGGATGTGAAGAAAAACAATATCTATAATGTTTTGATTTGCATGCTGAAATCTGCACAGATCCAGACAATTGTGTAACTGTTTCAGTGGCGTAGCTCCTTAATTCAATTTAGGGCCAGAAAAGAAATTTGGGCTTGGACAGCGGCTGCAAACATAAAGAGGACTCAGTTAAATTTTCAGTGAGGGATGTGGGTCAACTCTTTGAGTCAAACGCACCACTTCAGTATCCAGGCTTTCTCCGTAATTGCTATCAGCTGCTGTTGACATTGAGGGGAGATTAAAGTTTCACTTTGTTACTGTCAGGGTAAGTGGAGCAGCAAATAGCTGAGCCTTCTGAATAGAAAACCAATTCCTGTATAATGAAATAACAAAACATATTCTCACCGCTGAGGGAATGAACAACAACGTAGCACTGGATACAACAGGGATATTTGGCTATGATTCAGACTGATGCATTAGTATATAAAGGGACAGTATATTAGTGGGAATTATTTCATTATCGCCATTATTTTCTTAGACTTGCTTATTCTGATACACTGTCTAGCTATAATGGGTTTAATTGAGCCAAAATGGTAAACTGTGACTCCAAATAATGCTACTTAATTTCAGCCGTGCAGTGTCACCGTACTGTCAAATGTTCAGTCCCAAGAGACTGGTGATAAAAACTCAGAGCATGCTTTAGACCTTTTCATAATATTTCCATCTCTCAGATTTGACCTTTAATATTTTGACATTCGACTGAATTGAGAGAAGCCAAAGCCAATAACACCGAGCTCATCCTGCTTTGTCTTCCACAGGGACTGACATCACCATGCTTCAATCATGCAGATCACTCTGGGGAGCCCAAGTCTCTCTGCTGCCTACCTCATCTTTAGTCAAGTTATGGCGACTTCTCAAAAAGAATTTGTGAACTGAGACGAACCTGTTGGTGATGTGACTGTTTCAGGTGAGGCAGTAGTTTCAAGATGTTTGTCCTCAAACATCAAAAGAAGTCTTGCCTAAAAGAAAAAAATTAGTTCATGCATTTTTTTTTCTTGTAGGCAAGACTATTCTTGTTAATTATTAGCCCACTGTCTCAGAAAAGCCTTCAGTTTAGTTCACTTCAGCATTAACGGGGACGAGTAAGAGATCATATCTCCCCATATCACTGGCTCCATGTTAAATCCAGAAATTAATTCTAAATCCTTTATTTCATATACAAAATTCTGAATTAGCAGGCCCCATTATATGCTTAAGAAGACCATATTATCCCAATAGAGCACTTTGTTCTCAAAGGCCAGGCTTACTTGTGGTATAATCGCCGAGGGCTTGCTCACAGGGGATGAAGTGAGATTCTCTAATGCTGCGTGATCTTTACTAACATAAAGCACTAGAAAGACATGACTATTACTGTGAAATGGCACTAAATGAAATCAACAAAATTCAGTTGAACTGGGGAAAAAAATACTATGTTCCAAAGATGCCAAAAATACAGTAAAACTGGTTTCATTTATGAAATGCTGTCCAGCAAGTTTGATTATATAAACCAAATGTTACACTTTCATGTTTAGTATTAGCTGACAAAGTTTGATGATTTGTGATAACGGCAGCCAGTTTCAATTTTTTTGTATCTTTCCTTTTGCGGGAATGGTATACAGTTGGTAGAAGCAGTGAAAATGGATGCTTAATGACTGAGTAACTGTTTACACAGTGAAACAGTTATAATTTTAAACACCGTAATGAAATATGTAAAACAGTCTTACCAAATTTCCATAAAAATTGCAAGGGCTCCTAGCTGTGAAAGAGGTTTGGTTTTGCTGCACACATGATTTTAATGTAGAACTGAAAATGCAATGCTCAAACATATACAGCATTATTCAATCTGAAAGTATAGGGATACGACTTTTGACCCACTTGGTCTAAGAACTAAAAGTCAGACAAACTTGACAAATGGATGTGAGTTTATCTTATGAGAGGCAAGGCTGCAAAAGGAAAGAACTCTAAAATCAAAACTATGGATGTTAAAATGCAAAAGGTGAATTTGACTACCACACATGAGAATGCCAAATAGTTGAAAAATGCTAGTTTGCACACTTGGGGTATGTGGGTGTTTGGTGTATGCACGGTTGAAAGATTTGCCAGTTATTGATTTTTCCACCATATTTCTGCTTTGAATGCTCAGATTAGCTCAACAAGATCACTTCGATTTTGTCTGCAATTGATGAGACAAATGACCTCACTGAGTGGGATATTTTGTTTATTTATAATAAACAAAATGTCAAAGACATTTTGAAAAAAAAGGCACATTTGTCTGTAAAAGAAAAGCTAAAGGTTATTTTTTATTTACTTATGGTTTCATATATGATAACAGTTTCTTGGATGAATTCCAGTTTGTTAGTTTTTTTTTTTTTTTTGAAAAGTTCCTAAAAGAAAATCTGCTTTGTGATGTAAGAAAAACTGAACTTGGAGAACTTTTAAATGTTATTTAAACCTGTGGCAGAACCTCATAATGAGCTGTTCATTTTTTTTCCCAGTGTATGAAGGAGGAAGTCAATTAACCCCAACAATAATGGCGACTAAATCAAGTTGTCACAGTGCAGAAACATTTAATACTGTTTATTGTTTCAGAACGTAAGTGGATGTTGTTTCTGTTTATGGCAGTCGGTGATAATGTATCAGTGCTACAGCCAGCATATGTACTCCAGCTTAAAATATTGCCCGTACATACTGTATGGTTTAAAGCAGCTGAATGCATGTACTTTGCTTTGCTAGTCTGAGAAGTTTGCCTTTAGGGCTTTCTGGCAGATGGCTCTCCTTCCTTTTATATTATTTTCAATTTTCAGAGGCATTTTGGGGCAGGTATACACAACAAAACAAGATTTGTTTTAAAAATCATTAAGGTGAAAACAAGCCTTTGCACTGTACAAATCTTAGAGAACCTTTTATAAATATACATATTTTAGAAGATTAAATAGAGAGAAACTGGTTTTTAATGGATTTTTAAATGTGATTCAAAATTTTAGAAAATGCAAAAAAAGACAGACTAATATTCTCTAATACAGTCAGGACGCCGTACTTGTTTCTTTCATGGTTACTGCATTTTAATCCTACTCCAGATTTACACTGGTAAAAGCAACTTTTCAGTTTGATTTGAAAACCTAAAATAATGATATATTATGTTAATGAATTTGTATTGTTTGGTACACAACATTTTAAATGCAGAAATGTCCATCATCAAGAAAAATGTCTGATTCCTCCCAGTCATGAATAATTAGAATCTGACCTCTCTCTCCTTCTTGTGTTCCTGTGCTCTTCTGTACTGCTTCCAGCTGTCCTGCTATCTTTATAATTTTCCACAGGCTACTTCACAACCGCATCTGCATTTTCATGATATACCTAAAAATATGTACAGTGAGCAACAAATTCTGTGTAAAATTGCCCCAACTTTCACGTCTCTTAAAGATCATTGCTGATAATAATAGCTGGATGTTATGCTTACAACTCAGAGACCAAACAGCAGTTTTCAGTCCACAATGTCCAAGCACAAGGGTGGTGCATCATGTCAGGAGCATGTTTGGGCACAAGCCTGACAAGGGGTGTGCACTCTGAACTATTCCCTAAGGGTCAAGCTGCCAACTCATTTAACTTGAGCGGGTCACCATTTTGACACAAATGGTGGAAGCAAGCAGATAGTGATGTCTACAAAGCAAGACATGATTAACAGAAAGATCTTAAATTGATTAGTATAAGTCTTTAATTTTCTGATCATCAGGTCTTCTATTTGAGTATGACATTCAGTACTCTTTTCATCTTAGTTTGCATGCATGATCCAATGCAGTGAAATGTCTCTTTTATCAAGATAAATTCAAAGTAAAAACATAACACATTCAATCACATTGTGACACCTACCAAAAAAAAGCCCTTACAGTTAATGTTAACATGAAGAATCAAATTGCAAAGTGAGGTAGTGCGTGCTGAAAGTGCAAACTCTGTCACGATGCTCCAAGTTTCTTTAGAGCACTTGTCATCTGTGCTAAACATAGCACCCCCCCATCTGTTAAAGACCTTATGACACAGTGTGTGAGGAATCGACTCTCTGCTATCTGGGTCTCTATCTCTCTGCTCTGCTTTCTGTGTGCTCCAAAGACGGCACCTCGAGTGACCCTTTATTCAAGCTGCTGAAGCTTGTAGAAAACACAACCGGGTCTTTCGATGACACATAAGAGGACCGACTGCTGTTTTAGTGAGCCAAAAACAACAAGACTCTCAATCCAGGACAAGAAGGACTTGACATGATCTCTACCTGTAATCAGTGATGTGAACACTGAGTGGAGAGGATGAGGATATCTCAAATCTGACCACAGAGGATGCTTTACACCAAAGCATTTTGGCAGCTCAGTATGTCACAGTCACTCCTGGTATAGACCTACAGATCCATCATTGAAAACACCCTCCCACCATCCATCACTGACTGATATGGTTCTGCACCCCACCGTTCCTAGGGAAGCGTGTCATTCAAACCACTGAGGAGGCTATCGAGTGTTGACTGCACTGCATTACAGACACACACACACACACACACACACACACACAATAATGATGTGTGAAAAGGCAAAGATTTCCTCCAACCCTGCCAACTGGGATAGCCACCTGTTCGACCCATTGGGTTTAGTTAAATCACCTGCCACTAAGAGTGTTTCCTTGCAAAAGCAAACATTCTCATATGGAAAAATGAGTCAAAACTACAAGATTACAGAGTAGTGCTTTCATTTTTTATTGATTTAATTTTAAGGAAAGAACATCTTAAACTTACAAAGGCAGACTTTTTGTTAGGCTAGAAGTTGGTGTCATCAGTGGCTCTCAGCTTTCTTTGTGCTTCACCACCAAATAGGCAGCACTCACAAAATTAATCTTTTTTTTCATATTCATGAAAACAAATTCTTACAACAGCGGTTCCCAACCCCCGGGCCTCGGACCGGTACCGGTCCGTGAGTCGTTTGGTACCGGGCCGTGAGAGTTGAGGCTCAGGTGTGAAATGTATGGTTTTCTGGGTTTTTATCGGTTTTCAGCGTTATTTTGTTATCGTTTTTATCGTTTACTCGGTTTTCCTTGGTCTTTTTACGTGTGTTATGAATAAATTTTCTTTTTTTCGGTACCGGTACTAGTTTTATTTTGTTGTATTTATCCGCGACACCTTAAAGGCCAGTCCGTGAAAATATTGTCGGGCATAAACCGGTCCATGGCGCAAAAAAGGTTGGGGACCGCTGTCTTACAATTTTGTGTCAGTGAACACAAATTTGTATGTAATGTATTTCAATAGGAAATATATTTCATATCAGAAGCATGTACTTTTTGTATCTTTGTAGAGAAAGCAGGGAAGTGTTACTATGGGAACCAGGAGCAGCAATGTTGTATTTTAACACAAATTAAGACATTTTTATAAACATAAACAAGCGGGGGTTTTTGCCCAGCTCCAACCTAGTTGTGTTTAATGCCTAAACCTAATCAAGCAACACTTTTGTATTGAATTATGATCTTACAAATCATACAAATGATGTGTGAAAATCTGTGAAATGTATATATGGACTGATATAGCCTGATTAAAAGTTGTGTTCACGGACATGAAAGTGTGAAATTCATGTTGAAAAACAAAAAACAACATTTTTAATTTAGGTCCAGTCACAGAAAGCTAATGAGTAGCTAACACAAGGGAGAACTGCTTTTGTTTTTGTTTCTATCACAGATATATTTCCATAATGAATTAATTAAATTTTGTAAAGTAAATAAATAAACCTATTGTGTAATTTGTTTTACTTCTATGTACAACTCTCTCTCGTCCACCCCATTTACATCAATACAATATAAATGATATAAAAACAAGAAAGTTCTGGCATAATCCAAAACAACTCAGTACCACCACATCCACCAATACAAGCAGCACTCAAACAATAAGTATTTAAATGTATAGTAATAAAGGAAGGATTTACTTGCAGGGCTTATGCATCAGACTGCATTAGTTTTAACAAGAGCCACAAACGCTGGTTATAAAAATGCACTTAAATGCAGTGTGGTTCCTTCTGTGTGTTAAATTTATCACCAGGCATCAAATTTTTTCCAAACACTTTGTTCTTCTATTTTTTTTCTTTATTCTCGGGATTTGCTGTTTTACATTAATGTGAACTGAATATGTAGATATTTTGGGACCATCATCCAGATAAAAGGGGTCACTTTTTGCAGTAAGTCACATTCGATGCATCCCTAAAACTAAACCCAAGAACACTTTTTGTACAAAAATAGAAACCACATACCTCCAAGTGCATCCACCAAAATTTAAACTTTTTGCAATCTCCTGAGCAAATGTTGCAATTCTGGAAACTAAAGAAACATTTGTTTTGGAACAGATTAAGGGGTGGGAGGGTTTGTGCTGTGAAACTACAAAATTCTCACTCTTCAATTTAAGCGAGAGCTGGGGTTCTCAAAGTTTTGATTATCGAGTGCCGATTTAGGGTTCCACTACCAGTTTATTATTGAGTGCTGCAATAAAAAAAAAATACATGTTAAAAGTACAAAGTTAGTATTTCCTTCCATCTTTTAAACTGGTTTACATCAGTGTTAGATAGATAACTGTTACATTTCTTGACATCAGCTTTGCTGGTCTTGTTCTGTGGTATTATAGGATGACATTAATGGTGGATGGATTAAATGTACAGTTGTTCCTGCCATCCTCGTGCTCAGGGCCTCCCACTGTGACTTTGTGATTCTATAGCAAACCGTTTTTAAACCTCTTGTTATGTCACAGGTAGCCAGAGTAATCCCACCACCTGCCCCGTGTATACATATTTTTTGCAGTTTTAGTTTGCATTGTAGCTGATTAAGATGAAGGATCGGAAGCATGCTATGGCAAAAAATATACTTTCACTTTATCAGGTAAGTTATGCAATAATATCACTTTGAAACATCCTATTAAAGGCTCACTTGTATAACAGGAGGTCCTTTCCCTTAAGGAATCATGATCACAAGCCACAGTACCAACTCTCACATCTCTAGCGGCAGCCATTACTGACACTATATAGGCAGAGTAAGGAAATTTTAAAAATTCATTAGGTAGAATTAGGAGTAGGTGGTCATGAATAATAAACATTTTATCTTTATCTTTTAGCTTTTAAAACAGCTTTCTGGAGGACTGAGTGGGCTGTAAGAAAAGATGGAGTTAGAGAAATCTAAACAACTTTGGGTGAATAAAAGGTTGCAGATTTGTTTAAAATAGACTAATATCAAAACCGACCATGATATTCAGTCTTAAATAATTTAGCGGGTTATTTCACGAGGTCCAGGTGGTTTCGATTTAGTTTTACTGCCTCAGAGTGAAAATTCAAAAGAAAAAAAGAATACAAGAGGAGGAAAGGTCAGTAGGTCATGAGGTTAAAAGTTTGACATATTGAATTTTGGTGTCTGCACTTGTAAGTATGTAAACCACAAAGACAATGAGTAACAACTCAAAAAATGTTAAAGTGTTGAACCAACTAATAAAAACTAAAATGATTACGTTTTTCTTTTTCCCTTTTTTATTTTAAGTGATGATTCAGACCATATAATCTAAGATGCATGGTTCGAATTTAGTACTAATTCAACATTAGTAGTGCGTTTTTAGTTTAAAAAAAAGTTCTAAAAGTGAGAGCAGAGATGGAATGAGAAACATTAACAACACTCTGGTCCATTTAGGTGTCAGAGAAAGCCATTACTGCAAGTCAGTGTGTGCACTGAAATTAGCCAAACTAAATCTGAAACATCAAACATCATTAATATTAAATACAAATTTGCTTTTCCTGGAATTACGTGTCAAAACTTCTGCAGTAGAAAAGCTTTATAAAAGTGAGAAGGAGGTAAACGATTGCTAGGAATTAAAAGGTGACATTGCAGAGTGGACGGTTTCTTCACTCAAGTGCTCCTCTTCACAGGGACCACTACTTGATTTTATATGGCAGAGCAAAAAAAAAAAAAAAAAAGAACTGAAAACAGTCTTGAATAAGTTCCATCAGGCTCCAATATTTCTGCTGCAAATCAAAATAAACTCAAGCACATCCCTGTGTCTTGTTCCAAAGCACAAGTTCCAAAGATTAATTTCCTTCCAAAGAATCTCCTTTTTGCACAGCTGATCATGTATCACAAACACTTAAGCAACCAACAAAACATCAATGTGGCTCTAGCATGATGACAAAAAGCCACAAACACAAAAGAAGCCACATGGTGCTTACAGAGGTTCACACGTCCACTGAAACATTTGAATGCATCTACCATATGGTGGTAGAAACACACATATATGTCTTCCGCCACCTCATCAACTTGGCAGCTAATGAGTAAAGTTTTAGGGATGGATTTGGCTAGATGAAAGACGAAACTAAGCCCCTTAATGATGAATGGTGGTGCCACACTTTTGAAGATAAATCAAGACAGAGGTTTTTTGTTTTTTTTTCCACTATATTTTTTTGGCTTCGAATTACCAACTGGCTTCCAGCAAAATGGTATATCATGTAGTGTGATGACACTCCAGACTCATATAAAAATGACTGATACATCACAACAATTGACAGAAGTGATTCATCATTTTTTAAAATAAAGGGAAAATGATGGAAAGCATCCCGCGGTCAGGTCTCTTTCTCTGCTGTGTGCTTTAAAATGCCCCAAGATAAAGCCTCACAATCCAATAAAAAGCCACTTAATAACAAAGATACAGAATGTCCTTATAAAGACCCCAAGATATCATCAATATCCAACCATCAAAGTTATTGCACTGCAGAGGATGGAGTGGCAAAGAAGAGGCAAGCCGTTTACCTTGGCCCTGAATTATTTTCCTTAAACCGTGAAGACCGCAAAGCAGTACACAGTGTCACATTCGCTGACCCTTAAAAAAGGGCTTTTACTTGTATGTCATCCTTCAGTCCGTGACTTTACACACACGATCTTGAATAGCCTGATCAGAACTGGCAGGTTATATGCTGAGCTTCTGTCTGCTCTTTTGGGGGGGGGGGGGGGGGGGGGGGTATTTATTCTTGATGGCTTATATCTGAACATTTTTGTTCTTGTTTTCAACATGAAGCTACCCACACAACAGACACATATATATATATAAAAAATAGAAGAGAACGGCTATATTTGTTTATTTTAAAATTCTGTGCGATTTCTTGTTCTTTAATGTTGACATGCTGTGTTCCTCAACAAACATAAAATGTCACAGTCTTCCTTTGCTTCAAACATTAAAAAGGGCAAAAAGTCAAAATATTGTGTTCAAAGCACCTCTGCTGCATATTCCCAGTAAACTTCAAATGCACACGACATATTTATGCAGAGCGTGTGCTGTATAGGAACAGCGTGTCGTGGTCCAATTAAAGATTTTTCAATCTCTTTCACACATATTTTTTGAAATTAAACATGGTGGTGAAGATGACATGGAGAGTTTGCAATTATAAATATTTCAAAGCAACATCAGTCTTACTTCACTATTGGTCAATAAGCCATTATGGTCCTCTGCTAAAGTGATTAGATATGCACGACTTCTCATGATTCATTAGTCTGCCCTCCTGTTTTGTGGGACATTCAAAGTTTTCAGACTGTGTCTTTAATCTAAGTTCATAAATGAGTACCTATGGTGCATCAAATGATGACAAGGAAGGTCAAATTTAATAAAACCCAAAACAGGAATTATTAGAAAAAGACAACTTGATGCCTTTCTTTGGACCTATGTTACCATTTCATGATGCAGCATGTAAAAAAGTACGCTCAAGTCTAATTTTGTAAAACTTTTTTATGCTTTCTAAAATTTCAACATTTCTAGATTTCTTGAATGATTTGTCTTTTTTTAAGTTCTGTAAATGTTAAACTCGAAGATGTAAATGGTTTGGCGAGTCATAGCACTTTTCTACTCTGAGCACTCAAAGTGCTTTCTACTGCAAGTCTCATTCACCCATTGACACAGCACTTTATTATTTGTATTCTCATTGCAATTTGTGGTTCAGTATCTCGCTAGAGGATGCCTTGACATGCTGACAGGAAGAGCCAGTGATCGAACCACTGACCTTCCAATTAGTGGACGACCCGCTCAACTTCCTGACCCACACACCTTAAACTGCCTATCAAACTATTTGTTATTTGAATTATTGTAGTGAAGTAACAATGCAAATAAACAGTCACTTGTGGTAAATATGATTACATGAATAAACAAATAAAAACTTCACAAAGTTTACAAGAAACCAGCAATCGATCACATTGCACATAGTGTTTTCACCACCGGCTACAGTATGTTGTTTATTTGCACTTTACAAATCAGAAACGGTTCATTAAACCACATTTTTTGCAAATAGTTTTGAGAAAAATTTCTAGAAAGTGAAATTAAGATAAGAAACATTAGAAATATTGGAAAGCCAAGCAGCTCTGAGCTGTTTTTCCCCATCTGGGATTTTCAGTCAGCATCTTTGGCTGGACTTTTTCCTTGCTCCGACATATAGGCTACCTTTATTTAAACACTGGACTAAACGTATGTGTAGTATACATTTTTATTGTAACAAACTCAAAGAGGGTTATAAAACTATTGCCCTTTGACTGTAGACATTGTTTTAGGGTCTTTCAGCACTTTGCTTTTATTATGGGGCCTGTTCCTGTTCTATTTTGATTTACTCTCTCTGCTATATGAGGTCATTTTGTGAAATAGCTCCAAGTACCTTCACAGAATCAAACACTAACTGGGCAAATTTAATAACTAGTTGATACACTAAACACCGGCTTGTTGGTAGCACAAGCTGTTATCGCATATAGTGTTATTAAATTTTAGATAAGTGATCTTTAGAATGTGTGCAATTGTTTAAGGTATAAGCTTAATAATAACTATTTTAGACCAAACCTTTCCCTTGCTGAGCCACTTTGGTGCCTAAATATAACCAAGGCCTGAGTGAAAAACACCTGCAAGTGGTGCTAGACAACTTTGCACATCCAATCTCTCAACTGACAGTTGGGTGTGTTTGTGTCACCTCAACCCCACCTGCCTCCCAATATGGTCCTTAAAAGGACTTGTGATTAATGCACTGAAGCATTTACAGCTAAAAGAGCAGCCATTTCCCCCATGTGCACTTTTTTCATTCATCGTGCCGTTGCTGTCATTTATGGTAGTTTCTTTCCTCTGCTCTCAGTTTTACGCCTGCTGTGTGTGTCTCACAGTGGAAGCCACTGCCCTCCCCATACAAAAAGCAAAGAAAAGACCAGAAAATGATAATGATAATAAAAATGTTAGAGACAATTCATTATCAAAGGGCAATTCATTATGTTGTTGCATGTGCAAAAAGGTTCCCTATGTAAAATGATACCTGGACCCTCAAAGAAGTAAACCTGTGGAAAAAAGGAGATATTTAACCCTTTTAGTGTTGCAAATCTATTTCACCTTTTGTCATTATACACAATATTTATTATTATTGTAACAATAACGCAGGTCATTATTGACATACCTAGAATTCCCACACATTTTGAAACCCAGGGTATATTGCATAAATGGAGAAGAGAAGCCCCAGTTAACAGCTTTCCTATATATAGAATTGTCTTCTATAGCAGTGGTCCCCAACCCCCGGGCCTTGGACCGGTCCGTGAGTCGTTTGGTACCGGGCCGCGAGAATAGAGGCTCAGGTGTGAAATGTATGGTTTTCAGGGTTTTTATCGGTTTTCAGCGTTATTTTGTTATCGTTTTTATCATTAACTCGGTTTTCCTGGGTCTTTTCACGTGTGTTATGAATAAATCTTCTATTTTTCAGTACCGGTACAACTTTTATTTTGTTGTATTTATCAACGACTCCTTAAAGGCCGGTCCGTGAAAATATTGTCGGGCATAAACCGGTCCGTGGCGCAAAAAAGGTTGGGGACCGCTGTTCTATAGTTTGGGATACCACAAAAGCTTTGATTTATTTAAATCTTGATCAAATATATATTTACAAAGAATCCTTTATTCTGTATGTGAGAATAAAGGTAATAAATAGGAGTTTATACACAAACACTGAACCACAGACTGTGTTAACCACACACTGACTCTAATAGAGGTGCTTTTCACCTTGACAATGAAAATAAATAGCTTCAAATGAATCTCATATAAACAGTCATTGAGTCTCTTTGTCATGATTTGCGGTGTGACTGAACTCATGTATGGAGGTACTCAGGAAAATAGTTATTTTCTTCTTCTGTGTGGTCACTGTAATAAATTATGATTACAAACACAATGGCAGGAAAACTGACCTGTTTTTGCTCTATAGGGATACTGAAGAGGCACTGCTTGCTAAAAGGTTGGGCACACAACTGCCTTGGCCCAGGCCAGCGGGGGACTGATGAAGACTGACGTACTTTAAACTTCAGCAGTAAGCAAAGTTTGCACAGTTGGAGAAACCTGGCGTTGCTAAATCCATCAATCTTTGTAGATCCTACAATGTAACTTAAGTCTTCAACGTAGTTGCTGGCGTTTATACTTGTGCTAGTGAAAAATATATTAACTACCATGTGACAATGTCCTGGTCAATCAGTGGCGCTGAGGCCAGAGAAACTTAAATAATGGAACTTTCACCAGAACCACATTTTTGGTTTTTCTTACTCTGATTTTTAACATTAGTTATATTAGCTAGCAGAAGTGTGCCCAGCTCTGTTAGCCATTGTAGCAGGCTGAAAGAACGTAGATGTTTGCAGCTAGCATTAACACTTATAATAAACTTGCCCTCCCATTTCTAGAGTAAGGTTTTACCTGTCATTTTATAGGACATCAGTAGAACAGGTGGATTAACCACCAGCTAACTTGAACAATACTTGTTTGTACTGTTGAAAGCAGTATCCATTCAAGGTAAATGAGAAGTTGTGAATGCTAACTTATGAAATTTAGAAGTCTATTCTAAATTGCTACAATGTATGTGTAGTTTGGTGCATGTATTTTCCACATTTGTATTCATTGTATTTTCCACATTTGTAATGTAGGTCTGTTAGCTTTTGATACTGAAAACTATATTTTTTCATTATGAAAATCTAAGCAGCCAGTGCAGGTTCTAGCACCTAAGTTAAATCCTTGTATTGGAACTTGGACCAACAGACTAGATTTGCCACTGTACAGACTAAAGCTATAACATAGCATCTGCATTTCACATTATGAGGGCAAGGAGCTTAAATGAATTTCCTTATTTGCATTCAATCACAAAAACCCAGTGGAGAGCAGACGACTACATCTAAACCACCACCTGCACTTCAAAGTGCAGTCTTTTTTATTCACCATGATTTCATTGTTTAATTCATCACAAACGAATTAAAATAAGAAGAAAAAACACAATACTGACCATTCAAAAGTAAAGATCACCTCTTACAGGTACAGGGGAAGATTTAAATATTAAAGCTTGCTTTCTTTCTTTATTTCCCTCTTTGCATGAGTTGGAGAGCTGCTAGCTATTAATAGTGAATAAATTCACAGTGCAATAATAAACATTCTTAACATGATTCTCATTAGTATGCAAGGTGCTGATGGCAGCAGCTCTGCATTTGTTAACAATATCCACATAGTTTGCAAAGCCAAGGAAAATGAAGTAAAAAGACCCAGACTATTGGAGGGACACTTCCAGGCTTCTGTCTCTTTTCTTTTATAGTTCAGATATAATCAGACTCACAGCCAGCTTTTGCCTTGATTGTGATCAGGATTACGTGAGAAGGAGTATTGTAGCTTCAGACAAAAATGATACCAACAAAAGTCTCAGTTCTAGAGGATGTTAACTTTTGGGTGAGTCGAAGAATAACCTAAAATATCAAACACCATATATTTTAAATTACAAATGACAGTAAGATCTGTTTCCTTTTCTTGAGGAAATGTACGTAGAGGGAGTAAAAGCTGGATAGGCATAACTAAGCTGTCAAACTAAAAGCTTATTATCTTCATTAAGTGCCCAGATGACAGTTATCACCAGCCCAATTATCCATACCACATATCTGTCAACCTACTGGAGAACCTGTCTGCAAACCGCAAGAAGCATAGCTCCCACATTGCAATTCATAAAGTTGCTTAGTCCAATCTCCAACCTAAAGATCAGTGTTCCCTGTCAGCTCAGAATGAACTCTGCATAGTCTTCCTACTGGCTCTGCCCCTGTTGCTTTCCTTGTGTTGTTTAATGAATAAACGACTCGATTATTGATGATCTTGGGGTTCCTTAATTATTAAAATGTGCCTGTAGTTGAAACCAGTGCGAGGGTTAATGCGAGTAATATAGTGGCTTTGCAAAAACAAAAACAAAACCAACTCTTCCTTAATCGGGATGATTAGCTCTGGATGCCCACTGTTCAGGCTCTGGTGTGACAAAAGGGAATGGATTTGAGAGAGAAAAAACAGCACAGGCACAAAGTAATATAGAGCAGATTGTACACAACACATAATGCCATTCATAATGCACACAATCATCTGATTATGAAGTAATTACAAAGAAGCTGTGTACTGTCTATGCGTTGCAATACTGCTGTACTGGCGGCCACATTTTTCTAGTAGTATTGTAGTTATTTTTAGCCAGTGGTACCTTTTTCTGGTAAGGAGGCGGATGCTTGCTGCTTTTGCTAATTGGCATTTTGGCAGCATTACGAGTCAGCAGGCAGCTTCTCAATTACTGGGTACTTTTCTCTAACAAACCTGCAAGTACAACAGTGTCTTCAGTTTGCCTTAAGCTATTAAAAACGATTGCTTGCATGCATATATATATATATATATATATATATATATATATATATATATGCATATGTGTGTGTTATGGCATGCCCTTTAGGAAAATATTATATATATATTCCAACCAAAGTCTGAATATATAGAATGAAACTTGAATATATAGAATGAAACTTGAATATATAGAATGATCTTTTGAATATATAGAATGAAACTTGAATATATAGGATGAAACTTGAATATATAGAATGATCTTTTGAATATATAGAATGAAGCTTGAATATATAAAATGATCTTTTGAATATATAGAATGAAGCTTGAATATATAGAATGAAACTTGAATATATAGAATGATCTTTTGAATATATAGAATGAAGCTTGAATATATAGGATGAAACTTGAATATATAGAATGATCTTTTGAATATATAGAATGAAGCTTGAATATATAAAATGATCTTTTGAATATATAGGATGAAACTTGAATATATAGAATGAAGCTTGAATATATAGGATGAAACTTGAATATATAGAATGAAGCTTGAATATATAGGATGAAACTTGAATATATAGAATGAAGCTTGAATATATAGAATGAAACTTGAATATATAGAATGATCTTTTGAATATATAGAATGAAGCTTGAATATATAGGATGAAACTTGAATATATAGAATGATCTTTTGAATATATAGAATGAAGCTTGAATATATAGAATGAAACTTGAATATATAGAATGAGCTTTTGAATATATAGAATGAAGCTTGAATATATAGAATGAAACTTGAATATATAGGATGAAACTTGAATATATAAAATGATCTTCTGAATATATAGAATGAAACTTGAATATATAGGATGAAACTTGAATATATAAAATGATCTTCTGAATATATAGAATGAAACTTGACGTCACGGAGGCGCTTGCGCCATCTAGTGTTTTCCTTGTTTGTACCTGCGAGGAATGGCACTATGAGCCAGTCCGCACGGAATTTTGTGGCTCAAATTCTAAGTAATGAGGAGCTAATTAACACCCTGGCAAATGCATGTTCTGGGCAACCTAATATTTGTACTAGTGTACCGCATCGTACTACTGATGAAGAAATTTATTCACTTTTTCGTCGTGGAAGACCAAATGCAGTGAACCTCTCCGGTCAGATAACCCCTGGTTATCCAGCTAACGTTACTGCGGTCAAGTGAGCCCTCACTTACGAAGTCGCAGTCAAGCTAGCCGCCCCGCCAGCCGCACCTAAAATGTTGTTGCACTACTCTTACGCATATTACGGTATAGGTGCCGACTGGCTTAGAAACGCAGTGTTTTCTGTCCTGACACTATTTTACTTCACAATCCACTCCCAGTTTTGGTTAATCTCCACTTTCACCCCTGTGATCCACAGCCCAAATTACTGTATGATTCAGAGAAAATTAACAATAAAATTTACCCAATTTACTCAACTATACTTTTAATGTCCTCATCTTTGAGCTCAGATTACAGGAAAACTGTAAGAGGTGACGCAGATATCTCACTGGATTATGACTCTGGGTGACCCCCTATCCGCACCCTGTGATCCACAGCCAAAATTACTGTACGGATTTCTGATAAAATTAAATCCTATTCCATTACCAAACAAAATGAGTTCATTGAAGTATTTGCTTAGCTACAAGAAATGTCTTTCCACACACAATTTAAATTTTTCAAAATGTCATTCACACACCACCTCAAGTATCAACTTCAGTTTTAGACATTATTTATTCAGTGCTTAATCACAACAATAGTCAACTTAAGGCACTTACATAATAAGTTAAACCTTACAATAATACATACAGAGAAAAACCCAACCCAATCATATGACCCCCTATGAGCAACAGTGGGAAGGAAAAACTCCCTTTTAACAGGAAGAAACCTCCGGCAGAACCAGGCTCAGGGAGGGGCGGCCATCTGCCTCAACCGGTCAGGGTGAGAAATTACATTTCTCAGATTACTGATTTCTCATATTACTACTACACAGTTTAGATACACTCAACAAAAATATAAACGCAACACCTTTGTTACTGCTCCCATTCCCCATGGGATGGACGTAGAGACCGAAAATTCATTCCAGATACACAATATAACCATCCCTCCCAAACAGTGGTCACAAATCAGTCCAAATGTGTGGTAGTGGGCACATCTGCTATATTGAGATAATCCATCCCACCTCACAGGTGTGCCACATCAGGATGCTGATCTGACATCATGAGTAGTGCACAGGTGTACCTCAGACTGCCCACAACAAAAGGCCACCCTGGAATGTGCAGTTTTTTGCGCTATTGGGGGTCTGGGGACCCAGAACCGGTCAGTATCTGGTGTGACCACCATTTGCCTCATGCAGTGCAACACATCGTCGCATGGAGTCTATCAGATTGTCAATTGTGGCCTGTGGAATGTTGGTCCACTCCACTTCAATGGCTGTGCGAGGTTGTTGGATATTCGTGGGAACTGGTACACGCTGTCGTATACGCCGGTCAAGCACATCCCGAACATGCTCAATGGGTGACATGTCCGGTGAGTATGCTGGCCATGCAAGAACTGGGACATTCTCAGCTGCCATCTGCCCTGAACAATGTGAACCATGATTCATCCGTGAAGCGCACACCTCTCCAACGTGCCAGACGCCATCGAATGTGAGCATTTGCCCACACAAGTCTGTTACGGCGACGAGCTGGAGTCAGGTTAAGACCCCGATGAGGACGACGGGCATGCAGTTGAGCGTCCCTGAGACGGTTTCTGACAGTTTGTGCAGAAATTGTTTGGTTGTGCAAACCAATTGTTCCAGCAGCTGTCTGGGTGGCTGGTCTCAGACGATCTTGGAGGTGAACCTGCTGGATGTGGAGGTCCTGGGCTGGTGTGGTTACACGAGGTCTGCGGTTGTGAGGCCGGTTGTATGTGCTGCCATATTCTCTGAAACGCCTGTGGAGACGGCTTATGGTTGAGAAATGAACATTCAATGCACGGGCGACAGATCTGGTTGACATTCCTGCTGTCAGCATGCCAATTGCACGCTCCCTCATTGCTTGTGGCATCTGTGGCATTTTGCTGTGAGACAAAACTGCACATTCCAGGGTGGCCTTTTGTTGTGGGCAGTCTGAGGTACACCTGTGCACTACTCATGATGTCAGATCAGCATCCTGATGTGGCACACCTGTGAGGTGGGATGGATTATCTCAATATGGCAGATGTGCCCACTACCACACATTTGGACTGGTTTGTGACCACTGTTTGGGAGGGATGGTTATATTGTGTATCTGGAATGAATTTTAGGTCTCTACGTCCATCCCATGGGGAATGGGAGCAGTAACAAAGGTGTTGCGTTTATATTTTTGTTGAGTGTATCTAAACTGTGTAGTAGTAATATGAGAAATCAGTAATCTGAGAAATGTAATTTCTCACCCTGACCGGTTGAGGCAGATGGCCGCCCCTCCCTGAGCCTGGTTCTGCCGGAGGTTTCTTCCTGTTAAAAGGGAGTTTTTCCTTCCCACTGTTGCTCATAGGGGGTCATATGATTGGGTTGGGTTTTTCTCTGTATGTATTATTGTAAGGTTTAACTTATTATGTAAGTGCCTTAAGTTGACTATTGTTGTGATTAAGCACTGAATAAATAATGTCTAAAACTGAAGTTGATACTTGAGGTGGTGTGTGAATGACATTTTGAAAAATTTAAATTGTGTGTGGAAAGACATTTCTTGTAGCTAAGCAAATACTTCAATGAACTCATTTTGTTTGGTAATGGAATAGGATTTAATTTTATCAGAAATCCGTACAGTAATTTTGGCTGTGGATCACAGGGTGCGGATAGGGGGTCACCCAGAGTCATAATCCAGTGAGATATCTGCGTCACCTCTTACAGTTTTCCTGTAATCTAAGCTCAAAGATGAGAATATATAGAGTACAGTAGAGTAAATTGTGCAAAGTTTACTATCAATTTTCTCAAAATCCGTACAGTAATTTTGGCTGTGGATCACAGGGTGAAGAGTGGAGATGGCCTAGATTCATAATCCAGTGAAATATCTGCGTCACCTCTTACAGTTTTCCTGTAATCGGAGATCAAAGATGTCAATATGTAGAGTACAGTAAAGCAAAATGGGAAGATTTTACTATCAATTTTCTCAAAAACTGTACAGTAATTTTGGCTGTGGATCACAGCATGCAGAGTGGGGGTCACCCAGAGTCAGAATCCAGTGAGATATCTGCGTCACCTCTTTCAGTTTTCCTGTAATCTGAGCTCAAAGATGAGGACATTAAAAGTATAGTTGAGTAAATTGGGTAAATTTTATTGTTAATTTTCTCTGAATCATACAGTAATTTGGGCTGTGGATCACAGGGGTGAAAGTGGAGATTAACCAAAACTGGGAGTGGATTGTGAAGTAAAATAGTGTCAGGACAGAAAACACTGCGTTTCTAAGCCAGTCGGCACCTATACCGTAATATGCGTAAGAGTAGTGCAACAACATTTTAGGTGCGGCTGGCGGGGCGGCTAGCTTGACTGCGACTTCGTAAGTGAGGGCTCACTTGACCGCAGTAACGTTAGCTGGATAACCAGGGGTTATCTGACCGGAGAGGTTCACTGCATTTGGTCTTCCACGACGAAAAAGTGAATAAATTTCTTCATCAGTAGTACGATGCGGTACACTAGTACAAATATTAGGTTGCCCAGAACATGCATTTGCCAGGGTGTTAATTAGCTCCTCATTACTTAGAATTTGAGCCACAAAATTCCGTGCGGACTGGCTCATAGTGCCATTCCTCGCAGGTACAAACAAGGAAAACACTAGATGGCGCAAGCGCCTCCGTGACGTCAAGTTTCATTCTATATATTCAGAAGATCATTTTATATATTCAAGCTTCATTCTATATATTCAAAAGATCATTCTATATATATTCAAGTTTCATCCTATATATTCAAGTTTCATTCTATATATTCAAGCTTCATTCTATATATTCAAAAGATCATTCTATATATTCAAGTTTCATTCTATATATTCAAGCTTCATTCTATATATTCAAAAGATCATTCTATATATTCAAGTTTCATTCTATATATTCAAGTTTCATCCTATATATTCAAGTTTCATTCTATATATTCAAGCTTCATTCTATATATTCAAAAGATCATTCTATATATTCAAGCTTCATTCTATATATTCAAGTTTCATTCTATATATTCAGACTTTGGTTGGAATATATATATAATATTTTCCTAAAGGGCATGCCATAGTGTGTGTATATATATATATATATATATATATATATATATACATACACACACATATGCATATATATATATATATATATATATATATATATATATATATATGCATATGTGTGTATATATATATATATATATATATATATATATATATATATATATATATACACACACATATGCATATATATATATGCATGCATATGTGTGTATATATATATATATATATATGCATATATGCATATATATATGCATGCATATGTGTGTGTATATATATATATATATATATATATATATATATATATATATATATATATATATATTTCCCTCTCCAAAATACCATCTTTTTGTCACTTCAATTCTGGGATATGCAATTAATAGTTGCATAACCAAAATAACCTAAATAGAAAAGTTTTACAAAACAACACAGGTTCTCAGGTAAAGAAAAGCTATTCTGAAAATAAAACCCAAAGTTCCTTGAGTTCCAGCTAAATACCCAAATTTACAACAGAAACAAGAATATTTATAGCCTGGCCCCAAAAAGCGAATTTCAAAAATAAATGGGTAATGTTGTAGATATACAAGCTAACAATCTCTTAGCTTATATGGTAGAAGATGAATTGCCACTAAAGCAGCAATCCATAGTCTCCCTCTTCTGACATCCTAAGACTCTGTTGCACATCAAGGCTTGTGGAGACTGAGTATTTCAAAAAGGTGCAGCAGAACACCAGAAAAGAGCAGCAACAATAGAAAACAGTTGCTTTTGAATGGTGGATCAGGAGATTTGTTAGATTTATCATGCTCTCAACATGGCCCCTTTCGACTTGAAATACACAAGTCCTTTGATTGCTACAGCCTCCCTGACATGAGCTTTCAATCAGACCCTTTGAAAGCAATTCCCTGGCCAGGCTTTGTCATCTATATTTCCACAACTGTTTGTAGCCCTGATTTTTGAGGAGATTTCAAAAGGCGATCAGTTTTACCTCTCCTGACCTCCACTTGTCTCCAGAGATGAAGACATATCCGGTCCTTGTCAAATAGGATGTGTGCACTCAATTATACATAAAACTATTGTTATACGAACTCCCTTAGAGTTTCATGGCAGGATCAAATCAAAGGGTTGTTTTTGTAGTGTTTTGATGTTTAAATGCAACATTGGGAAAACTGTCTCTTAGTCTAATATACAGGATAGGCAACAATTAAATGAGCTTGTAGATGTTTACCTTTTGCACAGTTATTTTGTTTAATCTTCGTCTAATGCATTTTCAGTAATTGACTAATTTCTTTGGGTTTATGTGCAGAGGGAGATGGAGAATAGGGTTAAAGAACAATGAAAAGCTGCAAAAGAAAAAGAAATGGGAAGAAGCATGAAGTCAGCAGAGGCATGTTTAAGGTAGATAAGGTGAAACCAATTGACGGATCCTGCTCTTTCCCAGTGGCAACAGACATTTTATTGACAAGTCAGTAAGATAGTCTCCCCTGACCCAAGAATAAGCTAGAGAATTGCAACAGCTGGAAAAAATGCTATTGGTCACAGCAAGTCATTGAAAATGGAGGTCTCAGAGCTGTGAGTGTCTCCCATGAAATCCTGCTTTTCATCTTTTGAAAGGTGTGGCATATTTCTAATGAGATCCTTCTATCACCCTCCAAGTGAGAATTCACAAAGTAAATAAAATATTCAGACCTAATGTAAACTTGCTCCCTTTAAGCCTGCATACAATTATCAAGATGTGACTGCAAAATGCTTGACATTTGCTTGACTTTATGGACTTTGACTAGATATATCACAAAAATACTTGCATGTAGCTCATCGTGAACCTTTGAAAATACGGTTAAAAACAAAACATTTCTTTGGACGTCAAAGAGGCAGACCTCGTGCTGTGGAGGGAAACATTGTATCATACATGTGTTAGATGCTACAACCGACAGTTTGGTGAAAGGGGAGGGGGGTGACGAAATGTGTCACTTCAGCCCTAAAACAGTCCTGGGATGCTGTCCCTGGACACTTCGGTTCTGGCACGTGCTCCTTGATCAGTAGGCTCCAGCAGCCAGGCACATAGCGGGAGAAAGGATTGGCAGTTCACAGCTAGCTTTCAGGACCAGTTGGATAAATGATTAAAACAGCATGATGGGCAGCTTTGTTACACAGACGGGGTCATGGAGGGCTGGCAAGTCACTCCTTGACAGGACGAAGAAGCGGGGTGGGCGGGGGGATACCCACGACTAATTAGATCTGGCAGGCAGTAGAAAGTGACTAATAATGTAATCTATTCATAATCATGATGCTAGGATGACTACTGAATTTGGCATGTAGCAATGGAAACAGCCATGTCTACGAAGAATGAAGTACGGCCACAGAGACTTGAAAACACAGAAGCCACGCAGCAAGAGATACTTCTGATGATGATGGAGTAAGGGCTGCAACTAACAATTTTTACAATTTCATCATCAGCTGTTGTCAAAGCATCTTAAGTCTGATAACATTCGCCAAATTGTTTTATTGTATTTTTACCCATCTGACACAAATCAACACACTTCTACTGTAACAAAAGAATCAATGTATGTGTATAATACTTCATTGGTTAGATTTCTATTGACAAAAAAGCTTAAAAAAAAGCTGGATTCATTAGTTATTAACTTTCTGATATTATATTTCACAAACTAGTTAGCACCTTACTGTGGAGACAGCACTTGAGTCTGTGCCACCATCTGCTCAGCCGAGATGTTTCCCTGCTAGATGATGCAGACAGTGGTGAGAGCAGAGTAAACAGCTGAGTCAGAGTCGCTCTGCTGGACAAACCATTTAATGACAGCATTTGTAACATACCCCAGGCATCTTTTTCTGCAATATGTTTGTTTACAACAAAGTTTCCATATCAGTGAACATCAGACGTCATTCATGCTGATATTCATTCCTGTGACAGGCCAAAACTATCTGATATTACCAGCCACTGACTCCACGACCAAGTTATCAATGAACTGGTTAAATTTAATTTTAATTCATTAGTAAAATACATTTTCAGACTGGTTACCATCATAAATTTGAGGAGATGAATCCAAGACTGTGTGATCTCTATTCTGTGTGGCTCATAAATAAAACCTAATTACGCTACCTAATTATGCAGACGGCCTCTCAATCTTGCCATCTTTGACCCATCTCCCTGCACTGTCTTTCATTTTCGCCACAATCTGGTTGACCTTTCCCCTGTGTGCTTTTATTGTCTCTTCTCACTAATGTGGTGAAGACGAAGGAACCTCTGAGACTGTCTGATGCAACACAACAAAATACATCTAAACCTCGAGATAGTGTGACTTATCCAATATATAATTTCATATCCTAAATCAGCTCTGGGTTTGTTCATTAATATTGGATTCTGTTCCTGCCAGGAAGTTATAATTTTCATAATCTCATTAGTGATTGCGCCACAGATCGTGGGGGTGTGGGGTAAGCGATTATAATTGTACAAGTGGAGAAGCCAGCTTATGATAAACATGTTCATCAATAATGGCTTTAAGCAAACTGGCTCAGGGTACAAGTCTAATTTTGCAGCAAATGTAGTTTTTGGGTTTTTTTTTTTTTTTACAAATTAATTAAATTGGGACAATGCGTATAAATGTTGTAAGAACACCCTCAATTTGTCATGATTTAGTATTACAGGAAGAACAATTATCAAAATGAGCACTGTAGTGCAGAGTGGCCACGAAGTTCAAAATGGAGCCAATGAGGGCATTTCTATTCCTTTTTTACTCATTTAGATTACATGACCTTAAGAAGGGTTTAAATGAGACACAGCATCAACAGGCAGGACCATGAGAGGGTTTCTCCTAGTTGGCCTGTCTGAATGATTAGTGTAGGTGGGCAGGCAAACACTAAAGGTCCATGCCAAAGGTAAAACTGATTAGTGAGGGTAAACAATATCATTTGTGATAAGCAGCTCTTTCACTTCATGGTGTCACTAATGACCAGAAAATTAATTCACAACTGTTTTTCCAGCCGTAAGTGTTTCCAAGGACAAATTGTAATTATAGACACCATTTGTTATTTTGCTATTTTATTCTTAACTCAGTGCATATGTGTGTGCGTGAGAGAGTTTAGATTTAATAAGGTAAAATCAGAAGATTGAGCGTAACAGTGCTATTTTTGCTTCTGTGTTTTAAAATATGGAAGCTCACGAGGGAGAATTTGATGCTCGTATTCCCTTCATCAGCTGCTGATCTTTCCTCTACTTGTATATGAGAGCACATTAACTTTTCATGAGGATGAATTCAAGGGTAAAAAGCATGCAGCATGTGAACTACAAAGGGTTTTTTTTATTATTATTATAATTATTATTATTATAAAACCACAAATGTCACATCAAAATTTTATCAGTAAGGCAGAGTAGTTCAGGAATTGTACATAAATGCTGGAGTTCTGGTTTGTTTTTCGCAGCAACCGTCATTCAGTATTATCAGTATTACAAGGACCTGCAGGGGAAATTCAGATTCAAATGACTGGCAGGGACTTATGCAGGTGTCTGATGTTTATCATGCCTTTTTTTTTTTGGCTTGTCTTTTATGAGATTGCAAAATAAAACTGACTATTACGTTTTCTTCGTCCTTTTTTAATATGAGTAACTGCTAAAACACATAATCGCAACACAAACAGGGGAAAGGTCAACCAAATACAGTGCTTCATCATCTGTCTTTTAAACTGATACTAATGTCCACATTTATATCATTATAACAATTCTGCAGTCTGTCTGTTTTGCTTTCCAACACAAGCCAGGAACATGGAAGCGGACCAGGATCCTCCTTGTAAGATGGACCAGGACTTCTTGAAAAAGACCAAAACAAACTCTAATATGATTTGCTTGTGTCATTTGCCAGAAATACACCATGAATTCAAAAGCTGAACTTGCATATGTACCTTGAATTTAATTTCAGTATCAGCTATCGGCGTGATTTTCCCGTACCTGATTGCGTGGCAGTTATATTCTGTAGATGAGCCACCCATTACACTCCTACAGCACAAGAAAGTCTGGTAAATTAAACAGGCTAGTTTAAAGAACTTAAGTGTCTTTACACAAACTTATGAATCGTTCAAGCATAAAAAGGAGATGAACCAGTGTTGTATCTCTGTATGACAGCCTAGCAAAGAACCAATTTTAAATTGCATCGGTTGCAAAAATAGATCATTTGCTCCCATTTCTTTAGCTGAATTTATAAAAAGTGCCAAAGACAACACAGTTTGACAGGGATAAAATAGTGTTTTGCACCAGTAAGCTGATTCCCAAAGAGCTATTAGCCAAAAACTTGACAAATCTTAAAATGGTGTTCTGTGTATTCTTAAAGAATTCTGGAAAAATGGATTTAAATCCACCATGAAATAACATCTGGAAACCATCAGTGACTTTATTTGTCAACATGACAATGATCCCAAACACACTGCCAAATGCAAGAAAAGCATACCTGGATAGAAAAACAGGGCTCATTGATTGGCCTCCCCAGAGCCTGGACATTGGTGAAGTAGTGTGGGAACATCTTGGCAGAGAATGGAAGAAAAGAGAGCCAATATCTGAAGAAGAAGAACTGTGAATGTCCTTGAAGAAGCCCTACCAAATATTGACTAGCTAGTAATGACTGCAAAAACTCTATTCTGTATTTCATGTCAATAAATTGCTTAGACTTTTCCCCATTTCTCTGGTGCTTACATTGAAACAGGTACTCAAACACTAACTAAAATATGTATGTAAACAGCATATAAAAATGTAGTCCTAGTTTGACATTAGATAAAGATGAATTTTTCAAAAAGTACAATTCAGACATCAGACACACCATCTTCAGCTCTTCAATATCATCATTCCAGAGACTAGTACAAGGTAGTACAAAGTTTATATTTATTTGAATTAATCTGCCATCTACGTGTATGCAAACACAATGCACTGCAAACTGTTGTTCCTTATTCAAGTAGACACACTTACAAATCAGTTCTGTGTAAACATAGCTGTCCTTTATTGTGTTTACTGTCTTCATTTTGGCTGCCTGACTATCAAGACAAGAAAGCTGACTGCTGGAAATGCAACCTGTGAGCTCTCTGGTGTGGAGCTCAGCACAAGGATAACATAGTGAGGGACAGGGTTTAGACAGCTTACGTGTAAAAAAAGGGGAAAAAAAGACAACCCTGCCCAACACTTACACCACCTTCTATATGCATTCACAGTTCCTTTAGAGGTATTGTAACATGCACAGCAGCAGCAAGTGCCAGGACCTTCCCAGATAATGTCTTGCTCATATAGTCCATCATGCATTTTCCTGGGAGTGAACTATAGCTTCTGTACAGTCACTATAGCTCATAAATATGTTATAACATGCCCATTTACCATTCTGTTTCTGCACGGTTTTCAGTATGTGCCAATTAACCCTGCTCACAAACAAACCTTATTTTTCTTACTTCTTTGTGCACTGAACAGACGAGATGATTCTATTCCTACTTATCCTGGTTTGGTTGCCGCAAATCTCAATAAATAACAAACAATGCGTGGCTTTTCTTTCTTTCTCTGCACCAAATGAACTAAACAGCATGTGCTTGTTTGACAAAAACACCAGTGCTTTGTGCCAGAGTTCACTGTATGAATAATATGACAAGACATAAACTGTAGTCTGGAAAACCTTTTATATGAAGACCTCATGAACACTTGTATATACTGTGTAGTAGAGTCTTGAAGGATTCCATTTTCATAAATTACATACAGCTTGGATAAGCTCAGCAGCAAGGCCAGCTCCAGAAAGATATTTAATACCAGTCTTGCAACCCCCTAAAATGGTTGCTCCTGTGTGCTGTACTTACAAATCTCATTACAGTTCATTCAGCCTTTTGGTTCATAAAGCAACACCCACCAGCTCCAGTAGGCCATCTCAAGAGACTAGACTGGGAGAATTAGAGAGAGGCACTTAGCTCTGCTTACTCTACGCCCTTCACTGTCAAATCCCAGTTCTTTTGAGAGCATACTGTGAAAAGATCAGATGACATAATGTGACGACCATAAGACTGAAAGGCTCTTTTTTTGATTCTCATCTGACAAACTCAATAAAGGCATCGCTATTTCATAATTACGAACAGAAGCTTGTCAGGAAAGAGAGACTTATGGAAGACTAGCTTTCATTCTACGAGTTGGTGTAAATAAAGATGACGTGCTGAATACTTAAGAGGCAGGTACGTTTCATGCTATGTCATGACCATATAGCGACATGCAGTTTTACTTAAATGCCTTTCTCAGAGAGTGACCACATCCTGCTTTTGCAGACCTGCTGCTGCTTTGACAGTAGTGGCTGCAGGGCAGGGCCATTGATCCAAGGCCTGAATGCTCGAAATGGAAAAGATCAATCAAAAGCAAAAGGGTTATCAAATTGTATGAAATCTAATAATATGACTCGCACAAAGAGAGCTCTCTGCACCAGTGTACCCATCGATCCCGTTTTTTCAACTTGCTGTTTCAATTAGACAGCTCTTATCAATGGCTTGCCCATATAGAATAATACCAGCCTAAATAGATCAGTATCTTTTATGTGCTGTCCAATATTACAAATATGTCCAATATTGTGAACACGGCCACCTGGGATATAAATCTTTGCACAATATTGTAGTCTGTGTGTCAAATTGTGACACAAACCGTTCGCTCACCAGGGCAGAAACATAAATATTGGCAAGTGAGAACTTTCCATTTGGCTGTAGTGTCCCCTGTTGCAACATCAAAGATTTCTCGTGTTATTCGCAGAGAGATGGGGACCTTTACAGGTTTTGACAGCTACCTCACATAGAAGTCAGGTAGCAAAAAGATTTATTTTGGAGGTAAAGATTTGTCTTCTTGTCTTATTTGGGTCTTTTTAGCATAGGTATCCATTTGTTACAGAGTAGACATTTTGAAAGCAATGGTCCCCAAAGCATATGTAATGGCATCATCTCTTCTCCCACATAAGAAAATGCTGTGCACTTCAACAAGCAAAGCTAACAGACAAAATGAGAAAGTGTAGTGCCATTGCCTTCCTCAATTATTCTGTCTCTGATGTCTCTGAAGTTTTTTTGTTTTTTATTGTGTGTGGTTTCACCAAAAGCATTTATTTTCCTTCTTAAAATCCGCTATTACAGCTTTGGAATTCATGGCTGTGAAGATAGCCTTATGTAAATCCCCATTTAATGTGACCTTCTTTTCCTTTCATGAAACAGGGATGAGTCACCAAAAAGGGCGGCTCAAATTCCATTACCAAGGAGGCTTTGGGCATGAGCTAAAAAGTGAAAGCATGGCAACACACAGTCAAAAAGAGTCCCAAAATAATTAGGTTGACTTGGATTACAAAAATGTGAAAATGAGGTACTTCTGTGAAAAAGGAAAACATAATATTCATGACACTTTTTGCCAGCTGATTAATGAGACGTGCCCAGCAGCTGTTTTTTTTCTCCCTTTGGTCAAAAACGAATTTGCTAACATTTGGCACAAATTTACTGGTGGATTTGACTCCACTAGCGACAACCCCCACACAACCCACCACCCCCCCCCCCCACCCCACCCCCCACAAACCTCAACATCTCTTCTCTCTCCTGTTATTATTTCAAGTTAATTTTATTCTTCCACCTCCCTAACTTGCTATTGTTCCCTTGATTCCCCAAACACACAGTCGAGAATATCCATCTTGTTTAATTCATTTCCCTTTTACAGGGAATATCTGGTGCAGCCACTTATTCACTCCTCTCTCAATTGGCTTTGCTCACCTCTCCTGGCTCTATCATTTTAAAGCCAAACATGTAGCAGCAAAGTTATCAGCTCAGCAGGGTCTGGTTAAAATAGACCATGACTATCTGTATTAGAGAGGAAACTGGCTTAACATCGGCCCGTTAGCGTCTTTCATGACTCTGGCTTATCAGCCTGCTGTGACATGTAACCCCTGTGATAGTGTGACCACAAAACAGCATTACAAGAAGACATTACAAGACTTCATTTATTGCCTCGTTTCATACTTCAATCGCTCAATTTGATTTAGGCACCCTTGTCTTTGGAGAATCAAGGTAAACGGTTTAAGAGTGAAAGGTCGTATTTCACAAAGCACAAAAGCGCTGCAATTATAGTTTTAATCAGCTGAGGTTAGCTGGAGGAACATAAAGCAACATGTGATATTCAGTATGACGTAATTTGAGCATTAGTCATCTTCATAGTTTGTCTCTGACAGTTGATCAGATACTGCCACTTGCTGATTTTCTGCATCCTTAACATTATCTTGTAACTGCAGAGGTAGCCGCATTCAAAGGAAAAAGTGAAAATTTACTCTTTTAATGTTTTACGATTCTTTAAATTTACCGCATGATATTGATTAAAAAGACGCAAGGGAAAAGAGCCAGCCTCCCAATGTCCACTTTAACAAGCAACTAAAAGTCAGCCTTCACATTCTCACGCATTTAGGGGAGCTGCTGGTTGTGGAAGAAAATAGGGGAGAAAATACGTTTGAAGTTTGGGTGTAAGGGGCAGTCTGCACCCAAGGGGCTGTGACCAGCCCCACTGAGTCTGTAATATACATATAAGCATGCAAACATTCATTCAGATATTCCTCTTCTTTGTAGTAATGCTGACATATGAGACCATTGTTTGTCACTGTCATATTCTCAGAGCCTCAGCTCAAGGGAGCATCCATGTGCAGTCGGCACTCATGCATTTTTCATGAATACCCACTGGAGTTCCTTTGAAAGACTGCGTTCTATAGTCGCCATCAGAGTTCTGTTTCTGTGCCTGTAATATGTGGTAGAGGGGAGAAAATTGCATTGGCCCCTGATAAAGGCCACAGAAGATGAATACAGCCGACAGAAGCAGAACCCTTTAAAGTGGGGCAGATTAATTAAAGTAACTATGACAAAGCCTCCAAACCTATCATAAATAGAGGGGAAAAATCATCATTGGAGGTTTATCATCTTTTTTTAAATATAATCGCTCCGCATCTTTTAGTGGCGTATTTCAAATAATAACCTTGGTGACACACCAGACTTTTATTATTTCACAGCAGAAGCTATGGTTCAACAAATGCTATCAATCTCTGGAAGTCTGCATCAGACACCCGCTTCACGGTTTGGCCCCTCAGAGACTCCCGGGTTGAATGGGACACAGTCAGCAGAAGAAAGTGAGGACAACAAAATGGGAGTGAACTCATTCAGCCACCAAGAACCTCATCAACTACAAGATGAAAAATACTGTGAAATAGAAAGGGGATGGGGGAGGTGTATGGCTTAAGAGGGAAGGACAATAACAAAAAAAGAATATGTTCAAAATTGAGGCCATAAAAATGAGAAAGAAAAATGGGGGCAATGATGTAGGAGTAAAGAACAAGTGGGATTTTTCTTGTCTTAAAAAGTTAAACTCTACATACTTTTTACTCCCACAGGTTCGGATACATGCTGTAGGAAGAGGACGCTTAATTAACTTCATCTTGTTCACCTCTCAGCTCAATTTTTAAAAAGTAAGCTCTTCTTGTAAAAACATCAAAAATACAATTATATGCTACACTTATTCCTGACGATTCAATTATCATGAAACATAAAAAGTCTTAATTTCACAGACTGAACAATTTTAAACAGCTCCACTGGTTAAATGCTATATGCCGTACAAAAACCAGCCAAATTAGGTTCTTGAGAGTGTCATACCCGTCAGCAAAACATTTGAAAAAAAGTTCTCCTCTGACTTTTAGACCTGTAGCTGAGTAACTTGCAGCACACAGGCTTTCAGGGCTGTAAGCGACAGATAGCATTCCCCCTCAGATCATTTTCTCTAATGTCAGAGGTAGCCTGTGTTAGGAGCGACTAGAGGAAAATCTCCCTCCTCTGCATGACATCACACATAGATTTGATTTACCGTTGCGTGCATCTGCAGGAAAGTGATAAACATGTCTCCTTCCAGCTATTCAGGGGTTTCTTTCTCTTGTCCTTATGACAGGGAATTAAAAGGGACATGGAGAATGAGGAAACTTCTCACAACTTAGTGTGAAAAACACATTAAACTTGGTTTGGGTTTTAAAGCTTAGTGATGCTCTATGATGCCTGTGAAGCTATCAGTTTAAATTTCATAATTTATATAAGTCAGTATTGAAAACATCCACAAAGAAGACAAGACAGCGAGTTTTTTTTTCTCCTCTTTTACTCAGGAGTCTCATATAAAAAATAAAAAACTCTTTTGTAAAACAAACTTGATTACACCGAAATGTTCAAATGAATTTCCATGCTGGCAAAGTGTAACTACAACTGATTAAAATGATATTAATTCAGAGATAAATATTAAACAATTTAATTTTTAATTATGAAAACATCAAAATTTTATGTTTTCTGTGATGAGTGGAATATTACATTCAGTTTTATTTCTATATAAGATCATATATATGCATTTATACAGCCTATAAAATCATTTATATTACACTGCTTCAGGCTATTCAGGTCATTGCAAAATAAATTCGCATTCACAAGCTTACAAAAAGATTATGGACAAGAATTATTTGATCAGTTGATTTTAAAACAAACAATCACAATGTGTTTGAAGTGCAGACTCTTGCATTAACTGTTGAGGAATTACAGCCATTATTTACAATGCCCCATTTTCAAAGATTAAAACCTTGCATTTGGTAGGGAACTCATAAAATATGTCCATAGTGATGTCTATGCAAGGAAGGAGGTCATCCAAAAACTTTAGGAGTGGCAAAACCAACAATCTGGTACAGCAGCCAGTTCAGCAACACCAAAAGGCCCTGAAGACCCTAAAAAACAACTAAACTGTACGACAACAGAATTATTTTAGGTTTAACAAAATAACTTTATAACATCTAACCAAGTTAAGAACATTCTCAAGGAGGTAGGCACATCGATGTCAAGGTCAACAATAGGGATGGGTATCGAAAACCGGTTCTTGTTGAGAACCGGTTCCCACTGTTTCAATTCCTTGGAACTGTTTGCCATTTTTGCAAACGATTCCCTTATCGATTCCAGGCGCCCCGAATGACGTCACCACGTTGCAGAGCGTCATTTACCTGGCAGGAAACATGGCGGCTCAAACGCTCAAAAGTTTGGTTATACTTTACGAGAACAGATGACAACAAGGCAACTTGCAATACTTGAAAAGTAGATATTTCATTTAAGGGAGGAAACACTACGAATATGCAAAAGCATTTGCTCACAAAACACGTGATAACCTTAAATGAATGTCGTGTTTTTAATTCCGCTCCGGACTCGTGAATCTCAACCGAGCAGTAGCGGTAACGTTTGCACGTTCTCTCCCGTTAATACGGCAGGTAAATAATCAACTAACAGTGCATATTATGCTAGCGCGATCTGTCTTATTACAAAACCTGCCATTACTGTGCATTTAGGTGACCATGATGAGAGAGACAGAGTCAGGCTGGCTCAGATGCTGGCAGTTCTCGCTGCAGTCTACCGGTAGCGTCTCCTTTCAGGCCAGGATAGACGAATGTCACCGAGCAGTGACTAAGTTTGTGGTCAAAGGCTTGCACCCATTTGCCACAGCAGATGCCCCCGACATTCGGTAAGTGAATGTATTTAATTGTAGGCAGGGACATTACTGAATATAGTCGTGTAATTGCTACAGAATAATTTATGTTATACTTTGTTATTGCTACAGAAGAATATTTATTTTATTGTTTTACATTTACAATTTTTTTCCTGGGGACCCTGTGACGCCCCATTGAAGAGCCATAGGCTGTGGATCTCTTAAGATCTCACTGTTGGGTTTGTAAGGCCATGTTACTCCTAAATTTCTATCTTGTTCAAAGAGAAGATATAAAACAAAGTTCTAAGCTAATCGAACTTAGTGTTCTCCTTTTTTTAAAAAGAATCGATAAGAGAATCGATAAAGAATCGAATCGTTAAACAGAATCGAAAATGGAATCGGAATCGTGAAAATCATATCAATACCCATCCTTGTCAACAATCAAGAGACACCTTCATGAATGTAAATTCTGAGCCAAATTAGAGTTATTTAAAGACACCCTGCCCAATTCTTGAAAACAAATAAACACAACAGAAATCTTTGAACTAGAAGATTAACTTGTACCAAAATGACTGTGTAAGAGAACAGTATGGGTAAGGAAAAAATAGTCCACGATCTATACCATACACCATTATCTGTTAAACAGTGTGGAAGCAATGTTATGTTATGGGCGTCTATGAATGTCAATTTGATTCAGTTCATTTCAATCGTAGTTATAAAGCTGTGTTCATTGAAGATGTGAAAGCTGCTAAAAAAATAGCAGGATGAATTCTAAAGTGTATGGGGTTATACACTGAACAAAAATATAAACGCAACACTTTTGTTTTTGCTCCCATTCCCCATGGGATGGACGTAGAGACCTAAAATTCAATCCAGATACACAATATAACCATTCCTCCCAAACAGTGGTCACAAATCAGTCCAAATGTGTGGTAGTGGGCACATCTGCTATATTGAGATAATCCATCCCACCTCACAGGTGTGCCACATCAGGATGCTGATCTGACATCATGAGTAGTGCACAGGTGTACCTCAGACTGCCCACAACAAAAGGCCACCCAGGAATGTGCAGTTTTGTCTCACAGCAAAATGCCACAGATGCCACAAGCAATGAGGGAGCGTGCAATTGGCATGCTGACAGCAGGAATGTCAACCAGATCTGTCGCCCGTGCATTGAATGTTCATTTCTCAACCATAAGCCGTCACCACAGGCGTTTCAGAGAATATGGCAGCACATCCAACCGGCCTCACAACCGCAGACCTCGTGTAACCACACCAGCCCAGGACCTCCACATCCAGCAGGTTCACCTCCAAGATCTTCTGAGACCAGCCACCCAGACAGCTGCTGGAACAATTGGTTTGCACAACCAAACAATTTCTGCACAAACTGTCAGAAACCGTCTCAGGGACGCTCAACTGCATGCCCGTCGTCCTCATCGGGGTCTTGACCTGACTCCAGCTCGTCGCCGTAACAGACTTGTGTGGGCAAATGCTCACATTCGATGGCGTCTGGCACGTTGGAGAGGTGTACGCTTCACGGATGAATCATGGTTCACATTGTTCAGGGCAGATGGCAGCTGAGAATGTCCCAGTTCTTGCATGGCCAGCATACTCACCGGACATGTCACCCATTGAGCATGTTCGGGATGTGCTTGACCGGCGTATACGACAGCGTGTACCAGTTCCCACGAATATCCAACAACCTCGCACAGCCATTGAAGTGGAGTGGACCAACATTCCACAGGCCACAATTGACAATCTGATAGACTCCATGCGACGATGTGTTGCACTGCATGAGGCAAATGGTGGTCACACCAGATACTGACCGGTTCTGGGTCCCCAGACCCCCAATAGCGCAAAAAACTGCACATTCCAGGGTGGCCTTTTGTTGTGGGCAGTCTGAGGTACACCTGTGCACTACTCATGATGTCAGATCAGCATCCTGATGTGGCACACCTGTGAGGTGGGATGGATTATCTCAATATAGCAGATGTGCCCACTACCACACATTTGGACTGATTTGTGACCACTGTTTGGGAGGGATGGTTATATTGTGTATCTGGAATGAATTTTAGGTCTCTACGTCCATCCCATGGGGAATGGGAGCAAAAACAAAAGTGTTGCGTTTATATTTTTGTTCAGTGTACTTGTGGCTCAGATTCAGCTAAATGCTGCAAAACTGATCTGACAGTGCCTCACAGTGCAAATGGGTAATGACTGAAAGCATACTATGAAAGCTTTCAAAAGTTCCTCAACACAACGCAATGGGATATTCCTCAATGGCCAAGTCAGTCACCTGATCTCAACCCAATAGAACATGATTTTTAGTTACTGAAGACAAAACTGAGAGTCGTTTGGCCTAAGACACGCTGTGTACAGAGGAAAAATTAGAAAAAGAAGTTTCTCATTGTCCAAAAATGTATGGACCTAGCTGTAATTAGAAAATAGTCCAAACATCATTAGCAAGAATGATGTCAAGTATAAATAAACTCAAGCCAACTCTGCCTCTCTTCAAAGAGAAACAAATATTTGGCAATGCGCACACGCTGTGTTAGACACAAATCATGTGAACGCTGAATTCCTCCAACACTAAATGGACTGTGTGACAAATGCACAAGCCTGACATCACTTCAAACATTCACTTAAAAGAAATAGTTGTGAAATGTTGACATAATTATATATATATATATATATATATCACATACATTGTTGTGGTTATTTTGGTTTTATCCCTAGTGTTCAAGCTCTTTGTGAAGCTGTCCAGCATTGTGTTTATAATAGCGCCTATCAAACACTGGAGAGCAATGGCACTAGGAAATAATTTAACAGTGTCGGGGAACACAGACAAACAGTTAACTGATACCAAATTAAGATGCTGAAATCAAGATAAATATAAATTCAGGTTATAAAAGTTTTGTATACGTAAGATTTTATTTTATTTTTTTAATTTTGTGTGACATTTTGGGTGTTTTAAACATTATACTTTCCAGCACAGAGACAGATTATATATGATTACTTACTAAACAGTGCAACCTTTCTTTCTACTTCTTTATTCTTCTAAACTGCTGTGATTTTGAGTTAAATGTAATCTACCAAATTAACCAACTCTTACAGACTGAGCAAGCTTGTGTGGCATAGGTTTTTGTTGGAGAGGATCATAACGATTAGGGTGTTTATATTCTCATGAATGACTAATCAGAGAGTCCCTAATTGTCAATTAGGTAAATGGGATTCAGTTCTGGAGTAAGAGTGATTTTGTTTTTTCATAAAGAATAAAAATATCTGTTATAGGCAGTCTAAATATGTGAATCAAGTCAAGTATCTCATCTCCCAAAAAGTTTGTCGTTTTATGGTTGTCTAGCTGCTAATTACTCCCACTGCATATAGTAGTTTCTGACGACATGTAATATTTGCAATTAGAATTACATTAACACATCCTTTTTTATGTCATTAACCAGTGTTTTTTTGTCTTTTGTCTAATACTTATCAGTTATGACATCATTCCTCTGGGTACCAGCATTGCCAAAACAATATCTGGTAGGGAAAAAACACAAGCAGTCACAGCCAAACCGATCATACCACATTTTTCTGAAATCCTGGATCAGCTTTGAAAAAAGAAAATTCTGTTTCTCAATGATATCCATCAGTTACACCAGTTGCTATAGGGAAGTTATAAAAGCATGTTTCCACAGTTAATGAGTAATCATTTCAAATAATAGGATTATGTTTTTGTCATAATCAAGCTGCCCAAGTGGTTGTAAAGCCTGTCAGATTTCAAAAACTGACTTAGTGAATGCAATGTTATAGAAGAAATGCCTAAAGCTATAAAACAAATACCATGGATATAATAAAACATTTAGAGATGATTGCACCCACAACCAGTGTGTAGTACAGGTCCAAGATGCGGTTAAAATAAACAGCTGAACAACTGATGAAATAAAATCTCTGGCCACTTTCTTAGGTACATTGTGCTAGTACAGGGTTGGACTCCCTTTTGCCTTCAGAACTGCTTTAATTCTTCATGGCACAGATTCAGATTTAACCACGTTATAGAAAATATTCCTCAGAAATCTTGGTGTATATTGACATGATAGCATTAGACAGTTCCTGCAGATTTGCTGCATGCAAATCAATGATGAGAATCTCCCGTTCTACCACATCCCAAATCTGCTCTACTGGATTGAGATGTGATAACTGTGGAGGCTATTTGAGTGCTATGAACTCAGGGTCATGTTCATGTTTGAGATGATTTGAAGTTTGTGACATGGTGCATTATCCTGCTGGAAGCAGCCATCAGTGGGATGGGTACATGGTCAGTAAAAGATGGACAGGGTCAGCAACAATACTCAGGTAAGCTGCGGCAATTAAACAATGCTTAAGTGATACTAAGGGACCTGAAATGTACCAAGAATATTGCTCTTCTGCTGCTGTTGCCAATCTGCTTCAAGGTTTTATGTGTTGTGCATTCAGAGATGCTCTTGTGTACACTTTGGTTGTAACAAGTGATTATTTGAGTTACTGTTGCTTTCCCACAAGCTCAAAGCAGTCTGGACATTCTCCTCTGACCTCTGATCAACAAGGCATTTTCACTCAGAGTACTTCTGCTCACTGGAAATGTTCTCTTTTTTGGACCAGAGGTGGTTGTGTGGGGAAAATCCAGTAGATCAGCAGTTTCTAAAATATTCAGACCAATCTGACTGGCACCAACAAACATGGCACATTTGAAGTCTCTTAACTCACCTTTCTTGCCCATTCTGATGCTCAGCCGTTAGGCTGTTCCCATAGTGCATCTGTCACGTAATCCTTTCGCTCTTCATATTCCTTTAAATGGCTCGTGCAGCATTATCTAAGCAGTTCACAGCCCAACAGTTGTACTATAATACATACTGACATTTACCTCAACATCTCCTATATTTAGCGCACTTACACTGTGTTTTAGAAGTGTGCACAGTTGCACACCTTGTTGCGTCACCCTGCACCGCTCTTCTGGAAGCTTTTTGCTTGCTGTGCAGCGTGTGTGTTTGACAGCTTGCTGAAACAAAATACATTTGATGCACAAGTGTTTGCAACCTTCAATTAACACCTGGGAAACATGAAGGCGATAAAAGTAGATAGGGATTTTTCATGAAGACAAGGATAATCTAGTTTAGGAAACCTTTAATCTTACTTTTGCAGTTTTGGCAAAGTGTTTTGTCAGTAATATTAGCATCTGCTCAATGTCATAACTGTTTACTAAAGTAAAGGCATACTTTTATCTGCATATACTCAAGAGTATAGGAAAAGAAACAAGCTTATATAAAGCTCATCTACTGCAATGTGCCTTCCATTATTCTACCACAATATACAGTGAAGTGAAAAAGTGTTTACCCCTGCAAACCCTTTAAAAAGCCTTTTCTAAAGCTGTGGGATTCCAGCAAACCACCATCAGAGTCATTATCCACAAATGGTAAAAAGACAGAACAGTGGTGAACCTTCCCAGGAGTGGCCAGCCGACCAAACACACCACAAGAGCACAGCGACAACTCATCCAAGAGATCACAAAAGACCAAACATCCAAAGAACATGACTACACCATAAGAAAGAGACTGGGCAAGAATGGCCTATATGGCAGAGTTCCAAGATCAAAACCACTACTGAGCAAAACTAACATAAAGGCTCGACTCAGTTTTGCCAGAAAACACTTTGATGATCCCAAAGACTTTTGAGAAAATACAGATGAGACAAAAGCTGAACTTTTTGGAGGGTGTGGGTCCCATTACATCTGGTGTAAAAGTAACACAGCAATTCAGAAAAAGAACATCATACCAACAATAAAATATTGTAGTGGTAGCAATTCCACCACTGAATGGCTTAAGAAAACCAAAAGAAAGACTTTGGAGGGGGCCTAGTCAAAGTCCTGACCTGAATCAGTTGAGATGCTGTGGCATGACCTTAAAAAGGGCTTTCATGCTTGAAAACCCTCCAATGTGGTTGAATTACAACAATTCTGCAAAGATGATTGGGCCAAAATTCCTCCACAGCGCTGTAAAAGACTGATTGCAACATATCGCAAATACCTGATTGCAGTGGTTGCTCCCATGGGTGACCTAAACAGTTATTAGGTTTAGGGGACAGTCACTTTTTCACAGAGGGCCATGAGGCATTGGATTTTTTTCCCCTTAATCATAAACACCTTCATTTAGAAACTGCATTTTGTATTTACTTGTTTTCTCTTTGTCTAATATTTAAATTTGTTTGGTGATCTGAACATTTAATTGTGACAAACATACAAAAAGATCAGGAAGGGGCAAACACTTTTCACACCACTGTATTGTTGTCTAAGTAAATAAATATTAAAACATTTCAACATATCCCCTCTTAAACAAAAGCTGGATAATTAAACAAGAAAATCTTTCATATTAACTGTGACACCATCACTGCATCACCCATAGTGGTTAACTGATTAACTACTACAGGGTTATTCCCAACTCAAAATGGCTCTCTGGGGAGTTATATTGCCCAACAGTGAACCATAATTTTTCCATGTACAATAAACATAATGACTGTACCTTATTTGACCAATATCTGTAGACTTCCTCTCATTTTTACCATTAGCCCTTACTGTGGCTTGCACACAAATCCATTGGCAGGTCATTGGAATTAGAAAAAGAAATTAAACTAAAAAGTCAAAGTAAAATGGGTGAACAAAGGAGGCACTGTCCAAAAGATATATCTCAATAAAAAATTCTGAGATTATTGCACCTACACCAGAAGACGTCCACGATGTGAAACCTTATTAGAACAAGGCTGGATGCCCTTTTGCCTTTTTTCTTTTTTTTCAGTCGAGCCTGTAAACATTCTTAAGAGATTTTGGTCCATGTTGACATGATAGCATCACACAGTTGCTGCAGATTTATCAGCATTACATTTACATTCATGATAAGAATCCTCAATTCAAATTCATGCCAAAGGTGCTCTGTGGGATTGAGATCTAGTGACTGTGGAGAACATTTGCGTTAGAGATTATTTGATATTTGTGACACAAGAAATCGAGACTTGGACCACATCTAATTTGTCTAATTTTGGTGGGCCCATGTGAACTATGGCCTTAGTTTACTGTCTTTAGCTGACAGTGGCACCAAGTGGCACCTGGTGTGGTCTTCTGCTGCTGTAGCCCAAATGCTTTAAGGCTGGACATGTTATGCATTCAGAAATGCTCTTTTACAAAACCTGATTGTAATGAGTGATTATCTTCCTATCAGTTTGAAGCCACTTTCTTCTGACTTCTGATAATACGATATTTTTTGCTCACTGGATGTTTTATCTTTTTTTGACCAATCCGTGTTAACCGTATAGATGGTTGTGTGGGAAAATCCCAGTACATCAGCAGCTTCTGAAATATTCAAACCAACTCATCTGGCACCACCAACAATGCCACATTCAAAGTCACTAAAATCACCTTTCTAACTGATTCTGATGCTTGGTCAGAAGCTCAATGAGTCATCGTAACAATGTCTACGTGACCATATGCAGGCAAATGATTGCCAGCATGGGATGCATGCTTTGAAGGACAAATCAGATCTTTTGCATTTTATGGGTAAGAGTTGTGCGTAGTTGTGCTGAGTAAAATATAAGCTGCAGAATTAAATATTTTAGACACCACAGTGAGCAAAAGTAATGATTCCTTTAAAGTACTCCATGTCAAATAAAACTATTTTATTATCATTACCATGGAGTCCCCTTTTAAACATCTGGCATAAAGCACGTCCCATTGTTAAACTAAACCTACACAACAAACGTGTGACATTTCAGCACATAGAATTTGCAAATAGTTCACCCTGAGTTTAAACGTAATTCCAGTTAATTTGTTATGCGTTATTGACATTAAGGGGCCTAATACTTAGTATCATTATAAACCTTGGGTAAAAAAAAACGTGGATAATTCAATTTAATTTGGGAAACAATGACGGCCTTTGCTTCCACCTTCTGTTCTATTGAATGCTTGAAGATTCTACACGAGGACGAAGCCGGTGGGGCTGCTCCAGCCACAAAAAGAGCTTGACATCAATTCGTCCATTATCCATCCACTATCTACACTGAAATATTGTGAAAGACCCTGATCAGCAATGGCATTGCAGTTTTCTACTCAAGAATGTTAGTCATGTATAATACATGTGGTTAAGAACATAATTTCTGAGAATAAATAAGATAAAAATATCCTTCAAGTGTCACTTGAATAACCATTATTCCTATATATTAGCACCATTAATATCTTACAGCTATCCATCTATCTATACATATTATATGTAAAGCTCTTTTTATAGACCAAGCTGAACTGAACATGACTAAAATAATGTAATATCAGTGAAGTGCCCCATTCAGATACCCGTTATGCATCATCATCAGAGTCATAAATCTAATGAGGCACGATAACTTGTAGCCATTTTTGTGCAGCTGCATGAACACTTTTGACGATTGTGAGAATATTTACCTGAAATGCATTAATTCCTTCCACTTCCCACCCAAATGCTATTCATACAGTCAGGTCATTTACATTTTTACAGAAGGCAGCAGATTTCTTTTTTCTTTCCACAGCTTTGCATTTGCTGGTATTTAGAGCAGTTCTGTAAGGTTTTGTCTTCATTGTAGAAGAGCCCACAGTTATTTATGAAATAAAATTCAAAACTTTGGTTTTAAAGGTAGGGAAAGTATGTATCCTTTATGCTGAACTGAAAGAGTTCAGCTTTACATTGTACAGTAAAATAACTGTATCAGTAACTGTTTCCTCTCCATGTCTTATGGTACATTTTTGGTCTTTGGAATCTTTTTTCCATCTTTCCCCTCACTGAAGAATTTTAAGTTCTCAGAAGTTTGTAGCTGCCTGCGCGCTGACACTCAGCAATTTTCTGATTTATTCATTCTAATTGAATCATATGTTTAGATTATGTCAGCGGAAAATCTGTGGCCTTCTACAAGCCGTGGAATATGATTAGAAGTTGTAAGAGGAATCGTGATCAATAAAAAATAATAATAATTTATAACATTAAAAACATATTTGGGTTTACACAGATGAGAGTGTCAGTCACTATAACAATGGTGCAGTTTGCTGCTCTTTAAAACTAGTCCCTGACAAGTGTGCCCAACAATGCAAAAAACAAAACAAAACAAAAAGATATTAATGAATTAACATGTTTTTGTGGGAGTGCACAGTAGTAGACTCATACAGGGTGTTTAGCAATAATTCTACTCCATCTGGTATGTTGATACCTTAAGGTTGTTTGCTGCTGTTGCATTTCCTTGTTATACTTTTTTCCCACAGTATATAAATGTACTTTGTCAAAGGCTAATGCTCATATTAAACATGTACAAAGTTTAAAATATTAAAGGTGTACAAGTTCTCCATGTGAACCCAAATCTCACAAAATGTCCAGACTGCTCTAAATGCTCAATTTAAGACAGATTTTCCTAGAGAGGACATATCCTAAATGTGGCAAGCACAGACACCCCACTCTCCTGTAGTTTAAATCTTTTATTTGAAAGAAGAATAAAAGAATGCGGGTGATCTTGAAGGGAAATGAGCCAAAAGTGAGCTAGTTTCAGATGGTGGATGAATGACACTACCACAAGGCCCAATTTAAGTTAAATAGGACTATTTTAGGACTGCTATGACTACTATGACCCAACAACCTATTTAAGTAGAGACCAAGACCAAGATTGCCAACATTTGGCAATCAGTATAATAGACACCCTCAAGCAAGCTGTGATAAGATGTATGACAGCATTTATATTGATGTTGTGATACATAATCCCTGGCACGCTATTGTGCCAATGTTTGAAGCTCTAGTTCTTAGTGGCACGATTCCCTGGTTGGTTTGTGTGTTGGGCCTGAAACTCCCACAGTTCAGTTGGGACAGTTCATCCTTAAGGTGAAGGAGGAAAACGGCAATCAGAAGATACGAGTTCCACTAGGACCAGCAGTGGAACTACAACACAATCTCCAGCCAGCAGGCCCAGTCAGGCTCCACCATCAGCCAGCAGGCCACAGCCAGGCTCCACCATCAGCCAGCAGGCCCAGCCAGGCTCCACCATCAGCCAGCAGGCCACAGCCAGGCTCCACCATCAGCCCGCAGGCCACAGCCAGGCTCCACCATCAGCCAGGCTCCACCATCAGCCAGCAGGCCACAGCCAGGCTCCACCATCAGCCAGCAGGCCACAGCCAGGCTCTACCATCAGCCAGCAGGCCACAGCCAGGCTCTACCATCAGCCAGCAGGCCACAGCCAGGCTCTACCATCAGCCAGCAGGCCACAGCCAGGCTCTACCATCAGCCAGCAGGCCTCAGCCAGCAGGCCACAGCCAGGCTCCACCATCAGCCAGCAGGCCTCAGCCAGCAGGCCACAGCCAGGCTCCACCATCAGCCAGCAGGCCTCAGCCAGCAGGCCACAGCCAGGCTCCACCATCAGCCAGCAGGCCTCAGCCAGCAGGCCACAGCCAGGCTCCACCATCAGCCAGCAGGCCTCAGCCAGCAGGCCACAGCCAGGCTCCACCATCAGCCAGCAGGCCACAGCCAGGCTCCACCATCAGCCAGCAGGCCACAGCCAGGCTCCACCATCAGCCAGCAGGCCACAGCCAGGCTCCACCATCAGCCAGCAGGCCACAGCCAGGCTCCACCATCAGCCAGCAGGCCACAGCCAGGCTCTACCATCAGCCAGCAGGCCACAGCCAGGCTCTACCATCAGCCAGCAGGCCACAGCCAGGCTCTACCATCAGCCAGCAGGCCACAGCCAGGCTCCACCATTAGCCAGCAGGCCCAGCCAGCAGGCCACAGCCAGGCTCCTCCATCAGCCAGCAGGCCCAGCCAGCAGGCCACAGCCAGGCTCCACCATCAGCCAGCAGGCCCAGCCAGCAGGCCACAGCCAGGCTCCACCATCAGCCAGCAGGCCCAGCCAGCAGGCCACAGCCAGGCTCCACCATCAGCCAGCAGGCCCAGCCAGCAGGCCACAGCCAGGCTCCTCCATCAGCCAGCAGGCCCAGCCAGCAGGCCACAGCCAGGCTCCACCATCAGCCAGCAGGCCCAGCCAGCAGGCCACAGCCAGGCTCCTCCATCAGCCAGCAGGCCTAGCCAGGCGCCATCATCAGAAATTCCGCTTCCGGGTCCCTCGTGGTGGCCGCCTCGTGCTCTCGCTTCAGTATGCCACCCAAGAAAGGCCCAACACCAGAGGAGGTTGAGGACATTAAAACCTCCCTCGGAGCGCTGTGCGGAGACGTGGCAGCAGTCAGGGCACAGCAGGAGCTGCTTCTGGGGCTACTGGAGGAGGTAAAACAGCTACGCCTCCAAAATGCCGAAAAGGACAGACGGATCATGGATCTCGAGCGGCGGGTGGATGAGCTGGAGCAGTACACCCGTACGAACGACGTGGTCATCAGCGGTATTAAAATCAAGCCGCGCTCGTACGCGCACGCAGTGGCCGGGAACGTCGGGGAGCCCAGCGACGAGGAGACCCGCTCGGTGGAGCAACAGGTGGCGTCCTTCCTCCAAAGCAAGGGGATAGAGATGGACCTGGAGCACATAGAAGCATGTCACTCACTGCCCAGGAGGAGTGACAGACCGCCGGCCGTCGTTATGAGATTTGTCAATCGGAAGAACAAGGTCGCAGTGCTGAAACAAGGACGCAAACTGAAAGGCACGGATGTTTTCATTAATGAGCATCTGACACGAAAAAACGCAGACATCGCGAGGAAGGCAGGGGCAACTGAAGAAGAATGGTAAAATACAACATACATGGGTAACAAACTGTAAGATTTTCATTAAGCTAAACGGGACACCAGAAGAGGCAAAAGTACTGATAGTGAGGAACATGGAGGATCTGGACAAGTACAACTGACACTAATGTATCGAGGTAATATATAACTCTAATGACAATCAAATGATAAATACACCAACATCTCTAATTACACCAGGAAATGACATGGACATGTTGAAATTAATTCTTCAACAGAAAGTAATTGATCTAGATTGTGAATATAAGGAGCATAATATAATACATCCAGAAATAGATTCTGGAAGTAACTTTCTCTCTACTTTTGTTAAAAATTGTAATTATTTCACTCAGGAACAATATGAAAAAGAAATTAACCTAGACAGGAAGCTCTCATTAATTCACTTTAACAGCAGAAGTATGTACTCTAATTTTGATTTCATTAAGGACTATTTGCAACAATTTTCTCGCCCCTTTAGTATTATAGCCATCACTGAAACTTGGTTCAATGTCGATAAAGGAATAGATTTTTGTTTGAATGGATATGATTTAAAATACATGAATAGATTAAATAAGGCGGGCGGCGGGGTTGCTATATATGTTCATAACTCTATAAAATATAATGTTGTAACAACTATGTCTATGGCTATTGATGGAATTTTGGAATGTTTGACTATTGAGATCATGAATGAAAAAAAGAGAAATGTTATAATAAGTTGCATATATCGGACACCCAGTTCAAGTATTGACACTTTTAATGAATGGATAGAAAAAACGTTTGCTTCGGTGAACCAAAAATTACTATTTATCTGTGGTGACTTTAATATTGATTTGCTAAACCCAACAAGGTTAAAAGCCATTGATGATTTTACTGACACGATGTACAGCTTATCACTATATCCAACAATAACAAAGCCAAGCAGAATAACATCACATAGCGCCACTATTATTGACAATATTTTTACTAATGTCATGGATTTCCAAATTAATAGTGGCCTGCTTGTCTGTGATATAACTGACCACTTACCAGTTTTTACTTTGTGTGACTGTGATTTTAAAAAAATAGATACCAAAATCATGATAGCAAAGCGAACAATAAATGAAGAAGCAATTCATGCCTTCAATTTCGATTTAGCACAACAAGATTGGAGTTCGGTGTATGAAGAGTCAGATGTGGACAAGGCTTATGACAATTTCCTAGATATTTTTACTATGTGGTACAATAAACATTGTCCTGTAAATGAACACATGACAAAGAAAAAAAAGATAAAAAGTCCTTGGCTCACAAAAGGAATTATTAATGCTTGCAAAAAGAAAAACAATCTGTATAAACAGTTTATCAAAGTAAAAACAAAAGAAGTGGAACAAAGATATAAAGCATATAGAAATAAATTGACTGATATTATAAGAACGAGCAAACAACTTTATTATAGAAGAAGATTATATGAAAATAAAAACAATATAAAAGGAACTTGGGATGTGTTAAACAACTTAATTAAACAAGGATCTTCTGGAACATCATATCCTGAATATTTTACTGATGCAAATGGTGAAAATCACAACATGAGTAATATTGTCGATGGGTTCAATAAATTCTTCATAAATGTTGGCCCTGAACTAGCAGCGGACATCCCGTGTCATAAAAATGAAAATATCAGCAATATAAAATCAAATCCCTTTTCACTGTTCCTCTCAGCTACAAATGAGCAAGAAGTAATAAATATCACATTAAAATGTAAAAGTAAGTCTTCAATGGATTATCACGACATAAATATGTCTGTAGTTAAACAGGTTATTCTGAATATTGCTAGTCCCTTAACATATATCTGTAATTTATCATTTCAGTCCGGTTGTTTTCCAAAAAAAATGAAAATTGCGAAAGTAATACCACTATATAAAAGTAATGACAAACACAGTTTTACCAATTATAGGCCTATTTCTCTACTGCCTCAATTCTCAAAAATTCTAGAAAAACTTTTTAATTCAAGATTACAAAAATTCCTTGAAAAACATCAAATAATAAATGTTGGTCAGTATGGTTTCAGAACACAAAGAACCACTTCAATGGCGATAATTGAGGCAGTAGAAGAAATTACTGATGCACTGGACAAAAATAAATATGCAGTTGGTATTTTTGTTGACCTCAAAAAGGCCTTCGACACAATTAATCACTCAATTTTATTGGATAAATTGGAAAGATATGGTATTCGAGGGAAAGCTGGTAACTGGTTAAAAAGTTATCTAACGGGTCGGGAACAATATGTTAGCATAGGGCATTACCATTCAGAGAAACTTGGTATTACATGTGGTGTTCCCCAAGGGTCAGTGTTGGGACCAAAACTTTTCAATGTATACATAAATGATATTTTTGATGTTTCTCAAGTACTTAAACTCATACTGTTCGCAGATGACACCAACATATTTTTCAGTAGCGATGATTATACTGATCTTGTAATGACTGTAAACAGGGAGCTACAATTAATAAAAAAAAAATGGATGGACATAAATAAATTATCATTAAATATAAATAAAACTAAAGCAATGTTTTTTGGTAATTTTAAATATAATATAGAATTACCAATTATCATTGAAGGTGTACCAATTGATAATGTGAGTGAAAACAAATTTTTGGGAGTCGTAATTGATAACAAAATTTCATGGAAACCCCACGTCAGACACATAAAAACCAATATTTCCAGAAGCCTCGCAGTTTTGAACAAAGTGAAACAATTCCTTGATAAAGATGCACTTCGTACTCTGTACTGTACCCTGGTTCTTCCATATCTTACATATTGTGTGGAAGTGTGGGGAAACACATATAAAATTACAACTAATCCATTAGTCACAGTACAGAAACGAGCACTGCGTATAATTCACAAGGCTGGTTATCTAGATCATACTCACAAATTCTTTCTTCAGGCAAAGTTACTTAAATTCCAGGATCTGGTTAATTACAATACATCCATAATTTTGTATAAAGCTTTTACTAAACTTTTACCGGCAAATTTACAAACTAGATTTGAAATTCGAGAAAAGGTTTATAATGTTAGAGGATTTGGAGAATTCAAATTACCCAGAACTCGAACAACCCATAAAGGCTTTTGTGTGTCTGTATGTGGTGTGAAAATCTGGAACAGTCTGAGTTTACAACTGAAACAATGCAAAAATATTCATAGATTTAAATTTCTCTACAAACAGTTGGTCTGGTCACAGTATACTCAATGATGGTTTTTTAGTGTGCTCTGTAATGTCTGTTCTCTTACCATTGCTGGTATGGATTCAAAAAAAAAAAAAAAAAAAAAAAGACTGTGCGTATGTATGTACATATATGTACATGTGTGTGTAGATATATATGTATGTATATGTATGTGTGTATGTGTGTGTTTGTTACTTGTAGTTATTACTGCCTGTTACCTGTGGTAATGTAATTTATAATTTATATATTCTGTATTCAGTTATGAAGGCTCTAATTGTTGCTTGCGAGCTGCAGTTTAGATGCTTGTATGCGCCCGGGGCTTTTGATGGGACTGTATGCAATAATGGGCGTAGCTGCGGGAAGTATATTGTTTTGTTCTGTTTTTTTGTTTTTTTGTTGATGAGTGAGTATAGGGGTGGGATTTAATAAGTTTTCTTCGTCCCACTCCTTTTTCAGGCAATTTTTGTTTTTTGTTTTGTGCATTTTATGTTCAATATAGGTATTTGTTGTGCCTGGAAATGAACAAATAAATGAATGAATGAATGAAACGATCCAACTCACAACTACTCCCCACTGCTACCTACACATAACCGGGCAAACAGTAAATTTAAGCCGTAAAAGGTGTATATTAACTTTAACTTGAGAAGTGATTCCCTTCAAAGCTGCTAGACTCTACTGACAAAAAAATATATATATTATTTTTGTAGAACACAGGAATTTCTGGTCTGATTAGCAACTTCTATATTTTGTAAGGTAAAATTGCAATGCAAGTCTGGTGGCTTTAAAGATAAAATGCCCTTTGACTCCCAGTCAGAAAGGGTTGTCTGCCAGACAGGTAAGGCATTGAAAACATAAATATGGCTTTACCTGAATTGATAATCCAGCTTGGGGCCATGCACACCGCTATAGGTAATGCACTGGCAATGGGTAAGTACCTCATATAACCTAGGGTGACCAACCGTCCTCTTTTCCCCGGACATGTCCACTTTTTACGTTCCGTCCGATTTTCGAGATTGATGAAAATGTCCGGGTTTTCCTACAGAGGACCCATATGTGTGACGTCATCCCCGAGCTGCGGTTTTGTGAGTTGTTGTTCTGCGCTCACAGACCAGACAGACAGTGGGCAGCAGCGCGTCTGGTGACGTTTAAAAGATGCCAAAGCACAAATGCAGCTTTTCAGAAAAACTGCAAAATATATTTCCCTCGTACCGTCCCGGTACTGGTAAGTTTTCTTATATGAGGCCTTATTTCTATACCATAATTTAATTCCAGAGGTTTTTAAGTAATTTTTTGCCCTTATTTTCTTGTAAAAGCCTATATGACATTTTTTGTTTTACCATTCATTAACCGCACAGAGAAGGCGTTGTTTAAATATGTTAAAATGTTCTTATTTTTTTTAAGCAAACAGTATTATTAAAGTTCTTCATGACTGGGCCAAGTGTCCGTTTTTTTGGAAATCAAAATATGGTCACCATAATATAATCCCACGTCAGATAAAATGAACGGAGTGAAAATAGCTTACCTGGTGAAATGGTTAATCTGTCAAATATCAGAATAAAATCTGTCAAGTTTTCAAGTTTTCCTGAAAAATATAATAGCTGCTAACTCAGAACCCTACTGCTTTTAAAGATGACCCATAATTTTTTTTTTTGAATAATTTGCATTGCATGTCATTCTCTTCAGCCTTTTCTAATAAAAGTGTTTGTTATGTCACACACGTACTTTTTAAGAGAACGTTAACCCATTTTGAAGAAAACTAACACATACTGTTGCCATTATTTGGCATATCATTTTTGCCATTCAGCTTAACAATACAGAGACAATTGATTTTTATGATTTTTGGTCCACATCGCCCAGCTTAGCCATCAAAGTGACAGCTGAGCTGTGACAGTAACTGTGGTTGAGACAGTGAGAAAAGCAGTGAGTGATGAGTTTAACAGCTTGTTCAAAAAAACAAAATGGATTTTGTTGAAAGACAACAGCTGCACTCACTTTGTTTATTGAAGGCTGACAATATTGTCGAAAAAGGTCTCATTTCTCTCACAAAATGAAGGCGTAAACAGTGCTATCCCATGCTAATGGTGATTGGCATTTTTCTTTAGTGCTAATAAATTGATAAATAAATAAGAGCTTAGTATAAAATTGACAATGGAACCAAATACAAACCCATTATGCTATTAGGGCACCCAAAACCCAATTCATTTTCTATGATATAAAAAAAAAATGCAAGATTGCCATTTCTGCAGTGGTTTGCAGTACGGTTTATATCTTCCAGCTGACTGAGGCTTTTCTGTGTAGAGTTAGAATTACATGTTGTCCCTGTGTCTCCCTGTGGATTCTCATTGGGCATCCTGGCTTCTTCCAAAATACTTTTTTTTTTTTTTTTTTTTTTTTTATGTGAGAGACAGGCGACCTGTCCTGGATTGTCCCTGCCTCTCACCCTGCGGCAGGTGGGATATAATAAGCACATAAGAAAATGGATGGACATAACAATTATGATTATTCTGTAAGAAACAAAATGCATGAAGATTCATGAAAAAAATGCAGTTTAATTGTATTAAAGCAACATTAATCAAAATCAAATTGTGGGAAACTTCAAGGTTCCTATTCTAAATACTCCCAGCCACATGGGGCAAATACTGCCTGAGCTGAAGCAACTCAAAAGATACTGGCCAGAACTGATCAGATGGGCACACTCTGTGAATACGTAATATTCACTACAAGTTAATTGCTTCACTGATGCTATTTTGTCTCCACAGAGGCTGGCATTGAATACAATGAGAGAAGCAACTGAAACACAGAGGCGGCTGTCTTTATACAAATTCCAGTTTGTTGAAATTAGGCATCAAGAAATAATTGTTTAAAACATGTGCAATTTATGGTTACTCATGTTACAAAGTCCATGCTAATAGAAAGGTTTGAAGGTTTATCTGTTGGTATATTTTCTAGTGTGTGTTTTTTAAACAAAAACAAACACTTTTATAAAGACACCCTTTCTATTTCCATTTTTTCCTCCAGCAGGGACATTTTATTCATTTCATTCCAATATTAACACTTGAGTGTGACACAAGGCTGTCTCGGGGTAGTTTCCACCATGTGTACATTATATCAGCACAGGCTGGCAAGGCTTGACTGGGGCCCGCATGCAGGAAATGCAGCATCTCAGCCAGAGGCAGTTTTCATGGGAGTATGTGTTCCCAGATCTCTTCATCATCTAGAGCGTGGTAGACGTGTGTGTAATGGTCTTTCTCATGCCTCACTGCAGACTGTCTTCAGTCTGAGAAAACTACATACAGATTTGGATGACGGGAGGGTTGACAAACACTCCTTTACAATTCCTGGCTGGTCCAGTGGCCTTTTCACTAATAGATGCCCAGGCTGTACCTAAGCACGTACGCATGTACCCATATCCCTCGTGTGTGTGTGTGTGTGTGTGTGTGTGTGTGTGTGTGTGTGTGTGTGTGTGTGTGTGTGTGTGTGTGCGTGCGCGCGCGCACACACACTGGAGTATATGCACAAAGAAAGAGGCTCACAGAGTAAGTTTGGAGCTTTTCTTCACTGTTTGGCATCTGTCAACTTCAGTCAGGGTCACAATCAGTATGGGACAGGCCAAATTGCAAGTTGTCCAAGATGTCTTGAAAATAAGCGTGCCTAAAAAAAAAAATCACTCACTCAACCATTCCCTATCAGGATTGGGAGAAACACTGGCTCTTTTATGTTTAGAGTTTGATAAGTCCAATTTCATGAGTTTCAGATGTCTCCTTGAAAAAAAAAGTGCCATAACAAGATTCGACTTCTCTCTTCACTATGGTCAATCTTACAGCATCTTGGCAATCGATCTGTGCTGCTCAGCCAAGCTGCTTGATAAGAAGTGCTCAGACTTCCCATAGACAACTGATTACGTTTTGTGGCCAATGCCCACAGAACATGGTCTCTTTCTTGCTTGACATCAGTCTATTACAGCCATCATCAGTAAGCAGCTGTAATCACCAACATAGGTGTTGTGTGAACGATAAGGATGTAAAGAGCCACCAAAGACAGGTTCTGAACACTGAAGATCAATACATCAACTAACAACATCGACCTCATGCCTGTCAACAGTATTAGGAAAAGGTGTGACATGGAGCTCTCAAGATAAACTGGCATATGTGACTATGAGTGTTTCAACTATACCAGGATCTTTCTCTATCTAAAGCACTTGATGCACACCAGGCTGCTGACCACCAGACAGAGTTTGGCATTATGAAAGCTTACCGAAAAGATTTTTTTGCAACAGTTACGCTAGCTAATGCATGATTATTAGCCTACTGTTACCATCTGAACAAATGAACAACTATTTGTTTATAAAACTCCACCATTTCCCAAAGAATTTGGTTATTTGAGGCAATAGTTAGGTGCAAAAGGAGGTATTATTCATTTTAAATTAATCATTTAACTAGACTATTTGTAACAACAAATAACAGCACAGGGATTAATGTAGCTGCCTCTCCAGTAAATGAACAAAATCAGACTGCACAATGTTAGACTGCAGCTGTAGTCGCTGTTCTCCTGTGCAGCTTCAGTGAGTTCATTGTAGCAGTACATGTACCAGTTATCCACATGTTCAGGTTCTGAGTTTGCTGACCTCATAGCTCATCTCTGCTTCGTCTGCTCATCTCCAGAGCAGAAGAACTATTGACCGCAACTATGTTTCCTCACAGTGGAGACCGAGTCTGACCGACTGAAACGTGGATACATAAAAGACCATTTCTTTCTCTAAAAGATACAATACACTGGATCTATGCCCTAGGGCTACTTATTGGACCTCAAACTCACCATGTTTACTTTTTGTGGACCAGAAATGTACAAAGGTGGAGTCTTTAAAAAATAAAAATAAAAATAAAATAAAAAGTGCTCAAAAGACTCTTATAAAACCTTATTTCATAAGTATGCCTCTACTACTTCCATAGGTTCTGCTAAACAAATGCATTTGACTAATTGGATCATCAGCAAGTGTGAGCACCTCTAAAAAGCAGAATGCCAAGGAAGAGAGGCAGCAGCAATGATCCGAAGCAACTGTTGCTGCCCATCAATCTGGAAAGGGTTAGAAGGTCATTTCCAAACAATTCTAAATCCAAAATTCCTTAGTGAAAAGGATTATTCGCAAATGGAAAAGATTCAAAACACTTGCTTCCCAGGAGTCGACATAACAATAAATTCACCCCAAGGTCAGTACACACAAAACTCTGAGAAACTGCAAAAAATCCAAGAGTTGCAGGATTGACTCTTCTCTAAAACCTGGACACTTTGCAATCATTGAGTTAACAGTGAGCTTCTTTGTATGCCAAAGTATTCTAGAGTCAAATGTGAGGTCATCTGTCCAACTGCTAAAGCATGTGCAAAGCTGGGACAATGATCCCAAGCACAGCAGCATTTAAGCTAAGGTGTTGCAATGGCCAAGACCTCAAACTGATTGAATTGATATGGTGCGACCTAAAGAGAGCTGTGTATAAATGAATGACCCTGAAACCTCCATGAACTGAAGCAGCATTCTAAAGAGTGGGCTAACATTCCTCCACAATATGATACTGATAAAGTCATACAGGCTTCTGGGCCTGGGGCTCGGTCACTCTGGCACGGCTGGCTGCCGGCGGAGCTCACGGGCACATCACTGCAACCCCCCCTGGCTTCTGCTCTGCGGCTGCTGAGTGACCCCTCATCTGGGGCTCTCCTCAGCTCTTTCTGGGAGAGTGGCGCGGCTGCCCCTCTGTTGGTCTTCCTTGGTCTCTTGTGCTCTGAGGGTCTCTGGATGTCTGGAGCCTGGATCTCCTCCATGCCTGCTTCATGCCCTGGAGGACGGGGCTGTGGCTCCCCACACCCTCTAGCAGATTATTACATGAAGGAACCTTTTAAATACAAGCGCGCTCATGCTCACAGGTGTACACACGGGTGCTCACACACACAAACTACACCCTTTTTGGCTCCTACCTCAAAGCACACTGTGCGCTGTCGATCCTACATGCTGCACAATAATATTCAATATTTAGTATTTACTGTTATATTCCCATAGATCATCGCGATCGCGTTTATTATATTGCTCTCTTTTTTTTGCTTGTTTTCTCTTTTTTCTTTCTCAACAGGTGATCCGGGCGATTGATATATGTATTTTTTGTCTGTTTGTTTTGTTTGCTTTTGTTTTTTGCCCTTTATCACCGTTCCTCTTCCCCGCTGTTTTTCTTTCCCTCTTTCTTTCTCCCTTTCTTTCCCCCAGTCATGTCTGTCCCGTGTGTAGCAATAAAAACAAAGGTCAATCAAATGGGCCAATACGGCAAGGCTGGGATGGTCCATTTGGCAAAGTAAATCCATTAGGCATCTTTCTTGGCCTTTAGACAATAATTCTGATGGCAAAAGAACCAAACGGGACAGGAGGAAAAAAAAAAAAAAAAAAAAAAAAAAAGATAAAGTCATACAGAAAACCGTTACTTCAAGTCACTGATCCTAAAGCTGATTTTACAAAACAAGTGTTTTTTGTTTTGTTTTTACATTTTTTTTTACCCTACTCTTTGAGTCAAATCTGATCCAATTTAACATCTGACAGCAATAAAAGAAGAAAAAAAAACATTCTAAAGACTTTTCCAAAAGTGACCCAAAATACATAAAAATAAAAATATTTAACAATTGTATATTTTAATATAGGAGCTACAGATTTGTGTACATTGAGGCTGCCCCATGCCAAATTTGAAAAACTTCTGTTCAGATATATAATCCACCAGTGGGGGCAAATCAAGGAAAGTTGAGGTTTTAGGGAATCTTATCTTGATCACTCTCTGTGTGCATTTGTTTTAGTGTGCGTCTTTTATGAATCTGTGGTGACAGAGTTCAAGGGGAGCCTTGACACTGTCACAAGTGCTCTCTGTGTTCCCAGTTTTTCACACATTTGCCCAGATTCCTACAGAGAAAGGCAGCTGCTGGTTTTCGAATGGCCCTTTGTGAATCTTGAAACAATGAAGAAGTACCAGAGAACAGGTATGATCTATGGATCTATTGTGCACATAAGGAATAAAGGTAATACAGAGGTCTGAGGGTGCCTTTATTCAGATACAATGTCTCTAAAAGGGCAGTACGGTGGTGAAAAGTTTATAAAACCTAAATTTTGTAGAAGGTTTGTAAGACCTAAAAAAAATGTATTTTAAAAAATACACTTTTATTGCGCTCTGAACCAATGAAAGATGTATCATCCATTTCTTAATGTCAGATAGGCTACTTATATGCTCTAAAGAGAGATGTAGTTCAGAATTCAGTGTAGACAGTAAGAGGGAATTCTTGGTCTGGGTTAGCATCTCTCACTCTCTTTGCCTCACAAAAAGCTTTGGGGAGGGGGGGGACGTGTGTGATATGTTAGCAATATGTAAAATAGTAAGTGAAGCCATGGTTTTGTAAACGAAGGCGTTTAAAACATTAACTTTTTTCTTTTTTCAAAAAAAAGTTTCTACACTGCTATTTTGTTAGATATTTATAATGTATGATTTTTAAGAACATTTTGAAATGAAGCATTTTGGTTTGTGTTTTGGTGAAACCATCTGATTTTCCCTAATTTTTCAAAACAACTTTTGTAACATTGAGTAGAAGTGGGTTCTCTTTGGTTAATATGAGCATGGCTGATGAGCTTTGGAAAAGCTACAGTAATTCTTTTACTCTATTCGTCTTGGTGTATGCTCAATTATCCAGGTAAGTAAATCCCGGTTGAGTCCGTTCATCTGAATGTAGCGTTTTCAACTCTGTAAATGGTACTCACGGCCATTGATCAACAACTACTGATCAAAGCCCACTGATCAAAGACCATTGATCAATTGCCATGAGTACTATTCACAGAGAGTTGGGGAATGGCTGCAATCACAGCATTGTAAGATGGTGTAAGATGTACCCTTAGGCCCCAAATATGGACTTTCTTTTTTAACTTAAATGGCCTCCTTGACTCCACGCTCAAACCAGCGTTTCTCCCTGTCCAGGATGTGTACATCCTCATCACTTAAAGAGTGTCCACTGGCCTGTAGGTGTAAACAGGCTGCGGAGTCCTGGCCTGACAAGTTAGCTCTTCTGTGTTGTGTCATCCGCTTAGCCAGAGGTTCCCAAAACTTTTTCTGAAAATGCTACATCCAGATGAACAGAATCAACTTTTTGAGATTTCCTTACCTTTATTGAGCATGCAGTAAGACAATTAGCCAGAGGTTGCTTGCTTTCCCCGATGTATAAATCATGGCAATCCTTCTGGCACCTAACAGCGAACACTACATTACTCTGTTTGTGCAGGGGGGAACTGATCCTTGGGGTAGATCAGTTTTTGGCGCAACGTGTTTGGGGTTTGAAAGCTACAAAGATGCAGTGTTTAGAATTGGTCTCAGCTGTTCCGATACTCCTGACACATAAGAGATCACAGTTTTCGCTTAGGCAGCAGAGCTGAAAAATGTATTCTTTATAAAGTTGGGTAAACTTGTAATCAGCTGAGACTGAAGAAGTTACTTGGATGAGTGACAAAATGTTTCAATGAAAACTACATCCAGATGAAAAGAATCACCTTTTTGTGCCTTCTAATTTTTTTTAACCTTAAAAGCAAGGAACAATAATGTTTTAAAGGTTGGATAGCAATTTAAGCTTGGTAATTATTTTTATCATCCAATATGTACAAAACAATAAAGTGGATTATTTCTAGTAACTAAGAAAAGTAGACAGTATTCATATCTGAAAACCAGGGTTTGTTTTTTATTTAATTTTATTTAAAATTTAAGAGAAAATTTTAAAAAACAAACAAACTTTCGTCTCCTTAACAGGAACCTTAATCTCATTAATACAGTGTCATTATCAAAAAATAATTTGTATTGCAAATGAATATAAAGTCACATTTTATACAAATGGTGCTGAATTCTGGGGAATCTGTCAGACAGAAGGTAGAGAGGCTCTGCTAATCCAAAGGTCAGTAGGTTCGATCTTTGGGTGACTGTGGCTTGTAGTGCGAACGATTTAAGTGGTGTACAATACTAGAAAAGCACTGAATAGACTTCAGTCTATTTACCATTCCATTTAAATACATTGAATTTTGTACTACAACGCAACATAGGGCTTAAAACAAACTGTGTTTATTTAAAATTTGCATTGAAACATTTATGGCAACCACTGGCAGAAGAATGTAATAAAAAAAATGTAATCAACGCATGCACTGAACTGTCTATAGAAGCTGTGGTAAACTGAGAAATTTCTATGCATTTTTCTTTCTTTGGGTTAAGGTTAGGTTCTCCTTTTTTGTCGAAAATGCAAATTATCCTGAGACCTGAAGGACTGTGGGAAAATAGTTTTAATTGCAACTGCTTATCCCTATGAAGGGTCCTTTGAGGAAAAGAGTTGGCATTAAGCATCAGGCAGTCACAAGGTTTGCACAAAAAACTGACAGACAGTCCCAACTATGGGCAATTTAGAAACTCCTTACTGACCTGCATGTGTTTGAACAGCAGGAGGAAACTGGAGCATCAGGAAGAAGCTCACTCTAGCATAAGCTGAGCACACGGAAACCAGGCAATAAGAAGTGGAATGCAGTTATCCACACAGTATAAAACACTAAATACCTTTACCAGTTAAATTTGCCTGACAATAAGGTTGAAAATTCTCATTTTTAGACTGTGTGCACGATTACATCTTTTGCATAAGTTAAAAAGTCTAAAAAAAAATAATAAAACCAACAGTATACTGTAAAAAAAAAAAAAAAAAAAATTTCAGACAAGTAAAAAGTTTAAATATATGTATAAATACCTGAATACAATGATAAACCAAATATATAGACAGAGTACACAAAAGAAAAAAATTCAAACCTAGTTTTTAATGGACTGAAATTCCCACAGCTACAGTGTGAACATTTCACTTTCATGCTGAAAAATTATTCAGGATCAACAGTGTAAATCACTCTTGAGCTCTGACACTCTTATTAGCAAAGCTCAGAGTACAAAACACTTAGGAACCTGCTTACCATTTTTCGTCAGTTTAAAAATCAAAAACTCGAAGGCACTCTCTTTTAAATAACAATTAATTGCCTTTTTTGTTTGGCACAGTTATGTTTAACCTAAAAACCTCTGTCAGGGAGCTAATACTCTGACTCCTTTGGTGTTGGGGTGTTTGTTTGTTGGTCTGTTTTTGTGTTTTGAGTTTTTTGAGTCTATAGATGCGTATCCGTGTATCCTCCTACTCAAATGTTTTTCAAGGCTGCATCAACTCTTACTATCTATTGTTAATTCTATGACTCAAATTGATGATGATGTTTGTGTTAAAAACACAGCAGACTGAGTCTTCGTCCTTGCCACCAACTCCCCCAGAGTCTGAAGCTTACAAGAGTCAGCTGATCATATCAAGACACGCAATGCTCAGATAAACTGCAAAAAACCCAAGAGCTACATCTCAGACTACAGGCTTCAGTCAGCATGTAAAATGTTAAAGTTCGTGACAGTACATTTAGAAAGAGACTAAACAAGTATGGCTTCTTTGGAAGGATTGCCATGAGAAAGCCACTTTTCTATAAAAATTAAAAAAAAGCATGGCAGCAAAGTTGCATCTGAATAGACATCTGGAACAAAATCCTTTGGACAGATGAGACCAATGTGGAGATGTTTGGTGGAAGCCAAACACACGCAGTTCAGCACCAACACCTTATACCAGCTGTCAGCCACAGTGGTGGAGGGTTGCTGAACTTCTTGGGAGCCAGAGAACCTGGACACTTTGCAGTCACTGAGTCAACCATGAACTCCTCTGTATACAAAACGTATTCTGCTCAGCTCAACTCAACTTGGTTTTTAGGGTTTTCTATTATGTGGTAGAACCTGGTACCAGGTACATGAGTCATGAAAGCACCTCCTTCACAAAAATAAAAAATGTCAGTTCTGAAACCCAGCAATGAGGGAAATGGCAGCACAAAAATCAACGCTGTGGTTCCCGAATAAGACAAAAAAACCAAACACCGAGCAGCAGGTATGCCATTGTATCAACGTCCTCCATTACTGTGTTGTGTTTGTGTTGCATACAAATAACATCATGGGACTTTTCGGCTACATTGCAATAACAACCCCACACACATCGAGGATGTACTCAACTGTAATTAAAAATGACCGAAACAGGTCAGAGTTGAGCTGACCCAAGCCAAGTAGATACTAGTGGAAAAGCGGCATTAATAAACCGAAGCAATGTTGTAATGAAGAGTGGGCCAAAGTTCCTTCACAACAACGTGAGAGACTGATAAAGTCATACAGAAAATTATTACTTCAAGATACTGCTGGTTAAAGGTGGTTCTGCAAGCTCCTGAATCGTGAGGTGGACTTAGTATTTTTACTGCTGATTAGTTTGCACAGACTGTGTTTGCTTGCTTTTATATAACCTAAGTTCAAAAAGATAGAAAGACATTGGCAGTTCTTCTGTTTCTACATCATCATCATTAAGGACACTTCCAGATCACTTACCTTCATGAATTCAGTAAGGGTTTCCAGTAAAAGACATGCAACAGTGGCTTAAGTCCAAATAATGGAGAAATTAGTTCAGGGCACTTGCGTGTTTTAATACAGTTATTGATACTATGTGCCAATATAACCCTAATACTGCAGTATCAATATTTTGTCTCAACCATTCTATCCAGCATCAACTGAGATAGTTTGGTTCTTGATTCAAGAAAAAATTACTTGCGTGAATTTTCACATAAAATTTACAAATAACAGAATATAACTCCCCCCACCCCACCCGCACCACACACGCGTGCGTGCACGCACACACACACACACACACACACACACACACACCAAACTACAAATAATAATACCAAATAAACACTAACAGCTATTTTATTCAGCAGATATTAACTTTAACAGTAATGGCTGTTACTGCTGGAGATATCGTGATGTGCAGAGCTTTTACATTTTTATTCCTAATTATAAATTCCATTAAAATTCAAATGTTCAATCTGTAATGACTCCAGCAGGGTGCATTTGATATGCCATTTCCCTATATAAACTAAACAAGTTCTTTTATTAACAAGAACTTAAAAAGAGGAACTTAATGAGCTGTGAGCAAGTAATCATTACAAAAACAAATAAATAAACAAATGAAAATTAGCGAATACATTCAAGATTTTTTTTTTTTTTTTTAATTTGGCTCCACAAATTGAAAAATTGTGTACAAAAGGTAAGATTTGAAAATGCAACTGCAAATGGTAACAGTGCCACTAGACGAAATGTCACTAAATGCTGATAATCACACTTATGAAGCAGTTTTTTCTCTTCAAATAGCCAAACATATTTGAGGTTTGGACACTTATTCAGAGCTCTGTTGGCTTGCTACTGAAATGAAGCAGCAAAGAAGTTAAAGAGTTAAATGTCAGTTTAGGATGAGACTATATGGGTGCCATAAGACCAACAATTTTAAATATGTTTTTTGCTGTACTAGTAAGTAGTTTTTTGTTTTTTAAAAAAAAAAAAAAAAAAAAAAGCAATTGCGTAAAGCAAGCATTCTGCCGTTTTCTATTCTAGCATTTTCTTGTCCTTTCTTTTCCTTTTTTGGGAAACCTTCATCAGTGGATTCTGTGAACTGAAAACTTGCTTTCTGCTAATGGTACATTGAATTGTGAGGGAACAGAGACAATTTTCAAGCTGTTTGTTTTCATGTTTGTGCAAAAACATATGGCTATTATAAGAGAATCTTCATATAACCAAATAGAAATATGCAAATAAACAGCCTGTGAAATACATATGTACTCGTGTTCAAACACAGCCACCCGCAGACAGACAGACAGACACACACACACACACACACACACACACAATTGTTGTTGGCATGTAAAGAACACTGGCAGATGGTAGAAGGTCTGGATCTTGATTCTAGATGGACATTTATCAACTCTTGAAGATACAGAAATTATGTTACGGCTTATTTGCATTGAGAATGAGTTGTTTGTATTTGGCGACATGAGATCAGAGTCATGGCAAAATATAATTATAGTGTAAAACAATATGATTATACAAGATAACACAACATCTAGTTCCCCGAAACCCTACAGAGCTGGCAAACACCTGCCGTAAATAATTTGTGTTTAATGCAGGAAAAACAAGCTGCAAAGGGAAATACAACATACCATAACAAATGGTAATAAGGAGTATAATCAATAATTGCTGCTGATTTAAAAGTTATTTAAATCACTTCTCTGAGAAATCTAATCTATATTAATATAAAATGTATGTCTCATGGCCTTGTGCATCTTTAAAACTTCTTTTTTTTTTTTTTAAGATGATGAATGAGTCACCATGAATCAATGCAATGCTTACTCACAGAGAAGCAAAACAACACAAGCAAGAAATCAGGCAGTAAAAAAGATTGCACTCAAAAAAAACCCAGAACGCTAAGACCTGAATCTGAAAATAATTTGTGCAACATTTTTGCATGGAGACTGCATGTCATAAAACCACATCATCATTTGTTGCATGGTATTTTTTAGATTATATTAACATCATATATTTAAAAATTTTCTTTATTTTGGCTTGCCGGTCATGTTCAGGGTAAACCAGCTTGTTTAATTTATCAAGGAAATGATCAAAAAACAAAAATCACACTAGCAAATATCAGAAGTAATATCAGAAGAAGAAAAGAAGCAGAGAAGCTCCAAATGCAGCTCAGTTAGAGAGTCTCTACCGTGTTGTGCCATAATCTACTGCCAGGCTAGTTCGTCTTTGTCTCTGCTTAGAAAATCACTGTGCATGTGTTGCTTTTATTGTATAGTGTGTGCATAAAGCCTGTCCAGTACAGAGACAAGTAAGATGAGGATAAAATGTCTCAAGCTGACAATTACTGTACTCCATACTGTAAAAACCACATTACACATTACAAATACACATTAAAACAGGGGAAAATATCTATCAGATCTGCATTGGAGAAAAATACAGGGGCCCACAGGGCAACCTACCCTACACCATTTTTTTTTTGTTAAAACTTCAGTATAATTTATAATATAGTACTATATGGATAAAAGTATTGGCAATCACCTCTAGGGTTCCGTTCTGCCATGATGGGCCATCTGTGTCTTATTGCCAGAGAGATTGATCTCTCCTCTTCAAATTCTTAATGTTTGAATTCAGATGTTTTAAGTCCAGTTGCCTCCTAGAAGAATAACTGCGCCCTTGGAACTTGAGTTTCTATGGCCAAGCAGCTCCTGTAGTGTAACACGTAGGTGGCCTTGCATTACTTCCCATATAATGTGAATAAACACAGCTTCATTTTGCCTGTGTTCCATTTTTATTCAGAATATTTGCCTCTTTCTTTTGAGTCTCGCGTCACACAAAGTGATCTTTTCCCATTTTAATCTTTTCTCTGATTCTACATCCTTTGAACTCGGTAATTAAACTATACCACAGCAGATTTAAAAGAGGACAAGATTTTTTTTTAAATGCTTTATTCAGCATTTTCAGCTAGTTATTTGAGGTTGTATTTCTTCCATTTAAGGGAACACAAACAAAAACATCTACATAAGACCTGGATGTGAAGAAAGAACAAGTGTTTTCTTATGGTATCAAACTACCCTCTAGCTTCATACAGCTTACAAGACCTGCAGAAAATGATTCTTTGTCGGATCTGTGAAATCTGGGCCATTCCGTGAAAGACTAAAATTTTGGGGGGTCTGATTTAGGATTGGACCAAATCAGGACAAAAAATATATATATATATATCCACAAAATGCCCCTCTCATGTTGAGCCAGACAGAGCCTTGCACTGTAGGTGCAGGCAGAGGCTGCATGAGCAGAATGAAATTACATGGATGATGCAGAAGCTTCTCTGGCAGTCAAAGCACAATGTGTTTCCAAGTCGAATAACATCTGGCTGACCAAAATCAAAAATTGAGACAGAACAATACAGTTACTATATGTATATTACATATAAAAGAATGGAGAAGAAAGTGATGGCCTCATAGGTCAGCATTTTGTTAATGGAGTAGTTGGATGACAGAGAGAAAAAAGAAGGATAGGGATGGAAAAAGCATAGGAAAATAGAGAAAATGGAAAAATACCACCTGTGAGAACGTAGCAGGATTATTATCTGCAGTTTCTGCAATGACTTACAGTACTTGGGCCAAAATGGCTCACATTTTGAAATAATAACGTAACAAAGCCCTATACCATCTTTACATCTGTGCTGTGCCATCCCCTTGAATATCTTTAAATTGATGTGTCCAGGTTTCTGTCTAATTAAAAATGTAATCTATTTTCCTTGGAACTATGCCCCCCCCCCCCCCCCACACACACACACACACACGGTAAAAAGTATTTTTTGTTGTCAATAACATCCAACAAAACATAAAATGAAACCTGCCTCTGCAAATGCTAAAACTCTGATTTTTTTGTCTGACTTAAGTCTAAACATGTCACCTTCTTGCATGAACTGAAGTACATGCACAGCAATGAAGCAGTTGGTGCAAACAATCATGTTGTCACTGGCTCACTGAATGAGTGGGCTTGGTCAAAGTGAGATGCTTCAATGAGCTGATACTAGTAAATCTTGATTTAGCTGTCATCCCCCAAATGAGCTGCTAAATCAATTTTGGCACAGGGCCGTCATTGTGCTGTGTCACTGGAAGGTTTATAGGGGAATAAAAACCATCAGAACAAGGTGAGACGAAGCATGAAATTTCATGACCCATTTTTTTCCCCATGTTTTAAGAGTTCGCTGCAAGGGCTACAACAGGGTCAAAATTCAAAGAAATGTATCAGATACCGAATGATTGATGACCGTATCCAGTGTCATTAAAAGTGTGAGCAATCGCACTGATAAAATGAAATAAATAGGATAACCAATTTCATCCAGACAGTGATAAAACATGATGTACAGAAAATGAATAACGTGTATTATAAAATGAAACTATTCGTGTTTTAATTCAAGGCCTGTCAGTTTTTTATAAGTGCAGAAATACATGGACTGAAATATATTACAGTGCTGAAGGTTTTGGACTTTTTCCTACCGCTAATGTAATTCTGTCTGGGTACAAAATCTAAATTAACACCAAAAGTATGCATTTAAATTTGGAGATTTGATTAAATTTTCTATAGAAGCTCTACTCGGGTTATTGCTTCATTCCAAATGAATACAAGCCCAACGGCGGAAAGATAAAAAGCTGCTCAAATAATGTGTTTTGAAAAGCTGGCAAAGACTGGGAGGATTTTACAGGAAATCATTTTAAACTTAATGTCCAACAAAGTGTCTGTGTTACCCACCACCCCGCCCTTTCTTTCAGTGTTTAATAATGGTGTGTATTTAAAAAAATAAAAATAAAAAGTTACAAATCCCAGATAAAACACTACTGATGAACTGCTTAATTTGAAATCCAGGCTTTTGTTTTGTGACTCGGACTGGGCAGTGGATCAAACCTTATGCTTAATTAAAATTTTGAAGATAAAATGATTATTGCACCGTATTAATTTAAGCAATGCTATATTTCTATTTTCTTTCTTGCAGAGGTCACCCAACCTATGTAAATGCTCAAACCTTACAGTTTAGTTCAGCTTGAGCCAAGATGAGGAAAAGAGGGCACCCACAGAACTCTGTATTGGTGCCAAGCCTGTAGTCAAAACTGTGAAGAAGTGGACTAACGCAGCAAAGCAGGAACTGCAGGACTGTTTTGACTCCACTGATTGGACTGTTTTTGAAGCTGCATCTGAGAACCTAGATGAGCTCACGGACACTGTGACATCATACATCAGTTTCTGTGAAGACGTGTGTGTGCCAACAAAGACCTTTTGCACATACAACAACAATAAACCATGGTTCACTCCTAAACTCCAACATCTTCGTAAGGCCAAGGAGGACGCCTTCAGAAGTGGTGACAGGGTCCTGTACAAGCAAGCCAGGAACACACTGACCAAGGAGATCAAAGCAGCTAAAAGGATCTACTCCCAGAAGCTGGAAGAACGGCTCTCAGCCAACGACCCTGCGTCAGTGTGGAGGGGCCTGCAGGAAATCACCAGCTACAGACGCCCCCCACCCACTATTGAAGCAAACAAAGACCTGGCCAACGAGTTAAACACTTTCTATTGCAGGTTTGAGACGGACAGACTCCCACGCACCACCCTCCCCTCCCCAGAGACATTGCTTCAGACATTGACCCTCAACACACCTTCCACCTCTCCCCCCTTCACCCTGCCCCTCCCCAATCAAGACTCAACGACCACCCCCACCCTCCCCAATCCAGACTCAACGACCTCCACCACACCTCTCACCTCCCTTTCCTCCTCCCTGAAACTAAGAATACACACTCAGGATGTGAGCCGACTATTCCAGAAACAGAAGCCCAGGAAAGCCCCCGGACCAGATGGCGTCTCACCCTCCTGCCTCAAAACCTGTGCTGAACAGCTGGCTCCCATCTTTACTCGCATCTTCAACAGATCCCTGGAGCTGTGTGAAGTTCCCTCCTGCTTCAAACGCTCCACCATCATCCCTGTTCCCAAGAAACCCACCATCACAGGACTGAATGACTACAGACCTGTCGCCTTGACGTCTGTGGTCATGAAATCCTTCGAACGACTGGTGTTAGCCCATCTGAAAGACATTGCAGGCCACCAGCTGGACCCTCTGCAGTTTGCCTACCGGGCAAACAGGTCGGTGGATGATGCAGTGAACATGGGGCTGCATTACATCCTGCAACACCTTGACCGCCCGGGAACTTATGCCAGGGTCCTGTTTGTGGACTTTAGTTCGGCTTTTAACACCATTGTGCCTGAACTTCTTTCCTCCAAACTCTCCCAGCTCAGCGTGTCACCAGCTACCTGTCAGTGGATCACCAGCTTCCTGACAGACAGAAAGCAACAAGTGAGGCTGGGGGAGATCACCTCTGAAACCCGGTCCCTCAGTATTGGTGCCCGTCAAGGATGTGTCCTCTCACCACTACTGTTCTCCCTCTACACTAACGACTGCACCTCCAATAACTCGGCTGTCAAACTCCTAAAGTTTGCAGATGACACCACTGTCATTGGCCTCATTCAAGATGGTGATGCCGGCAGGAAGTTGAGCGGCTGGTACTCTGGTGCAGTCAGCACAATCTGGAGCTGAACACTCTTAAGACTGTAGAGATGACAGTGGACTTCAGGAGACATCCCTCAACTCTGCTCCCCCTCACCATATCAGACAGCCCTGTGTCAACTGTGAAGACCTTCAAGTTCCTGGGTACAACCATCTCCCAGGACCTGAAGTGGGAGACCAACATCAACTCCATCCTCAAAAAGACCCAGCAGAGGATGTACTTCCTGAGACAACTGGGGAAGTACAGTCTCCCACAGGAGCTGCTGATCCAGTTCTACACTGTGGTCATTGAGTCTGTCCTGTGCTCCTCCATCACAGTCTGGTATGGAGCAGCCACTAAACAGGACAGGAGCAGACTGCAGCGGACTGTACGGGCAGCAGAAAGGATCATCAGCGCCCCCCTGCCCTCCATCCAGGATCTGTACCTCTCAAGAACCAGGAAACGGGCAGGGAAAATCATCACAGACCCCTCACACCCTGCACACAGACTTTTTGATCTGCTGCCCTCTGGCAGACGGTACAGAAGCCTGCAGACCAGGACCACCCGAAACAGGAACAGTTTCTTTCCCCTCGCCATCTCCCTTCTTAACAGTTGACCTGTCACACTGCTCCCACTGCCAGACTGCAACTGCACCTTATGTACATTTTGTAGTATTCATTCCACCTCATTCATTTCTGTGTTTTATGTATATAAGTTTAGATTCGTTATTTATGGTTGGTTTACATAGCTTTGTGTATGTATGTGTAATGTGTATATATAGACACTTGTGTGTGTGAGATTTACATTGCTGTGCTTGAGAGCCACCATCTACCGGAACCAAATTCCCTGTATGTGTCTGCACATATACTTGGCCAATAAACACGATTCTGATTCTGATTCTGATCAGTCTTTTATTCATAGACCTATGTGGATCAGTAGTTGCCATTTAAAGACAGGCTTCACACTTGAAAATACCCTCTAATCTGGGCCATATTCCAACCCAGATGAACATACATCTTCCACCACTTCTGTTTCATTGGTTTTCAATTGAATTATATTTAACGGTCAAAGACAATGTAGGTTTGAAAATACAGTTCAAAAATAAAAGTTTCTCCCAACATCGAGACGCAGCTTCACTGTCCATGAGTACCACCTCAGTGTCATTTTAGGAACAAGGTGAATCTAGAATTTGAATACAATAACTGCTTTTTGATACTTTTTTACTGATTCTTAGAGCAAAAATCATACACAGCATAAAAGACGAGCATAACTTCCGGTTCTGACAAGTAAAGCCAGTGCGTAAGTTTCTTAAACTTGCTAGGGGGGCGATAGCTATGGTTGCTAAAATGGCCCACTTGACCTCTGCAAACACGGTTTATGTCCTCAGTGCGCAGCTCTGTGTGCGTTTGGATCCCTCATCATCGTCACATCTGGTTTAGAATGTAACGATAGCATCAAGATGATGAGTGCAAAAAATCTTGAAGCCTAGAACAGCAAACCAGTGAGTGATGTCACGGATTTTGTATTTAGCAGTCATACTACAACAATCAAAACAAATTTTCTAAAAAAGTAAAATAATTCAAGGCATTTTTTTATTGCAACAATAATCTAATATTGTAGGTATTAATATATTATTTCTGGTTTAAAATCTTTTTTTTTCCTTGTACAAGTTTAAACAAAATAATGTAGGTCCCAATCAAATTTTTCATTTCATTTGCACATGCTTTCTTTCTAACTAAAGAGGGGGAAAAAAAGAAACAAATGACCATACCAGCATAACATTAACAGATTTTGCCAAACTGGTCCGAAGCCAAAATGAGCTCAGGAGCAAAGGATCAACTGGGGGGAAATAAGCATTAACTTGCTAAAAGAGGCTACAACAAAGCAGATGGTGAACACCACTGGGAGAAAGGGATGTGGTGGAGCTTTGACCACATAACAGCTGCAGAATGTATCAGCTCGCTCATTCAGGGAACCACGATAGAGACAGTCAGCTAATGATAGCTGCCACCCTCTTCGTGGTTTCTTTTGTGACTAGGTTTCAACATGGACATACTCTGAATGAGACTGACACCGATAGCTTTTACCTTACAAGCCACCACATAATTGTAGCTTCACTATAAGTGATATTCTTTTCTCCCAAGTGCACAAGTACACTCAGAAATGAGTCATGGTAGCCAAAGAAGCCAGTAAAAAGCAAACATTAGCAGCATCAGACTGAAATTTGATTTTTAAAGTATGGTTTTTATTCTCCTTCAAAAACACCACCCACTCTGTATTTTTATAAAACAAAAATAAGCTAGAATCACTACTTAAATTTGAGATATATTGGTTTACTTTTTAGGATCACAGGCTCTATAGAGTAACTGACAGCATTTTTTAATCTGATCTGCCCAACAATGCACTTTTCAGCATAGATCTTATTCACATGCTTATGATTAATGGGTATATGATATGTATATGATTAGCAATCATCCACCATAAATCATGGGAAATATTAATAATATTTGGTGTTCTTTCCTTCCAATCTCCCAAACTAATAAAAATAATTTGCTTTACTTTTGAGTTTTTAAAGCATTTAATCTGCGAAGGTGCAGCCTAACAAGATTCACTAAAAGGTCAGAAGTACTTACTGTCCTAATGCCTTATTTTGTGCTTCTTGGTTTTTTTTCGTGAGACCTTTACAGTTTAGAAAATGCTCCCACAATGTGGAGTTGCATAAACACAGGTCAGTTTTTATGTTTCCAATACAAAACTTTAAAAAGAAAATAACATTAGGGCGTGAACTAAATTTCAGAGATAATGCAACATTGAGTGGGATGCTGAAGTGAAGGCTTGTGTTTTCTTGCATGAAAAATCTTCTACTTTTCTTCCTCGAAATGGATATTTTTTTACTCTTCTCTGAACCCTTTTACTGCTGAAACTAACCATTAAGTGAATGCGAGATGCTTTGTCCAGCCAGCACTAAACTGTAATGTTAGAGCAACAAAAAGCCGGCAAAATGCTTTCCAGTGAGCATTGAAGGCTTGAAGGTTCTGAGCATCTTATTCCTGGGTCAATGTGTCTCTGTTTTGCTACTCATGTGTACCACAGAACAGATCAAATGAAATCAAATGAAATTTAGAAAACTACTTTGTTTTCACTGAACGAGAGCCAAGCTTCTGCTGTGGTTGAATTTAAAATAATATCCCTGTCAGTACCTCCCGCTGATTGGGAAGGACAGACCTGGTAGTGTAATCTGTGACATGAGTCAACACATTATGAACACATCTGCTGCGTAAATGAATAATGCAATCATCTGACATGGTTTTTCTGTGATCACAAATGATCTTTTTCCCCAAATGCTTGTCAAAGCAGCTCCCTCTTCTGTGAAATGCACTAAAATCTTCTTGAGCTGCAGCTCCTGGTCCCCATGTACCGTTACATAAGGTTCAAGTAAAATATTCATCAGCTTCTCTGGATCACATCTGTATGCAGCTGAGTGCTGAGGAAACACTTTTCAGAAAACCTGCTAACTACACCAGGGTGGCTGCTGCTGCCTTTAAAGTGGTTTGTGTGCAAATGCGCATGATTACTTTTGTACGAGACTGTTTCTTTGTGTGAAGCATTTATATAGCTGGTATATTTGAGTGCTGCAATTTTGCACATGGTTTATGTATGTAGATATGCACACAGATGCATAAGCATGTGTACAAGTTGGTTTTACCTCACCAGTATCCTGAGTTGTTAGTTGTGTACATACTTTGCCTTCTTTTAAATCAAGCATTTATGCCTAGCAACAAAGCTAGTAGACACAGTCCTCCCTGAACTCCTTCTACTTATTATTATTATAATAAGTAGACATTTTTCTTCTTTGGGGGAAGTGCGTGGGGGGGGGGTCTTGGTGGCAAGGAGGAAGTTAAAACTTTCTGAGCCCATCAACGGCTCCATCAGGGCCAGAAGAACGGGCTGGCATTTGGCTGACCTATGGATCCCTGGGAAGCTATAACTCAAAGCCTTGGCCTAAATGACCACACACTGCTCCGCATTAAAAGTTTGCTGTTAAATTTGTGTAACTGTAACAGTTTAGTTCAGTCTTTTTTTTTTTGGAGTGTTGCAACAGTCTTTGATTGATTTATCACTGTGATTTGATTGATTTTCAGAAGAGCGATTAAAAAGTGATAGTATTGAAGATGGACTGGCTTGCTATCAGTCTAGTGCTGCTTTCTCACCCTCCATTTGTCTGCATATAAAAAAGCAGAAGAGGGGAATGCATTGCTTATATGCATTGAGGATAAAGAGACAGGAGATCAGAGACATTCAGATTAAATATGCAAGGACAACGCTTACATGCATTAATGAAGAAGCAATGAGCACTGTGCTAATGACGAAGGATTTGAGGCTCCCATGCGAGAAAGGGATCAGGAACGCACTGCAGGAGATGCTCATTACTGTGGCCCACACCGACTCTTACCTGTGTGAGTGCACATATAGGCATACTTTATGAAATAGAGACAGAGAGAAATGCAAAGTTCATGCACAGGGTTCTGTGTGCTAGAGTATATTTTCTACTGGTGTGTACTGAACATATCCGTACGGAGATGCACAAACCTATACACAGACTTTAACAAAAACATTTACACACATTAAAACATATAAAAGAATGCACGAGACCTTGGCGTGTGTGAGGAAGTGCGTGTGTGCCATCACACTGGGTTCACACTGATTAATGCTGGGGGCCTCGAGGAGGAGGATACATCCCATGTGGTTTGTAACACTCTGGAATCAGGGAGCTTATCAAATAACACATAGACTGCAGGCTGTTGCTGTGGAGTATTAGATTAACTAATACATAAATAAGCATAAAAAACAAAATAAAAGCCTCATATCCATCTCAGCTAAATCTAGAGCCGTAGCTAAATCTAAGCATTCCAGGTCATTTGCATTGCATTTTATTTAGTGATGTGAATACTACTTTTCATTTTCCACTTTACATATTTTTGATTTTTAAAATTACTCAACCTATCTGGAAGTATGAGTGGTGCTATAGTATTAATGGCTTCTGTCCAGATACACTGCAGTGCAGCACACCTACACACCAGCTACCCCACACCAAACTCCTACAGTATATATATCAGCTTTCATGCTTTACTTCACATCTCACTTTTTTTCCCCATTTTTTTGGGCTTCACTCACATCACCTGTAAAATGAACACATTTTCACAGGCAATGAAATAAAAAAGAAACATGTCCTAATCATAGTCCAGTTATAATAAAAAAGAAAAAAAAAAAAGAAAAAAAGGAAAATCACACAGCGGAGCATCTCTCCTGCATACCGCTGGCGAATGACATCACACTGGAAGGTAGCAGATAAAGCATTGAGTCTGGTCTGGTTCAGCAGTTGTCTAGGATTTGGTACTGGTAATGAGAACACTGATTGGTTGATCAAGGGGGGAAAAAAAGAAGTATAGAAACACATTGTACATCATGCTCCTTTGGCTTTCATTTACATCATCCAACAGTGCAGCTAATGATTATTTTTCATTCATTCATTCACATCCATCAGCCAATTATTTTCTAAGTTATGTCGCAAATAGTAAAAATGCCCCCGGAGTTTCCCAGAGCCCAAGGTAACAAATTCAAATTGCCGACCCTCCGACCCTCAAAACTACACTCCAGAACCTGAGATACTGAATTCATACATCAAATAAGACAAAGAAGAGTAGCAAAATAAAACAAAGCAAAAATACATGAATTAACAAAGCTTTGAATTAGAGCTGGGCGATAGAACGATAACGATATGTATCGCGATATAACTTTTACTCGATAGAGAAATTAAGCTATCGCGATAGACCTCACCGCTCTTGTCCTCTTAAAAAAAAAAAAAAAAAAAAAAAAGATCAGCCAATCCAAATTAAGTAGCGCAGAGCCGAACCAATCACAGCCGCAGCGTCACGTCGCGTGACTTGTTACGTACAGCACAAGTGCCAAGCCGCACGTGTGTTTGTTTGGGAAGCAGCCAGCGGGTAATGGAGCCAGCGCATAATGGAGGAAATGAGTGTGCCGACTAGAAAAATCAACCGAGCGTGACCGAAGAGAAAACAGATGATGGTTCCAACGCCGGAGAGATTGTCGAACGGAAGAGCCAAAGAAGTTCCGTAGTGTGAAGGTATTTCGGCTATTTCAAGTCTGACAAAAAACAGAGTAGCGTGCACTGTAAATTGTGCCGAAAGCAAGTCTGGAAATACAATAAACTGGTGCATGCGTCACACTGCGCCACGTTATTGTTTCGGTGAAATGAATTTCTACAATACTGTTACTGTTAATTCTACTCTCTGCAGTGTTTAAATGCTTACATATACACACAGTTACTGTCTGTTCTGCTTCTATGCCCCAGCTTTGTTTACTTTTTCCCACCGAGGCTTCTAGACTTCTGATTGGCCAACATTTCTGCACGGTTAGGAATCTAGCGCCACCTGCTGCTTTGGCATGTTCATAGCAGCGTTTTCCTTCATTTCTGCCTTTGTGTGGACGGGATTATTTTTTAAAACGAAAACGGAAAATCTCCGTTTTCAAAAATACCCGTGTACGTGTGGACGTAGCCTCAGTCTCTGACTGGAAGCGCTAATTCGTCATTCGGCTTTTGTCAGACTAAAGTAACTGTTAAAACTGTTTGAAAAGCTAAGCTATACAACAAGGAGAGATTGAGAATTTCCTTTTAGTTCTCAGTTTATTTGATATTGACAAAAGTTAGTCAGTTTTGTCTGTTCTTCTGTAAAACAAACTAAGATTTATTTTCAGAATTAATACTTTGTTTCTAAGTGGAATTGACAATTTAGTAGTCTGTTTTGTTTGTTCTATTTTGAAACTTAAACGCTTTAGCGGCTGCCTTTTGTGTAGTTTGCAATATTTGCCTTTATTTATCTGAAAAAGTCTCATGTTCCTTAAGTACGTCTACCCTGTTGAACTTATTATGGGAAATAAATATTTAAATAAAAACAAGCTGCTGATTATTTCACATTTTACTTGTGAGCAACGGCACATTTAAATCTTACAAATATAGTTATTTGGCTTATATCGTGATAGATATCGTTATCGCCTGAAATGAAAAAAAAAACATATCGTGATATGAAAAAAATCTCATATCGCCCAGTTCTACTTTGAATTAAGCATTTGGCTTAAAAATTACAAATAACTAATCATTAATAAACTAATGAATGAAAAATGAACATATGGTAGGCTGATCAACTCTTTATTTCACCAACACCCTTTGATATTTTCATGACATTGCTGTGCAAAAGTTTTAGGCAGGTTTGGAAAAATGCTGTAAACAAAGAATGCTTTCAGAAATATAAATGATTGTTTATTGGCCCCAAATGTATTCTGCAGCAGCACAATGACCCCAAACATAAAGCCAAAGTCATTAAGAACTATCTTCAGCGTAAAGAAGAACAAGAAGTACTGGAAGTGATGGTATGGCCCCCACAGAGCCCTGATCTCAACATCATCGAGTGTGTCTGGGATTAGATGAAGAAAGAAGGATGTGAGGAAGCCCACATCCTCAGAAGATCTGTGGTTAGTTCTCCAAGATGTTTGGAACATGTTTTGACCAGCCGAGTTGCTTCAAAAACTGTCTGCAAGTGTACCTAGAAGAACTGATGCTGTTTTAAAGGCAAAATATGGTCACACCAAATATTGATTTGATTTAGATTTCTCTTTTGTTCATTCACTGCATTTTGTTGATTGATGAAAATAAATGATTAACACTTCCATTTTTAAAAGCATTCTTTGTTTACAGCATTTTTTCCTCACCTGCCTAAAACTTTTGCACAGTACTGTATGTAAGCGTGCAGTGTTTAATAAAGAGCTGAAACAAAAGCAACTTGGTTGCCAGTACAGAAACGTGCACGAGATAAAGGGTCTCAGTTAGCTGGTTGGCAGCATACACTGTATATAAAAGATGGAAGTAACCACTGTTACATCACATAATATTCTGGACTCCACAGTTTGAAGCATTAGTATTAGCATTTTGGTTTCCACCATGTTGATTTTCTGGAGCCTGAGGTTGCCATGTTTGGACAAGAGGATAGACTTCTAAGTTACGAACTAACGCTAGTGTGTTTGGTCAGCTGCCAGAAATTCCACAGGTGCAGCACACCTGAATTACAGTGCTGTCTGTAAAGTAATTACATCTCTAATTGCCAAGTGATGTCAACCACACAAAGACTGTCTGTCACCCACATTAGAGGAGGCACAATCTAGTAGACAGCAAATGGCTGCAGGTGCCACCACATCTGTGAAATGAAGCAGCCATGCTGCAAACTTAATGTGCACTTTAACCAGTATCCAAATGAACATGTTATTAAAAAAAAAAAGAAAAATTATATATAGTTGTTATAAAAAGGTACAATATCCATAAACATGCTTTTTACCACGTTTAAAAGTGGGAGTCTATGGGGACTGACTGGCTTTTGTGGCCACTCTAGGAAGAGGAGTTTTTGACACTTTGTATTAGCTTCACTTTTCAGCGTCGGAGGCAGCTACTAGGACTCTTATATATAACAGAAGTTTAAATAAAAAGGCTGGTTTCAAAATATACTTGGGCAGCCCTCAATATACCCACGTGTCCTGCCCGAGTAAAATCTATGTGTGGCTTGCTGTGCTTTCATCTGGTGTTGTGTACAGTGATACAGCACTGAAAAAATGTCCAGCAGTGTGCTTCGAGTTGAATCTGCAGCTCCTCATCTAACATTTTAGATACTGACGTTTTAAAAGAATTGATGACAGCAAACACCTGTTCTGTTGAAGTGTCCTTGGGCAAACACTGAATCAGCTGAAAGAATGTTTTTGAGTGTGATAGAGTTCCCCTTTGACCTTGCAGCATAAGCAAGAAAAGGACAGTAATAGACACAAATTTCCATGCAAGATCAAGGTGAAGGTAAAATCTGGAGTCAGGGTCTTGTATAAATATTAAAATATTTTTTTAGCCCCAAGTTTGTGTGAGGAAAAGTTCCTGGTTTTAATTATCACTGAATTTAAATCAGCCACTACCTCATCTCACTGAAAGTGATTTGTCTAATATTTTGCAAAAAGGTGTAATTACCCATGAAACCTTTTCAAATATGACAGTACTTTTAAAAAACTAGTTCTTTTTAGTCAAAAAAGGTTTGCTATTTTGTAGTGAGCCAAGCGTTAAATAGCAATCATACCTTTGGTAAAGTGAAAAAGAACTATTATGACTGCCATGGCTGACTGGCGTGATAATAAAATCTGTATTGAATAATTTATCAAATGTCCAAATGTCCACGAAGAGAACATATTTTTTTCTGTAGTGTAAACAAATGTAAACACTATTGTGATCAAGGGAAAGGCTATAGGCCAAAAATGAAATCAAATCCTATTAATCACTTTTGTATTGTGACAGGCAATACCTCTCACTGCTTAGCAACCAGCTCCTCCAGGGCACCAGCCGGGATGAGATTTACCCAGGCATCTCCTCACTAAAGTTATGAAATTGGTCTTTGTGTGGCAGCAGATATCGAACACTTATTGTTCTCTCACATTGTTCAGCGGCTTGTACTGTTTTCCATCCGGTGTTATTAATTATTCAAACAAATACAGTATCTACGTGCATCACTGAAGCAAAAGCATATGTATTTTTCAGGCTAATACATCATTTGGAATTTGGAATCCATTTTTTTTTTTTGTGCAATTCGCACATCCCAACAAACCAAGCTAATAAGTAATGATAATCTTACCTTAAACAGGCGTAATATATTGGCCACCATGATGGAAACAGAGCTGGAGGAGGCTCCAATAACACCTACAACCCTCTCAGGTTTGGTGATAATGGGCGCCCCCCCACCGAGACATTTGACATCTGTGCCGTCCTTCTCGATCAGAGCCTGCACGAAGGTGAGAGACTGCTCCAAGGCGTGAGTGTCCCTTGAGCAGGTGTCCAGGATTCGTGCTCCCAGTGTGATGTTGGGCAGTAGATTATTGTCATTATTGATGCGGTCGAGGGCAAAGAGCATGGCCTCCAGTCTATGTATACCCTTCTCCTTCTTCAGCTCCCCACACGGCTTTCCATCGTGCCCTCTGGCGTGTACTGGGAAGAGCCCACCTAAGGAGATATCCCCATCGATGCGAATAGAGTTCAAATGTGTGTGTCCTGGCCCTTTGGGTTTGGCCGCCTGAGCGGGCTTAAGGGAGGTGTAAAGAAGCAGCAGCAGCAACAGAGGAGGAATCAGGCCGTTTCTTTGAGAGCCGGTCCGTTCCGGTCTACACACCAGGGGCTGAAACATGACCACGGCCCAAGCACACATCCACAGTGTACAACCAAACCCAGCAATTGGAAAACAGCAAAAGCCAGGTATTACTTTATGATGGCCAGGGGTTAATTGCAGTACCTCTTGAAGCAGTTGGCACTGAAAAGGCTTGCTCTCATGCCTCTCCTTTCTCCCAAACATTCAATTAAAGTAGAATATGAGCTTGGCTCTTTCACAGGATGTAATCCTGTTCTCGTCTCCTCCCTCACTCTCTCACTCCATCTTCTGACCACAGTGGTGGGCAGCTGCTCTTGTGTTTGCTGTTATTCACAGACATGCCTATGGAGATCTTTCACTTGGGGCATTAAAAAGAACAAAGGTGAACGATAAGCTTTCTTTCTGTCTCTCCTTCCCTCTATCTGTGTCTCTTTCCTCTCCACCTCAATCAGAAGTTTTTAATCTCCCCTGTTCCCCTGGGCAGGGATTTGGTATATGTCAGAGCCCTCAGGCCTGCTTAGGTCCACAGTCTTCAGAGTGAATTCCTGAAAGATGAAAAAGAGTAGAGAAGTGAGACATAGCACAGAGAAAACAGGGGCAAAAAAGCACAGGGATTTGTATTGGTCTAAGATTTTTTAATACTTTTTTCCTCAACCTTTTTACTGCAGTATTATTATGCGGAAATGAAGAGACAGTTCTGGTCCAGAACTAATTTCTTTCTCTCACACAGCCTGCCTCTGTTTACCATTCTGCTTTCAGTGGGTTGCCATGGACTCTCAAGGTTGAGAATGATCCCACATGCTTCATTTTCACCTATCAACCATGTCAGCAACACATTCAGCCACAATCACAATGCTGTGACATTCTCAGACTATCATATTTCCCATTTCTCTGTCAATTTTCCATCAAATTGACAAATTGAAAAAGTACTGACATTTTTATGGTTCCACTAACATAAGACTGCGCTGACAGCATTGGTGGTAGTAATGAGGCTGCTGGTCTGTGGCAGTACTTTGCTCAGAAATTAGTATTTATCAGTCTATCAGCATTTCCACCATGATATATACACGTCTTCAAATCTTTTCATTAAAAATACAAGAGTTTAAAGAAACGTCCAAGGGGCTGAATAAGCTTCTCATATAGAAGATTTCCCTTTGTGCCTAAAGAACCACTTCAGCATTACCTGGATATATTTCTGCTTACAACAGGCAAAACCAACTCCATATAGATTCAGTATAATATAACAAAATACATATGTGGGCCTCAGAGTCACTTAAGTATTTTAAGCAACAGGTTTATGGGCTGAGTTTGAAACTAACTATGAAGAGCCACTTTTATGTCCAACATCTGTCTTAAAGGAAACAATGCATGTTGAATATGGAGCTGTCAGGGAGAAGGAAAACACAAGGACCACGGAGACAATTGATGGAGAAAGTAAAAAAGAATATACGGAAGGCTGCTATGACAGAGGAGGATGTAGGGATAGGGTGAGATGGAGGCATATCATCTGCTGTGGTGAGCAGCCAAAAGAGGAAGATGGTCTACCTTAAAGGGGAACAATGACATATTTCTTTTTATCCTTGGAGTGTATGAAAGCGAAGAAGCCATTTCTAGTTCCCTTCCCCCTCCCTTTAAACTACCTTTCTTCTGATTGGCTGCCCCTCACAAAATAAGATTTTTTTTTTGACCAGCATGTGGGCGGCACGTCTGTGTGCACAGCTAGAGTTGTTTGCCTGAGAGAATCGTATCAGGTATATATCTGCTCACACTGACATCATATAGATAGCTATAGATTAAAAAGAAGAGGGGAAAAATTGCTAAGCAGAACATTTAGAGCAGTCAACCAAAAACATGTAGAAACAGCACTCTGAGTCATTAAAACCTCATTTTCTTGTTATATCAAACTGCATTTGTTTTTTTGTTTTGCTGCTATGAGTGCTGTTAGATGATGTTACGAGATTCTTTGCAAATTCAGGTGTCGTAAACAAGCTCATTGGTTACATTTGAATTTAAATTTGAAGACGGATTTTTAATTTCTAAGTTGATTCCTGTGACGCACATCTGGTCATCACTACCCTGCACTATTATTTCTGCCCTCCTCCTTTTTCTGCCTGAGATAAAAAGTACACACATGCCTGACACACAAAATATGCCACTATTAACCATCTTGTATCTACACGTCTACACCCTTCTCATTCCTGAAGTTGTAATAACTTCTAAAGGAACAATCTCCCTGCACACAGTCACAAAATACAGCTGTAGACATTGGTTTTCCAGCAGAGTGGGTTGAGGCCTTGCATCGGCAACGGCGGAGATTCATTGAGAGCATATTGGAAGTGACAAGGTACTTTGAATACACCCAACTATCTCCTACTGAGTGAGAAGTAATTTTTCAGAGTTGATTCACTGCAGGTCCACTTAAACTGCTGCAGGGCAGATGACAACTGGAAAGCCAGCCAACTCACCTTAGCCCCCATAATCAAACGCAAACCATGCAGCAGCACATCTGACATTAAAGCAAACACTAAGATTGAGGCGGGGAGTGCTGCTGCCAGCATAGCATGGTACAGATAGTCTAAAAAAATAAATAAATAAATAAAATACAGGTGTAAACATTGAACAGTTCAAATAAGAAACAGTTCTGCAAGGCTGCAGATTTGAAGATAGATGTCATCAAACTTCTGCTTGAACAGAAGAAAAGCTGGTTGGGTGACAGCTCCTATGTCTTATTCAGACTGAAGAAAGCCAGTTAATCTGTAGAAGTAGCTCATGTGCAACTGAAGGAAGAAGATCTTATATCTCACAAGATTACATGAAGTATTATCTTGTTAATCAGCTTGTGTTGTCTTGTTACAGATTAATATCTTATGGTGTTTCATCTTCAGCCACAGTGCAGACAATTCTTTCTGATATTTGAGAGATCTCAGGGCATTCAGGATGGGCTGTCTTAGAATTAATCATCTCAGACGCAATCACCATTCAGCCAAAACTATGAATTCTGTTTTAATGAAGCATTGAGGTTACAACAAACCACTTGTCAGACTTCAATTCAGCACGATAAGTAGTGACGTAGAATCTCACAGAAAGCACAATCAGTGTTTTTACTGTGTGGCTTATAAAAACATCTGGAATATACTCCATGTAATGCACAAAATCTATGTTCTGCCTTTATTTTATGGAATTCCGCTGTTTTCATTTTCAGAAAAACAAACGTACTGAATGAAAGTACAAAATGTTTACACATTCACAGATGAGCCCTTAATAGCATACCTCAAAAACCATACGAAGCACAGACTTATGCAAAACAACCAAAATGTTTACCAGCTAGAAAATGTCAAAGACAGCTGCAGGAATTACTGGAGATTCATATCAGAGAACAACCTTTCCTCAGGTGCAAAAGCATATTTCAGAGCAGACTATGTATTCATTTCAAAAGGCCATCAACCTTCAGGCAAATCAGTGTGTAATGTTAAACGGCCTTGCAAGCGACAGTGGAAGCAGTAACTCCTTAATACTGATAAACCCAAAAATGTTAGCAATAATATATTTTCAAGAATTTCAACTTCTTGCATTAACCCTACACAAACAAGATGGTCAGTTATATATACAGGGTTCAATTTAAAGAGAGTTCTAATGGAAATATTCTAAAAAAAAAAACAACAACAACAAAAAACTAATAATCTGACTTTAAGTGGGAACTGGAAGGAATGAGATGGTGCTGATTTCACACTGTAATCTAAATTAGCCTCTATACCATAACATTTGTCCTGCAATGTCTGTTATCACAACTAGACCTGGTTGTGGAAAACCATGTTATTTTTTCTGAGATATGATTATTAACAAACACAGGAGAGTTTTCGTCATTGAAGCTTTTTAAGAAACAGGAAATAGGCTGACAGATGAATGGCACATTTGTCTAGTTTGTCCTATCAGTCCCATACTCCCACTTTCTCCCGTTAGGCTCTTGAAATGGTCAGAATGATTTTCTCTGACAGCTTCCTACCACTTCTCACACTGTTTTTTGAGCACCTCATCATCTTGGCTGTCAGATTTGCTCCCTGTTTGCTTCTGCAGTAAAACGTATCAGATGAAGTCATGAAAATTTATCTTTGCAAGGGATGAAGAGTCATGTCAGAAATGGGTGTGGCTTAAAAGCAAAAACCTGTTGAAGTTAAAACTTGGCGTTGAAATGCTGACCACAAACAGCGTTTACCAAAATTTTCACTGTCAATGCTGATAATTTAATTTAATGTACTCTCAATGGGAACAAAATGGCATGAATTAACACACTAAAAGATGTTTTGTTATGACTGTGCCAAAAAGGTGTACTTTGATTTTAAAAAGCCAGGTTTCTACTAGAGATGGACCGATCCGATATTACCTATCGGTCCGATACTGACCTAAATTACTGGATCGAATATCGGAGAGAAATAAAAAATGCAATCCGATCCGAGGTATCGCAAAATCACCTCACAAAAAGCGCTTTTTGGCGTAACCCAGCTCAGCGCATCGGAGCAGTATCACGTGATAGAGCGGCTGTTGTCTGCCAGACCTGTCTGTGGTCTGGTGGAGCATTTGGAGCCTCACTATGCTTCCAAACCGCCACATTTCATCTCGGAGAAAACTATCCCAGAGAAGTAAAGCAAGTTCGTAAGTTCATCTCTGAATGTTTGCATAGTATTTCCACATCAAGCTTAACAACTGATATATGGAGCCACAGCTGGACTGGGCATTGGAGTTCCATATTGAGGTGAAAAGGAAGCGATTTGCCCTGTACTTCAGCTAGAATGAAAAACAGACACAAAGCTGGAGTTATTCTGTCCTTGCTGCAAAGCTGACTCTTCTCTCATTCTCTCCCCCTCCCTCCCCTGTTGCTACTTTAATCATGAAACTGATCAATGATCAGCTGGTCGGCTTTTTTCTCGCAAGTCCCGTCTTTCTTGTTTGTTTATCGCTCACTTTGCGCTAGAAAGAGGAAACCAGCGGATAAACAACAGCAGCACGTTTAAGCTTGATAAGCTGTTGTTAGAACTGATTTAATATAAATTTTCTAGTATCAGCTGCTGTTTGCTGGAGCCACGGCAGTAAAAACTACTGGTCATGATATCGGTTTGGTTATCTGGTGAGAGGGAAACATGAAGATGAAACCAGGAGCTGTCCTTACTGAATCATCAGAGCTGAACAGGTGATGGAGAAACAGGGTTACCTTTTAGGTGACATGAACGGAAGTTATGAACTATTTCTGAGAGACAAATAACACCAAGATCCTTTTTTTACGTAGCGCACAGCTGGTAACTGTGCAGCGGCGGGTCTAGCAAAGTTTTGCCAGGGGGCCAGGTAGGGCATTAACTGGGAAAGGGGGGCACAAAAATATTTCTTTGTTATTTCATTTAAAATGACTAATAAATAATTATCTGAATCTTACAACCAAAGTTTTCATCTGATTAAATGTATAGAAATCCATTACTGTATATAGTAACTATTAAGTCTAATATATACTCTAGTAAGCTATAGTACTATTTCCATCTTTGCAGTCTGCAATTCTGTTGAAGAAAGATGTTGAATCTGTTTAATTATTGTAGAAAAATAATTGATTTCTGTGCTGCTTTTTTTTTTTAAATGCACGTGTATTAAATTAAAGTTGATTATGTTGATTAAACATCACAAGGCGGAGGGTGGGGGGTGGTTCCCTTTTTTTTTTTTTTTTTTTTTTGCTGGGAGTTGGCAACCCTATTAGGTTGTTTAATATTTCTGCTAAGTACTCTTTAAAATATCAGAATAGGGAGGATGGTGTAGGTTTATAGAGATTTATTTAAAAAAAAAAAAAAGTTGTATTGATTACAAAATACACTATATCGGATTCATATCGGTATCGGCAGATATCCAAATATATGATATCGGACATAAAAAAAATTTTAAAAATTTTTTTAAAAATCGTGCCATCTCTAGTTTCTACTCAGAAACACAGTCACTGGCCATTTAAATTGCAGCTGCACATCAGCCGTCCTCTCTCATGAAGCAGAGGGTAAAGACAGAAAGAGACTCAGGTTATATACTTAAAAACTGAACTTCATTTTCAAAAACCAAGAAGACTCATGATATTCTACCAGTGCCTGTCTGCTGTATTCTTGCTGATATCCTAGAGTAGATGGGGATGACAGAAATATATACACAGATTTGACGAGGTCAGGAAACATTAAGACCAATAATGTCACAGTGGCACGCTCTCCTTTGAAAAAAATAAAAATAAAAACAACCTGATGTTGAATATCTTGTTTTCACATTCAACCCCATCTTTTAGAACCTGATTTCCAGAAAGCTGTTTTGTATTCAAACCAGTCTTGGAAATAATAAAGCCACTGGAAGAGATCTGCAACACACCAGACTTTGGTTACTGAGCGAAACAATGCTGAAAACAGCCTGCGTTCGCTTAAAAATAAATAAATAAAACGTTTTCGCTTCACTCGCCTCAACATGCCTACCCTTACAAATAGGGGTGTCAAATTATCGCGTTAATTGCGATTAATTAATTACAATGCTATTTAGCGCGTTATGTTTTTTAATCTCGTTAATCTAATTTTTAATCTCTTGACGTCATTGATTTTGTATGAGAGTTGCTATGTTATAAAATCCGTTTTTATGTGCTGGGCTCCTTGTGCTTGACTTGTTGGGGGTGGAGTCACGTCGTGAGGTCAAGGTGAGAAGTGGTGATTAGCTTACAGTGTGGATATGGAGGCGCATCTGAGAGTTGTTGGCCCAATGAACGGGAAATTTGTATTTCATAAACGCCCCGACGGCACCATTGACAAAGGTAAAGTGGTCTGCCTAGAGTGTAAGAAGGAGTTTGCTTACCACCGAAGCAGCTCAAGTTTGGCCTATCACCTCAACGCAAAGCACCCAGCCGCGAGTGCAGCAACAGCTAGCAGTGAAGACGTTAGCAATATAGCAAGCCAGAGCAAAGCTTTTCGCCAAACAAAACTAGAGAATACCCCTCGTATGAGCAAGTCTGCGACCGACAGGCTGACTAATGTTATTGCCAAGTGGATAGCGATGAACTGTAGGCCGATAAATATAGTAGAGGACGAAGGATTGACAGAGGTGTTGCAAATTGCGTCCAATGACCCGTCATACAAGCCGCCGTGCAGGACTACAGTAACGACCAAAATCAGCAAAATGTACGACGGCGAAAAGAAAAACAAACTTGAGATTTTGGCGGAGGATTCTCCCAACTGTGTTGCTATAACCGGAGATCACTGGACCTCAGCTGGCAACCACAGCTATTTTGGGGTGACTGGACACTTTATTGATAGTGAGTGGAACCTCAACTCATTTGCACTGACCGTCATGAGAACAGAAACCAGGCACTTTGCTGATAAATGCGCCGAACAGTTCCTCAAGGTAGCAAATGACTGGGGTATTGAAAACAAGATATCCACCATTGGCACAGACAGCGCAGCAAACATGCTGGCTGCTATGAGAGCACTTCCATATGAGCACATCGCCTGCAATGCTCACATTCTCCAGAGGACCATCACGGTATGTCTCGATAGCAGTGGTTTTGTCGGTGTACTGGCAAAGTGCCGCAAGATTGTTGGTCATTTTAAACAAAGCCCTGCGAGTACCACAGAACTTAACCAACAACAAGTAGCACTCGGAAAGAAGAGCGATCAACTTATACAGGATGTACCCACCAGGTGGAACTCGACTCTCGCAATGGTCTCACGCCTCCTATGTAACCGAGAGGCTGTCCAGGCTACGTTGGACCAACAGAACCACAGGTTGGTCTTGCCAACCGAAGCTGAGTGGGCGAAACTGCAGAGGCTGGAGCTCCTGCTTGAACCATGCAAGTAAGTTCAAATAAACACCTTCCCATTTTAATTATATAAACTACTGTTACATGTGTAAAATCAAAATTAATGAACATAACAAGGAACTTTTAAGGACAATTAAATTGGAAACCAGTTACACTTTGATTTAAATGAATCCAGCTAGGTTTATTTAGCAAACCTCTCCACCTCTGCAGGTATGTGACAGAGCTGCTGGGTGGTGAGGCCTACGTCTCTTGCTCTGTAGTGCTGCCTGCTTTTCGCCATCTGTACCGTGTCATGGACATTACTGATGATGATCCTGCCTACGTGGTGAAGTTCAAGAATGCCTTCCAGAAGGATCTGGCAGCACGACGAGCTAATGGCAACGAGATATGGTTCGAGGTGGCCACAGCATTGGATCCACGGTTTAAGGATTTGAAATGTCTTCCAAGAGAAAAGAGGGAACAGGTAGGACAATAAGGTTAAGCTGGACTAATGAGTCCAATTCATTATCAAATCAAACTTTTATTTATTATATGGAACACAAAGTTCTTTACAAGATTAAATAAAATAAAATAAAAAAGCACTTAGTTTTAATCACATTCATTCATTCATTCATTCATTCATTCAGGTGTGGACCATTCTGGAGAATATGCTCCAGGCAGCAGAGCCCAGAAGAGCAGATAGTCTCCAGCCCTCCACAGAGGATGATGGACCAGCTCAGAAGAAGAGGAGGAGCGAACTCCTTCTGGGGTCTGACTCTGACTCAGAAGATGGAATTGAGTCTGGAGAGCTGCAGCGCTACAGAGCAGAACCCAGCATCAGTATTGATGACTGTCCCCTGCAGTGGTGGTATGCTCACTCAGGAGTCTATGAAAAGCTGTCAGTCCTAGCACAAAAGTACCTGGCCTCCCCAGCTACCTCTGTACCCTGTGAGAGACTCTTTAGCCTTGCAGGCCACATAGTGCAAAAGAAAAGGGCAGCCTTGCTTCCAGAAAATGTTACCAGGCTGGTGTGTCTTAGCGACTGGCTGAGGAAGAAGAAATGAGACACATGTGGTCAGCATAGCTGCTGTGTCATTTGTAGCCTACTAGAATAGATTGCTTGATGTTCAGCACTTTTTTTTGTGATGGAAGAATACTTTGATGTGCTAACTTGCAGCACTGCAATGTCAGTTTTATTTTTCATTATCTGAAGCAGAGGAATTTCAGTGCTGTATTGCTCAGAAAAGAGCAACTCTGATGTGCTAACTTGCAGCACTTAATTTATTTGATTTTATTTGTATTTATTTTTCCACTTATTTTACAAAAGAATACAACAGTATGTAAATGGTTGCATCTGTTTAACATTTGTTAAACAATAAATGAGTTTATAAAGTCACTTTCTTTGTTATATCAGTCTTTTGGTCTGCCACAATAAGTTGAGGGCTTTCCTCAGCTATTTTTAGGTGAGATTAAAAAAGAGATTAATTAGATCAATTAATTAAAAATCATAATTAATTAATCTCTTTTTTTTTTTTAATCTCTTGACAGCACTACTTACAAATGCAATCCACCTGAGAAAAAATAAATAAATAAGTGGTGTTCTCTTTGAAGCAGACAAATGTGTTCTGCAGATCTGCCCTTATTCCTTTAAATTCCCTCATAATATTTATCACTTTACATTAGAAATCACACCGCTAGTGCAAGTATTTTACATTCTAATCAGTGCTGTGAAAGGAACATTATAAATATGAACAAGGGTATAGCTGAGATAAATTATTATTTATTCTAAAACGATTATTCCCCTCTTTATCTTCAGAGACCTGAGCAGCTGCTGGATGGCCAAGTGAGCCAGGGAAAGTTTGAGAAATGCTGCAGCTCTCCTCTCACAGATGGGCAGGATGGGTTCTCTAATTGACACTCCAGCATGTTGATGCTGCACAGCAGATCAATAGGAAGGTAGAAGTAGGCTGCCCTGAGGAAAATGAATGAAGAGAGGAGGGCTTAGCTGCACACAAGGAGTTGAGAGCTTGGAAGAGGCTGTCACTATGTTTCTAATGAAAGAAAAAAAATTACTGAAATAAGCCTTAAAAGGACATATTGATCGGGTGAATCAAACTTAAAAGTGGAATGGGGAAAATAATTATTTCTTGAACTGAAAAAGAAAAAGAAATTGCCATACAATCGGTGCACAACACTAGGGTGAGCTAGGCCATCTGTCATTGAGCTGATTTTTAGCACCACAATACAGTAATTCCAGTACTGTTACAACAGAAAACACAGTGATTATTTTTACCTGCATCTACTCTCTTCTTGTATATTATAGAGCAGTTTTGTGAGTCAGTTTTGTGTTAGATTTTCTTTTTTAGTCAATGAGTGTTAGTGCTACATCGAGCACATTTGTTCTCACTAAATATAAACTCATCAGAAATATTTTAATGGAGACATTCATCAAAAATAATTTATGACTCATTGTGTACTCATTGTTATATAACAGCAAATTTGATTCTCTTTAAAGATGAACCTTATTTCTTAGTGCCCCAAACTTTGGAACTATAAAGCATAACCATTAATGCGCTCAAAACAATGCAAACTCTTTTGTTACACAGGTTTCAGATAAGGAATTTATTGAGAAGTATAGACACAATTCCAGCTCTGCACAAAGTTACTACTAAAGCATATTTGCATAATATTGATAATACAAATCTTCAAGCCTTCAAACGCCTCCATGCAGAACTACAGAACGGGTCTTGATGACAAGAGTTTTTATTGCCAGCTGTCAAACTACGCATCTGAGACAAAGAGCAATCTTGATATTCGTTAGTGTCATCCTTTACAATAGAGAGAAGCCTCATTCAGATCTGTGCAGCCTGAATGTGAGGTTTATTCTCTCTTGAGTGTGTCAAGTTTCTAAGCAGCAGTGCCTCAGCCAAGCCATGCAGTTAATACCGACAGCTTCCAATATAGGTGTTAATTTGCCTAATTAGAATAAAAACAAAAAAGTTTGGCTCAATCTGCCTACATACTTATTCCAGTTTACCATAATTATTGTTTACAAAAGTGGCCCAAGGTATAAATACTCCTGAAGAGTCAGGATGCACAATTTCCACAGTAATTATTCAAACAGCTTTTTACCTACTGATATCATCTTTTCAATTCTCAGGAGAAAAAAAAAAAAAAAAAAAAAAAAAAATCAGCAGGGAGTGTGTATATTGCAAAAATAATTAGAGTATCAGTCAGGGTTGGCCGAAATGTTGAAATTTTCCAGCCAGCCACTGTCAGCCCAGAAGCATGCATCTGCAAATATTTTTCGAGATGTATATGTGTGTGTGTGTGAAGCAAAACACCCCACTCTAACTGCATGCACATGCATGCTCACATCTAAAAAGAATAAAATACTATATGCGACAGATTTGTTTTGAATTGTAAAAACCGCAAAGCCAAAAACAATACATATACCCTAAAAACCCATCAGATAAAGGATTCCTTTTAGTCTCCAAATGAAAGAATTACAGCTTTATATACAGTTTGCTGTTTAAATGATTAGGTTGGACAAGCTGTGAGCTCAGAAATGCAGTGGAAACTTCATAAATCATTATAAGGTAGCTAGCTTGCTTTGCCTTGGCTCTTGGATAGAGTGTGAGTTCAGAAGTCCATCAGAGACACGAGGCGACGTCTACACTGGTGCTTCACTTTATAGTACTTAGCATCTGCCAAACAATGTCAGGTCTCCAGACTCTAAATTCTCTAATCTTTTATGAGGAGAATATTTATCAGTGTCTGTCTACAACGCTCTAGTTCAACACAACAAAGAAGAAAGACTTCAAATTATGGCACAATTTGGCAGTTGCGCTACTTGGAGAAAGGGGCAGACTACTGAATTATCGAAAAGAATTCTAAAGAAAAATAAATTCTTTGAACAGCAAGTTTCTTTTTAAATCTTTCTTGGTTTTTCCACCAGACCTCTATTTGCAGAATCCTGCACAATCGTTACTCCCCCCTTCAGTTCTGGCAAACCAATCATTACTGGCTGATGAAAAGTGCATCACTACCAGTGCACTTCTGTGCCACTGTCTGCACAGACATTGTTTGAACGTGTTTGGCAAGGACCTGAATGTAAGATGTTGTCCCCTTACATGTAAAACTGCAGCTTTATTTACCAGTTATGATTTAAAGTAGGATGTCACTGTGTAAAAATATTCAAACTGTTTAGGTACTATGTGTGAGGTTTTATTGGGGACTTTGTTTAAATGCATGTGAGATGGAGCTGGACTCCAATTTGACCATGTTGATTCTGCATTGTGACTTTCAGACATGATTCCTCAAAAGAAGACGTGGTGACCTTATTATTACCTGCTCTGGTCAGTGGTTTTAAATCAGCACATATATGCAAATAATTTTTCACCACCTCCCCACCATTAATAATTGAGCCTACTGTTCGTTCACAAACTCACAAGTTCTCATGCAATTTAAATTCCATCTAGAGTGAAACCTTTACTTTTTAAAGTTTCATAGTTTATTCCCCCCTTCAGTTCCATTTTATCAGCTCAGTATGAAGCTCAGCTTTTGTGTGAAAATGGAAGAAGTCAAAAATGTTACCGCCAATAAATAGAGAAGACATGAAGGAATAAATTAAAGCTATCAAAAGAGCTACACCCTGCAAAGACCACTGATTGGCTGCTGTAATGAAAGATAACGGTAGATACTGCTGTTCTCTTCAGGGTCCAATTTCTAACCTGTGCCTTTTTACATTTTGGTAACATTACAAGCAAGACAAAATTAGTAATCAGTGCATGTTTTTTGCTGATAAATAACAGTAAATGATTTTTCTAGTAATCATCTGATCACTTGATCCGCTGCTACATATTACATGTTGCTGAAAAATGAATCAATTAACTTGTTACACTGATGGAATCATGTCCAGTATTATGTATGGATTTGGTACATCACTACCAAAGTGGTCCAATGGGAAAAACTATTTTACAGACAGGAAAATGACTGAAATGATCCCAATTTCTTTCCCTCGACATCTGATGTGTTTTGTCACTGTTAGATATAAAGAGAGATGGGAGCTTGAATATTTTATCTCCAGGGCGCATTAATTACAGAAACAGCAAAATGCAGTTGACAGTTGTGATTTATTTAGAACCCTGAGATATGTGGTAAATCTTGCTAAGACATGATATTATGCAATAGCTGACTGTGGTCGTTTGATTTCCCTTCGCTGAGAACCCTCAGGAAACCAGGGTGTAATTTATCTCTTGAAATATCAACTTTATGACAACCGCACAAGAGAGCCGCTCCATTTCTGTGCCAGCTACAGAAATTTTAGAACATGCAAACAAGGCTTATTAACACGAGGCCGTCGCTGTGTTTTCCCCAAACACAGCGAATGCAATGTGTTGTTTTGGAGATCCTGGAAGACATTTGGAAGTCAAAGTTGAAAACAGAGGGGGGGAGAAGAAGTGGGCCATCCCTAAATTTTTTTGGTTACTTGCGCTGGATGTTTTTTGGTGCAGGCTAATGGAGGGCTAAAGGCCACTGAGCCACATCTAGCAAGAGATAAATGGACTGAAATGTGAGAAGAAGCCCTGATTCTCCTATCCCAGAAGTCTGGTGGGAGAAATATAATGCTGCTTGAATAAGTTGAAGACGCTATGCGAAAGGGAGAAATTGTTGACTTCCTGTTCGCTGACTGACTGATTCAATGACTATTATCTTGCTCTAACAATGAAACACACACCTCCACAATCCTCAAGTTCTCACCCTTATGGTTCACAGTGTCTTATCCTCCAATGCATTCTTTAGCCTCTCATCTTAGGGGGGGGGGAATAAAAAAAACAAAAAAAAAAAACAAAAAAAACACAGGGGGGCCATTTCTGCTTAGTATTCATCACCATTATATTTCCCTATAAAGCTTTCAGTTCCTACCAGCCATCACATGCATACCTGGGGGCCTGAATTGAATACGATTCAGAAGGCAGGCTTGAATCTACAGGTTAAAATATATCCAAACACCTTGGTCTCTCAAAGCCTCAGGCACTGAAGGCTGCTCATTCTTACGCACCATGTGAGCCTGGTTAATGGCCCAGTAAAAAGATGGTATGAGGTGAACCATCTCCAGCCTCCTGTTGACACTAAGCGGCTCTTGGTAATGATGCCTACCATACTTCATCTTGTGGGTCAAATACACTCGCTTTTCAACTTTGTATTTTAGACTATAATGTACCAAAGCTTCATATTTACAGAGCGTGAATGCGAAAAGAGACTATAGAGCATGTCCTAGAAAGTGTGTGCGTGAGAATAGCATGGGGGTGGTGGGGTCACAGTCGATACTGAAGGCAGGTACTTCTCAGACACACTGATTGATTTACTGTATCTGTTGGGCTAGACCTGCCTGCCTGTCAGGATTAAGGAATTATGTCTTATCAAACCTGTTCCCCTGACAGACCCAATTCCAACTGAATCACTTGAAGCAGCAACATATGGAAAACTAGGGCATATCTGTAAGAATGAGTGTTTTGCAAGTATAGTGTCTGCTCGTTAGATTTTTCAAGATAATGGGAACAAAGCGATGTGCAGTCACACAAACTTTAAGGGCACGAGATACAGCCGCTGTTCAGTTCATCTGGTCTTAAGTCTGTTTGCCGAATCCAAATCCTACCAGGCTCTTTATATAAATTGCAAGAGAAATAGAAAAATGCAACACAAATTTCATGCAGAGCCATCACCTTCAATCCCCCAGAGAAAATTGTATGAACAATTTTAATCTATAGCAGCTAATACAAAATACATAAGGCCCAGGGACTCTAGAGAGTAAAAGCCTGAATCGGAAGGCCTCCCTTTTGAGTACAAGCTCATAATCTCCACCACATGCAGCGTGAGAAACGTAGTCTTTCAGTGTATCTCAGAGAAGATGGCTGATTATGTGAAAATTTAAGTCTCTGCACCTTGTCCTTTCTTGGAAACACATAAGTGGACCTGCAAACAAGCAAAAACCACAGAGTCAACAGGGGACACAAGCTAACAAAGAGCACCATATATCCCCAATGTTAACAACAGGACAGTGTTTCTACTGTAATTTCTGCAACACAGCACAAAATAAGCTGGAAGGAAGAGACTGCACAACCAACAGTAAAATCTATCCTCAGTTCAGCTTTCACAACCTTGCTTTATTACAGCTTTCCTGAATTGTTAAAACACTAACTCGCATTTTCTGAAGCAAATTCTCAATGTCCTAAACTAATCAATCCCTCTTTTGGCAAAACGTTAAACTGTTTTCACCTAATTAGATGCAATTTGCAATTCTCCTTTAACCTTTTTGTAAAACTCTAAGTACATCCCCACTCACTAAAACACATTCTGCACAGTGATTCCGTTATGAGGCATAATGGTAACCACAGGAAGCAAAAGTTAAATTACAGCACAGATGCCATTTCTTAAACACAGAATTGTTCGCACTTGTTGCTAAGGATGATAAACCTGAAGCCCGAAACTGAGGCAGTTCAGAACCCACAGCCAGCAACGTTGAGCTGAATGTTGAAAATATCAGTGGATGGAAACTAACTGTGAGGTAGAGGAGAAAGAGCAAAATCATTTCAGTAATTTCAGAAGAAATTTGACCCGCTGCAACAGACCACATTTGTAAAGTAATAGAAGAACTGTTTAGTATGATGTTTCTCACACTATGATTTACTCATAAGAAAAAGAAACGTACTCATCGGTCACTGGTATGCCTGTTCAACTGCTCATTCAAATATCTATTCTGTTAAATACATGGCAGCAAAGCATTTAGGCACCCAGGTGTGGTCAAGATGACTTGCTAATGCTCAAACCAAGCATGAGAAAGGTGATTTATGTGACTTTGAAGTTGGCATGATTGTTGGTGCCAGACAGGTTGTTTTGAGTGTTTTAGGAAATGCATAACCATCTCCAGTGTTTACGGAGAATGCTGTGAAAAAGTGAACATTTCCAGTGAGAGGCAGCTCTCTGGACAGAAATTCCTTGTTGATGCCAGAGGTATCAGAGTAGAATGCCCAGTCTGCTTCAAGCTGACGGAGAGGAAACAGTAACTCAAATAACCACTGAACACAAAACACGTTGAAGAAACTGTTGAAGCAGATGGGGTACAGTAGAGGAAGACCCCAGTAGGTGCCACTCCTGGCAGTTCAAAACAACAAACAGAGGCTAATATTTGGACAGACTGACCAACACTGAATGATGGAAGATTGCCAAAACGCTACCTGGTCTGATGAGTCTTGATTTCCTCACAAACATTTAGGTAGCAGAGTCAAAATTTGGCATAAACATAAAAGCATGGATGATGCCTTGTATCAATAGTTCAGGCTGGCGATCGTGAATTGGTGTCTGAGATATTTTCTTGGCACACTTTGGACCCCTTAGTACCAATTAAGCACTGTTGAAACTGGTTTTGTGTTTAAAGTTTTGAGAAAATGCAAGAAATTAATCATGTTAAATGTTCAAATTAAAAATATTATCAATACAGTTTTTAGACATAAGTGTGTGTGGGGGGGGGGAATGTTTGTTTTTACTAAATTCCAACTTATTTTGGACTTTCGGATGAAAAGCTGCCCAATTTCCTGATCACGTAAATGCAAAACAATCTTTCCATAAATAGTAAAATAACAGCTTCAGTCATTATAAATGCTTAAACAACAGCCTAAATCCTCAATGTAAAACCAGCCATAATTTAGCCATGCTCTTTTCATCCATGTCCAGCATTGTTCGGGTCATTTTCAATACAGTAAACCCAATTTAGAGCATCTTAAAAGCAAAGCAAAGATGAAATAACATGAAAATGATGCACTGAAGAGGTGATCTGACCACTCATTCATCCACCTTAATGAGCTCCATCCTGGAGCTTTGTGGGTACACAGCACTGTCAGCATGTAGCCTTCTGTCAGCCTCTGTACACATGACTGTTAACAAATCCAGCCCAACAATGGAACTGCACAATTAAGCAATACAGGCTGCACAGCACTAACAACAGCCCACTTTATACACAGCGCTACACTAGGCTGCCATCAGTAAATCCAACAAACAAAAAAGACAATGACTCACCGATTATTTTATTGGAAAGACTCACCAGGTACCTTAAGAGAAAACATTCATCTTTTTTCCTTATTTCCTTCTCTGCTTTCTTAGATCCAGATTTAAAGTACCCAGAGTTCCCAATGAATGCAACTTAAGACAAAAATTTTAGGAAGCAGCCCAGACCTGAATGCTAAAATGAAAATGAAGCCATCAACCTCCCAAGTGCTGCAGCCTGGCGTTAAGCAAACATATAAAGTTAGGTAGCCTTAAGCTTTGATTCTATCTTTTGTAACTTTCCATTTAATTTACCATAATTAGCTTGCTTGAACTCACTACATTTGCTTCGCTTTTTATTTTAGGTTCACGGTTTCAGCTGTAATTGGAAAAATGTGTTTTTAATTAAAATGTGCACCTGGCTTCTTTTGGCTTGACTGCACGGTTTTAAATAGCCGTGAATGGGTATTAAATGTGGGTTGCTGTAGAGGGCGCTCTTTCCCCCAAACAGAAATCAATAACATTTACAAAAGGGCAAAGAGGCAGGTTTTTGTGTTGTTTTGTTTTGTTTTTTTTATATAGGGATTAAACTCTGCAAGTAGGAGTAAAACTAAAGCACCATTTTTTGTCTTAGTTTGCTACTTCCTTTTTTTATTTAACGTTGCCTTATCTTTACTGATGTTGTATACATGGCATGTGTTATTTTTCTTACACTCTTGCATGCCATTGTGATTTTTCAGCAGCCTTTTCTTCATGATCTTATCTTATATCTTATCTTTAATGCTTATTGTTAAGATTTTTCTTCTCCCCTAATAGCAAAGATTCATACAGCTGCGCAATTTTTCAGAAGCAAACTTTATTTTTACGTTAATAAGAATAATTAGTTAGGAGTCAACTTTTTTTTTTTACTTTGAGTGAAATGACTGGACAATGCTGACACGTGTCCAGAACCATAATGAAATGTCTGCCTTTTGTTTACACATTCTTCTTTTCAGTTTAATTCAGGTTTATTTATATTGTGCCAAATCACAGCAACGGACACCTCAAGGCGCTTTGTACCGTGAGACCCTGCAGTAAGGTACTGTATTGTGCCTTTGGGTATGCAACACAGGATTATAGCTAAATTAATGAGAAAATGAGTCTTGTTTCGTGCACACTGATAGTGTCCACACAAAACATGTAATTGTTCTCTGTGTCTAATTCGAATCAATTTTACACTTGCTCTGTCAGACTAGAATTCATCACCACGATCCCATTGATGCAGCCATCCTTCTTTTCTGAATGTCCACTGACCAGTGCTCATCAATTTGCAAACCTCTAATTTTGAAATCACAGACCCTCTCATATGTAATGGCTACTGTGAAAATGTGTCTGTTTTTGTTTGTAGGCTTGAAGGCTAATTTTAATCATCTTTTTATCATGCATACAGACAAGCTTTTTTATGCATACTTACTATATTTATGCTTTCAGCATGAGATTGGACACCCGTTCACTAACCTGAAAAGACACCTTTCACTATGACCCATCTTCTCTGACTTTCTTTGATGATGTGAGTATGAATTTTATTCTTCTGTTTTTCAGGAACAGAGTTCCCATTATCCAAATGCTTGTATGAATTAGAAGCATACATTCTCTATAGTGCAACAGCCTGCAGGTCCTTTGAGACCTGCAGCAGATGTTGACAGTACGGGCACTCCTTCCGGAGCTGCAAGTGAGAGTAGCCATTCACCACGAAATGCACAGGCAGGCAGAATGTAGGCTGGAAAGCCTTCTGTTCACCAGCTTCAGCTTACCATAAGTGCAGCAAAATTGTACCTGGCAACTGTGTCTAAGTCATAGCTGATGTTTTTGTTACAGCGGAACAGCTTTGGCAGTCTTTGACAGGGTTTGTCAATAAAGACTAAGAAATTGTTTATTGAAATGTCACAGAAAGTCGCCTATAGACCCAAGCTCAATTCAAGCTTAGTAAAAATTGAGACTGTGAATGTTGGGTATAGCAGCAAAAAGTCCTGTATGAAAAGAAGTAGGAGCGCATAGATCTGACTAAAGTAAGTATATAACATTATTTGATCTGTAAGGGGAGATGATTGGATAAGATAAATGGTATTGCTTGAGAGGAGATAAAAAAGAAATCCTTGCCAAATACCCCCAATACAATGTGAGATAGCAGTGACCTTAAATGTAATCACTGCCTTGCATTGTTTGAGAAAGAATATGAAAACATTGTGGCAGGAATTTGTGTCAGACAGTAATACTAGTTTCAGCATTTGTCAGAATGAGTAATGAAAAATTGGTGAATCATCTGTTGTGCTGTAAGCAGCTATTCACAACTGAACCCTGCTAATAAACCTGAAGTCAAATAATACTGCTGTAGCAGAGACTATGCTGACAAAGAGAAGAGTAGGAGGCCAGCCTAACAAATTCCAGTGCATCTTTTTGGACGTGAGACAAACAGATCAAAGAAAGAACAAACACCAGACCTTCCCTGCATATCAGCCAACAAGTGAGCATAATGTGCAAATGTCTGAACTGCACAGCCTATAGGTCTTTACAAGTGTGTAATTGCTATGTGACACTTTTGAAGACAGCGCGACAATGCAATATCAAATAAGAGTATCTGAATGAAAAAGAAGGGGGCCATTGTTCGAGGAGAAAGATGTCTCTTCTAGAAAATAATACCGCCTCTCTGTCTGCATTCATGTCACAGTTCAAACATCAGTTTACACTGCCATGCCTTCACAAGTTGCCCTGAACACTGTAACAAGTCTTCAGGGGGCAGGAGAGAAGGATGTCAATGACAATTTTGCAGAGCATGAAGCTTGACTGCTAATGAGATTTCTTTTTCTACCAGCAGCAAATATAAGTAGTCATTTCCTGCACAAAGACCACTTCTTAAAAAGAAAAAAAAGAGAACATGGCAGTGATGCTCCTTAAGATTTCATTTGTGCTCTTGTTATGTACTAAACTAAATCAGCTCATATTAATTCTCCATTTTATTACTGTTATTGTTGTGGGTTTTTTTACTTTATGTATTGTGTAATATTGCTAATTTGTGGCATTGTTTTGTTTTGCATTATGCAGCCTTTAGAGTGCCCCTGTGAAACACTTTCAATAATTTCCACTATTACTCAGAACATTTTTGGGTAATGGGCGCTCTTTTGATGCTGTTCACAGCCTCATCCCACAGTACGACGTGGACATCTCCACTGACCACTTAAGCAGGTGCTAATTAACTGACACAACCTTGGAAACCAATTTGTGATTATTTTCATTTCACATTCATAACCCATTACGTCTAACAAAGATATGTTCAGAAATACATTTGGAAGATGGTCCTATTTTGTCTGCATCTGAAGTAATAACTAAACAAGAAAATGACTGTGCCTGGAAATGAATTTCATTTTGAAAAGTTAGCGCGACTTACTAACTACATTCAATTTGCAGCAATGAGTGTAAGTATTAAACTATACAAGCACATCAACTCGAGCCCTGCATTCACATGCAACACAACAATGCTTGTGAGCATGAAAACTGCCTCTTGCAAAGTGTGGCTGATGAGATATGCATATATTCATGAACAGGTGTAATGTGTTCTGAAAAAAATAGAACTTGAAATGGCCTTTCAGCACAAAGTAGGAGCAACTGCAAATTATCAATGTTCCTGTTCATATGCGTGCAATAACATTATGCTAAAGATAAAAAGACAACAATACAAAAATATTGGGACTAATGTGAAGGATTATGTATTTCAATCACATATAAATCAACACAGTAATAAACTTGATTTGATGCATAACTGTGAGATAAACAACAATGAAATTAAGTATGTTAAAGTATTTAAAGTATAAATGAATTGGATTTATTAGCATAAATATAAGCTTAATGGGGATTTTTAAACTATGCTGTGCAAAAGGATTACAAATTAGAACAAAATTTAAATATCATTTTGAACATTAAAATAACAAAACATAAGCATATTTGAGTGACTTGTCAATATCAATACACAATCCAGTGACAACAGGCATCTGAATGGTCTTTAAAATTTTCTTTTGAATGACTGCCCTGACTTCATAAAGCCATATAGACAATAACCTTCTGTGTCTGAACACGGCTGTCCAGGGCTCCTTTGAGAAAAGCTTTGAGAAAGGTGGCAGAGCACATACACCTTTGGTAAAAGAAAGGTCAGCGTCTAATGTTTCAGAACTGTAGCACTACTATTAAAGAACTTTTATATAACATAAGGTTGCCTGTATATTATATTTATCTCACATACTATTGAATAAAATTAGAAAAGAGATGCCTAATTGCCCAGAGCCTGGGTAGCAAGTCTAAAGCTTTACTTGGATACATTTGAAATATCCTCACATTGATGTTTCTCTGCAAAAATGTTAACCATGTTCAAAATTCAAAGATACAAAATACAGGGGAGGCTGATGTCATTAGTGACCTGTTTTGAATGTTATCAGCTCACTTCATAAATGGCCATTATCAGCTGTTATCAGTCCAATACTTATCACATGTAGGAGGGCTCTTTCCACTTATTTGCAGGATCAGTGGAAAATTATAACACTTTCCACTGGGGAGAAGTTCCTCCGTAATGAGTGGAGTGTCTCCACTGGCAGGAGTGGCGCTGACATTGGTCACACATGAGCCAGGAGATTAAGAAATATCTTTTGGACTTGAATGATTTGAATCACATTTTGCTTATGAAATTGCTTACTGCTTATTGGTTGATTTTAGGCTGTTTGGTTCAGTATAAAATACTGTAAAAAAAAAAAAAAACACAAAGAAAAACCTACAACCTTCAGAGAAAGTGATGCAGCAGTTTAGCGCTGCACTGTAAGCTGGTCCTGGATTTGAATCCACCAGCAGGCCTCTTTGGGTGGGGTTTGCATGTTTGCCCTGTTTGTTTATGGCTTCTGCCTGGGTATTCCAGGTTGTTGCTCTTTTGAAGCCTAACCATGCTAGATTAATTGGGAATTCTTAATTGGCCATAGGAATGAATGTGAGCGTGTCTCTCCTGCAGAAGGCGGTCAACCACTCCAGGGTGTACCTCATCTTTGGCCCTATGACAGCTGGGGTAAGCAGAAGAAAATGAATGGACAATCTTTAGTAAGCAAGCAACGTGTTTCCAAGCTGAATTGTGTCATTTACTACATGCACTTCATCACAGAACAGCTAAAGGTTTTTCTAGACTTATAAGCTGAGCTGATTTCTGTTTATCACTGATTACAGTGGACGATAACTGAATACCAAGCTTCGTGGGAGAGGGTGCCCGCTGGCCATATCTATGTAACTGATTAAAACCGCTGATGGTCATTCAATTCAATTTCAAGTGAAAATACTGAACTTGCAGTTCAAAAAAATGTTTGAATATTTGTGCCAAGTTTTGCAACATTTTCCTGGATGAGTAAAAAAAAAAAAAATCATTGTTGGCAACAAGACTGAACATCACAGGATCACCTGCGTCATTAGGATTTTTCTCTCCACAGAAAATGTCAATACAAAATTTCAGTATATTTACAGTGAGTTGAGCTGTTGTTTAATTCTGAATAAAACTGATAGATCATCAATCAAACCTGGAGTCCCATCATAAAACCTTTCACGTTCTGCATGCATTAAAATAATAACGTATCTTACTAATATTTCAACTAGAGCAACACTGCAGTTAAGCTGATTATGCAAGTCTCACTCTGTGCATATAATGTATCACAATAATGCAGTTTACATGTCATAGGAGAACACTACTTAGGCATACATTTCTCAGACTTTCCATTAAGACAATGCCTAACATGTCTCAAAATAGCTCTGTGAATGCCAGTAAGAGCTCAACCTATGCTTTCTCTAATACTAATTATCCTAACAAGCACGGCACTGTGTACACAACTTTACTCATGTTACACTTGTAATCGCTTTATTTTTGCATTTTTCATGCCAGGCATGATCCATGGTGATGACACTGCCATCAGTCCAATGGTGTAATTGCACAGTAAACACTAATTGTGACAGGTGAATGTAAACTTCACAATACATGTATCCATTTTACATTTGTGACAATCTCACCTTTTTTATCCTTAACATAATCTTACAATAAATGCAAAGTTTCTTATCACAAAAAAAGAGGAACATTATTTTGGGCAACACTGAAATTTGCATCTCAACAATGACTACTGTGGACACGGGAAAAAGGAAACAAGGATGTCTTGTTTGACATCTATGCATTTTTTTCAGGGTTATGTAATTACAGGTGTCCTTCTACCTTTATATTTTAGGTTAAAAAATTATCATTTGGGATTTCAAAGCTCTTACTAGACAAGGGTAATATGTTAATGTGGTCATTTTAAATTCTTTTCATCTTCTTTTGTGCTGTTTTCAGATTCTCTGGTAATAAAGTGATATCAGGTACGCCCCCGTGTTTCTTGCCTTCTTTTCCATGGTGCACCTTCAAAGCCTATAAACTATCCAGCTGGACAACAAAGGAAGAAGGGGGGAAAAAAATCAATGTAATTGAACACTGTGTGGCCACTGAGATAGCGAGGGTAGATACAATCCTCTACTGTAAAATAACACGCATTATCATCATCCTGCACTTAGATGAACCAGCAGAGACAAAGCAGAAACTGTACAAATTCCAGCCTCTGGAGTGCTAAGATTGTTGATATAGTTTCAGGGTATGAAACCTGTATAAAGGAAAGGAAAAGGAAAAGCCAAGGACGGATTGCTCTTTTTTCTGCCATCCTAGTTGTCATGGAGGTAGTAGTAACATGTTGTAATGTCAGGGTTTGATGTTGCTCATTAGGCCAGTAATGATTTGTGGATGGATTGTAGGTGTGGGAGCTGTGTCTCGTTTGAAGCCATATGCTGGCAGCCAGGGTACTTCTGACACTAGTGTTTACTGGGAGATCCAAGCTATTTTATTGCTTCTAATGTCATAATTTACATTCAGCTAGTGGACTCTAATGGATCCAATGCTCCACATCTTCCCTCTTTGTTCAGCTGAACAATCAAAATGTGGGAAATGGAAATAAGTTTTAATCTTTTTGACCTTGCAGCTCAATATAATTGTTTTATGATGGTATTATTAGCAGATGTTGCAGTTGTTGTATTTTACTGTTATAATAATTATTAGCTTTGTATATCATATATATATTTATAGTTTGGACACCCGATGTGATGACATCCTGGCAGGGATTTGCTTTTACACCAGGCAGTATGACTCTTTACCTCCCTAAGAGATAACAAACATCTGTCAAAAATGATCAGCACTGTGACATAGTGATGGCAAAGACAGTCGATATTTAAGCTGCAGTGTTCTATATACATATATATTGACAAAAAGGGTTCTGCTTTGCATTTTGAAGCTACAGCACATCAAATTTCCATTTAAAAACACATGTGTGTTTGGAGGCTGCAAGCCAGTGCCCCCTCAAAAGTAAATGAGACCACACTGATTAATTCTGGTGCCCATGGAAGTAAACTATATATATATATATATACATACATTTAAGGGGGGGAAATGTATCATAATCAGCAAAAAGCTATCGCAGTGACCAGGGGAAAATAGTCTCTGCAATATTTCTTTTGCCAGATATGAGCTCCTGTCCCTATAAAGCAATTACAGATGAGTCAGTATTGCTTATCAAGCCATGTTTTCTAAGTACTGGGCTTAAAGTTGCCAAAATATTTTGCAGCCACTGCCACAGATGGTTAATGATTTATACAATGTTAAATTATTTCAACAGCTGATGTTTTAAAATTCTTCACCTAATACCAAAGCTCTTGGGGTCAAGCAATCACAGTTGACGTTTCTGTGTGTTTACACTAGGCTCGCTTTCCCTGCATTTGATTAAAATGCAATTGAAAGCAATATACTGTAAAATGAAAATTGTGTATAAACAGGGCAGCATCAGCAACCCCAGAAAACAGCATCCTATATCTAAAGCTGTGCAGCTTTTAACTGCTTTACCAAAGCGGCTTCTGTATTGGCATCTTCAGTGTAGCCTGCCAGCTCCAATGCGCATGGGATTTGCCAAACTAAAAATTCAACCATCTTGAACCCAGCACTCACTATTATTACAAAAATAAGTCTGCTATCTCAAGACACAGTTAGTATGGGTTCTAATGGGGCTTTTTTCAATGTACCCAATTAGTGCTTAGACATGCAGCAGCCAAAGCTTCATTAGTGGACAGCAGTCAGGCAGCCAAATCAAATCCATTCGCACTTTACACAACTGAGTTGAGCTATAACCTTATTCTAGATTTAACAATAACTACTCATTTTTACTGACTCCTATCTCATCATCTGTTTAATAACCTTTAACAAGGAGAGAAGTTACATGTAAAGCGGTCCCATCCATCTCGTGTAATTTTTATGCTTGCTAGGTTGACACGACTTGTTAAAAACAAGTTAAAACTAAAGCTATATGTATGCAGACAGACTACTATCTGCCACTTATCTTCAAATTTCACAGTAAATCCTTGTAAATGTTGCTACAGGCTGAGACAGCAGCCACCTCCACTTTTACTAGTTGTGCTATCTGCATGCAAAGGAGTGTGGGGTGGGATATTTCCCCCATACCAGACAATCAATCTATCAATATTGCAATGTTTTGCCCCCTAGAAATCTGTGTTTTTAATTGCACCAAAGCTCCACAATCTGTGGACTCTAATTTGGAACGATTAGTCTTTTTGCAATAAATCCAAATATCATACGTTACCTGCAGTTGTGACAAGATCCAAACTATTTTCGTGGGAGTGCTTTAATCCAAGCAGCCACCTTTTTGTGTGCCTCTAATTGCAGATCCTATGGGTTTTTTAATGTACATCATGGCGACATACAGGAGTTCTTGGCATATAAAACAGTATAGAGTTTGGGCCCCAAGGCTCCCTCTTCCAGCCATTCTCTTTGACATTAAGACCGGAACATGCTCTCTCACAGTAAAACCCCAGCTTCCTCTTTTTAATGAAAGGTGTTCATCATCACCTTGTCAGCAACAGTGTGTGACTAGGACAGGTTGATGCCACTTAGTCTCCCTAAGGGGAGTATGCGCTGTCAAGCAGAATTTGCAGTCCTGCCATTTTACTTTGACAGACGAACCAACCTGGACAGGTCTGGAGAGCAGGGCCACATAATGGGCCCTCCAGTTGTCTTACCCTTAAAAAACTGAATTGGATGACATTTGTGTCTTATTTGAGTCCATAGCTGCATCTTGTTCTGCTGTGCTAGTCATTCTGTGTTTACACCGACAGATGAATCAGAGCATTACTTTCACCATCATTCATCGCCCACGCCATCACATCCCGATCCTTGAAAAGCTCTTAAAGGTTACTGTGGCAGAGATGACCGGTCTCTCCCTTGGCTGCTACAAGTGAGTGCCTTCGCAGTGGCCCAGTTACCCTGCCCGGCTGAGCCCTGATCGCAGGCGTAAGGGGTGGGGTGGGGGTGATACCCTAATGCTAACTGACATCCTGAGAAGCTGTGATTGCTTTGAGGGCTTTGTGGGCAGTGGAGGGTGTGGGTGGCAATGGAAGGATAGAGGCCATGTCTCACAAGGACCTTTAACAACCTTTTAAAAGCTCTAAGAAGGCTGCCCTGACGCCAGCCATTCACAGGAGAAAATTGCTGACAGTGCTAAAGGGGAGAGGGCGGTGGGGAAGAGGAGAGCAGCAGTATGCAGCAGTTCCTGGAATGCTTTTGAGTTCATCACATTGTCCTGTGATCCCTGCAATGATCTAGGCACACCACAACCCAATCGGCCTCGCTGTATTCACTGTGTAATTACAAGCATGTTCACTAAATAATTCACTAGGAGCAACCGCTGAAAAAACATCCAGCACTCATGGAATACACTTCTGTGAGCTTTTCCACTGCAGCCTATTACACCACTTTAGTCTCGGTTAGGTCAGCCCGGCCACTGAGATAGAAACATCCTGCATTGCAATCCTTTGACCTAGCCCCACTCTCAGCAAGTTCACAGAGTGCTGTTTGACCTGAAGGTTTGGCTAAATTGGCTAATACCATGCTGTGTGCCAGTGAATCCTCTCTTTCTGTGGACAATCATCCATCGCCAGATGAAAAAAAAGACATTATCCAAAAAGAACGCTGAAGTCCTGGCAAGCTTTATTACTCTCATTTCTTCAATAACTCCCTCAGACTTCCAGTTGTGCACCATATTTCATCTCAGCGCTGAAGAATGACTTTTCTGACAGTGAACATGAGAAATGCAAGAGACTCAATGGGCACGGCTGGAGGGGGGGCAGCCTACCCACAGAAGATCACAGCAGTGGCAATGAATGCATCAGAAAACACTGCTGTAGGCTAGCATAAGTCAACAGCGCCTAATGTGAGCCTTTGGTATGCATGATGTTAAATAGATTGTGAAAATGCTCTTTTCATGACTAAGATGGAGCTTTTCATTAATCCTAGAGCTGAACCTGCCTCCGCAAAACAACGAGCATCCCTCGCGGGAAAGACAAAACACCCACGGTGGGCTAGAGGGATCTCAGAAGAGCTCTCATACAGCTCATGGACACACTCTCTTTGCATCCACCCCCTTAGTCTTACGTGCAGTTGTGATTTGCATGTTTGTAGATCTATCTAATCTCTCATATCTGTAGCATGTGGTCATAAGTATCTCTGTAGCATTTTCTCCATGTGTCAGTGAGCATCTGTGTGCATGCCTTTCAACGTGATGTACATATGCTTTTGTGCTCTGTGTGCAAAGTGTAGGTGGATGTGGTTGAGACAGATATTCAGAGAACTTAAATCATTTTTTTTGCCTTTTATGTGTGTGTGCACAGCAGTTGGTCAGAAGAGATATAGGGTTTTGATTTTATTTTAGGAAGCTCCTGTTAATGATAGCCCACGTGTTGAGGATTAAAGCAATAGCACAGCGCTTCAGTGAATATTCACATGTGTGAATGCTGATAAGTCTGATCAAGCTATTTTCCCATTTGCTCAGATATATCGGGAATAACACAAACCACACCTTGCACAGATCCCTCTTTACTTGTACCTTAACTTCTACATTTCTTATTGCATGCCCCCCTTTTTTAGTTAAATGTTCCATAAATTAAGTATGTGTGTGCAATTTGTAAATAGCACATGCACATTCATCTACAACGCTAATTTGAAAGCTCAATAGCAGGATCTGACTTGCAACAGTGTAAATTTATCGCAAAAATTGCCAGTTCTCCTTTGTGTTCCTGCATGTGTAACTGCATCAATGACAGCAAGTTTCACTTTAATATGTCTGTGCCACTGATAGCAGTAAATGGTGCAATGCAGATTTAAAATAAAAAAGGCTTCATTGTCAAGCTGTCATCATGTCATGCTTTGATAAAAGGAAGGCAGAGGTAGTTTAATCAGCCGTTGCAAAGTTAAATGAATAACCACAGGACATCAGACGATTCAGCCTTCGCCTTAGTGCCCATAGACACTAATGCTAGGGCACGTCAGCCATACATGAGCTATAGCGATCCCTTCATGTTCTGTCAAAACACCAAAACCTGCAACACACTAATCTCATCATAGCAAGCCGAGCAATCTATTTCTGAGTAGAGCCATATTTTTGAATCAAACACCTTCCTCTCAACTGGCAGAGTGTGACTGTGTGAACCGGAGTTATCCCCGGGTAACGGCCCAGGCATCCATTTGTAATGCAGATGTCTGAACCAATAATTGAAGCCACTTTATCAACACCTGTGCTGATAAGTGATGGCTTTGTAGACAGCTGGTGCAGAAAAGGCCATAGAAGAAACAACATAAAACTTGAAAATCTGCATCTACTGACATTATTTCCAGTTTTTTTCCCCCCTCACTGCAGAGAAGCAAAGAGGGTGGCTAAAAGTAGTTCATCTGCAAGACTTCATTATAGGCTGGAGTTCCCACCTCAGCTGAAAACCACTCAGCAAGCATGTCACCTTAAGTGTGTTGAATGGTTAGTCTGAGCATTCTAAAGTTTAATATACCATTCAGATTTGTTCCCATGATAAAGAGTAAATCACTTTGAGAGACATTTTATTGTACCATGAGCATCCTAACATCTGTGTGTACACTGGGTTCCTTCAGCATAAATCCTAGTGGGGTGTTATTATCACTAAAATGGATCTTATTTGGTCGACACTCCAATAGCTAGAACAAAAGAGGCATTTTAGACGTACAAAAGGAGCATTTAAACCATATGGTTTTGCATGCAATTTATTTTTTGTGCAGTTTGCTGTGAAATACACTAACAATTAAAGAAGGCAAGCAAAATGTTGTAGCAAAGTAAATCTTGTGGGTGGGACCTATACTGAAAAACTGTAAGACACAATTCTCTTGGCTAATCTTAACAGGTTGGTAAGATTGCAACTGAGGTAATACATGAGAGGGAGAGTGCATGGAGAAGACAGAAACTCAATATGCAGTTATTAATAAAATTAACTTTTATCAAAGTTTAAAATGCTTTAAACATACTTAAAAGAATATTTATAAAATAGACCCATTACAACCCATTGCCTATTAAAGACTGTTAAATAAAAGCAATCTACATGCACCAGTTCAAACCCAACATTCTTGTTTATTATGTTGAAGGAAGTGCTGTGAAAACATGCCTATGAATTGATTTTCTGTCTTTGCTCTCGTGTCTTCTCCATGGATGGACTCTCATTTGCTAACAAGCTGTCAATCTGATCAAGAGAGATGTGTCTTACATCTTTCAGTGTTAAGTTGCATAACAATCAAAACTTTGGGGTTTGAAAAATGTTTAGGCTCACATTTTAATACAAATGCATTTACTTGAAATGAAACATTTATCATTTTGCTCTCATATCTGTTTACACCCTGGAGCAGTCTGCAATCTCTCACAGAGAGACAGATAACCATTGACACCTACTGACACTTTAGAATCACCAATTAACCGAAAAGGTTCTTTGGACTGTGGAAATAAACCGGGGTACCCAGAGTGAACCCATGCAGAGACAGGGATAACATGCAAAGCCTGCCCCTATAAAGACAGCATTACTGCAGTGTAAATCCTCACTTTTTATGTTTTAATCGTGATTCTGATGACAGATATAAGTTCAAACTTGAAGAAACAATTAATGAAAATGATGAAACAATTACTAATCTGCCAAATTTATCAGAGACACATTAACTGACAGCATGTTTAATTAGTTTTTTCTAGTCATAGGTTCAAGTAAGTCAGTTACATGACTTTCAGCTAAAGCTGTGACCTTTTTATTGAATCTAAGTGTTTTTTGTGCCTGACCAAACCTTATCTAAAGTAAAACATTATTACATTTATTCATCTGGATTTCTGCAGTAAGTAGAAACAGTTTTGGAAGGTCGGTACAAAATGAGATTATACCGCAAATCAAAAAGTTCGTCTCTGTTGTTCTAGAGGACAAACAATGATTTCTGTCATAGAAGATGTCAAACTTTGCAAATTAAAAATCTGTAATGTTATTTACTGAAAAAAAATAACAGAAAATTAAACAGTCATTTTGTAAAGTCCAAAAATCTTAGTTTTTCATTATTTGGCTGCTTTTTCCTTCATTTTCAATCCAGAAAATTTTCAAAGGAATGTTCCTTTTTTTTCTTTTTGATAAGCTGCTTAACAGTGATCTATGAATCATTCAAGCAGTGAAAAGACACCTAGCTCAATGGATGAATCAGTGTTTATGAACCAAATTTTGGAAAACTGAGCGAGTGGACAAAAGATAAAGTGCTAAAATGCTGATGAGCAAAATTTGAAAGTGGATATGTTCTTTCAGACTGGGGATTTATGCTTCAGTGGGAAATTTACATCATCCCTACACTGTAACTGCAAACTCTTCTGAAACTCTCTTTATTGCCCATACCTCAAGTGTAACCCTCCCTAAATATGAAACTAAACGTTGGGTCAACACAGCCCACAACTGTTTGATTGGCCTGTGCTTTACCACTGATTCCTCATGTGCAATATTCTATTTCTATTGTCTGGTTATTAAAAAACACTGGGACACAACCACAAGGTAATTAACATATAATGCACCAACACAAGTTTAAATGAGGGCAACAACTGTGGTCACTTACATAAGTGGCTCTACAAAGATTCCCAGCAGTCCACCTACTGTTCACCAAAGCCTCATCCGACATTGTTTCAGTAGAATTGCAGCTGTCAAGAAGTCATCATTAAGGAAGGAAAATTGGGAGAAATTTTCCTTCCTGCGGTATGCCCAGTTACACAAAAAACTATGTTCTGGAGTAATGCAATCAAATTTCTAGATCAAATGATCATCAGTGTACACAGAGGATGCAAGAAGAGTTTAATGCACAACCAGTAAAACACAGTCGATGCCTATAATGGTTTGGAACTGCATTTCAGACAGTCGTAGTGAGGAAAACGATCATCAAAATTGATGGAATTATTAATGCAAAAAGGTGCTGTCAGATTTCGATCCAATAACACCATCTAGAAAGTGTCTGATTGGCATCGTCTTTTCCACATGGCAATGATCCCAAATATACTGCCAGGGAGGTAAAAGCATATCTTGGTAGAACAATACACAGTGGCAGTTTAAGTCATTCACTGGACTCTTTAAAGCCCATACCTCAAGTCCGTAGTCTGGTATCTTTTATGACAGAAAAGAAAACAAACAAAACTAATATCCAAAGAAGAGCATTGACTATCCTTCAGGAATTCTGGAGAAGTATTTCTTTTAAAAAAATTTAAAAAATTAAAAGATAGCAAAATATAAAGAAAGTAGAAATGGTTTGAGACTTTTGCACAATACTGTAAATGGCATAAATTCAGTTGTGCAATTAGCAGTATAAATAAAGCAGCACATGAGATGTATGACTGTGAATCAGGTGTATGAGTAGGCAGTGATTCTTAGCATTTTCATCAAATCATAAACATTTGCTTCCTTTAGGCTGGCTAGGCAGCAGCATGTGTCCCTCATTTGCTTGGTTGCAAACCAATTTGTTATCTACAAATACCAGAGATTGGGATTTGAGGTAATGTGGTTTGTGACTTGAGCTCTATTTCTGTGGGTAGGAGCCATGCAGCCTCTTTGTAAGCTATGCCGGTCTCAACAGCGAGCAGCAAATTTCTGGAGAGAGGCCTGTTTCTGTTTAGAGCATACACGCTCCCACATCAGTGTCTGTACAAAGAAGACTTGAGTTTATGGTTTATGTGTTCTTGTGTGTTAGATGGGTAAATAAGCAACTACTGCCAAAACATTCACCTTTTGTAAGGCGATGTGTTAACAGCTTAAGCTGCCCCATTATAGACAAAAATAATTTACTGCAGATTTAAGGGGCAACTCAGGGGGCATTTACGCCTTCTGCTTGGCTTGGGGCATTTCTGCATGGCGTTTGTATGTCCTCCCTGTGATGTGTGGGTTTCCTTCAGTTCTTCCAGTTTCGTCCCACACTCCAAAAACAAGGGTTTGCTCCAGGTACCCCAGTTTTTCCCACAGTCCCATGAGGCTTGTTTGGTTAACTGGTAATTCTAAATTGCCTAGAGGCGTGAATGCACGTCTGTTATTCTGTGTTAGCCCTGTGACGGACTAGCGACCTGTCCAGAGCGTAATCCACATTGGCCTTCCCATGACCCTGAAGTGGATACCTTTTTAAAAGATGGATGGATGGATGGATGATGTAAGAATTTAACGCTTTTAAAGCTTAAAAAAACAAACCAAACAAAAAACACACACATTCTAAATAATAAATGATGGATTCACAACTTCAAACATAACAGAGAGAAAAATGCACCATGAACAACCTGAAAGCTGATCATCTGAGAAGAGGGTTCGAGAAAACAAATGGGTTAGGATATTGTCTACATGCAGAGTATGCAGGTTAGTGCAGAATGATCATAGTGGACTCTAGCCTCTATTGCCTCACCCACATTCAGAGGTGGAAAGAAAACTAAACGAGCTATGTTGGCAAATTTTACTCAGGCCATTCTAGCTCAACTGAAATAAGAGCGCCTATCTATCTATGTATCGATACATATCTCTATGCGTCTATGTATCTATCTACCACGTAAAGAGCATTCAATGAGGTGAAGAAGAGCAATGAAGTATCCTTTCTGAATAGTTTGTATGTTACCAAAGCTTCTTTTTCTATTATTTTATTATGCGGGTGCAGTACAGGAGAAGCACTGATATCAGCAAACATTACACAACCATCCATGAATAGCAGGAAAAGAAATCACAGATGATGGTTGGGGAAAATAGGAGGTAGAAACTCGTAACATCAGCACTGTCACAGCACTCATTCTCAGCCAAGGCTCTCATATCTGGTGTCGTTGTCATTGTCACTCCTTGAAGGAAAAAAGAAGCTTGACACAAAAGTCAGCAGCTCTCTTTTGCAGCAGCGGTAATTTCATGTCAAGAAAAGAATGCATTCAGGTGCAGTCTGTTCATATGCATTATATTGGAACTGCACATGTGAGGAACAGCAGGAGGCAAATGAGGACGGGAGGTCGTTTGGATAATCGTGGAGGGACGCCAATGGGAGCTAAAGGCAGCTACGGGTGGGATGGAGCTAAGACTAAGGGAAATACTGGGACACTTCTGTCTTTGTTTTGTGGATTTACTTGGTAAGGTGTGATTGTTGAACAACTCACTGCTGACCTATTTATTTCCTAAACTGCTGACCTAATAATAATAAAGCCAGTGACTTCATTTTCCATTCTTGTTTAAGTTAAAACTAAAAGTAAGTTAAAAAAATTTATTTATTTTTTTTTTTTTTAAACTCAATTAAAATCTGAACACATTCTGAAACAAGAAAATGCACACAAAGGGGGTGAAAGGCTTAAGATCTGAAGAACTATGATTTGGCCATGTCAAAAATAGGTGTATCTTTAATTTCAGCAACAATGCTACTACTTACCGTATGATAATTTCCTTATTTGTAAAATATTGTCAGGTAGTGGTGTTGATTGTATTTTGGGTCCCTAAAAATCTGGCTTCAAATATTTGGTATTTCTCTGTAACATTAAATGAAGGTTTAGAGGGGGGAAACAGTCTGTATTTCTATTATATGTCCACCTACTTCATCTGCTCCAGCTACAGCTTTTGCTTTACACACTGTTTCTCTACAGGCTTTGTTTCAAAGAATGGCTTTTGATGACAGCCACAGAAGAAGAGTTACAATGCTACAGTCATTTCCAGAAAATATAGACCTGCAGGTGCAAGGATACAACAAGCTCTCCAACAACTTCTCGAACATGTGATTGTACCTGTGATCTTAGCTCTCCTTTACTCCAAATGCACTATTTTTCCACCACTGCCTTTTGGTCTGTCGAGGCCACTTATGGAGGAACTAAAAGTGAAAGTGAAGAAGTGACACCTTTCCTCTTCTGTGATGTAGGTCCAGTGTTCCCTGTATGACTGTTGAACACTCTTGCACGAAGGAGCTACTCCTGTTTTTTTGGCAGACACAAAATCTCACATGGTTTTCCAACCAACACTGGAAAAAGGGTTTCAAATGTAAAAAAAAAAAATCCTAATTTTGGCTACTTATGCACACAGCAAATAATAAAATGGGTCCAAAAACTGTTTATTTTTAGTTTAACTTCGGTGGATGGGTGCTTTTGTTATCAGTATCAAGTCTTATTTCGTCCATCTATCATTTATTTATTTATTTATGACTGGCATGATCATATCTAGATTAATGTGCAATATGAGATAAAGTAAAAAAAATTGATCGAACAAAAGGACTCCAGCATGTAGGAAACATTAAATGGGCTTGAGGAAAGGTGAATGTAACTCGATGACAGATTCGCAGGCAGGAGGCAAGATGCTCTTGAACCCTAGTGTAAGATAATGTGCATAATCCACTGCAGGGATGTTAAGTGCACTCATTTCACACTCCATTTCACACAACGCTGCCCTAGGAAGAATCTGTGTGTATGATGACTCAGGAAATACACAACATCACTCTTCTGCATCTTTCTCGTGTTGTTTCTCTCCATTGTTAATAATCTGGAGTCAAATCACTTTTCCACGCTATTGTAGAATAAATTATGTGTCAGGAATGTAATAAGTACCAAAGCCATGTTATGCATGAAATACACACGAGTTAATGGAAGCCAGCGTTTCCTCAAAAATTACTTCAAAAGATGCATTATGGACATTAAAACGGTCTAATTTCCACCTGTGGCTTTATTCAGAATTTACAATCTAACAGACAATTGAAATGGTACCACCTAAAGGGAAAACAGTGTCTGTTCATATATATATATGATAGCCTGTTATGAGGATAAACATTTCATTTCCATCCATCAGCCCTAAGTGTGGGGAATCTCCATCACTGCTGTCAGAAGTCCATTAAAATAGCTTGCTCATCATACCTTAAATATGATATGAAATTAATCCATTAATTAATAGTGTGTACAAAATGAAACATTTTAGCACACTATAAATGCATGTAAAAAAAAACTGTCCTTTGAGAGATAAAATTGAGTCCACTAATTGCAGGAAGTTTAAGTGAAAAGCTGACAAATTCTCAACTATGAGAATGGCCGTAGTGTTTCTTAATGCACTGAGAGAAAATATTCAATATTCTGAGTATCTATGAAAGCATGCTTACATAATGTGAATGCAACACGAGGGCATAAATCAGTGCAGGGATTTTTAACTTGGCTGTTTTAGTTCACACACAGATCCGTATATTTAGTCATCTGTTTCATTTCACATTAAACGACCTACTATTTATTTCACATATAAAATGCTGTGTTTGTACTGTAGCCAAGTTTCCCATATCCCTCCAATCTTTACTATGGAATTGTTTGGAAAACCTCCCTGGTGAGCAGATGGTGCCTGCCGGGAGGAGAATAAAGCTAAAACCTGGGCTCTATACACTGCACACACATTTCCCCATTTCCAGGCAAGCTTTTGTAAAAGGGAACAACAGAGGTCTAGTGGGAATTTAACCATGGGTCTGTTTTGGAAAACACGTTTGTTTATTGGAGCCTTTCTCTATGCAGCAGCTACAGTAAACACCGTGGATACTGGAGACTGGAGAAGAGCATCAAGCCCCCACTTGCTGAAATGATTTCAATCACTTTGATCTTCATGGTTTCCATCATGAATGTGATGTGTTCATTATTTGACCCCTTTGTCAATGGAACAAAAAGACAGAGAAGCATTTGAATTTACTGGGAAAGCTTATCTACGTATGCTGGTGAATTCTGTATTATTAAGCAGAGAATGAGGCAATGCTACAGTATGTTCTTATGGCTGCTTACGCTCTCGTCCACACTGTATTGAAGAGAACTTAGCAGCAGGCAAACCAGGGGTCTTACGCTGAGTCTGCACTTGCTAAACTAACTCAGAGGACATGATAAGCCAGGCAAAGCTTGGAAAAGTAAATCTGAGGCTGTTTGAATAAGCCCTGCACCTCTCTGTCAGCTGCAATCAGCGCACAGAGTATTCGTCCCAATCTCTCTGTGGGGGAGATTTCTTAAGCACGCTTTGTTGCTAGATCCAGGTAGGCTATCAGTCACTGCAGTAGTGAAGAACATGCCAACAAGAATAACCCCAACATAAGACATAAAATCCATCTCATGGGACCTCAGAGGCTGGACGAGAACAAATTAAAAAATCTCTCTTTTGCTGAGTCACTCTCTTTAGATAATTACCCACTGATATGAAGAATATTTCCCCACTTGGCTGTAAGTTCAGAGGGAATGCAGACAATGGCATATTTGGCCATAATCATAGCAGCCCCCCACCATCAATTGAAGCTAAGAGAGTAAGATAGCACAGAGCTAATCTTTGGCTCAACAAAAAGGCCCGAGGGGGCAGCACAAAATGGAAGCAGTATTAAAAAAATTTGCTCCTGGCATGAACCTTCACTGCCTCTCCAAGCCCTTTATTAAAAGGCCAACAACAGACAAAAACTGTGCAGGTAAATCAAGCTTAATATGCATCCCTAATAACCAGGAAAGAAAGCCTTAAAGTGCAGCCCATGCATGCCTAAATAATCTATTAAAGTTTGCTCTGGGGTATAGTACAGCAGCAGTCTCACATCAGCTGGTCTACTACTGTCTCCACTCTCCCTTCCACTGCCAGGAGGCTGCACATCTGCACAGCACAGTGACTGACAGTCGATGGTTCACACACCGTTTACCCCACCCCCGACACACTCTCACAAAACACCACCCAGCCGGGGTGCTCCCCTGCGTGACTCAACTTGTTTCAGGGCTGAGAGGGAGACACTGGGGGAGAGGTGGGGATGAGACAAATGTGGGGGAGCTGGGAACGATGAAGCGGTTGTTTGCATGCTGCTGTGTTGCTGCCTTTCAGAGTTAAACTGGGTTTTGCTTGAATTGAAGAGAGGATTTATCCATGGTTTCGGTCTAATCTGCGCTTTCAAAGCTGCAACTATATTTATATTAAAACCCCGCAGCTCCAGTAGTTTCGATATTGAGTCATTCTTTTATCATATTTTTGCGAGACTTCAGGCGCCTCTGCAGCGCAGCGAGATACAGGGCTCCACACAAAACGCTGCGCCTTAACGCGTAAAAACAATCAATGCACTTACAGTCCAGGGCGTTGCACTCCTTTTTACAGCCAGCACATATATTTACTTTTCTAAACTACAACCGTGTGAATCATCAATTGAAGTATTATACAGCTCTGAAATGTACATGACAAATGTTTTGTGTGCACCCCCAGATATCTATCATGGGTCCTCGTTGCCAGCGCTCTGCGTTCACACTACTTAGTATCAAGTAATTTTAAGTCACGACGTTAACAAACATTTGATTGTCATACATGGCCCATTTTGCGGCTCGGGCGGCTGTTCTTACCCCTTTCTCCTGTCCACGAAGAAGCCTTTCATAAGAAGTGACCCATATCCGCGGCAAAATCGCATCTTGTTGGGCGCATCAATTTGTAGAGAGAAGATTTCCCGAGCTTCAAAAAAAGCGTCTAAACATTCTTTCTGAATAGTATCCAGCGGGAATGTACACTCGTTTGGAGGCTCCGTCAATCTCCCCAAATCATTTCGAGCGCTGTCCTCGGAAAAGTGGCGCTGAAAGTCTCAAGTCCTAACTTTAGGCTGTGTGCGAAGGGAAAATAAAAGACACGTCCAGTAGAGCTACTCACTAATACAGCTCCTGCGAAAAGCGGATCTGATTTTACGGGATAAAAGAGCGGAGAAGCGCATATCCCACACCCGAGGCGAGAGCACTTTCTCATTGACAGAGGGAAGACTACATGCGCCCCTTGCACTGGATGTGAATGATGTTAAATGCATCGCAGCACACCGCCTTTATCAGGAAAGAAATGCACCATCAGTGAACGACGGGGGAAAAAGGTGTGAATGTCTGATTAAAGCATATAAAGCTACCAGCGCTTTGGCTGGAGTGTGACATACAGGCTGTGCATCAATTTGTTTAATTTTAACGTCCATTTGGCCGCCTGCTGCTTCACCCCTCAGCACACCCAGACCTCAGTGTCGAGGATTGTGTTTATCTTCGTCTATATAGTGAGCAACAAGAAACACAGAAAACCACCCTGTCTACCCCTACTGCCAGTCAAATCTGATTTAGTTGATATTTTTGTTTGTTTGCTTGTTTGTTTGTTTGTTTTTAATAAAATATCTCAGCATTGAAGTTGTAAGGCTCATTTCATGCGTACCAAATCCTTTTGGACTAATTAAACAAGTCACAACAATTCTGTTTTATCCGACTGATATTTTTCTGTCAGATATAATGAATTCCTGTGACTGTGAGATCGCTTGCAATCAATGCAATTTTCACGGTGACAGCAGCAGAGATGGTATAAATGATTCAAATGTGACGCTTTTGGGTCGGCTCGCACGTTACAGGTGCTGTTGCGCAGCCTATGCAGTATGTTGAATCTCAAAGGTTTGGGATGCTGTGCGTAGACCATGACGAAGATATCAAGTCCAATCACCGAGTGAGAAAACTCAATCTAGATACTGGGTGTGTGTTGTGTGTCCGTGTGCGTGTTTCCCTGACTGACAGCAGCCACGCTCTGCAGCACATTTATGAAATTATGTCCAAGGGCATGCCAATATATGTCCCAGATTATCCAGCAAAAATGCGAGAAATTAGTTTTAAACTAGGCATGGGATGTTATTATTTGAGACTTGAATGCGATTGATGCACCCATTTTTTGGCTATTAACCTTCAAACGTCTAACGTGTGCTGTGAAGTGACAAAGGACTTCCTCATCGATCAGTTCAACGGTGGCATCGGTGCATCTTGCAGTCCTGATTGATTAATTTTCCAAGATGTCCAATAGGAGGCTCCCGGTGATTATTTGGCCTTTGCCTCGAGTATATGCGCAGCTGCTCTTTCTGCCTCCCTGATCACAGGGCAGGGGGGGGGGGGGGGGGGGGTGGAGGCTTTCACAGGTCTGAGTGGGTCACACCTGTGGAGTGTTGGACGTACTCCACCACATCAAGGGAAGGTGGAAGGGATTGTGCCTGAGAGAGAGAGAGAGAGAGAGAGAGACTTGGAGGCTGAGGCAGTGGGGGTCCTTGGTGGTGGTGGTGGTGGTGGTATGTGTGTGTGTGTGTCATGTCTCTCAGGGCCTTGGAGGCAGCTTAGCCTCTGAATATTCATCCACACCTCTGCTGGAGCAAATTCCAGCTACATGCCTAGACTGAGTGAAAGTCTTGTGAGCTGTAGTGGGACCTTGTAAGTCATGCAAAAAATAAGAAAAGAAAAAAAATCACAGATCTAACTTGTGCACATTATTGAACAGAGTGTTTTACATCTTTTTATTACTCCACAAAGCATTGACTCCCTTCCATCTGTCAGCTCCTCAAACCGGTGTTCTATTTCTGTTTAGCATAGTTGGCATAATAAGTGAATTATTTAGCTGTGGAGAATGGCTACAAAAGTTATTTCCACCAGGAGACCCATTTCTGCTTTGCTTTCTGCTGCAGTAGACCGGGTCTTGTCGAACGTGCTTGCTCTGAGGATAACATGTTATGGAACTGAGTCCTCCCCATCCCTCTGCGCAAGACAACTCTGGAGAATTACTTGTTTCAATTAGCTATGGGGCGGAGAGAATTTAAGCCATGTTAATTCCAGTCACTAGTGAAAATCCCAGTCAAAGAGACTAGCCACTCAAGCATAATCGCCTTCCCCCAGACATCTCTCATTTCATGGATCCATTAGGGAAATTAATCAAAATGTAAATTGTGAGGTCACAAGATTTCACTTTATTGACGGTGTTCAGTAAAGGCCAAAACTTCACTACTTGATTTAGAGGAATCCTCTTCTTATGACAACTCCGAGCTGGTTTGGCTTTTGTCCATTCACTCATTCAGTGATCTAGATAATTTGGCTTTAAATAGCTTTTGTTTTCTTCTTAATAACAAAAGCTGGATTAATCTCAGTGAGGATGAGCTGCCTTAAAAGTTTTCAAAGACAAATGATGATGTGTGGAAGAATAAGGAGGAGGAGATGACACAGATGCTCCCCATTCAAATAAATGATCTAATTGTTGGAGCAGAATCTGATGTTTGTGTCACATCTTTTCATCAGCGTCTGTGTCATCGAATATTGAACTCTGAGGACATACAGACTGTTCGCTAACATCTGATTATCTAAAATTGAGACTGTCTGACACGCCCACAAGTGGCAAGACAAAGGAATGAGTCAGTTTGTCACTCTTGTTTAAAGCAATATTTTGCAACGAAATGGTGAAACAGGCCAGCCGGGGCAGACAGACAAGCCATATGCTTTATGTGAGTGAAATATTTTTGTCGTGTTGCTGGCTGGCTGACAGTTGTCGCAGCTGTAACCTTTGAACTCCAAGAGCCTTTTTTATATAAGAGACTGGCTGCAGTCCAAATTGGCTGAGGATGTGCACACAGAAAAACAGATTTGATCTGTAGATTACCACGAAACACTTAGACAGCTGCATTAGATTACTGCATGTATAGAGATGCCTTGTGAGTAATAGAAATAATAAGAGTGTTTTAGCATAGATCGAGAAACAGTGGCCAAAAATACCAAAGCCATCAAAGCTATAAAAATACAGAGCAGTGCTGTCTGTAGGTTTAGTGATGTTGCTTTCATACATCAAATAATTAATTGAGAACTTATTTAGCAATTAATGTTTAGTATTAAATGCTGATAATATTCATATTAGTTTTCAAATGAAAGTGATTTAACCTTATATTATGATACTATACACATGAGCTCATCTCTCTTGGCTGTTAAATAAATTAGGTATTGAATATCACTGGATATATGAGCTTGGGCTTTCTGTAACTGGCATAATAGCAGCCCCTGGTGGTTATGTCATTTAACATGCACTCAAACCTCAACTCAAAAAAGAGTGGTTTACCATAATTTGGATATAATATTGAAGTGAGACATATACACTCTTTTCCATCAGACATCAGTCAAATTAGATAACTATAGCTCAGTCAGGCCTTTTATTAAATGGATCATAGCAGAAGAGAAGATGAACAAATAGTGATATGTATTTAATATTTAGATTTTTAGACACTTTTCCAGATAGTCCTTTTTTTTCTTTTCTTTTTTTTTGCTGAGCATTCAATTAAAGAAAACTAAAGCGCAATATCTGATGGGCTGTGATATAAGTAATGATTTTATATGTTACCAACCTTTTCAGCAATGATTCTTTGCAGACAGAGGACAATGCTACTTTAAGCCCAGAAAAACACAACCCAGTAAATTGGTTCTCCTGTGTGTGAAGCCGAGCACAATCTATTCTGGCCTTGGGCAAGACAACACAATCTCCTGCTTGTTTGGTCATTAACGTGCATATTTACCAGATGAAAAAAAAGGTACTTGAAAGGTTAATGTTGCCAATTGGAGTCTTCGATTAAACAGACCTCAGCAGCTACAGCCTTTGGTTGTATGGCATCTTCTGGGATTGCAATATTAAGAGATATAGCACTAAAGCTGAATTTCCCTGCTCATTTACTTTTGACACAGTTGAGCTTTGGTTCTGACTGCTGGGTCTACTGCTAGCACTAATGTAACAACTAGGCTGATGAGCTTTTACACTCATTCTTTGTTCTAAAAATAAAAATGTGGAGTGTTCTGGGTTGTAGCAACTGCCAGCATTCACACATAAATGTGCAAATGCATAATAAAAAGTTCCAGTGGTTTCAAACTGGCTAAATGTATATGTAAATGTATGCACTGAGACTTAATGTCTCAACTATTTAAAACTGTAGCTATATTTTAGTCAGTTTCTGGAAAAGACCTGTGGGTGAAAGAGACTAAGGACACAAAACAAGACACAAAAGGGTAAAAGTCAAAAGTACAGGTTGTACCAAACTAGGTAGACAAATAAAGTTAAAAGTGTGCCAGCCGAACACAGACAAGGACACGAACAATGTACCATGGAGACAGATTAGCAGAGTGGGAAGAGGTGACCAAAGAGGTGCAACAGGTGGCAGAACAGAAGATCAGGTGGAAGAGGTTGGTCTGATGAGAACAGATCGTGAGAAAACAGCTATGCTCAGTAAATGATTGAATCAGTCAAGAACTTCCACCCAAGTAAGTTCCACCCAGACATAAGCACATTGTGTTGAAAAAAGATGATATGCAGTAGATAATTTAAAAAACAAAACAAATGGATGGATGAATGAATGGAATTCTTATTTTAAAACATTGATTTGTTTTTAGACTATATGCGACTACTTAAAAAAATGCAGTCTCTCTTGTGGCTCTTTCATGCATAGTGGTCACTGCATTGGACAGCTTTTCAAAAGCTATTTTCTTGGGCATGAATGGTTTTGATGTGTCTGCATATCAGCCATTTCAGTTGGCAGTGTTTCACACACACACACACACACACACACACACACACACAGAGGTAGTCGCCTGGTGAGAAACAAAGTATACGTAAAAATGCAAGCATCCAAGACAGCCGACAGTGTCCTCTGTCTCGCAGCTGATCATGTGTCCATGGATGTCATGCATCACTAGTTATCATTCAACTAAAAACTGTGGATGCTATCAATTTTATTGTTGTGCAAACAAACAGCAAAATGTTCTCAGTTCTTTAGATTGTTCTGCAGTTTCTTTCTTTTAGCTATTTGTATGCAACATATGGTGTGTTTACAACAAAGTCATATTTGTACTAATTACTATTATGTGACTAGCCTTTTAATTGACATCTTTTGAGATCAGGTGGACCCAAGTCACTGAAGCAAATAGTACAGTTCTTTGAAGATGTATGCACATGGAAAAGCAAGTACCAAAACAAAGGATGTCCCAATTGAAACTTTAAAGAAAAAAGAAGAATTATATTATATCATGTTATATATTATATTTTTCAGAATTACGGGCAATATATCCACTGTATGTATAATACAGACAAAGATGCTGATGAGTACAAAAGATTTACAGCATTTGCATTGCTGTAAATTGCTTTTTTTCCCCTTCCTAAAAGTTTATACTTTTTAATTAATTTTCAAAGTTGTCACAAAGTACAGGTTGTCAAAATAATTCTTAAAAAGCCTTTTTACCACATAACTGTAATAAGCAAATCAGCAAGTTTAGTTATATTAACTGAAACTGGAACAATACCTGTGAGAGTGAAGCTTAAGATCTGTATCAAAGTCTGCAAGGACCCAGATTTAATGTCCTACATAATTATACGGAGGTTTCACTGTAAGATCTGAGACTATAGCTGTTCAGGTGTTGGTATCTAATTTAGGTTAGCTACTGTGTTCTATAGTTTGTTTTTTCTTTTTTTAATACAGTGTGCTTTAATATGCCTTAACTCTGATTAGTTTTCATCATTATCAACTGAAAATTAATATCCTTGATTTGGAGTTCATCACTTGTTAGGTTTTGATTTTCAGTATGTGTCACTTTTAATTTAAGCACACATATGGTACCAGTGACACAACGTAGAAGATAAACATCAAAGTCATGTTTCCTTTCATGAAAATTCAAACAAAAAAAGATCTATATTTAGAAAGGGAAAAAAGGGGGAAAGGAACATAGTAAGAATTCTTCCTTAAAATACGCATGGATCAGATCATATGGTCTAGGAATAAGAGCTCCCTTATGAACGATTTTTTAAAAATGTATTAATTAATTAAAAAAGAAATGCTGCAGTACTGCAAGAGGTGAGCGCCCTCTTCTGGACAGGGCAGAAACTGTAACACCGCCCCTATGTGTGAATGGTTCATCAGAGACTTCCAAAGAGAATTGGTTGCCGTAGCAACAGCAGATCGTAATAGTGCAGCCTCTTGAGTGTGACCCTATGTTTAATTGTGTAAGACCTGCTTTCCTCATCCCGAAGAGAGAGAGAGAGAGAGAGGCGGCATAGAAAGTATATATTTCATTCTGTGCAAACAACCGTGACCCTGATGAATTTCAAATGTCTTTGCAACATGTGTTGTTTATTTTCTGTTGGGTTCATAAATCTTATGGATTCCTTGGAAGTTGGCAGATGCTTGGAGAAAGTGAAATCAAGATAGCTGAAACCCGAAATTTGATTCACTGAGAAAAATCATCAATTGAAACCATCAAAACTTCACCCGTCGCTTGGTGTCATACTTTCTGGGTTGTATCTCCTGGTGTTGGACCCTCAGAAGGATTTCTCAACCGGATTCCTGTTTTAAAATTTAGTTTTTAAAATTTACTCATACATTTCAAAGCCTGTCTGGGTTTCACTCCAAACTATGTAGAAGAAATATTCATTTGTTAAAAAAAAAAATTCATTTGTTAAAAAAACAAATGGATGGATCGATCGATCGAATATAAGCCAGTTTGTAGTCTTACACCCTCAATCCTTAAGATACATTTGATAATCTTCAAATCACTTCCTAATGTAGAATTTCATAGACTTGGTTTTATATGTCTGTTTCCTTTTTATTCTTTCACTAGATTTTGTTAATTATTGTCATTTTCTGTTCCGCATCTATTATAATTCTTTGGAGTTGTTTTAAATGTAATTTTTTTTTAAATTTTTTAGCATAAATGTATCTGACTTTTATGCCCATAATGTGAAACTTTCTGTCTGAATTTATCTTTTCAGTAATCTCCTTTTCCGTTTCTGTCAGTGCTTCTCTGAAACTGTTATATGTCATTTTATAGAGCAGGGAGGTTGTGAATTAATTGAGAAAGTGGTTAGCAGAATGGAAGATTAATGAATGACTTGATAAAGAAATAAAGAGATTAGTTAGTCTAGCAGACAAGGCTGATATAATATAGATTTTTGTAGAGAGAAAAAAAAATCTACAACAAACAAAAAATTCTGTGGCCCCACACGTCTGTGTGTTTTCCTTGCACACTGAAAATCATCTGCTAGTAGTCAACAACAATGATGCTGAATGTGCATAATTACAGTATCATGAAGCCTTTTCTCAACAACTGAGAATGTGCTGACCCAACTCCTGCTCCTAGAAAACACTTTTTTTAAATTGTTATTTTATTTTAATTACATTTATATGTTAATGTTGCATAATTTACATTAGCCCGAGGCAACACATCTAATTACATTTTTCTTTCCTCCATCTTGTAATGTATTTTAATAGCTACACACAGGAGGTGGTGGACACAATATTATGAACACCTACTGTGCCGTACAATTAGTTTCACTTTTAGGGGACTCAAGCTTTTCACTTTTTTCCCCAATAATTAATGGGGGATGTGTTTAAATAAAAATATGATACAAGTAGGACCAAATACAGGTGGCATGGTGGTCTGATGGCTAACACTGTCACCCACACAGCAATTAGGTTCTGGTTTGAATCCAGGTTTGGGCCCTTGTCTGTGAAGTTTGCATCTTCTTCCCCTGTTTGCATGAGCTCCCATAGTCCAAAGACATATTTCGGGTTAGGAGATTCTAAATTGGCTATAGATGTAAAGGGTTAGGGTTGTGAACATGAACTGTCTGTCTCTGTGTGTTAGTCCTGCAACAGACTGGCAATTTGTGCAGCGTCTCTCAGCCTATGAGGGTTTAATAAACGCTCCAGCCCTGTGGCAACCCTTAATTAGATAAGTGGAAGAAATGGACAAATGGGTCCAAATACAAGCAACCTGTTGCTTAGTTATAGCCTCCTCTTCACAACCTAATGTATTTCCATGTTTAAACCTTTTAAAAGGCGCCCTTGCTCAGTATTACATATTTTCAAATAATTAGATGTATAAAAATGTAAGCGTTAAGCCTGAGTTATTCTTATTTTACAGAGATTCAATACCATAATTTCATACTAGTTTTTGATTAGCTTTGTTTGTGTTTATTTTTCTTCTTGATTATGTCATCGAAGCAAGACTTGCCCTTTAATGAAGAGCAATCTGAGATGTGCTGAGAAGAAGGTAAGAGCCAATTCAAATGTCAACATCTGTGGGTAGAAAACTGAGAAGTTAGTGAATCGAATAAGGAGAAAATGCGTTGCGTTGATTACTGGTGGGAAACTGAGTTATTGCAGCTATGACAAAAGCAATGAAATGACAACTTGAACAATCAATAGAAAAGACTTGAATAAGAGCTTTTGTAAGAAATCAGCATGCTGAGGATTTGTGTGAGTTTGGTGGAAATCATGATGTGCCAGTCATCTTAAAATAACTTCAATATTTGCCCCTTTTTTTCTTTTCTGGTTTGGTTTATTGTTTGTATTTGCAGACCTGACTAATTTATTATTATTATTATTATTATTATTATTATTATTAATAATAATAATAATAATAATAATAATAATAATAATAATAATAATAATAATGTATACTTTATTGATCCTCGTGGGGAAGTTATGCTCTCTGCATTTAACCCATTCACTCAGTGAAGCAGTGGGCAGCCACTAATCAGGCGCCCGGGAAGCAGTGTGTAGGGATGGTACCTTGCTCAGGGGTACCTCAGGGTAGCTGTTCAGTGGGGGGCAACCACACTAACTGAGCTATCCCTGCCCCAATTTTTCACACAGAAAACATTTCAACTGACACTAAAGAGTTTTCATTCATGTCTGCTTAACTGGGCTTTATTATTCCATGAACTTTGAACTGTTTTTTGTTTGGGTTTTTTTTTGTGGATTTTTTTGTGGTGGTGGTTTCTTGTTTTTTCTTTACACACATCATAAAATACTGTAAATTAACTTGTTTGCTTGTATGAAAGCTGAGATTCATGTCTGTGCTTTTTGTGTTTGTTTGTGAAATTGAGACATTCAACAACAAAGCATTTTTGTTTTATTGTTTGCTGTGGCCCACTCCTTCGCACTGCAGTTACATCAGATTCATCCTCTGTTGTTAAGGACAGGGTTTTGTTGTGTGGTTGGCAAGTTTATGTAACAAATTCAATTTAAAATTCAATTTGGAGTTCCCACAATTAAGTCGCTGCAATAATGAGATTAAACTGATTATTTAGGGACCTGAACAGGTTTGTAAGACTGTGACTCATTGTTTGTTCATTTATAATAATGCAAATGCAGAGCAAGGTGCTTTTTTAGCAACATCGAAAAGCCCAGACCATCCAATGCTGTTTCCTAAATTGGACTTATAAGACATATTTATATGTCTTATCCAAGTTATAACAATGCAGAAAACCCTGATAAGATTCAAACTTTGGTCGACCTTTCCTGGAAAGCAAAGATAAAGATTCAGAAATGTCTTTGTGATCTAACTGAGGGCACAAAAGTGTTCTTTCTGATCGATACGCTATTTGCTTCTATGTTGATTTAGTATGCACTGTTAGAGCCACAGCCTGCTCTGCAGATATGGGGCATTAGATAGTACTAGATGAAGAATAAAAGAAGATTCGTGGAGGACTTTCAAATGTATTTTTTAACCTGTATAAAAAGAGACCCAAGGCCATTACAGTGTATAATTATAGTTTATAATGTATTATTAGAAAATGTGTTTTGACAAGCATCTGAGCAATTAAATACTAAAACTCCCATGTAGGGATAACAAGGTTGAAAATCAACATGATAGTAGACTATCCACCTTAATTAAAATATAATTTTATTATAGGTCAATCCAGTTTTACGCTTAATAATTTATTAACAATTTCTATTATTTAGGTATTTTGCAGCTATTTTCCATTTGAAGTATATTAGGATTTGACAAAAATACATTTGAAGACTTACTTGAATTTTGTGTTTGCCTAAAAACAGCTTTTCTCTATTTTGAGGGCCATTCCTGCGCTGTCCATTACCTGCGGTGCTGAAACTGATGAATTAACCTGGTGTCTCTTTTTCTAATGTGAGCAGCAAACTAATTTGATTACGCTAAATACGATGTTTCCCCAAATAAAAAAGTCATATAAATTAATATCGGCATCAGATAAGTAGACCGGGCCATCTAGTTGGAGCCTCACGTGCCAGTTCCCTTTACCGGCTCACTCCAGTCAGAGCGTGGTGCTGCGTTTTCCCCCACGCTTCGTTGCCCTAATTCTTCAACCCTTGATAGGTAAATTTCTTACGCTCGCCAAGCTATTAATGGTTAAACTACGTCGTGGGCGTAGCGGCTCCTTGTAATGGCGACCGTGCCGTAGATGTTCCCAGGTTTGTGAAAATGAAGCGAAGAAGAAGTTATTTCTTTTAAGTAAAACGCCGAGGTTCCCCGTAGGAGGACTTTGCGTCTACAACCATCGTCTTTATAAGTGGCAAATATAGCTGTACTTTTGAACTTTTACGCTCCCGAAATGATGAAGCTCAAGTCAAACCAAACCCGGACGTACGACGGGGATGGCTACAAGAAGCGGGCCGCTTGCCTGTGCTTCAGGAGCGAGAGCGAGGAGGAGGTGAGTTCGGTGATGTGAACTGTCTGGAGGGCCAAGCTAATATTAGCATCCGTAGGTTTTATCCAGCCTTTTCTGTTGTGTGTAGATCGAGACGTTTATCAACACGGCTTTGGTTTTATCCCAGCTGGAAAATGATATGTTTTATTCTCGTGTCGACTCCCGACGTTTTGATTAGTCACTATTTTTTAGCTGGTACTTACTCGAGTGTTATGTAAGCCTCTTTAGCAGTGCAGATAGCAGCCTCGGTTATGACCAGACTTACTAGCTCCGCGCTAATGCTAACGTTAGCTTGCTAACTACCCGGGTTGCTGCCGTGGGCAGCCGGCTATCGGCCAGCAACCACAGCCCACAGTACAGGCTGTGGTGAGTGCTGACTCTATCACTACCAGCTGTCGGATGGACAGAGAATATTTAGTATTTAAAGCGACAGCTAAGATATGTATCTGCTCGCGTTACAGATAGTTTGGCGAGCTAAGTGTATTGTGTTAATGCAACTGGTATTACTAGCCAAACATTGTACTGCTATGTAGCTAGTAGCTATCCTAGTTTAAGCCAGAAGATGACTCTGGCAGTGATAGCCGGCTTGTATCACTTGTGTATTTTGATTAGTTTGTTTGCGAAATTGACACTGTTGATATTTGGAGCACCAGCTTAATGGAAGCGTCGAGCCCTGTGTGCATATTTTACAACATTATTAATGCTATTTGTGTATTTATCGCTCCTATCTAGCCGTATCAGAAAAAGCGAAAACGTGTTGTGGATTACTTGAGCTCAGTCGCGATTTGGGACGCTCACGTACAGTCAAAAGGAGACACAAAGATGTCTTTGTACTTACATTTTTCTAGGGGAGGAGATGGGACCAAACCAATTCCTCATTTTGGTTAAAGTAAAGGCCAGACTGTGTAGACAGGGGTTGTTGATTACAGGAAACGTATCAGCATTACCAGCACCAAAGTGGAAACTTTTACCTAAGACTGTAGATTATTTGACTGGCAGCCAGGGGTTCCACAGCTCATCTCCACTAAGAACCCAACATCTAAACTAGTTCACTAGCTATGATTTATTGACAGTAATAAAAGTACTAGTTTTCTTAAACCCAATGAGTTATCATTTCCATTTTTCTTGAGTTGTATTTTTCGATGTCCCAGTTGATATTATGTGAACAGTAACTCAGAGTTGGACTGTCATACCTGACCAGTATTGTATGGGGTGTTTTGCAGGTGCTACTGGTGAGCAGTAGTCGACATCCTGACAAGTGGATAGTTCCTGGAGGGGGAATGGAGCCCGAAGAGGAGCCCAATGTTGCAGCAGCTCGAGAAGTGTGTGAAGAGGTTGGTTGTGTCACTCAATATTGTTATATCTTATTTAAGCCTGTAGTATGATGGCCTTTTCTCTTTGGTTTTCCAAGTGACAGATGTTGTCTCTATGTATACTGCGTACTGGGAACCTTAACGTGATCCTTTTCAGAAATGTCAGTAGCTGGAAATATAATTCTCAGAAAGTGTGGCAAATTTGTTTGAGTATAGACTCATAAGATGTATTGTATTACAGTTCTGTTAACTTGTCTGTATTTAACACTGAGCCTGATACCTTGTTCTCAAAATCCATTTTGTCAATGCAGTCATCCTGTTTGCATGGACAGTAAGAGAGAGAGCCTAGCAACATGTAAGCTGTATCATAGCATCATGTTACAAAGCAGTCTTTAGGTGTCAAAGGAGGTCACACAGAGATTGAACACTGGCTGCACAGCAGTTTGACTGCAGTACAGTCAAGTCACACAAATGCAAAAAATGACAACAATTGAGTTTTATTGTTTGTAAGTTTCTCGTAGCTATATATATTAGTATACAGTAGTGGTCACATTACAAGGGCAGCTTGGAGGACACAACATGTTGTTTTTGTTGTTCTGTATTGGGGTGGATGGGTAGTAATTAGTAAACAGTTCTGAAGCTAATTGGAAATCAATATCCTACTTATACTGCCTACGCCTGTTTGTTAAATCAGGTATTCTTCCACTCTGCATGCTGTTCATCCTTTGGATATTTTGATCAGAATGGACACAGGGCACATAAGACACTGAATCTCACCCGGCGGTTGGCTCCTAGTGGGCCGCTGACCTTATAAAGCCTATCCTCTCTGTGTGATCCGTCACACTGATGGATGCTGATATCATCCCTTATCCTGGCTCCTGCTGATTGGTAGCTTTGGTGGTTGCAGGACACTTAGGCCTGCCAGCAAATTTCCACAGGGTCAAAAGCAATGTCACATCACTTCTCAGGCTCCTTATGTGCTAAAAGGCTACATTCTGAAACTCTGTGGTGACTGAGTGCTGCTTGATACATCACCAACTACACTGGCTTTCTAAGCCTTTTATTGGACGATGGTGTAATAGGACATATCCTAATCCTGGTGAGCCTGTTCTGATCACCGTATAAGTGATAAGTGATTGCTTATGCTTATTGGTTTGGAGTCTCTCCAGGGATGAGAGTGAAGACAAGGCATGCAGTAGCAAGCCAAAATTTACAGAGGGTTTCTTTGTTAGACTGTTCACTATCTCTGTTAATCCTTGTATCTTGGAGATGCACCCCGACCCTGCAACCTGAAGACGCATTGCATAACTGGTAACGAAGTCTCAGCTGTACATCCTCTTCCCAAGTGTTGCCCAGTAGTCTTGTGTTACATGAATGCCAGAGCTGGGAGACTTTTTCCATCTCATAAAAACAAACAGGTTGACTTTTGGCCTATTACTTAATCCCTGGCTCGTCTTTGGAGTTTCTAGTGGTGTGCCTGCTCTTTACCATATGATCAAGCTGAAGGCCTTAGGAGTGCAATTGGTACAGTGTGTGGAGTCAACATTTATTTATAGAGTGAAACTGGAAACTGAGGAAGAAGCTGCAGAGATGTCAGTGAGAGGCCTGGTGCTGTATCAAAACCTGACCTACTGTTAACCTCTGGGAGTTAAAATCTTGGAGATGATTTTTGGTGTTAAAATTTTCTCAACAATATTAAGCTCTCAGAGACCTTAAAGTTTCTCTATGACAGAAAGGTTGTGACATTTATATGGCTCTGATTTTAGGATTGTGAGAAAAGGTATAATAACTTGCAAAGTTTTTATTCATCTGCTTTTTTCCCTGACCTTTTACATGACAAAACTAAAAACGATTTTGAGAGAGAGGCTGTCAAAAAGTGCCAAAAGTTGAGAGAGGGTTATTTTTCAGATGTATAATAAGTCAATTTTAAAAATCAGTTGATCAGTAAATCAGGAACCTTTCCCCCCACTAATCTGGCACTTTCCAAGAAAACTGTGGCTTCAGCCTCTGAAAAATGTTTTTCTGTTTTTGTTGAATATTATGTTTTATGTAGTTTAGTTTTTTTGACTAGTAGTTGGACATCTGAGACTGGGCTCTGACAGATTGTGAATTTGTTTTTCCTCACTATATTATTGTTTTGTTTTTGTTTATTTTGTCAGTTGCTTGATTAATGTTAAACATTTTGTCAGAAGAAATCAATGACAATTATCAATGTGTTTAATAGTAATTTCATTGCTGTAGAAGTAATTTATGTCCAGTCATTATGAGGGGGGAACCTGACATTGACCTACTTTGTGAATTGATCCCTTTTTTAGGGATGTTAGCTTTTTCAGCTAGGAGAGTGTTTTCCAAGTGGTGCACCAATTCTTTTTGTTTTTGTTTGTGAGGATCATAAATTTTTGCAGTTTAGAACTACAAAAAAAACAAAAAAAAACGAGAGCCAAATCCCTGGCAATTTGCATATACAGTGGGGCAAAAAAGTATTTAGTCAGCCACTGATTGTGCAAGTTCCCCCACTTAAAATGATGACAGAGGTCAGTAATTTGCACCAGAGGTACACTTCAACTGTGAGAGACAGAATGTGAAAAAAAAATCCATGAATTCACATGGTAGGATTTGTAAAGAATTTATTCGTGAATTAGGGTGGAAAATAAGTATTTGGTCACCTCAAACAAGGAAAATCTCTGGCTCTCACAGACCTGTAACGTCTTCTGTAAGAAGCTTTTCTGTCCCCCACTCGTTACCTGTATGAATGGCACCTGTTTGAACTCATCATCTGTATAAAAGACACCTGTCCACAGTCAGACTCCAAACTCCGCCATGGCCAAGACCAAAGAGCTTTCGAAGGACACCAGGAAAAGTATTGTAGACCTGCACCAGACTGGGAAGAGTGAATCTACAATAGGCAAGCAGCTTGGTGTGAAAAAAATCAACTGTGGGAGCAATCATCAGAAAATGGAAGACATACAAGACCACTGATAATCTCCCTCGATCTGGGGCTCCACGCAAGATCTCATCCCGTGGGGTCAAAATGATCATGAGAACGGTGAGCAAAGATCCCAGAACCACACGGGGGGACCTGGTGAATGACCTGCAGAGAGCTGGGACCAAAGTAACAAAGGTCACCATCAGTAACACACTACAACGGCAGGGAATCAAATCCCGCAGTGCCAGACGTGTTCCGCTGCTGAAGCCAGTGCATGTCCAGGCCCGTCTGAAGTTTGCCAGAGAGCACATGGATGATACAGCAGAGGATTGGGAGAATGTCATGTGGTCAGATGAAACCAAAGTAGAACTTTTTGGTATAAACTCAACTCGTCGTGTTTGGAGGAAGAAGAATACTGAGTTGCATCCCAAGAACACCATACCTACTGTGAAGCATGGGGGTGGAAACATCATGCTACGGGGCTGTTTTTCTGCCAAGGGGACAGGACGACTGATCCGTGTTAAGGACAGAATGAATGGGGCCATGTATCGTGAGATTTTGAGCCAAAACCTCCTTCCATCAGTGAGAACTTTGAAGATGAAACGAGGCTGGGTCTTCCAACATGACAATGATCCAAAACACACCGCCCGGGCAACAAAGGAGTGGCTCCGTAAGAAGCATTTGAAAGTCCTGGAGTGGCCTAGCCAGTCTCCAGACCTCAACCCCATAGAAAATCTGTGGCGGGAGTTGAAAGTCCGTGTTGCTCGGCGACAGCCCCAAAACATCACTGCTCTCGAGAAGATCTGCATGGAGGAATGGGCCAAAACACCAGCTACTGTGTGTGCAAACCTGGTAAAGACCTATAGTAAACGTTTGACCTCTGTTATTGCCAACAAAGGTTATGTTACAAAGTATTGAGTTGTATTTTTGTTATTGACCAAATACTTATTTTCCACCCTGATTTACGAATAAATTCTTTACAAATCCTACCATGTGGATTCATGGATTTTTTTTTTTTTCACATTCTGTCTCTCACAGTTGAAGTGTACCTCTGGTGCAAATTACTGACCTCTGTCATCATTTTAAGTGGGGGAACTTGCACAATCGGTGGCTGACTAAATACTTTTTTGCCCCACTGTATGGGAGCCTAATAGGGGAAAATATAGTGCTTTGTTTTGTGGGAAAACAAAGTTTACAGTTAAGGGGAGATGCGTGAAAAATACCTGTCATATGACTTCTGCTGGACCAGCAATGTCAACGACTGTTAGCCCAAGTGTGTTATCTGTTGGGCGAAGTTGGGTAATGATAACATGGTATCTAAAGAGAAACTTGGAAACCAATCCCTTCTAGGAAAAAATAAAACAAACTGGTTTTGAAGTTGAGGCAGCAAAAACCTTGTTTTTGTTTTGCTTTGTTTTTTCTCTACTTTTTTTCTTTTTTTGGCTTGTGTTAAAGCTAAAGGAGGCAAGATATATGCTAGTGGCTCCTGACACTGTTGGACAGCTGTCAAAAGCGTGCTTTTCAGTGTAATCAAAAGAAGAACAACATGTCATATGACATACAGTCATATGAAAAGAGTTTTCATCGGACTAAGCAGTCCTGCGATAAACTGAAGTATGCTCAGCAATAAGTACACAGCAGCAAGTAATCATTTTCTGTTTGACTTTGTCAGTTTCACATTATTGTCGAGGAATTTGGTCCCACTCTTCTTTACAAAGTTTTTTCACCTCATTGAGGTTTGCGGGTATTTTCTATGCACAGATCTCTTATGATTCTGTCACGTTGAGGTCCCGACTTCGACTGTTCCATTGCAACACCTTGAGTCCTTTCTTTGTAAATTTGTTGTAGATCTGCTGGTATTCTTTGGATCATTGTCCTGTTGCATGACCCAATTTTGGCCAAGTTTTAGGCATTGTTAGTGGTATCAGAGGTTTGTGCTGATAGCTTGTGTTTGGGTTTTATCCAAATGTGGCGTTTTGTATTATGGTAATAAAAATCTTCACTTTGGTCTCATCTGTTGAAAGGACATTGTTCCACAAGTGTGTGGTTTGTTCATATGCAACTTTGTTAACCTAAACCCAAGTTGTGTTGCCATGTTCTTTTTACAGAGATTAATCTTTCTCCTGGCAACCCTTCCAAACAACCCATACTTGTTCAAACTTCTTCACACTTGCATACCCACTTAATTAGTAGCACCTGGCTTCTGCTTACCCTCTTAATTCCTTTGGAGGCAGTAAGGGTGTACTTCGGTTTTCACAAGACTCACATGACTGTATTTTGTAGGAATGTGCACAATCAGTTGACTGGACAGTTGAACATTGCTGCCCTGGCTTGTCAGCAGTGAAAATTTCTGTCAGTGAGGCTAATATGTCTTTAATGTGCAACACTCAGCCGAAGCAAAAGACAACGTGCAACACTAGTGCCAGTGGACACTAAAGGGCAAATGTGGACTCCCAAGTTTGTGAATGAGATAACTTGAGAACAAAGCAATGTAGGATATTCAAATTGATGCCATAGGTATGTGCTAAAAATCTTGGATGAGATTGAATATGTTACCTTGAGGGCAAGGTCATGGCTCAAATTTTCAGAAAATCTTGTAAATGCCATAACTCGAAGGAAGTCAAATTTTCAAATGGATACGATAAGTGTATCTACTAAAAATCTCTCTTGCCTATTAAGTTAGTGTACAAGAACATCCCCAATTGTTTTTGTTTTACAGCCCTAAATAATGTGCCTCGTTGCAGGAAAGTGCATGCAGAACAAGACTTCAGTCTTTGTATATGCTGTATATTGTTTTTATTTTGTGGACGCAAAAACCACAATCCAGGATTTAGATGGAGTGAATGTGTGGGGATAAACACAATCTTATGATGTAATATAATCCAGTGCACAACAAACACCATTTCCAATTACCGTACAAATTAAATCAGCTCTATTTGAAACTATTTCAAATAAACACTATGAGGTTCAAATGGGTGTTTATTGTTAGGCTGTTGGAGTGCATTCAATTATACAAGTGTTTTTGCATAGACCTCAATCTCTTCATATTGAACGAAAAGCCTTTAATCGTCTGTTGTGACTTCATCCTGTGACAGTATTTACTGAGCATTTCATCATTTTTCATTCATTTTACAGGCTGGTGTGAAGGGGACTTTAGGTCGCTTGGTGGGAATATTTGAGGTGAGCTGCTGTGTGTTGACTTTTTTGGGGGGGTGTCTTTAAGTGTCACCTTACTGTTTGGTTAATTATGCAAATGTTTTCTTCCACAGAACCAGGAGAGAAAACACAGGACCTATGTGTATGTTCTTATTGTAACGGAGGTGCTGGAGGACTGGGAGGACTCAGTCAACATTGGTAAAGCACTGTTTGTTTACTTGTCAGAATGGGGATCATACGGACAAAGTTCTCAGGCAGTCACATGCTTGACTGTAGCTTTTTTTTTTTTTTTTGCCTGGCCTTAGTGATATTACAGTTTTTAGTGTGTGTTTACTGGGGAAGATTATAAAACCAGCTTTGTTCCTGCCCTTGTGATTTTCACTTTAGCTGTGTGTACAGTACTAATAATCAGTCAAAACCCATTTTTCATAATGACTTTTTTTTTTTTCCCCGTGTGTTGTTTTTTTTTCTTGCATGTTAACCTTCTCCACAATGCTTTCTTTTTCTGCAAAACAGGGAGAAAAAGGGAATGGTTTAAAATAGACGATGCCATACAAGTGTTGCAGTGTCACAAGCCTGTGCAGGCCACCTACTTTGAGGCTCTCCAGGAGAGTTGTCTGACCAGTAATGGAACTCCACTGGTGACCACGATAGGTGGGGACCTCTCCCCTACCTACAGCATCAATCAGAGCTCTGTTTCTGGGATCAGATAACTAAAACCACAACTCTGAATACCCCAGGAGCTTTCGCCACCACCTGCGCTCTTACTTGTGTTATTTCTCTTCTCTTCTCTTCTCTTCTCTTCTCTTCTCTTCTCTTCTCTTCTCTTCTTTCTTTTGTCTCAGTAACATGGTTTGCCTTGCCAACTCCTTTGTGCCAGAAATCTGGTGCAGACTCAACAAGTGTTGGATGAATAGTCCAAAACACTTTGTAAATGTAAATGTAATTTTTGACCCCTCTTCTTTTTTGTTTTTGTTTTTACTGACAACTGCATGAAGTGTCCCCTCATTCCCTTTTCCTTAACACACCCTTAGCGTGGTGTTTATTGAATGCAAGAACTACTTTTTACTGTTGTAATGTAAAAGTGTATACTTAGTGCTTAAGCTGAAGGCTTTTGGTGGTCTTTTTAATGTCTCCATCTTTTTTTTTTTTTTTTTTGTTTATTTTTCTGTGAATGAATGTGCCCATAATAAGTGTACTCCCTCCCCTGTTTTAAGGATAGGAAAAATTGTATCTGAACGAAAAGAATTGTGGGAAGTGACTTGTCTTGCATGAGCGCTATTGTTGTTGCGTTTCACTCACTCGAGTGACCTGATGCTGACTGTGTGACAGACAGGGTAAGGTCTTTTGGCTTTTCTTCACTCTTCTCCTGTTGTAGTTGTTCTTGTTATGTTTTTTTGTGGTTTTGTTTTGTTGTTGTTTTTTTTTAAACCTGAAGGATACGGCCCCTTAATTTCAATATTCTTTCCATTTCTGTTTTCAGCTGTGTTTCTTTCCTATTTGGGAAGCTAGCCAAGCACTACAGGTTTCAATTTCAGAGCATGCATATATGTATATATGTATATGCGCTGCACAGTGACTGAAAGAATGTCAGCAGACAATGTAAAAACCATCTTTGTCCTCACTCTTCTCTTTTTGATCCCTTTTTGTTTTCTTTGTTAAAACGCTTTCATGTGACTGACTACAGAGTCTTCCTCCAAACACTGAGAGGGTGGAAATAGTAGATTTCAGAATCATGGACTTGTGTAATTTCAAAGTGCAGCACATATCACTTAAGTTATTAAAACAATTTCCATATTTTACTCCTCACATTCAGATTGGTTAAAAGCAATTGTTTACATTGTGTTTGTAACATAGTACAGATGAATTTAGCGGGCACTTTTCATTATGGTCATGACTCTTTTTTTTTTTTTTTTTTTTTTTTAAACCTTCCCTCCTTAGTATTTATTCTGCATCCCCCAAAATACTCAAAACACCTGCTTGACATTAAACTGATGTCAAACTGATTTTGGCAAGATGCAGAACAAACAAGCCTTGTACAGTTTGAGACCTTGTTTTTAACATGTAAAATGCTTTTTGGATACTTTTTTTTTTTTTTTTTTTTTTTTGTTTGTTTGTTTGTTTGTTTGTTTGTTTTTGGGTTTTTTTTTCCTTCTCTCTAACGTTTGGCAAAAGTCTCTTTAGCTCAGCTGCATCACTTGGCTGCGATGTGGCGTGAAGCAGCTGGCTCAATACTGTGAAACTGGAGGCGCTGTAGATAGCATGTAAGAGGTTTTTATTGTAAATTGTTTATTTCTGTATAGATCAAAGATGAGAATACAAATGACAAAACACCTCTTACACATCTGTGAGTGCTACATGTCATTTCAATTGAGGCTGGAAAACCTGATTGAACTCACTGCGTTGGCTTTAAAGCTGTGAGGAATTTTCTCTTGAGATAGCATTCAGTACATCAGAGGCTAAAGAACAAGGAATGTGGCTGTGGGTGAGATTAAAGAGCCTATTTATAATAGAAAATTGTAACAACCTTAATGTTTTTGTTTTAGACCAAAATTAATTGGTAATGGCAAGGATTTTTTTTTTTTTTTTTTTTTTTTGTTTTTGTTTTGTTTTGTTTTTTTTGTTTATCATCTTTAGTCAAACTATGAAATGAAGTATAACTGCATTCTGAGTTGGAAAGCCTGGAGTCTTTTCCTCCTCTGTACCACTAGGTTTAATCAGTGAATTTTCCCCTAGAGGGTTTCTTTCATTGATCTCCCCACTTTGGTGTAGGGCTGGGCGATATGACCCAAAATTCATATCTCGATATTTTTTAGCTGGATGGCGATATAAAATATATATCTCGATTTTTTTTTTTTTTTTTTTTTTTTTTTTTTTAAGCCATAAGTTAAGAACAAAAAGAGAGTTCTTAGTCACACTGTGTCCCAGATGTCACACGGGCACTTTTATTTACATACAGCGTAGATATTACTCAAAAATAAATTATCAGCATATATTAAATAATCATGGTCCATAAATAAAAGAAAACAATGTTGTTTTTGTGCTAAACAAAGAGCTCACAATTGTGCAGTCAAAATGTAAACTAATAGACGCTGAGCATAATAACAAAGAGATAGATTTCACAGCTGCACCACGTCTCTGAACAGGTGCCATCCTTATACACACACAGTACGTATCACTCCGCGAGGCTCCTCCTCTGTAGCCGTAATTCTCCGACAATCCATCAAGCGGTGCAGCTCCGTAGCTTAGCAAAGTCATATTAAAACATTTTTTGACAGATTGCTGAGCGCTGTGTACCACATAAAATCGGTTCGCGGTCAGTAAGCACAACCAGAATTCATACATAAGGCGCACTGTCGATTTTTGAGAAAAGGAAAGGATTTTAGGCCGTGCAGCCCCTCTGGGCTGCATGTCGTTAGCGCGGTTAGCTCGCTAACACGTTGACGCCATCCAGCCCCACGCACGGTAACTCGCTAACGGAGATTTTCCGCTTTCATCTTGTCATTGCCTGCAGGTGAAGCTATGGGGGAGTTGTGTTCAGTGCAGGAGAGGCGAGGCCGAGTAACGTTGCGTAGAGACAAAAGTGGACGAAAGAGAGGCAAACCTGCGGCTCCACAAGTATAATTATAACGTAACATAGACTATATCGATATAAATGATATTGTCACATCTTATATCTCGTATGAAAATATATCGATATTTTTTAAAAACTCGATATATCGCCCAGCCCTACTTTGGTGTTCTGCCTTTTTTTCCCCACATTGATAAATTTGGAAAAATTTGCATAAGCAGATCTGATACATTTCACCTTCCAAGTTTATAGGACACAAAATTTGCACATCCAACAAACATTTGCATTTGTTTGGAGTTGTCTTTTTCTAACTGGTGAATTTCATTCGGTTCTGTTTTTCCTTTTATTCATCTTTTGTTTGCTCTCCCTTATCTCTTTCTGACTAGTTTATAACCCCGCCACTACTTTCACCAGATGGCTGTTTACTCTGTTTTTGCTAAGCAGTTGCAGCTGAAAACTATGCTACAACTGTATAAATGCAGGCAATGTGGGACTGCAGGCTGGAAAACCACAAGAAGGAGCTAAAAGATGCTGAATAATAGTGTAAAGTTGAGTTTAAGTACATAGGCAAAAGGTCTTTGATTCTTGCATAAGAGAAACACAGTTTACATTAAAAAAAATCATGTTAACAAAAAACTGATTATAGCCACATTAAAAAAGTATTTGATGCCCATAGATTTAAAAAGATTTCATTAGGGTTTGTTGGGAGACTTGGCAGTACTTATGTATTTAACAATGAATTTGCACAGAAAACTCCAGTCTTATGATTCACAATCTGATGAGAAACCCTTTGATAGGAAATGAGAACTGAAAGCAAGCGGAGCAAAGTTTATCTAGACAAAGAGCAGAGTGGCTTTTAGTGGTGGACTGAGTCTTTTCTTCCATGTTTATGATTATGGTGGAAATCACCACATGCTAGCACAGCTGCTAACACTGCCCTGCAATAATCCAGGAATTCAGATCTCTTCTGAATGACAGTTAAGGTGAAAAGGGTCTAAAGTCTCCTCCAGCCTGAGACTTTGGACTGTTTTTACTGCTGTTTTAGAAAGGTGTGGTGGTCAAAGTCTTGCTTTATGATGCTCTACCTGGCACTTGAAATGAGATTTTGTGTTGATTAGACTTTTTAGTCATCATCTAAAGGTACAATTAAATAGAAACGGGATGAAACTACATATGACAGAAAACAAAAGCCTAATAAACTATGGCTCTCTAGTTTGATGCGGGTGACAGGTACTGTCAAAATGAATGTGAGGAGGATTTAAACAGTAAAGTAAACAGCCAGTCATTTTTAATTATTAATAACCACTTATTCCTTATCCTGTGTTTTGTTTTGTCTTCTCTTGTTACTGACAACCTGATGTCTTGTATATAGGTAACACAGCAATCTGATAGCCAGAGAATGCACTTTGGCTTTGGTCCTAAAGGATTATTGTAATTCTTTTTTTCTTTTTTAACCCTTCTTACTAAAATTCAAACAGTTTCTGTCACAAATTGACTGATTTAGGTTGGAGTGCTAGCGGGAAATGTGGAAGTAAAGGTTTTCACTTGAATTCCACATTAGACTGATGGTATCATTAGATGGTACAAACACATTCACCCTTTCTTGGACTTCTTGGCTATAAAATTGCCTCTTTAAAATAATGACGCTTCCTAACTTGAAACCACTGGAGCTTCAGATAAAGTCACTTCATTTAATTTACCAAAGTGGACGGTTTATTAATGTGTTGCCATGTCAGTTAGTTGGGCCCCATCTTGTGGCCAAAGCAAAAGAATAAAACAAAGCACATCACTTAGCAGCTGAGGATTTGTAACATACAGTTTTCCTTTAGCACAATGACCGTTTCACCTGCTAAACGACTGGAAAAATGTTAATTAAAAAAAAAAAAAAAAAAGACAGCTGCCATCTCTGAAAAACAACCAAACAAACTCTGAATTTGATAACTTCACTTTTGAACCGTTGACCTCAGCCTTGAAGTTGCATATCTGTATTTGTGTTCAAGGTCTATGTGTCACTGGAATTTTTAATTTTTTTCCTCTTTTGTCATTTGGGACTGTGGAATAAGACCAGTGTGAGAAGACTGAAGATTGTAATATAAATGTGCCAACAAATAAACACCAGTATTTCACATTCAGGCTGGTGTGTGTGTGTTCAATACGTCTCCAAGTGTGCTCTTTCTAGAGTATGTAGGTATTTACAACAACTGAAATATTGTAACTCTGTAGCCAACTCACCCATCAGTTTGTTTTAACTCTTGAGGTTCATGTGTAAAAAGAGTTAGGTCTACTTTCAGGATGTCAGCAGCAGGACATCTCAAGACTGTCAAGACACTTTCTTTCATTAGATAAATCTGCTTATAAGCAGATTTGTCAAGTCAAATTTGTGTTGAAACATCGTAGAAATGTCAGATAAAATTAAAAGATAAGCTGGTTAACATTTTGAGAGTCTTCAGTAGCAGCTACAACCTAATTGGGTTTCTCATGGTCAAGTATAGTTCCTGACATATTCAGTAGTATCAGGGTAGATTGACATCCTTTCCAGGGTTGGTAGTACTTTTTGTCAACATAGGAAAATCAATCCATTCATTTTCTTCCACTTATCCAATTTAGGGTCACACTACACCCTGGATAGGGTACCAGTCCATCACGCACAAGAGCCCAGATCCATCTTTGCTTTCAGGAAAACTATGAGAGTCAATGTTAACTTTAAAAAGAAATTTTCCTCTGTGTAAAAAGGTTATGTTGGGTTAATTATAACTTTGGCAAAAAGGCCCAATTTAGTATGCAGGTGAGTCATTGAGTCCTAGATCATTTCAACTTGACGCTACCATAACCACCTAATGTTTTCTGTGTGGACTAACAGTGAGGGAGATAACTGTAAAAATGACCCTCCACACAATTTACCCACCAGACTAACTTCCTGCCAAAAACAAAGGCATTTGTTTTTCATTTGACACCATCTCAGTCTCACTGTGGCACCTCTCTTGACACACTCATTAATTATCAAAGTATTTTAATACTCAATTAATCCTGAGCTGGTCCACCATCACATTGCTCAAATTTATAACCAACGTATGTGGACTTTCGCCTGCTCATCTTACAAAATACTTTAAGAAGAAAAGCACAAACAGACCGAGTTGTATTTGGATTTTCTTTATTGTACACAAAGAGAGAGTGAAATTTACTGAGGCTGCTGTCCTCTGCCGCGTCCAAAGCCACCTCTCTGCAACAGAAAAATGTTGTCAGTCGACCAACATGTTCAATACAAGAATCTACAAGTTTTCCAGCTGCACTGTATAAACCACATTTAGCTTTCTGACATTCCTTTTTAAAACCCATGTAAAACCGCACCCACAAATTTAGGGAGGAGAGCCTTTGTTGTTCTGCTGTAGAAAACAATTCTTATAACAGAAAAACATTCAAGATCAAGACAAGGTTTTTGTTGCCAGCCCATTTCTCAAAATACCCGCATGAAACAAAGGAAATGTACTTACAAACTGGAACTCTGTGGCAGCTCCAGCACCGGCCTCTGCCTTCTTGTCAGCACCAGCTAAAGGAGAAGTTATGAGTTAAGAGGTCAGCCAGTAACTTTCAGAAATGTCAAACTTGTTAAAACTTCACCATAACATGTCAAATATATACCAAAATTAGACAGGGGGGGTGGGGCAGTAATAATAATTTTTACTGTTGTTTTTCTTTGATAAACAAGTTTAAAGTTCACACCAGCAAATTGCCTTCTGAACATCAGAATGATGTGATGGGAGCTTCATATGCCTCATTTTTAAAATCCAAATCCTCCACATACATCGATTTTTGTCTTTGTCATACAAGCTCAATCCTTTCAATAATATATATTTGATAACATGTTTCATCTGAATCATTGTGATCAGTTTTCTAAAGGAAACATGATTTAGATTCTCACCTAAGAACATATTTAACATGTCATTTGCTTTTGTTTTGGCACAAGCACTACTGGTTTGGAAACAGGCTGTGATTTGGCTTAAAACAAACCATTTTACAACATTACATTTACCATTAACGTTTAACATTTTCCAGGGCATTGGTTTCTACCGCCATCTAAAGGTGACGTAGCCAGTGTAAAGTTTTTACATGCAGTGATTCAGACAGCCACTAGAGGTCCTCCAACTTTAAAATTTTATACAAATATACTCAAAGTTTATCGAGGTGCTCGGATGTCTGCAGATGCCTGTACTTTTTGGAGGCAGGTCATTTCAGAGCTTTGTGCGGTTACAACTATTGGTGTTAATATCTGCGTGACCAGCCTATAAGAATGAGGACTGAGGTGCTCATTCAGACAAGAGTAGACAAACTATAGGAACATGTGATGGGTCACATCACTGCATTTTCACATTTCACTCTGAAAAATCAAGACATTTTACTAATGAATAACACCACCGTATGATTTAATGATCCAAAATTACCATTTTAGTTTGCATCATTCATGTAAACATCACAAGACCACATGAGCAACTCATAATGTGACTAGTGTAGTTGGTGTTATACGTACGGGGCGCGGCAGATCGCCTGTAAGCATCTCTGTCAGCCTCCCCACGGTTAAGGCGGGCGGGCCTCTCTCCTTCCACTCCTGCAGGTAAAAAGATGACAAAACATTAAGCTCCAGTTTTCCTGGCTTTCCAAAAGAGGAAATTCAATAGGCTTTAAAATTCTTTAATTTTAATGCTAACAATTCTCACTAAATATAAGTCTTTGGACTCTGAGGTCCCTCTTTTGAGTTTATTAATGAACTACTTAAATTTGTATGCTTTACAACACCCTCTAACAGCAAGAGGAGACCATAACATTTTATGTGGCACTTAATTGCTGAAACCTCTTTAGCATATTTTCATAAGATCCAATTGAAGATGCCAATTGAAAGTGCAACTTCAGCTTCAACGAAAGGCAAGGAAATTATGAAATGAGATTGTTACGATCTAGTTCAGAAGTCAATCAAAAAACTTTCATTGATAAAGAGAAAAAAATAAACCTTATTTAGAACAGATCACACTCAGGATCCAGAACATCTAAAACAATCTGCTGAAGTTTAGATTAGCAACTTTGATTTCTGGAAAACTGTGTTTGAGCACCAGATTTTGAGTTCACAATCAGCTTCAATATCATTTATAACCTCAGGAAGCATTAACATATTAAATACTATTACTAGTATTTCTGGCTTCAGGAAATGAAAAATCAAAACTTATTAGAAACAAGCATGTATGATAGATGTTTTACCCTTGGGCCTGGGCCTTGCGGTCTCAGGGCGGGTCTGGCGGCGCAGGGTGGCGGGCACGATCTCAGGGGGAAGGTGGAGGAAGTCTCTCAGGTACTGGATGCCCTCATTGGTGAGGTACCAGTAGAAATGGCGCCAGGCAAATTGCTCCTTGACGTACCCACAGGACTTCAGAGACTGCACGGAAAAGCACAATTACCACATTATACTGACTACCACAATAAATCAGTACAAAATCTAGGTTGGTATGGCAGCACTATGCAGAAAGTATCTTTAGGCTTCTTGCTCAGGTAAGTGCACAGAAAGCAAGTAAGTGCACAACAGTGCTAACCACCACACACCATACTGCCCTACAATCATTCCAAAAGATAAAATGAACTCAGATGCAATAGATTCTGAGCCGACACCAACACCCATGTGAAAAATGTTTGAAAGAGCAAATAATCAGCCACACAACTTTACGAAACCTGAAAGGGCACAAAAGATACACATCAGTAATATCCTACTGTAAATGCCATTTGCCATGAGTGTGACGGCAGTAAAAATCAGCTAAATGTTACATCCTCTGTGAAAGCCAAAGAAAAATAAATAAAAAATAAACAGATACATGCTGATTTTTCCCCCACATACAACAGTGGACCAAATCAAACCGTCTATTAAAAAGTGGTGGGGCACACACAAAGGGGACAGGTCCTGACATTATGGCAGGCATTGCATAAAACACTGGGATGTGAGCGCCATGCACAAGGTGGCGATGGCATCAGCCACTTGTATACATTACACAGTAAACTCAAAATAAAATCAAGGACTCATAGGTGTACCAGATGACCACATGCCACAGAACTAAATGCAGCAGCCTAGGTTCGCCTTCAAGCAAAGTCCTTTTTTCTGCATGCATTCCCTTACTTCCTCTCTTCTTAACAGCTCTATATTATAAATATAAAAAGAAAAGTCTAAATCTGCACTCACTCCCGCTCTTCTGGGAGGATAGGAAGAGAGTCCCAAATTAGAGTATCCTGAATTTGCCTCGGGTTTAGCCACCCCAATCTGGACCACGCCTAAACAAAAATCTTCCCTAAGAGGTGTAATAACAACATGCCCAAACCATCTAAATTGGCTCCTTTTAATGCAGAGGAGCTTCACTTCAGAATTAACTGCTGAAAAGAAATATAATTCTCATCCCTTAACTTTCTCTAACCCAAACATGTAAGGGGGACATTGTCCAGACAGCATGGTACTGTTAAACTACTAAACAAATTTTACAGGTACACAACCAGGACTTGATATCTGGACTGACAAATGACATCTTCCCACTTAAAAACACAAACCCAGAACTTCTAAGTGATGCTCAAAACACATTCATGATCACTTTGTCACATTCCCCCACTTTCTTCTCCCCACGAGCCCATTTACAGTCACTACATCTCAGTTAATTCTAGTCTTGGTGAGAACTTTACAAGCTGGACCTTCGTTCTTTCTCACCTGCATCGCTTTCATCACGTGAAGGTTGGGTACATTCTTGTCAGCAAGCTCAGGATGCTTGGCCAGGTGGACGTCTTTCTTGGCCACCATGACTCCCTCCTTGAAGAGGAGCTCGTAGATAGCAATGCGGTTCTTCTTGGGCATCAGCATCTGCATTAAGAGACAACGTGCATCAGATCCCTGGAACTCAACCCATACTTACAGCAGCCTCAATAATAGCATGCTAACTGGCTAGCGTGCTAAGACACATCTAGTAATGAAAATCAAATCGCTGAAGAGACAATCAGCGGACGCTTTAATAATTCAACACATCACGAATTTTTGGACACATTCACATCAACAGCCACTCTGTTTTATAGAAATTAAAAGCTAATATCTGAAGACCGCGTCACAGGAGAAAAATGGCAACCGTTCGTGAACGCTGAAGCCGGGGTTACTTCTCTACTTCTAAGCCGAATATCAACAACTGAGAGGCGTTTAAGGCTAAAATACGCATATGTCTCCATTTATAATTTTAATAACAATGAAAAAACTATTATTTTTATTTCACAAAATCTGAGATGGTGAAGATTTATTTGGATTATTGCGCCGAGTCTCACTTTACCTTTCCACTTGTTAAGGGACCGGAGCCGGAAGGAAAGTTTCTCTTCGATCAGGAAGGTTTATGCTGTGGCGCGGGCCGGCTGGAAAGGCTCGCCCTCTGCTGGTGTGGAGGGGAAACGTATCCTGTGTTCAATATGGAGCTGCAAAGTTTGGGGTCATCCTTTAAAACCAGCTGCACGAGCTGATCAGCGACTTCTTCTTAGTTTAAAAAAGACGTGAAGGGCATTTCAAAACTCAACAAAATCATCCACTAGTGCTCGGTGCTTCTTCTCCTTCTGTATGACTTTGTTTATTTGTAATATTAATATTACAAATAATGAATAAATAAATAAATACAGTGATTTTTTTTTACACAGCAGTGATTCAAAGGCTTCAGAAACATGGACCCTGGATAGCAAGATGCAGCCCTCCAAGAAAAGAAAGTTACTCCTGCAGAAAATCTTCATATCTACCTGGAATATTTTTAAATATGCATAAGAGCAGACAGACCTTTTTTTTACTGAAGGGATGTGGCATTTAAAAATCAAAACAAAACAATAACCCCAAGAAATGTGTTGTATGCAGTCCATTTATTTGCATGGAAGCTTCTTTCAGAATAAAGAAGTAAAAATCTCTGGGTATTTTCCCAACCTGACTCGAAATACATTTGGTGTGTTTCATACATACATACTTTTCCTTTAAGAGTAAACAGTATTATGGGCTATTTCTACTCCATTTTTACTTTATTTTTACACAGACTACACACAGTCGCAGTGTGTTAACACACAGGCAATGAAGTATATTCAGTATAATATATAGCAAATAATTAGAATTTTTTTTCAGTTGAGTTACATCAAAAAACTTGGTATAAATGAATGATAATTTTGTGGCAGTCATGTCTGCAAGAGTGAGTAATCAAAGAAGAAATAAAAATAAGATTATTTAGATAACAGCAATTTGCCACTGTCCAAAAATACTTGTTCTTAGTACAGTGAAAAATAGAAAACATGTGCTTTCAGCTTCTCTAATACAAGGATTTCATCTTATACATATTTGACACATTTTCCTGGAAACGTTGTAATAATAATAACAACAACAATAACAATAATAATGATAATAATAATGATGATAATAATAATAATAGGAAGAAGAAAATTGGGCATTTATTTTGAAAGACCTTCCCGGAAAACAACCCCTCCGTTACGGTTGGTTTGATTTGAGCCGTCTCACCCTCCCCCATCTGGCGGCTCCTCTCAGCGGCGCGTTTACCGGCGACAGAAGGAGGCAGTCTCGGGTGATGAACGGAATTATTACATTTTGAGAGCTCAAAGGAAGCTGGATTATCAATTCGTATAAATTTGTAAGTTATTCTTGATTTCTTTCATAACCGTGTGTCTGCTATCAACAGCTAGCCACCGGCGGTTGATTTTTATGATGAAGTAGCTTAATTCAGAGCAAATATTACTGCTGTCGGCGATAACGAGGCAGCAAGCGACCGCGACGATTGCCAACGAGATTCAGTTAAAGTCCACAGATTTAAAAGTTATTTTTTTTTATAAAAGAAATACAAGTCTGCCTAAGATTTGTTATTATTTGCCTCCCTTATCTGTGCCTAAAACCCGCAGTTTGTATCTAACACCGCTGCTCTGTTCTGCTGCTTCATGACACTTATTCATATAAAAATGAGCAAAGATCAGCAAATCTACAATCTGAGTCCTTAGTAGGAGTTTCTGTGAAGAAAGTGCATGAAGCATTGGAGAGCCGGCCGGCAGCAGCCTGTGCGGGCTACTGCAGAGGGCAGGGAGGGACGTCTGAAGTAAAAAGCTTGTCCCTGGGCAAAAGCCCGTGCTTCCTCCAGACCAGCACATTTCTTTGATTTATTGCTGGAGATCAGCTGGTGGTAAATCAGGCCAGACAGGGCTGCTGACCTCCCCCTGAGCAGAGTCTCTCATCTCTAAGTGTTAGTGAGCTCTGTCCACGGTTCTGAACTCAGATCTTTGGTAGGCTCTGCTGTACAGACAGACCGTGAGAGATCAGACCACTGGAGACTGTGCATCTAGAATGCAAAAGGGAAAAAGTTGTGTAAGAACCATAGATTAAAATGTGCATCATACATCAATTTAATGTGCAATTAAAAAAAGAAACACTCAAAGAACAGTTTTGCCTTTTTTCACTTCCTGTGGTTCTGAAGGCAGCTATTAGAAACCTTCTCAGTTTGATCTTGCAAACTCCAAAGTCTGTCATTTTACCAGGAGGACTAACAGTTACATAAACATGTTCATACTGTAAGGATAAAAGTGCTGTATAAACGTGTGCGTGATTGGCTGAATGAGACTTACCAAAAGTAGAGAAGTGCCCGAATTGAGTAGAAAGGCACTGTGGAAGTACCACTCCATTTACTATGTGCTTTAATATCTGGCTGAACAGTTGTGTATTAAACTGACAACTGGGGTTGCCTGCAGCTCTTCTAATCCATTACCTGAAAGAGGACGAGGGTGTACTGCTAATTTGATTTTGAACTTCCTGAAGTAATTATTTCCCAAAATACTCTTTTAAAGTCACTTTTATTTTATTTTTTACAAAAAAAAAAAACACTTCTTCTACATTACAGAAAGCTTACTGTGTACATGTGGGTAGATGTCCTTTGCTATATGTTAACCTGGTGAGTTAATTAACCAATAATTTGGTGACAACAGTGTCAATTATTTATTAATTATTCACATTATTTGTCAATTTGAGGATCTGATGTTTTATCTTCTCCATAATTGTAAACACTTGAGATCTGACAGCTAAAAGTTGGATAAAACACCGCATTTGTGACACGTTTCTGGAGAATTGATGAAATTGTGCTTTTTTTAAATTTTTGTTTTTTACAAATAAACATTTAAAGATTAAACCTTAATTATTTTCCAAGCACAGTCTTGTCCATCCAGTGGACTGAGCTTTGCTTTGAGTCTATAAGCTTATTCAAAATCCTTTGCCTCTCATGTTGTTTACTATAAGGAAGTCTTTGCAGCTCATTTCTCATCATCAAACTTTATTCTTTTTTATTTGAAATTACTTTTCTCTTATTAAGATGTGTATTTTGTCCTTTTTTATTCTATTCTTCTAGCAGTTGTACCAAGGAAATTTCCCACATTTTGGAAAAATAAAGTGTATTGTCTATAAACTTATTATGTGAATATTAGGAAGGTTTATTCAGCTACGATGACTGGAGCAGTAATGAAAATACTAAAGACATGATAGCAGCTCAGTCCATTTAGGCATGTAGACACTGGGATTTTTTCACAACCTTTAACTTTAAGCTGAAAGGAGAGCACTTATTATAACCAAGGTATGCAGAAGAGCGTCTCTGAGTGCACGACACATTGAACTTTGAAGCAGATGGGCTGCAAAGCAGAAGACCACGCTAGGTGCCACAGATGTTGGATAAGAACAGCAAATTAAGGTTATAATTTGCATGGGCTCACCAACATCAGATAACAGAAGACTGGAAAAACCTTGTCTCATCTGATGAGTCTTAATTTTTAGGGTCAGAATTTGGTGTAAACAATATCAAAACATGGATCCACCCTAGTTTATATCATCAGATTAGGCTGATAGTGGTGGTGAAATGATGTGGGGGGATTCTCAGCACACTTTGATCCCAACCCTTTAGTACCAATTGAGCATCATTTAAATGCCACAGCCTGCCTGAATATTGATGCTGACTCTTTATGAGTGTACCTATTTTCTGGTTGCTGCTTCCAGCAGGATAATGTGCCATGTCACAAAGCTCATATCATCTCAAACTGATTTCTTGAACTTGACAATGAGTTCACTGCAATCAAATGACCTCCACAGTCACCAGATCTTAACCCAACAGAGCACCTTTGCTATTTGGAGAAATGGAAGATCCTCATTGTCTATTTGCAGCCAACAAAACTGCACGAACTGTGTGATGCTATCATCTCAATATGGATCAAAATGTCTGAGGAATGTTTCCACCACCTTTTTGGGTCTATACCAAGAAGAGTTAAGGCAGTTCTGCTGGCAAAATGAGATCCAATTGAGTACTAACAAGGTGTAGTTAATGAAGTTGCCAGCAAGTGTAATATATCATGAATTGATGCTTCACCACAACAGTGGGGTCTGCCCCACAGTTTGAGGACCACAAACTTAAAGAGGGAGGCCTGAGTGCACACATGTTAAAGAGCTTTCATTTGAGTGCCAGCTTGGATTAGTTTATCTGAAAAATTAGTGACACTCATTTGATTTGCTGCTGGTGGTTCAGCCCCTCTCCATTTTTGTAGGAAGGGTGACAGATGAAGTATCACTGTTAACGTAATCAATTAGACTAAAACCTAGCCCGTCTTTGCTTTTTGTATGAATAATTAGGGATATGTCATTCCCAGTGGGAATAGACACAACAGTTTGCTTCCAGTTGTCATTTGTACTTTCCATGATTGGCACGTCACATCTGGTGCACCCTGCCGATGTTAGACGATTGGAAGAAAGCAATTAGGCTTGAGTATTTCTTTCTATGTGTCCCTTTAGCCTTTGTAACCTAGAATATGGCTTCAGACATCCTAAGCTACTCCATCTATGTCTGGCTTTGGATGAATGCAATTAAAATTTTAATTTCATCTTAGTTGCTCTGAGAATTACCCCAACATTAAAACAGATGAGTGCTTTTGCTGCATGTTTTGAAAACTGCTGTGTGTTTGGACAAACTCTCCGGGTAATAATTTCCGTCGCTGAATGGAAGGGATCCACTTATAGCTATCTCAATATATTTTTAGTGGCTCAGGCTTTTAGGTAAACGGTTGAGAGAGCAGGGCCTTCGATTCTGCTGTGAACTAGAAGGTAATTGGTGTCTCAGATAGGATCCTCGCAGGGGATCGTGAGAGAAAGCAGGGCTGTTTTGCAAACCCTTAAAGGTTTGCATCCTCCATCCTTTAGAGCGGAAGTGACACATGAAATGATGTCGTTTTCACTTAGCTTCTCCTTAAATACCTGTAGATGAGTTGTGTTGTTTTGTGATCCAGTTGTTTTCGTGTAGTGTGGTTTCAACCAGAAAAAGAGTAGAAAAAGAATCTGCAGAAAAGTACAATTTGTTTTTTTCTGCTGCTGTTCCAATAGTAAGATGATTAGGCTCGTGTCTGCTATCTGGATCTCTTTTAACACTAAGTTTTGAGCTTTGGTCAAAACTGACTTTGTTCATGATTTTCCTGTAGACCGACTAATCAGTCAACAAATCTGTTCAGCTTAATAGATGTTTTAAATGCAGCATCTGCCTGTACATATGTGGTTTGGTATGAACCTCTCAGATCCCCCTTAAAAGCAAACCAGTAATTAAAGCCAAATCTATTGTATTTATTTACATGGGTAATATGTTAATGACTCATTTTCTGTTTCAAAATTGTCTGCCCAGCCACTGCTTGTGTTTAGGTACTGTCTGACTTCACTGCACTGTGCCTTTAGATTCTTAATCAGCACAGTCTGACAGTGACTGTGCAGTGCAGATCAGCTCCTAGCACAATCCAGACATCACATTTATACTCATATAAATTCAGTTCTTCAGCTGCTCTTTCATTACCAGGAACTAGAAGTGCTTGATAAACAGACATGTTAGAAGCAAAATATTGTAGCCATTACCTTTTCTCAGTTTTGATTTTTTTTTCCTTTTGTGAGAAAAGGTATTTTAAAGGTAAATGGGTGATTTCATAGGTTTATATTCTGTTTTTTGTGTATGTTTTGTTAACCTGACTCAGCCTTTCCCCCCAGAGGTTTAAAGCGCTACAGACCAAACAGTTAATGGGGAAAAAAATTAATTACATGCAGCCCAAGACTAAACATTTAATTTAAAAAGGCAATGAGGAAAATAATACTTAGTTGCAGTCTTTATGAAAATCTGTATTTCAAACTGGGGCTCAGGGCCCTGAAAGTTGTCCCAAGTTAAATGGATCTAAAAATAATTATAGACAAAAGCAATTATTTTTCTTGTTTTTCCTCAAATTCTAATTCATTCGCAAATTGTTTTTACCCATTAGGGCAGTACAGGCTTTCAGTCAGATGCCTCTGAAATGTAATAATTTCATCAGGCACAGTGTTTTTCCCGAGAAGACATTCTTTAGCTGTAGTTTACCACAACTCAGGTTTTTGTGAGTGTCAGTTAGAGCTTCACTGAGCAAATGCACTTGGATAAGTTGATGTGATATGTGTCACGTGATGTGCATGCCTCTATTTACTGGAGTGTAATATATCAGTGCGTATCTCTGGGGCATCTTTATTGTAGGTGTTACGTTACAAAAGGACCTCACAGCTTTAGGGGAACAAGAAGAAGCTATTAGAGGTTGTTGGCTGGAGGTTTGCTTCGGTCCTCTGAGGTTCCGGCCATCAGATTTATAGCATCAGTGAAGAGCTTAAGAGTCAAATGAGAAGGAAGGAAGAGGGCTTGATGTTGCCATAGTGACTGGGTTTGTGAAAGATGGGGTCTGTGTTTGTGTATGAAAATATATGCGTGTTTGTATGGATTAGAACTGCACCAGTTAATTTAATGACTTAAAATGTCAGAAGATACGTTTACATTAAAAAAAATATATGAAGCCTCTGAATTGGTGTTTTGTCCAAACACTAACACATATTTACATATAATAAACATCCTGTTGTAGTGATGTAGGTCATCATGTAAAATCATCAAAGCAGAACAATAGCTAAGATATTGTCAGATGTTCCAAGGCCAAAAATGAGCTTTAAACTGGCTTACTGAAAGACCCAGAAATACTCAATTCAGTGTTTTTCCAGCGTCAAAGGGGTTTTATGATAGAGAAAGCTTAACAGTAATGAACTGTCTTCTGATAATATTTTTATTAGATTAACTCTAAACCTAAGTGTTTCTTCGGCTTGTCATAAAGTGTCAATGCGCTGCACTGTGCGCGTTTGAAAAGGACGTTTCTTTCTTCTGCATGGAAAAAGTTAATTAATTAATTAAACCTACACGTTGTGTTCATAAACCATATGTGCACTGCAGAACCGAATTTGAATATAAAAGATTCCAACTTGACTGCCCCAAAGTTGCCGGTTGAACAGCAGCCGGCATAGTTTGCCCTCACCTGATTGTATCACTGATGGTGTATCCTCTGAGTTGCTCTCACTTCTAGCTGCGTGAAACGTTTATTCATGAGATCAACAGCAGAGGCTTTTGTGTGTGCATCTCATAGCTTTTAGCAGCTGCACTGAATCAGTAACTTCCATTTTCCTGCCCAGCATCAGCTTTGCTCAGTCCAGGCTTCAGTGTGTGTGTGTGTGGTTCACACTTTAACCCCAGCAGCTGAACCAGGGGTCTTCAATAAAAAGCTCACACTGCCTCTCTGCTGTGGATGATGAAAAAAAAAAAGATTATTCATTGCAAAACACTGGCATGAAGAGCACTGGGGTCCTCAAAACTTGTCCTGGATTATTGATTGAATTCTTTGAACGAAAACTGGCTCAGCTCTGAACACTTAATGGCGTTTAAAACCACAAGGTTGGACATAATATTTTTCACCGCTTGTCATCAAAACATTATACAGAATTAAAGAGGAACTAGCTCGTGGGTATTATAATGAAAGTAAATGTACTGTGACTTTCATTCTAGCCAGACTTTACTAGGCTGCTTTTATGTCTTCAATGAATCAATAAAACCAAAGTATTCAAAGAGTTTTACCAGTGCCTCACACACGGCCATGCCCCAGCACAATAATAAAACAGAAATTGTCAAATCACAGCAGGAAAAAAAGACTGCATTACAAGATTGTGTTTTTTGTACAGGGGCATAGAGCCAGACCTCTTGCCCTTTCCGTTTTTATTTGCCAGCACACTGGTCATAAATTACTTTGTGCAATTATGGGATATAACACTGGGGTCAAACAGAGCAGTCGCCCCCTGGGAAAAGCACAAGTAGATGACCCACAGATGGCACGTACAGAGGAGATGAGTGCCTGTCTGTGTGGATAGGCAGTTAGCTTTCTTTGATTCTGGGGTCCCTGCATGTTGTTATCTGCTGCTGTTTATGGCTGATGTTTTAACACTGCTCTGTCTGTTGTTGAAGCACGTAAGCACACCTGCTTGCTCTGAGTCCTCTTATTCACAGCATCACGCTAAATAACAGAAGAGCTATTTAGAATTTTCCTAAAATGTGTTGCGGCACTCATTATCATTCAGTTTTTTTCATGCACCATTCTAAAAGAAATGTTATGGCTCAGACTGCAGCGTTCGCATCAGCAAATCTGTATTGATTGAGTGGATGCAGCGCAGCTGAAATGTTACCCTGATGTTGACTCATCCCTGTCTGTGCTCCACAGATCAGGCTTTATCTGACCACCCGTGTGACTGTCTCCTCCCTTTGTCCTTTCTGCCCGTTTTAATCCCTGTGACGAGTAATTTTACGCCTTCCCTCTATCAGTCGGCCTTCCTTTAGATATGCAGTAACAGTTGTGCCTGGTTACAAGGTGCCTTTTAAGGAACGACAGTCTCCACCCTCTCTCGCGTTCAGCTAATTATTGATGGCGTAATGTGTCTTCTCAGGCATACGTCAAAGTTCACTCTTGCAGTGTGTGTTTGTAAAAGGCGTGGTAGACTGCAGGATGTGTCAGAGTTGCAGGTAAACAGACACTGTCTCTCAGTGTCAGGTGTCAGTTCTGTCAGAATTTCTCGAGGCAACGCTGTCGAGGACTGAGAGGCCACAAAGACGATAAACCAGGTTCAGTAGCCACTATGATCTGCACTGATGTGTCTGAATGTCTGCTTTTAGTCTGCTGTGTGTGTGTATTTAATGTGAAATTGCAGTGGAGGGTTTTGTTTTGTGGTTTTTTATGACTGATCCTGTGCCACACTTTAATTATGAATGGGCATTACTTTGCATGCCTTCAAATACCATTTTATTAGTAGCATTAAAGACCAATGTAACCTGTGACGTTGTCAGACAACAGTTTTAAATAAATGTTCATACTTCATACATTATGCAATTCAACTACCAACATTTTGTTCATACGTTTATTACTATTTGGTACCTGTGACTAATGTAACCTATGGCCAAAGTGTCTGGTAAGCTGCCTTTTTTCTGACTGTGTAACTGCTGCAGGTATTTCAGACTCCACACAGTCACCTCTGGATTCACAAAAGTCTCTGCAATTTTTTCTGTATAATGCCTGCAGCTAGACTTTGATCTGTAGTGCCACTGTAAGTATTCACAGTGGCTTCTTAGTGATATAACCACAGACGATTTCATTATTAAATTAGGGGAACAGACAGAATAATAGCACAAATAAGGTGTTTCCAGCTACTACATGAGTCATGTCTGCTTTTGTTTATTTTCTGGCTCTGTTGATGACCATCTGTAGCTATATTTCATTTGTGGATAAGTAACCTTAGAGTTAGTAAACACCTTTTTTCTCCTACTCGTCAATTAGATGTTTAACTGCTAACATTCTGTTTGCATCCTACTGATCATACCTGAAATGTACACCTAATTTTCTTTTCCTTATTTCCTGTGATGTATATTGTTATAAGGGTGGCTTGTCCTATAAAACATGGCTAGAATTTTGAATAATGAAACCAAATGCTTAGGCTTTAGGTGGTCTGGACCATTCTTTTTCTTCTGCTCTAGGCTCTGTGTGATGTTAGTGTGAATTAACATCCTTAAAATGGTTAATCCTTAATATCTAGGATGCCCCGGTCTGGTTGAGTAGAGGAGCTCTCAAACCTGATGCTCCAATCTTCTGTTTGGGCCAGGGCATCAGTCAGCTGAAAACTGGCTTAAAAGAAAGGTAGCCTTAAAGAGAGTGGAGATAGAACTGCTTGTTTTAGACAGATGCTCAACTGAGGGGCTTCACAAAGAATAGTATGACATAGCTATGAATTATTTTCATAAAAACAAGTTTGGTGCAGGCCAAGAATGAAAATATAGAAGAAATTAACATAATGCATGTGGCTTCAAAACTAGGCCTAGAAGATTTGAGCTGACAGACTGCCTTGTTCTCGTTGATTTCAAGTTCATTCTTTTAGAACTCTTTAGGTTTGGAGTCTGTTTTGCTACGGTATAAACACTGTTTTTGTTTTCCATTTGTTTGACTGAGTAAAGAATTTTGTAACATATTTGTACCGGGGAATGGTAAAACAGTCACTCAGGAGAAGTGCCTCTCGTCAAGGCTTATTTTGTTATAACAGCAGCTGTTAAGGGAGGCAAGAGGCATCCAGATTCTCTTTGATCATACACATTTTATTTACTTGCAGACTTCGTGTTTTCAGCTGAGACATCGGCTGTGATTCCAGAGTATTTTGCAGAGCTGGAGTCATGTTGTTTGTAGAATAAAGTTTGTACTAGGATTCAAATCTAACTTTCTTCAAGATGTAAAATACTTTTACATGTAAATGTTATGTGTAGGCCCGTTGGAGTGCACCTGTATTATATTGATCTTTTTGTCTTTACAGTGATGTGAGATCACAGAGTTTCTCCACGTGAGGTGGGGTTGTTCATCTCGTCTAACTGTTTACACAGCAGTGTGAATAATTGATGAATGTGTTTCTATTTATAGGACTTGAATGTGATGAGGGCAGCATGAACAGGTTGGTTCTGAGGGAAGAAAAAGAGTTGAATTTGAATAATGTGGACTGTACACAAGCTGAGAGGGGCAGAGGATGTGTGTTAGAGCAGTGGTCACCAACCCCCGGTCCTCGGACCGGTACCGGTCCGTGAGTCGTTTGGTACCGGGCCGCGAGAGTTGAGGCTCAGGTGTGAAATGTATGGTTTTCAGGGTTTTTATCGGTTTTCAGCGTTTTTTGTTATCGTTTTTATCGTTAACTCGGTTTTCCTGGGTCTTTTCATGTGTGTTATGAATAAATCTTCTTTTTTTCGGTACCGGTACTAGTTTTATTTTGTTGTATTTATCCGTGACACCTTAAGGCCGGTCCGTGAAAATAATGTCGGGCATAAACCGGTCCGTGGCGCAAAAAAGGTTGGGGACCGCTGTGTTAGAGTGTATTAAAATTTCACATAGTGGACATCATTATTTGATCTTTGTCTAACTGGCTTCATAAGGCAAGGTGCAGTGTTGCTAATCTTTTGTCAGCTTTCTTTCGTTAATTTTGTCAGCTTTTTGTAACAAATCAAGAGTCTCACATATACAGACTGTGAGGAACTGAGTTGTTGGCCTACATTACATATTACACACATATTTTTATATACATAAAAAATAGGGGTGCAACGATATTCGTATCGATATTGAACCGTTCGATACAGTGCTTTCGGTTCGGTACGCATATGTATCGAACAATACAATTTTTTTCAATTTTTTTTTTTCAATTTTTTTTTTTTTTTTTTTTTTTTGTGTCCCGTTTGGATCTATAGCCATCAGAATTGTTGTCTTGAGGCCAAGAAAGATGCCAAGATGATTTATTTTAAGTGGATCATCATATTGGTCCATTTGATTGACCTTTATTATAATTATGAATTTATTTTATTTTCAGTTGCAAACGGGACAGACATGACTGTGGGATAGGACAGGGGGAAAGAATGAAAGAAAGAGGGGGAGAGAAAGAAAGAAAACCAAAGGGGAGAAAAAAAAAAGAAGAACAATACAAAATTTGTAATTTATTTTATCAACTTTCCTTCTGACGATGCTGTCTGTGTTGAGCGCTCAGTGAATCTGCATTTGACTACTCCGCCTAGGCTCGAGAGTGCAGCCTAGGCGGAGTAGTCGAACGCAGATTCACTGAGCACTCAACACAGACAGGATGGTCAGAAGGAAGAGCGCAGGGCAAGCTAGCGAGACAGAAGTGGACCTCCCCACCCTCATTCAGATCTGGCATTTGGAATTATTTTGGTTTTCATGTGACGTATGACCCTGAAGGTAAGCGAGTCATGGACTAAAGTAAAACAGTATGTTGGATGTGCCATGCAATGCTCAATTACATGGGTGGGAGCTAGTGTGTTAGCGCAGTTAGCTCGTTAACGTGTTGGCCGTCTAGCCCCTCTGTATAGGGTAGCTCGATAACGGAGATTTGCCGTGTTGTGGCGTTAAGGTTATTTCAACGAGATTAACCTGAAAGCACTAGTGGGAACACAACGAATATGACTGCACATTTACACCGACATCATCCTAGTGCAAAGACAAAAACAACAAGCATGCATGCTACAAACTTTAGCCGAGTCATTTAGACAGCTGTTAGCACAGGATTCTCCTTATGGAGACCTGATATGTTTAATATGCTGCTGAGAATATAGCCCAGAAGAAGCGGATAGTATAGCTTTTATTTTGGAAAGAGACATTTCTCTGTAATAAACTCTCTTTTCCAAAGATGAGTGATTCCTCAATCAGATACAGGGCTCGCAATATCGCTAGCCCGACGTCCCCTGCCTGTCGGGCTATTGTAGGAAGGAAAAATATATGTCAATGCTTTTGCATTCTTTCAGAAATGTAGCTGGGTAATTATGTCATTGGCATCGGTGAGCCACTGTCAATATGTGACATATTGAAATCGTGTTTGAATTTGCGCTTGTTTTTTTGCTTTCACTTTGCAATCGCGCGAACTGTGTATAGAGAGCGACAGCACTGATCTGTGAGTGATGATAATTTGTGCACCAATTCCTCTGACATCGTCTTATTAATTGTTAGCTTACTATGCAAACATGACAAGTGAAATCTCCCGCAGCTTAAACATGTGAGAGGTTGATCGCGCAGAGAATCGCTGAGCTTATGTGAGTGCGGCAGGATATATATTTCACTACGATGACCTGGATGATTGAGAACCTTCACAGACAGATATATATTTTAGTTCTGCTGAGCCAAATAAGACAGGTCAGGGTGAAGAAGTGACAGCCAAAGAAAAGCTTACCACAAAACGGAGAAGTTATGACAAATCAGACTATAAGGCAAAAAGAAAGTGCAGCTTTATGGTTTCATGGACAAAAGAATTTCTGTGGCTGCAATATGACGAGCTAAAAAACAACACGCACAAGGGTTAGGGTTAAATTTAAAAACTGTACTTTTGTGTTAAAATATATATTTATAATTTTAATAAATGACAAATTAAAAAGGCATGAACATTTTTTTTTTGTATCGAAAAAATATCGAACCGTGACACCAAAGTATCGAACCGAACCGAACCGTGAATTTTGTGTATCGTTGCACCCCTAATAAAAAATTAAAATGACTACAAAACTTAAAAACTGAGTTCCAGCATCAACAGAAATGAGCTAGCAAGACATTCGGGGGATTAAGTAAGACTATTGTAAAGAATAACTAAGCAATCAATTAGCAGAAATATGAAGAAGTGAACAAACTGCCCTTCCAACCCCAGTGCCAGAATAACACAGTGCAATCCAATTAACAGCAAACACCAATTAGGCAGCTCTTTTGCAGCTGGGGCTCACTAGCCTGCCATCTCTAACTGTAACCACCCAGCAGCTGATAAACAAAAAAATAATAATTAATGTTCAGTTATATGCTTAACTTTTGTTCTGAATTCCTTGTTAATTATTAAATATTTTATAGCTGCCCTGTTAGTAGCAGAGGAATGCTCTCTGGCCATCATACAAATTCCCAGCAGCTTACGTCAGTTTATCTCAGGGTCACCTACACACTTAGTATCATTGTAATCTCCCTATGACATAATCAATACTTGCCTTTTACGGCAGTCTACTGAAGGAATTAATGCCGTAATAAAATTAAGCTTTTTTTCTTTTTTACTTCTGAAGGATTTGTTTTAAATCTTGAAAGAGTTTGGTCCTTCCTAGTTCTGTAGCTTTTCCTTCTGATCTTCCCTCCCTCCTTTTGTTTAGAAATCAGAACTAACTTTGACGTTGCATCATCTTCTCAGCCTTTGTGAAGCTATGAAGCCTTTGTGTGGGTCGTGGAGCGTACTGTGATCACCCATTTTAAATGTCAACAACAGATCACACGGACAATTTATGATTAATGCCTTGCTGAACTAGCGTAGGAGTAGCGTTATGAACTGTGATTTAATCATTTTTTTTAATATAAGTCCATTTATTCAAATACAGAAACAGAAAAACATTGATTCATCTGTAGGTTGCAATTTCATACCTGTTAATCTCTTATCTTGAACACAACTTGATCGGGAACGGGTTGGGTCTGCCTTATAAGTCTGTGAAGGTTCTCAGTCATCCAGGTCATCGTAGTCAAAGGAGCTTGCAAAGAAAAGCGTCTGGACTTCTTTAAGTTACTTGAAGACGTTTCACCTCTCATCCGAGAAGCTTCTTCAGTTCTAAGGTCAAATGGTGGAGAGTCCCAGATATAAACCTAGTGGGAGTATCCCCCCACAGAGGGACAAAAGGACCCTACACCACCGGGCAGAACATGTTCCCTCTAAGCCTGAAGGAAAAAAGAAGGAACACACACATGTAAAGGAAGCACTCAAAACGTGCGGCTATCCTAAATGGGCGTTCTTAAAGTCAGCAAAGAGGCACAGAAAAGAAGATCAGACACCAGCGAGGGAGGATAAGAAAGACAGACGCAACAACATTGTCATCCCCCATGTAGCCGGTGTATCAGAAAAACTCAGGAGAGTTTTCTCCAAGCACGACATCCCGGTGCATTTCAGACCCAGCAAGACGCTCAGACAAAAACTGGTTCACCCGAAAGACAAAACGCCAAAACACAGATTTAACAATGTGGTGTATGCTGTACAGTGCAGCGAGGAATGCTCAGACCTCTACATTGGAGAGATCAAACAGCCACTTCACAAGCGCATGGCACAACACAGAAGAGCCACCTCCACAGGACAAGACTCAGCAGTCCATCTGCATCTTAAGGATAAAGGACACTCTTTCGAGGATGCCAATGTTCACATTTTGGACAGAGAGGACAGATGGTTTGAAAGAGGAGTGAAATAAGCCATCTATGTCCACTGTGAGCGACCATCTTTGAACAGAGGCGGTGGTTTACGACACCAACTCTCTGCCATCTATAATCCAGTTTTGAGATCCCTTCCCAGATGCCTTAACGCCCACTCACATCCTGGGCCATCTGATCTCAGGAATTCGCATGATAAGGTGGGGCCAGGTTTCACAATGAACTCACCCGAAACTCTGGCTGATTGGGACCCACACCCAGTTTCACACCTTGGCTCAGGCGATTAGAGGATCATCAGGGGGTCCTTTTGTCCCTCTGTGGGGGGTTACTCCCACTAGGTGTATATCTGGGACTCTCCACCATTTGACCTTAGAACTGAAGAAGCTTCTCGGATGAGAGGTGAAACGTCTTCAAGTAACTTAAAGAAGTCCAGATGCTTTTCTAAGCTCCTTTGTCTGCCTTATAAGTTACAGTGAAGTACTCAAGTAAGAAGCGTCCTTGTACAGACCTTTAATCATCCTGTGTGTTTAGTCGAGCTTTTCAGGTTCCTTGGTATATATTGACCTCCTTCTCTGTTAATTTAGTGTTAGTATATCCTGTAAAAATATATGCTTTTAGACTGATTTATAGACGTTGCCTTTTGCCTTACTTCCATTTCTGTGGATGACCACTGTGTGCTCAGATTTTTGACTATGCTTTCCCTCTTCTTGCCCTGTATTTGCATCCTCCCCTTGCAACCTTGTTAGTTAGACACAGGTTTTTCTTACAATTGGACATTGAGAGTCAGTAGCATCACAGTCATAGCAGTTGCACTTTTGCGTACCTGAATCTTTTTTTCTGTTTCTACACTGTGTACAGACTCGCTTAACAACACGATGCTGAAGACCTCCGTAGGTGAACATTTTTTTTCTTTTACACAGAAAACTGATCAGAAATCAATAAAGAATCAGACTTGTAGACCTGATAATTGCATTGGTGTCACTGAAATCGTATCGATATGCATACGTATCTGGGACAATCTAAACAAGCTAGGTCCACTTAAAGACCCAAGACCTCAACACCATCTGATAGAACCTGAGAGTAACAGTGTCTGTATTAACAGTGATTAAATCATATATGATTATGATATATATGATTAAACCATGTAGAACCAGGGCTCGCAAAATTTCAAAATCCCTGATAGCCCTTCGAGCAGGCACTCTTCAGTTTTTGGTAGCCCAAAATAATTTATTTAGCCCGAATAAAAAAAAGAGGACAATTTTTTGATTGATGTTTTGTTTCCTTTACAATATTATACATGGAAACAAAACATCAATCTAAAAATATTCAAAACACAAATTACAACAACAAATTACAATCATCAACTCAAATATTTGGTCCTAATTGAACAGAAATTTCTATGAACTTGCAAGAACTGTGTAGAATATGAATGTCAGATCCTGAATTTGAAATTTCCACTGAAATCACAGGTAAGAGGCAAGTGGAACCAAGATCTAGGACATTTGCTTTTTGAAGTTTGCAAAGACTGCTAAATTTTGCCAATGGTAGTTCACTCTTTGCAACATAGTACGCTGTTTTAAACTGATTTTCAGGTTTATTTTTAGTATGGTATTTGCAATTGGTGTTTGTTCTAGGAAAGATACTGCAGACTGAGCAATAATGCATTTCTTGCATTTCTCATGGGTTCTGATGGGGTCTTTCTTAAAATGACTGGTCCCAGTAACAAAGGCGGTTGTCGACTCAGAAATCGAGGGAAACTCACAACACACCCGGCAGAACATTATGTTATTTAGCTCGTCATATTCCAGCCACATAAATTCTTTTGTCCATTAAACCAAAAAAGCTGCGCTTTCTATTTGCCTCGTAGTCTGATTTGTCATAACTTTTCCGTTTTGTGGTAAGCTTTTCTTTGGCTGTCCCTTCTTCACCCTGACCTGTCTTGTTTGGCTCTAAAGAACTAAAATACCTGCGTAAATCCATCTGCTTTTACACACATACTTACATAACAATCAGCAATTCTCTGCGCAATCAACCTCTCACATGTTTAAGCTTGCTGCAGGAGATTTCACTTGTCATGTTTGATAGTAAGCTAACGATTGATAAGACGATGCCAGAGGAATTGGTGCGCAATTAATCTGTGACTTACCAATCAGTGCTGCTGTTCTTTATACACAGTTTGCGCCATCGCAAAGTGAAAGTGAAAGCAAAAAACAAGCACAAATTTAAACGCGATTTCAATGTGTCACATATTGACAGTGGCTCATTGATGCCGATGACATAATTACTCAGCTACATTTGCGAAAGAATGCAAAAGCATTGACATATCCTTCCTTCCTATGATAGCCCGACGGGCAAGGCTGAGGTGGATTTTGATAGCCCGACTGGAAAAATCGCTAGCCCCGGGACGTCGGGCTAGCAATTTTGCAAGCCCTGAGAACTGTGGTGGAGCTTGGTTGCATTTTCTGAAGGGTTTCAGTTGATGGGGGCTGGCGGGGAGATCAAGTGATCTGCCACATTTGCTGTAGAAGTTGACTTTGTAAGCTTCGTAAGCTTGACTTATGCCACACTACAAAGCTCCTCCAGTATTGGTCTAAAGAAATGTGACTTTAAGTTTCTGCCTGTACTAAATCTGAAAAAGTCCAATTATCAACTTCAATAATTATTTTATAGTCGTTTCATGCTTTTATACAATCATATAGATGTCTCTCTTTTGCTGAATAGTCTTATTTTAACATGACCAGTCAAAGGTTACCTAAACACAATCTTTGTATGCATTTTATTTAACAATATGATCACTGAACACCTCACACACCAAAGTAAAGCATCCCCAGTGCTCAGCCCTGCAGCTTGTCTCCCCCCACCCTGCGTTTTCTCTTCCTCTTCTCTGTCCTCTGCTACTCTGTCTGAGCCATTCAGGCACAACACCATAGGATTATCTCTCTCTCAGTGAAGCAGGCACACACGTAAAGTTTGCTGATCATATCAGAGATTTGAGTTCTCGGCTCCTGTTTTCCTGCTATGCACACTGATGCACCGTGGCTTTGTCAGACAGAGAGGACGGCAGGCAGCACTGAGCAATAATAAACAGATACGAGGGGTGGAGAGGAAGAGAGGGGCTGCCTTCTGGAGAAGCCCACGTGTCTTTTTTTTCTCCTAGCCATTAGCCGCTGTTGATGGAGGACTCGGGGTAAGCTTTTGTTGCTTCTTGGTGGGCTGTGCTCTCGTACTCTTGCGGTCTTTTGACAGCCTTTGTCTGGGGGTTTTACTCTTTTGATGCGTTGATGCCACTGGCCTTTCACCCTGGAAATTGTAATGCTTTTTGATGCTTATGCACTTGCAGTGGAGGGATAGGAATTCCTGATGCTCTTCCTTGTTTTTTGAGGATGCGGATCCAAGATTGCAGGTTATACTTGGGAAAAAGTCAAGAGTTAAACAAAGCAGCGTGATGGTAATTCATTTTAGAGGTTGCCGCCACTGTTTGAGGTTGTATATGCATGTGCGGGTTGGTATGAATGCATTGTTTCTGCTCACAATGAATAACTCATTGCATGATTTTACTTCAATTTAGATACAGTCATATTTATATAATAGTGTCTGTGTCGCCTTTATCGTTACTTGACTTTAATGAAAAGTGGGAGAAGCTGTTCAGCGGTTGTTTTCCCGCACTGCGATCTGCCTTTATGCACGCGAAGCAAAGGGCTATCCACAACAAAAGCCCCTCTCGGCATGTAGCTAATGGATTAACCAGGCATGATAAACACCCACTTCTTTACCCCACTCCCCACGCTGCATTGCTGCCCAGTTTGTTTTGCCCAGATTTGCCAGGTTACATCATAGCAGAAATTCCCCTTGATTATTTGTTTATTTATGGAGTAGTAAGCTCTGGGGGGGGTGGGGGTGTCCAACCAATTTCCTCCCTCACTTCATCTCGGCTTTTTATTGTCAAAGGTGTCACTCCATCCTTTTCTCCATGGTTGACCCAAATAACCACGCAGCTTCTGCCCCTCCCCCTGACTTCTTATCAAAACACATCACTGGTGCTTCTCTTTCCATTGTTTCATATTCTTCTCTGAGGCATCAAACATTTTGCTCTTAATAGCTTTTGTATCGTTTTTGTTGTTTAATGCAACAGTAATCTGTCTGCTAATATATTGAGCTTTCCCAAAACAGATTTTAATTTGGTTTCCATATTCACAGTGCGTGGTGTGTGGAACAAAATGATGTAAATAATTTAACATGTCAAGAAAAGTGCTATGTCTTGCCAATCATTACATGTTGCTACTCTCATTTGTCTGTGATCAGTAACCATTTAGATTTGCATAAACACTGGAAGCAGGTGGAAACAGCCAGCCTGCTCTTGCCAAAACACATTAGCCATCCACATAATATATCAGGTTTGTGTAATCTTTACAAGGCAAAATGTAAATATTACAAGCTGTGGTTTCATGCAGAGTTAGAGGTAGGACTGTTTCTTTGCTTTTTACCTGGCACACAGCCCCCTCGTGAAACAATAACCTTAAAAAAACATAATAGAATTTGTTTTAGATGGAGCCAAAGTTAGCTATGGATTTTCCCTTTTGTACTGTTTCACCCGGTTTCCAATCTACTTCGCAAAGCCAAGTCATTAGATTTATGTTTAGCAAGAGTCATTAAAGCAGCGTTGATTTATATCCATATAGATCCATATAGATCTATGTATATATAACTCAGAGAAAGAAAGAGAATATTTCTCAAAATGTTGGTTTAACATACAAAGTTTGTCATTCCTGACAGATTCACTGGTCCATTTCTCTGCATTCCTGGTTAGTCCCTACAAAATACATGTAAAAATAAATTGCTCCATATTTAACATCAATACAGTGTCACAGAGGAAATTAGATTCTCTGACTGTAACATGACTTGTCTGGGGATGTTTTGTCTTCCCACGGTGGCTGTAGATGACATTTTACTTGCATTTCATGTTCATATCATTTGCATTTTATCTTGATCAGCATTCCAAATATTGTGGTTTGTTTGTAAATGTTGTTTGTAGGTCTTGTTTCATATGCAGACATTCACATCTTGCTACATATATTTATTAAAAAGGAAGCCCCTGTGTCTCTGATGCTTGCAAATATCTAAAGAAAATTAAGTTTGGAATGTTTTGATCAATATGCAGTGGAACAAACTAGCAGCCTATGCCTACGCAAGCAGTCTGGTTTCTCCCAGAGGAGATTATCCTGCAGTTATTGCTACAACGGCTAATCCAGGATTCTGTTTTATGCGCTTCCTTTTGTTCAGACTGAAGTGTTTTAAACGATTGTCTGTAAAACTGAAACTTACCAAATTCCCAACCCTATGCGGTTACAATTACAAGAAGGCTAAAAGAGTGCCAATCAGGACTGATGAGTTTGTGTTTGGCAACCTACCCCAAAAAAACAGCAAAGCGATGTCATTTTTGTTGGTACCTTCTCAAACATGGGAATTTCTCATTACACAAGCTGTCAGTGTACAAGTAATAATAATAATAATAATGGATTGCATTTATATAGTGCTTTTCGGGGCCCTCAAAGCGCTGTACAATTCCACTATTCATTCACTCTCACATTCACACACTGGTGGAGGCAAGCTACAGTTGTAGCCACACAAGTGTATAAGTATAGTAGTGTAGAAGTATTACAAATGTCATGAATCGCTGTGCGGCAGGCAGGAGTTGGACCCAAAATGTAGGACTCAGAGACTCAGGGGATGAACTCAAAATTACAGCTTTATTTGCTGGTCACAGAAAACGAGCATACAAAACTAAACTGGGAAAATATAAACTCACACTTTACAGAGAGGCACACGAGGAAACACACAGCTTGAGGGACAACACGACACTGACTCAGAGAAACACAGGGTTTAAATACACTGGGAAGTAACGAGGGGAATGAGACACAGAAGGAGGGCACAGCTGGGAGAAATCAGGACTGACGAGGCAAGCAAAGCAGGACGCATTCACATAAGACACGGACCTTCAAGGTAAAACAGGAAGTATCACACAGAGACGCGAACTTGACACAGTGGAGACAGCAACTAAGAAACACAGAGACATAAACCATAAGGCAGAGGTCTAAGAACCAAAATACACAGAGGGAAATACTAAGCTTGGAACACAAGAAACTAGACTTGAGGGAGTAACAAAAGACCAACCATAAGAACATAATGCACACTGCAGAGTGACAGAAAACAAGAAACTCAAACATGCAAAGACACACACTTACACAGAACAGAGGGGGCACAGAGAAACATGAAGGGCAAGGGATCAAAACTAGAAACGATAGAATAACTCACAAGTACAATAATACAAAAAATCACAAAGAACTAAAAACGCTGGGTCAGGAGACACAGGACCCTGACAACAAAAGTAAACTGAGTAGTTCTCAGGCACATTTATTGAAATATTAAAGATATATTTCCAAAACGAGATAGAGGTAGCTGCTGCAAAACACTCTAATTAACCTAATAAATGCCCCAGACCTTCAGTTTAACAACAAAACAACAAGTTCCTTTCACCATCAAATAGTCATGTTTTTTAGTTTGCATGAAAGGAAGTGTGTTCATTGTCTTTTAATTCCCTAAAAGTATTGCCTTTCATATTTCCTGACTAATAAAAGTGGATATTCTTTAAATGTACTGCAGTAGTCACACACCACAGTGCAACATAGGAAACTACAGTAAACACAAAAAAATTACAAAGCACTGAAACAACAACAATGTAGCATAAAAATATATGTACAGTTTAAACAGTGTGTATACATCATGCCCAGTTAAGAGCTTTTTGTCGTCAAGCCTTTCTTGCACTTTAGCTGGGGAGTAATTAATGTTTATGCCACAACCAGATGCACTCTCCTGCATCTCCCTGTGTTCTGTTTTCTTGCCCCTTTCAACACGTCACCACACATCGACACTCTTTTCCCCATTTCATAGGCAGTCATTGCACCCACAAAATGTCTATCTGAGCATTTTAAATACATTTCACATTACTCATATCATGACTTACACCTGTAGGCTCTCCAGATTTTGCAGACTAGATGGCCGGTTCTGCTTGTGCACAATGAAAAAAGCACTTTCTGTCGTGTAGAAGTGACAAAACATTGTAGATAAAAGCCATAAGTCTTAATCCAACTGATAATCTGAAATATGTGTTTCTGGCTGAAATTGATCTATAACCTTAGTATGGTTCATTACCTGAAGCCATAGATTCTCAGAGTTTTTCTCAAAATCCTCACATACCATACGAAAGTGACCAAGATCGGATTTGAAAATATCAGATTTGTGCCGTTCACACTGTCATACCATGATTGGATATGGGTCGCATAGGGTCGAAAAAGTCGGATTTAGATAAAAGCCATAAGTCTTAATCCAACTGATAATCTGAAATATGTGTTTCTGGCTGAAATTGATCTATAACCTTAGTATGGTTCATTACCTGAAGCCATAGATTCTCAGAGTTTTTCTCAAAATCCTCACATACCATACGAAAGTGACCAAGATCGGATTTGAAAATATCAGATTTGTGCCGTTCACACTGTCATACCATGATTGGATATGGGTCGCATAGGGTCGAAAAAGTCGGATTTGATGCACTTGCGCCTGCAGTGTGAACGTTTATTATTATCGGGGGATATTGAAGTTTTCCCTAGGTAATCTCTCACTAATCTATGCGTTTGTTTTTTTTTTCTTGAAAGGTGCTATAGAAGTTAATATTATTTACTTACTTATATTGCTGGTTCACGACTTTAATTCCATCCAGTGGTATGCTGTGTGGCAGTTTGACAGTGTAGTCTTTCTGAAACTGCAATTTGTATTGTGTACTGAACCTGGTGGGCGTGAGGCATGAGTTTAAATATCGTTAGGCAGTCTGTGTGCTTAGTAATTATGCTGAGGTTTTGTAATCTGGTGAATATAGATATAAATATTAGATATTTTCAGACAAATAGAAAATCTTGTGCCATCACTAGTAGCCACAACTGATTAACTTCTGCAGCAGGTGTTCCAGTAAGGCCGTGGGATAATATTAAGTGACCATAATGAGTGAAGATTACCCTGCAATTTTACAGCAGTGTTCTGATAATAGCCGCCTGAGTCTATGCCACTGAAAATTAATAGCTAGTCATTAAATCTATTGACAGAGTAATCTCACGAGAGCAGGTAGAAAATAGCTGGAAGCATTCAGGCTATAAGGGTAAGACTGCATTTGAGTTCACCTGATATCAGCATGTATAAAGTAACCTGCTTGATTGACTAACCTTTGATGTCCCTTGATGCCAGTCTCTATTTTCCTTTGGTTTGTACGTTGTAATAAAGTTTATTAGCATATTATTGTAGTTTTTGTGGCAGCACCTTTTATTACAGTAGTAGCTGAGTAACAAAGCAGAAAAAATTACATAATAATGTGGTAATTTCTGAGTTATTACAATGCAATTACAAAGTAATAACAGTTAATATCAAGCAATATCATGGTAGCAACAGTGGTTACAGTTGAGTAATATTACACTCAAACTAGGGCTGGGCGATATGGCCTGAAATCCATATTGCGGTATAATTTGAAGTACGTGCAGTAACGATATATATCGTGATATATTCTTTTCTTCTGTATAATGTATTTTCGACACTGTAAGGCACACTTAAAATCCTTTAATTTTCTCAAAAATCGAGAGTGTGTCTATGAATTCTGGTTGTGCTTACTGACCTCAAACCGATTTTGGCATGCAGAAATCTGCTAAAAAATGTTTTAGTACAACTTTGGTAAGCCGCACTGCTTGATGGATTGTCAGAGCATTACGGCTGCCGTAGTGAGGAGCTTTGTAATAATTTGGACCCAGTAATCTGGGTCCAAAACTTTGTCCGCTTCAGGTCCCAAAGTCAAACGAACACTGAGAGTTAAAAACTGTCTAAATTCTTTCATCTTTAATAAAATCATCAGCGTTGCTGCTTTACCAAGTGTAACAATTAAGTTTAACATCCATGCATCCATGAAAACAGAATTTATTAAATTTAACCGAAGTTAGAAGTTAACAGGAAGTTAGCTCGCTGGTTTCCACCTAAACATGACAGGTCAGGGACAAATGCAATCGCATAGCAGGATGCTATACACGGGGCAAACTTCAGTCAGGAGAACAACTGAGATTATTCATCCACAATACGAGGTTAGTTATTAATATACTGCAACAACATGGGAATAGAACAGCTGCGAGAGAATTCAACATTAATGAATCAATGTTACGGAAGTGGAGGAAGCGCAGTTTTTGGCTTTCCCCGTATTTCAAAAGTGCTTCATCTCTTTGCTATGACTGTTGCCCGGCATAATTTGCAGATGATAATGGTTGTAGCCGCTGCGACACTTTCGGCCAAAACAGGCGCAGCTTGATGACATCATCAACATGCGCTATCGGGGTAGAGCGGTATAGTCAAAATCTCTATCGTTGGCCAAATTTATATAGTTTCTATCGTATATCGTTTATATCGCCCACCCCTTACTCAAACTGATGTAACTGGATAATAAGGGGGGTAATGATGTGGAAATAAAGGCATCCGAGTGATAGTAATAGTTTAGTAATAGTAATTAGTAATAGTAGGGTAATACCTTGGTAACAACATGATAACCTGCTAGAAATAAGAAGGTAATCTTCACATTTTTATACAGAGTTTAAATTGTAATAACCTCGTAATAATAATGTAATTTTGACCAATTTTTTTGCATATTGGATAGTATTACTATATTATATTTATTGAATTTATTCTACCATAGATTCCCAACACCCTGCTGGTTTTAAAAGCAATAATGTAAATATTATGCTGCAAAATTCAAACCCACCTGTTACTCCATGTTAACAACCTTTTAAAACAAACTTAATGAACAGGACCACCTTTCACAGCATATTTTATATCTGGATGACAACACGTAACATGGTAAAAATATTTCAGGTAGGAAGGAAAGTGATCATGGAATGCATATTTCAAATGTCCAGTATACAAAAATAGGATCTCATCCATGTTCTCCCGCTTATCCAATTCAGGTTTGTAGGGGGGCTGCGCCGTCTTCTTCACTGATCTCTAACCGTCCAAAGATCCAGCCTCTCTTGCAGCAAGTAGCATCAGACTGCCCACTTGCATACTGTAAATGAGAAGTTTTGAAAGAAGAATAATGTTAAAGCAAGCATGATGTAATTGGCAGGTCTTTGAGCAACCATTTCAGAGATACGGATTGCCTTATTAAAAAGAAAAAAAAAAGAAAAAATCCACTATTATAATTTGTGTATACAGTAAAATAATTAATTTATCTTTTTTTCTTTTCTGCCCAAAATAGTATATTGGAACACATTTGAATATTTAATGTGTATTATTAGAAATAAACCACAGCAAAATTCACTAGGGATGGATAGCTATATTCTGAGTACACCACACCTCTAACACTCTCGCCTAAACTGTTGAAACTGGAGTGCTTAATTTTTGGGTGAATACTTTAAGTAACAGTATAACTAACCACATCTAGTTCTTTATCAGTATTTTCAATAATTGTCAGCTATTTTGAGAAACCTTACTTTTATGCAACCTTAGTTTTTATTCTGTTAGTCAAATAAGCTAATAGGATATGGTTTAAGTTAATAAGTACACGGTCCCAAATATAACTATAACTATAAAATCACAGACATTACCTTCTTATTTCTAGCAGGTTATCATATTGTTACCAAGATATTATGCTACTATTACTAATTGGTTTTGCTTTAAACAATGTTTTTTAGTGAATCTCACTGCAGATGCTGGATTTGTTCTAATCGGATTTATAAATTCTAAAAGAGTTGTGAACTGAGTTTTTATGTGTCTCACACATCAGAGGGTTTTACATTCCTCTGCGCTTGTCTTGTCTTACAGTGCATAAGGAGAGTTATTTTGCTGCAGACTACCACAGCCTAAAGCCACCCTGCCAAATCGGGGACCATGTCTGGAGCCTACGATGAGTCCGCCAGTCTGGAGGAGACCACAGACAGTTTCTGGGAGGTGAGACAGCTAGGAGCAACATTTGACAGATTAAACTTAGCTGGGAAGTGACACGACCTAGTAATGAACTCTCAGTAAACCTACTTTATCTGAGAGAAAGATACAGGGCCTCATTTGTCAGCCGTTTGGAGATTTGCACGTAAATCAGGCAAGTACTTGCCACTGCGCATAGCAACAGATTTATCGACTGGAATGGATCACTGAGCTGCGGGTGCCTCAAACTCAGATCAGAAAATGACGCACACATTTCCTCAGCATGACAAATTACTCTATGTTGGTGCCATTATTTCTGATTGACTCGATTTATCAAGCCACATCTTGTATTATGGCACAGTTAAAATGAAAGGAAAAACAGAAATATTTCATTGTTGGCCCAACCTGTGCTCTCAAAGAGCATGTACACACAGTAATGAATGAGTACCTACCTACACTGACTCTTTGGACTAATAAACACAAATTAAAGGTAAATACAGTTCACTTTACCATAAAATGTTGCAAACAAGAGCAATGAAGGGGTTAGATGAGGGGTGAAAAGATAAAAGCTCCCTGGCACTGTACATTAATCTTGGACGACCTGTCAATGCAAGTGGAATTTGACCAGCATATTTATAAAGAAGCTGATGAGGGAAGAGGAAAAGGTGAGTCAGTGGGTGTGGGATACCAGATGAACAAACTGCGGTTAATGCAGGGCAGAATCGGAAATAACAGGAGGGTTACGCTGAGTTCAGAAAACACTATTTCAGGGGGCTTTTTCTAAATGGTAGCATTCCAAGCTGTGATTGGCTCATCGTCCATGTCTATCAGCCAAGTCAGAGTAAGATTTTATAATCTCTGAATTTGGCACCAGTATAGACAAAGGCAGTCCAAACGATGGATTAATAGAGATGGGATGAGGATGAGTTATCTGTGGGACAAATCACCTTATTCCAGATCATGCCAGTGAAAAAGGTACTGTGTTTATTGGTCCCAACAGGTTGATAGTTTATCACTGTAGATCAGTCTTACTTTGTTTGATTAATCTGTTGTTTTCTGTATATGAAAAATAGGAAATTTCCAGCACAACTTCCTATGGTCTGTTTGTTGCTTATTTCATCTGTCTGTCAGATCAAAGATTTTCAGTGTACCATCTGCTAAGTTGAAGGATTGCACCATTTTGTCAAAACTGAAATGCTGGAAGTAGGCGATTTTCTGCGTAAATATTAATGGTTTCTGCTTGTCTGTTGTTTCAATTGCAATTTGTTGTTCTGGGTTTTTCCCACAAGATTACATCAGCTGCAACCTTTCCTGAGCAAAAACAGCCCTGAGTAATTTGAGAAACTAGTGCCAAGAAGCTCATTCATTATATATGAGAGGTGGTGACTCAGGTGAGGTGGTAAGGTAGCAATTTGCTGTTGAAATTATTCACCTCATCAGTACAGACTGTCCTGTTGCTTTATGTTCAGATGCAGGAGTTTGTTTGATGAATGTACTCAGGAGGCGCTTTAGGCAGAAGACTTCATACATTCGGGTTTTTTATATTCGATCTCCTCTCAGACTCGGTTCAGTTTTATCCTCATCATGTCTCTTCATGTTCGGGAGTCAGGTGGAGGAGCAGAGGTATTTGCTTCCAGCACATAGTCACTTTATCACAGTCAGCCACTGCATTACTGCTGTGGAGCTGCTGCAGTGCTGCCTGCTGATCGCTGACTCAGCTCACTGCTGCTCCAGCAGAGGCCTGGTCTGGAATGCAATCATTTGCTCCCCCCAGCTGCTTTCATTTAGTTCCGATTTTAGGCTTGTTGGGTGTTGCTTTCAAGGTGTATTAAGTGTAAACATCTAGTGCCTGTTCAGCAAAGATGCAGTCCTGCTAAAAGTGTAAAATGAAGCCAGTAAACTGGGGTTCAGCCTCTGTGTAGCTCTCTCTCTCTCACAGGGGCTCTGTCTCTCGGCAGAGCTCTCCATGAGGTTGCTGCTCCTGCATCCATGGAGAGTTGTACATTATATGACATTAACCCATCCCCTGCTTTCATTGCATAACTTTGCACAGCAGCAGCAGCCATTTCCCTGCTGATCCTTCCTGCTTCACCGACAGGCTTTTGGGGGTTTTTTTCAAGGTGCACTAAATAACAGTAGAAGTACACAGGTCATGTAAATCCATTATCACTTTAATACCAATCCTTTATATAGCTTTAGCTAGAACCAGAAAAGACCCATATTTTAGGAGATAGTCTGAGACAATTTTTTTTCTTGTTTTGTAATATATATATATTTAGGCATTTATTCAAATGTGTACAGTTGACATGACAGCAGATAACCGTGTGACATTGGTCCACAGTTGCAAGTAGTTTTAGTGAAAAGTAGTTTTTACAAACAAAGGGGGTATCTGAAAACTATCTGAAATCACAGTATGGGTCCTAATAACCCAGTGATGCTATGGGAATTCTGATGTCCTGATTTGAACATTTTAGGACACATTTAAGTTAAAGGAGACTTACTGTGCAAATTTCAAACACGTTTTTATTCTTGGACCCTACCAGAGTGACTTTGCATAAAATGCAGTTTAGAATAATCTTTATTTATCATATAATTGGCCTTTGTGCAGCCCTTCAGTTCACCTTGTGACTGAAACAAGCTATTTTAGCTCCCCTCCCTTTAAGTCAACTTTTGTCCGATTGGCTGGGACGTGTGTGGGGTTACTATGCTCAAGGCCACTGGACCGTCCTTGATCAGCTGTGTTTGTCATCATCCACTTCAGGCTCACTTCAGATAGTCTAATCAGTGAACCAAATCAGTAAACTGAGGTGGACAAACAAGCTTGACTGAGGATGTTTTAAGCCAGCAAACAGTTTGTGTCACTTGCTATGCGGTTAACTGACAAGTTTGTGTAAAAAGGATTATTGGACTAACAGTCTATTTATTGTGATACCTAAAAGATGTCTGCAGCCTTTTTTGACTAGCAGCTTTTCATAGAAAGCTGTTGGTCTGAACTGATTATAAATTAACTAAATCTCACAGCTCAAAGCCTTAGGTGATGAATTTTCTTCCAAGAACCTCGATGAGGCAGAACACGAATATTTTAAGAACATAATCATTAGTGATCCCCACAGCAGATGGCTGTTCCTCCCCGAGCCCACTTCTTCCTGTTCAAAAAAATAGTTTTTCCTTCCCACTGCCATCAAGTACTTGCTCTGTTACAACAAAATTAAATGCCATCAGGCAACAGTTGGGATTTGGTTGTGTATAAATACTGGGTGAGTAACCTGAATGTCACTGTGATGTTTATTTGTTTTTATATAAGGTTGGGAACTACAAACGCACGGTGAAGCGGATTGATGATGGTCATCGGCTCTGCAATGATCTGATGAACTGCATCCAAGAGCGTGCCAAAATTGAGAAATCCTACGCACAGCAACTGACCGAGTGGTCCAAGAGATGGAAGCAGCTGGTAGACAAAGGTGAGAGATCATTTTACCCAATTCCAAAAAACATTGGATACTTTGTAAAAATAAAAACAGAATGCAAAGATTTGCAGTTCTGATGAAGCCATATTTTATTTAAGACAGAGCACAGAAAACGTATCAAGTGTTTAAATTGATAAAATGTGCATTTTGATAATATCTGATTTTATATAAAATGATATTATGTACTGTAAACGGGAGATATTCAAAATCTTTGCGATTTTATGTTGAGGGCCATTATTCTGACTTTGTTTCATAATTTGTGAATGTAGTTTTTTGCAAACTGATGAATCGATGCCAATCTTTAATTCTATGAAACTCTGCCTTGCAGAGGTATTTTTTTTATTTCCATTAATAAAACCCATTTATACTCATGTTAATGATCTGCTGTTAGTTACTCCAACTGTTTTTTAGTACCAGATACCTTTCCAGAGACAAATTGTTGCCAACAAATTCAAAATCAGCTATTATTATTCATGAAATAGTGAAATGTTGCAGTTTAAGCTTTTGATATTTTTTGTTCTATTGTGAATAAAATATGGGCTTATGAAATTTTAAAATCATTGTCATTGCATTATGTTTTAATTGACATTTTACACAGAGTCCCAACTTTTTCAGGGTTGGGTTTGTATTTCATATTAACATGGAGATACATTACTAGTCTTTATTTACAAATTGCCTTCAAAGTGCAGTAAACAGAAAGACATCTTTTGCATTTAATATGGGAACAGTTTTCCTCAATACCCATTTATAGATTTTAGGGAATAGACCGATCCTTCCTCTAGGCTTCTGCTCTCAGTGTCGTCTTTCACCCCCCAGATCTGAGTCCATGTCAAATAAAGTTTTGATACTTTACCCACACTTCCTTCTTTCACTAGGGCCTCAGTACGGCACAGTAGAACGAGCTTGGATGGCGATGATGACAGAGGCCGAGAACGTGAGCGAGCTCCATCAGGACATAAAGAACTACCTGATCAATGAGGACTTTGAGAAAGTGAAGAACTGGCAGAAAGACTCGTACCACAAACAAATGATGGGTGGATTCAAGGAAACCAAAGAGGCAGAGGAAGGCTTCAAGAAGGCTCAGAAACCATGGGCCAAAAAGCTGAAAGAGGTGAGGGAGTGTGGACTTTACCAGGACTCGTTTTAAATCTTCAAAGTTTGATTACATACTGCTTTCTTCTGTTTATGTTGAATTTCCTTCTTCAGCTCGAGGCTGCCAAGAAAACATACCACATGGCCTGCAAAGAGGAGAAGCTGGCTACCACCAGAGAGGCCAACATCAAGGGAGAGTCATCTGTGGCAGCTGATCAGCAGAAGAAACTCCATGAGAAAGTGGACAAATGTAAACAGGACTCACAGAAGGTGAGAACATCAGCTGCCGCTGCTCCAGCATCATTATGCAAAAGATATTTTCTGCAATAATGCCAAAGGCAAATAAGGCTATTTTAAGGTTGTCTGATTGGAGCCAGTGCAGCATTGTTAATATGTGACAGTATGCCACTCCTTCAGTCAGTAACTCTCATTCACTGCTCTTGACATGGACTCTAGTCTCATTTTACTGCCTCAGTGCTGGAACATTTGATACTGTTCTCTCAAGATTAGTCCGTTTCAAATTGACTCCATAAATGAAACTTATATGAACACGTGGAATACGTGTGTTATTTAAACTAAAACAATGGTCACCCCAAGCCATTTTGATCTTATTACAGACTGAAATATAAATAATTGTAATCATTTTTTAAAAGCAGCTCAGTCACATTATCTGGGGTTTTTTTGGTGGTTTTTTTCTTTTTTGGGGGTGGGGGGGTGGAGCTTAAAACAGGAGACAGGAGAAAGCTGACATTAGTTAGAGACTGGTTCTTTGGCACCAGAAGTAGAAGAACTTCTGGAGCAGAACCATTTCAGTTAAACAGAATTAAACTGACATTGTACCACTAATCTAGGACCAGTGTTATTAATTTCAACTAACAAATAGGCTAATGCCAGTGCTCAAAAATGGCTGGACCTAAAGTTTGAAACACTGATATAACTGCCTCTAGGAGGTGCTGCATCAAAACATTCACAGGGTAATTTACAGATGCAGCGTTCTTCTCGTGGTACCAGCCACTACTTCCATTCATATAATGGTTCAGGTGCCGTGATAAAGCAGCCAATTGTGTGTGTGGTGATTGTAAGGGAGCAATGTCAATAGGGATATGATTTTTTTTTAACTGTTTTTGGACATCAGTAGAGTAGTATGCCACAGACATATAAGCCAAAATTAATCAACTACAATAAGCAGGATGCTTTCTTTGTTCTTTTTGGTTATTTGTCCATGACAAGAAGCAATTTCTGATCAGTCAAATTTTATTTGTAACCTTGCCTGAACCTCATGCTAGGTAACGTTGCTAAATGTGCTTCAGAAGTGACTGAGGACAGGAAAATATAATAAAACAAGCAGATAATAGACACAGATAAGCAATTTAACCTAAAACCAAAACATTGCAGAGAGTGTGATACGATATGATAAAATTAACAACAATTAAAAAGCAGGCAAGTTGAAACCACAGGCTGCATGTTGGATAAATGGAGAAATGGATGGATGGATTTTTAGTAAAACTAAAAAGTAAAAATTAAGAGGCATAAATACTTGAATCAAGAAATAAGAATAAAAGTACAAATTAGATCAAATAAAAACAGTACATGAAATAAGGTGATGAGGTAATGTTACGACCCGTCTAGGGCCAGGCCATAACATGAGCGAGGCACTCGCTTCCCTCCCCAAGACCCAAGCAGTCACACGCAACAAATCCGTTAGATGTGAAGTGATTTATTTACAAGGTGAATAAAGAGAACCAAAACGGGAGTGTCAACACTTCAGGGTGAGCCAAGGCCAAAACAATAAACAAAACAAACCTACACAAATCCCGCACCCCTGACCTCACCAAAATAAAGTCAAAATAAAGACAGAGTCTGACCTCCTTAACCAACTCAAAAACAGGGGAAAACGGGTGATCAAAATAAACGGCAGCTCACCCCTACCCACTCCACTTCCACAATTTTCGCACGTATACTGCAGCCAGCGGCTACCACAGGACTACTGCTGGGTGATGAGGAGAAATACGAGGACCTCTCCCGCTGTAGCACTCCAGCCTCCTTTTATTGGGCGGGTCCTCCAGCTGGATCCAATCACGCCGGGGCAGTAAGTCCATGCACCAATCGGAACAGGGACCTGGCACAGCTAAATTAACATAGACAAAAACACAGCACCTGCACAAACAAACACACGGACATACAAGTTCGTAACACCCCCTTCCATAAGAATTAAACAATCCTTCTAGTGTTTAATCCTAGACTACAAAATTGCTCTCGACAGGGCGTCCGCGATGACATTTTCCGTCCCTTTCTTATGCCTAATCTGCAGGTTGAAGTCTTGCAAGAGAAGGGACCAACGCATAAGTCTCTGATTTGAGTTCTGCATCTGGGAGAGAAAAACCAATGGGTTATGGTCAGTGAACACTTGAACAGGGATAGAGCTGGATCCAATATACACCTCGAAATGTTGTAGGGCTAACAACAAGGCAAGGGCTTCCTTTTCAATGGTACTGTAGTTCATCTGATGTTTGTTGAATTTTTTTGAAAAGTAACAAATTGGGCGATCCACGCCGCAATGGTCTTCCTGCATAAGGACAGCTCCTGCACCAACCGCACTAGCGTCAACCTCGAGCTTGAAAGGGGACATGAAATTCGGGGCCGTAAGAACAGGGGAACTGCACAGTAATGCTTTCGCAGACTCGAAAGCAGTCTGACAAACAGGCGTCCACACAAAAGGCTTCTTCGGACTGATCAAATCGGTGAGAGGAACGACGACAGTGGCAAAGTTCTTACAAAACCCTCTATAATAACCACACATTCCCAGAAATCGGCGCAGCGCCCTTCTCGTTTGTGGGACTGGAAACTCAACGATCGCCTGTATTTTCGCGGTCACCGGCAGTATCTGCCCCTGACCCACCTGTTTTCCCAGATATGTGATGGTGGCTCTGCCAAATTCACATTTGGCTAGGTTCAACGTAAGCGAGGCCTCCTGAAAACAGCTGAAAACGAGAGAGAGTGTTTGTAAGTGGTCAGACCAGGTGGATGAGTAAATGACAACATCGTCCAGGTAGGCATCGCAGTTATTCACGCCCGCCAGTACTTTGGCCATAAGGCGCTGGAAAGTAGCGGGTGCATTACGCAACCCAAACGGCATAACCGTATACTGGAGAAAATGGTCCGGTGTAACAAAAGCAGATATTTCAGAGGCTCGGGGAGTTAAAGGTACTTGCCAGTAACCTTTTAACAAATCAAGTTTGGTTACAAACGATGCCGATCCCACTCTATCAATACAATCCTCCATTCTAGGAAGAGGAAATGAATCAGGTTTGGTAACAGCGTTAACCTTCCTGTAATCATTACAAAACCGAGGAGTGTTGTCGGATTTTGGTACTAGCACACACGGCGAACTCCATGCGCTGGCGCTCGGAAAGGCTAAACCGTGTTCTAAGAGATAGTCAACTTCCTTCTGCATTATCGCCCTTTTCACTGGGTTCACTCGGTAAGCATGTTGCTTAATCGGTTTATGTCCTTCCACATCAATATCGTGGCACAGGACCGCAGTTTGACGAGGGTGATCAGAAAAAAGTGATAAGTTCTTTTCTATCAGATCAGTGATGTCAGCTCGAGCGGGTTCAGACAGGTGGACTAAATATGTGTCTAAATCATTTAAGATCTCCGAATTTTTCAACCGGCCGCTACCCAGCGCTTCACTTTTCTGGAGTAGCCCGTCATCAGAGGGTTCATAGGGAGAAACAGTACTAGCGGCGCACACTGGAGACGGCGCACCCGAAGGACTCCTTGAGTGAAACGATTTTAACAGATTAATATGACAAACCCTAGACTTTCTCCGGCGGTCTGGGGTCTGGATCACATAATTGTTGTCACTGAGTTTTTGTTCCACCACATATGGGCCAGCGAACTGAGCTGATAAGCTGGACCCTACCACAGGCAACAACACCAACACTTTCTCTCCCGGCTGAAAACTTCTGCAAACAGCTTTTTTATCATAGCGAGTTTTCATTTTAGCTTGCGTATGTGACAGATTCTCTCGAGCTAACTGACATGCAAGGTGAAGCTTTTCCCGAAGTCCGCTAACATAATCCAGAACATTATGCTGAGTTTCAGAAGTTTCTGACAACCACCTCTCCTTCAGAAGGCGGAGGGGACCGCGGACCACGTGTCCAAACACCAGATCCATCGGACTGAATCCCAAGGATTCCTGAGTGACTTCTCTGACTGCAAACAACAATAACGGCAGACCCTCATCCCATTCTCTATCCGACTCTGCGCAGAACTTGCGCAGCATAGCTTTGAGGGTTTGATGGAATCTTTCCAGAGCACCTTGACTTTCCGGGTGGTATGGACTGGATTTTACATGTTTTATGTGCAACTCCTCCACAACCTGTGCAAACATTTTTGAGGTGAAATTCGTTCCTTGGTCTGTTTGAACAACCTTTGGAAGCCCGAAAGTAGAGAAAAACTTAAGTAGTGCTTTTAGCACCGGTTTTGCTTTCAGCGTGCGTAGTGGAATTGCCTCTGGGTACCTTGTTGCTGAACACATTATTGTAAGTATGTATTGGTGTCCGGATTTGGTTTTTGGCAGGGGACCCACACAATCCAATATTACTTTTTCAAACGGCTCACCTATTACTGGAATAGGATGTAACGGAGCAGGTGGAATGGGTCTGTTAGGTTTCCCCGCCATCTGACATGTGGTACAGGTACGGCAATATGCCACCACATCAGCTTTCAACCCTGGCCAAAAGAAGTTGCGCAACACCCGATGATAAGTTTTGTTCACCCCAAGATGTCCAGCCATGCTGGCATCATGCGCTAAGCTAAGCACCTGCCCTCGATGTGGCTTCGGCACCACCACCTGCGTAGCACCAGGCAAACCACACCGGTCAGAGGACCACCTCCTCATAAGAACTCCATCTCGCAAAAAATAAGAAGTGGGTGATTCACTTCCTGCACTCTTAGCTGCAGATAGAAAACAGGGAGCCAGTGATGAGTCATTCTGCTGAGCGGTTATCAATGCATCCCTATTCAATTTCTCATCCAGCTCTGGCATCAGTTTCATCACATCGCTTTTTGTTCTGTCACTCTCACGGCTGGGAGATATTCTCTCGTCTGGCGTCGCCATAAACGTGTCAGCAACATCCATAACGTCATCAAATTTGCGTGACTGCGCACGAGTGATTGCACAAACAGGAAACACATTTAACAAAGGGGCGGCAACCTCGGTGACAGAAGAAATAGGCGTTTCCACCACTTCAGGCGGTGGGAAAACTGTCCCACCAGCCAAGTCATTTCCTAAAATAAACGAAACCCCTTTAATCGGCAACTGGGAACTCACCGCAACTTTGACATGCCCCGTTTTCACGGGCGAATGTAAATGGACTTTGTGTAACGGCGCCCGAAGAACGCTCATCTTAATTCCCCAAACCAACACATCCGAGTCACAAGCAGTTTTACCTGACAATGGTAGTACACTATCCAACATAAACGACTGATGCGCACCTGTGTCCCGAAGAATAGTAACAGGCACTTTATCCCTCTCTTCTCCCGTCACAGAAACAAAGCCTTTCGTGATGAACGGTTTAAAACGTGGCTCTATTTCTGCATCCACATGGTGCAAATCACGGGTGAGAGTGGAATGCGATTTAGGCAAAGGGACAACTTTGATGAGACCTACGCCCGCTGGATTTCTAGAGCCTTTGCGCTGCTCTTTCCTCCGGAGCGCAGGACAGACAGCGATTAGATGTCCGGGTCCGCGACAATAAAAACAGTCGCGATTAACACCATCCTCCTGTCTATCTTTCAGTCCTATCTTTGGTGACTTTATCTTCCTTTCCTGTCCCACCCTAATATTCTGTGAGACAGCGGCTGAAAATATAGTTTTGTGGGTGAGAGTAAACTCATCAGCCATCACTGCCGCTTTAGCAAGTGAGGGCACCTTTTGCTCATTCAGATAAATAACTACTTGGTCCGGCAAACATGTTTTGAATTCCTCTAACAAAAGAAGCTCTTTCAGCCCCTCGAAATCCTTTACTTTACTGGCCTGCAACCATCGTTCAAACAGGCGACTTTTCTCACGGGCAAACTCCACAAATGTCTGATTGGCGGTTTTTTCACACTTCCTAAATTTTTGACGGTAGGCTTCTGGGACGAGCTCATATGCCTGCAACACAGTCTTCTTCATGACGTCATAATCCAGGCTATCTTCAATTGATAAACTGGTACACACCTCCTGGGCTTTGCCAACCAATTTGCATTGTAACAGCAGCGGCCAAAATTCCTTCGGCCAACTTAACGCGGCCGCTATACGCTCAAAAGCGTTAAAATAGGAATCCACTTCGGCCTCACGAAACGGGGGAACCAGTTTAACGTGTTTGGTGATGTCAAAACCTGTCGGGACCGCGGTGGACGTACTAGGATGACTAGAGGCAGATGTGGAGGGCTTTCGCTCCAGCTCCAAAGCTCTGACACGGAGGTGCATTGCTTGTACCTCAAGCTCTTTAGCACGGGCTTCCACCTCCCTAATACGGAGGGTCAAACGGAGATCTTCCGTAGACCGCCCCGCCAGGGGTTCCCCGGCCGTACCAGACCCAGCTGCTTCAGGCTTCGCCCCAGCAGCATCAGAGTCCGCCTCGGCTGCATCAGAGTCCGCCTCGGCTGCATCAGAGTCCGCCTCGGCTGGTAGCACGTTAACAGGCCCTTTGGGATCCGACCCCGGCTCAGCCTCCGGAGCCACCTTCACACCCCCGCCATCAGGCTGCTCTACAGCTGCCTGCGGGGCAGGAAGAACGCCTCGCTCCACCAACTCTGCACACAAAGCGTCCCTAACCACCGCTTTGCGGGCACCATAGGACACTTGAACATCATAACAACTAGCAATGATACACACGGACATACAAGTTCGTAACACCCCCTTCCATAAGAATTAAACAATCCTTCTAGTGTTTAATCCTAGACTACAATATTGCTCTCGACAGGGCGTCCGCGATGACATTTTCCGTCCCTTTCTTATGCCTAATCTGCAGGTTGAAGTCTTGCAAGAGAAGGGACCAACGCATAAGTCTCTGATTTGAGTTCTGCATCTGGGGGAGAAAAACCAATGGGTTATGGTCAGTGAACACTTGAACAGGGATAGAGCTGGATCCGATATACACCTCGAAATGCTGTAGGGCTAACAACAAGGCAAGGGCTTCCTTTTCAATGGTACTGTAGTTCATCTGATGTTTGTTGAATTTTTTTGAAAAGTAACAAATTGGGCGATCCACGCCGCAATGGTCTTCCTGCATAAGGACAGCTCCTGCACCAACCGCACTAGCGTCAACCTCGAGCTTGAAAGGGGACATGAAATTCGGGGCCGTAAGAACAGGGGAACTGCACAGTAATGCTTTCGCAGACTCGAAAGCAGTCTGACAAACAGGCGTCCACACAAAAGGCTTCATCGGACTGATCAAATCGGTGAGAGGAACGACGACAGTGGCAAAGTTCTTACAAAACCCTCTATAATAACCACACATTCCCAGAAATCGGCGCAGCGCCCTTCTCGTTTGTGGGACTGGAAACTCAACGATCGCCTGTATTTTCGCGGTCACCGGCAGTATCTGTCCCTGACCCACCTGTTTTCCCAGATATGTGATGGTGGCTCTGCCAAATTCACATTTGGCTAGGTTCAACGTAAGCGAGGCCTCCTGAAAACGGCTGAAAACGAGAGAGAGTGTTTGTAAGTGGTCAGACCAGGTGGATGAGTAAATGACAACATCGTCCAGGTAGGCATCGCAGTTATTCACGCCCGCCAGTACTTTGGCCATAAGGCGCTGGAAAGTAGCGGGTGCATTACGCAACCCAAACGGCATAACCGTATACTGGAGAAAATGGTCCGGTGTAACAAAAGCAGATATTTCAGAGGCTCGGGGAGTTAAAGGTACTTGCCAGTAACCTTTTAACAAATCAAGTTTGGTTACAAACGATGCCGATCCCACTCTATCAATACAATCCTCCATTCTAGGAAGAGGAAATGAATCAGGTTTGGTAACAGCGTTAACCTTTCTGTAATCATTACAAAACCGAGGAGTGTTGTCGGATTTTGGTACTAGCACACACGGCGAACTCCATGCGCTGGCGCTCGGAAAGGCTAAACCGTGTTCTAAGAGATAGTCAACTTCCTTCTGCATTATCGCCCTTTTCACTGGGTTCACTCGGTAAGCATGTTGCTTAATCGGTTTATGTCCTTCCACATCAATATCGTGGCACAGGACCGCAGTTTGACGAGGGTGATCAGAAAAAAGTGATAAGTTCTTTTCTATCAGATCAGTGATGTCAGCTCGAGCGGGTTCAGACAGGTGGACTAAATATATGTCTAAATCATTTAAGATCTCCGAATTTTTCAACCGGCCGCTACCCAGCGCTTCACTGCGAGAGGTCCCGGGTTCAAATCCCGGACGAGCCCCCAATTCATGTTACGACCCGTCTAGGGCCAGGCCATAACATGAGCGAGGCACTCGCTTCCCTATTCAATTTCTCATCCAGCTCTGGCATCAGTTTCATCACATCGCTTTTTGATCTGTCACTCTCACGGCTGGGAGATATTCTCCCGTCTGGCATCGCCATAAACGTGTCAGCAACATCCATAACGTCATCAAATTTGCGTGACTGCGCACGAGTGATTGCACAAACAGGAAACACATTTAACAAAGGGGCGGCAACCTCAGTGACAGAAGAAATAGGCGTTTCCACCACTTCAGGCGGTGGGAAAACTGTCCCACCAGCCAAGTCATTTCCTAAAATAAACGAAACCCCTTTAATCGGCAACTGGGAACTCACCGCAACTTTGACATGCCCCGTTTTCACGGGCGAATGTAAATGGACTTTGTGTAACGGCGCCCGAAGAACGCTCATCTTAATTCCCCAAACCAACACATCCGAGTCACAAGCAGTTTTATCTGACAATGGTAGTACACTATCCAACATAAACGACTGATGCGCACCTGTGTCCCGAAGAATAGTAACAGGCACTTTGTCCCCCTCTTCTCCCGTCACAGAAACAAAGCCTTTCGTGATGAACGGTTTAAAACGTGGCTCTATTTCTGCATCCACATGGTGCAAATCACGGGTGAGAGTGGAATGCGATTTAGGCAAAGGGACAACTTTGATGAGACCTACGCCCGCTGGATTTTTAGAGCCTTTGCGCTGCTCTTTCCTCCGGAGCGCAGGACAGACAGCGATTAGATGTCCGGGTCCGCGACAATAAAAACAGTCGCGATTAACACCATCCTCCTGTCTATCTTTCAGTCCTATCTTTGGTGACTTTATCTTCCTTTCCTGTCCCACCCTAATATTCTGTGAGACAGCGGCTGAAAATATAGTTTTGTGGGTGAGAGTAAACTCATCAGCCATCACTGCCGCTTTAGCAAGTGAGGGCACCTTTTGCTCATTCAGATAAATAACTACTTGGTCCGGCAAACATTTTTTGAATTCCTCTAACAAAAGAAGCTCTTTCAGCCCCTCGAAATCCTGTGCTTTACTGGCCTGCAACCATCGTTCAAACAGGCGACTTTTTTCACGGGCAAACTCCACAAATGTCTGATTGGCGGTTTTTTCACACTTCCTAAATTTTTGACGGTAGGCTTCTGGGACGAGCTCATATGCCTGCAACACAGTCTTCTTCATGACGTCATAATCCAGGCTATCTTCAATCGATAAACTGGTACACACCTCCTGGGCTTTGCCAACCAATTTGCATTGTAACAGCAGCGGCCAAAATTCCTTCGGCCAACTTAACGCGGCCGCTATACGCTCAAAAGCGTTAAAATAGGAATCCACTTCGGCCTCACGAAACGGGGGAACCAGTTTAACGTGTTTGGTGATGTCAAAACCTGTCGGGACCGCGGTGGACGTACTAGGATGACTAGAGGCAGATGTGGAGGGCTTTCGCTCCAGCTCCAAAGCTCTGACACGGAGGTGCATTGCTTGTACCTCAAGCTCTTTAGCACGGGCTTCCACCTCCCTAATACGGAGGGTCAAACGGAGATCTTCCGTAGACCGCCCCGCCAGGGGTTCCCCGGCCGTACCAGACGCAGCTGCTTCAGGCTTCGCCCCAGCAGCATCAGAGTCCGCCTCGGCTGTGTCAGAGCCCGCCTCAGCCGCATCAGAGTCCGCCTCGGCTGGTAGCACGTTAACAGGCCCTTTGGCATCCGACCCCGGCTCAGCCTCCGGAGCCACCTTCACACCCCCGCCATCAGGCTGCTCTACAGCTGCCTGCGGGGCAGGAAGAACGCCTCGCTCCACCAACTCTGCACACAAAGCGTCCCTAACCACCGCTTTGCGGGCACCATAGGACACTTGAACATCATAACAACTAGCAATGATAAGCAAATCCGCTTTCCTGCACTTCACAATTCTATCCCACGAAGGCGAAGTAACAAAATCATCCAAAGAAAACTCCATAATTCCACACACCTACCACCCCCACACCCAAGAAAACCGCCAACAGACCAAACACACGCAAAAACCCACAGAAAAAGGCAGAGGACGAGCCCCCAATTCATGTTACGACCCGTCTAGGGCCAGGCCATAACATGAGCGAGGCACTCGCTTCCCTCCCCAAGACCCAAGCAGTCACACGCAACAAATCCGTTAGATGTGAAGTGATTTATTTACAAGGTGAATAAAGAGAACCAAAACGGGAGTGTCAACACTTCAGGGTGAGCCAAGGCCAAAACAATAAACAAAACAAACCTACACAAATCCCGCACCCCTGACCTCACCAAAATAAAGTCAAAATAAAGACAGAGTCTGACCTCCTTAACCAACTCAAAAACAGGGGAAAACGGGTGATCAAAATAAACGGCAGCTCACCCCTACCCACTCCACTTCCACAATTTTCGCACGTATACTGCAGCCAGCGGCTACCACAGGACTACTGCTGGGTGATGAGGAGAAATACGAGGACCTCTCCCGCTGTAGCACTCCAGCCTCCTTTTATTGGGCGGGTCCTCCAGCTGGATCCAATCACGCCGGGGCAGTAAGTCCATGCACCAATCGGAACAGGGACCTGGCACAGCTAAATTAACATAGACAAAAACACAGCACCTGCACAAACAAACACACGGACATACAAGTTCGTAACAGTAAGTTTAAACATTTTAACACTTCCAGCTGCTCTCAGGTCATCTGGCAGTCTGATGCCATGGTTCAGCGGTGCCAAGGGTACTTTGCAACGATTAGCATATTAATGCCAGAGGTTTATACATGGAAGCATGAGACCGTGAAGAGCTTTGCTTCTGGAATGATTCTTTAATCATGTAATGTCCGTGTGTGTTGCCACACAGGCTAAGGAGAAGTATGAGAAGGCTCTGGATGAGCTGAGTAAATGCACCCCTTCATACATGGAGAACATGGAGCAGGTGTTCGACCAGTGCCAGCAGTTTGAAGAGAAGAGGCTGAGTTTCCTCAGGGAGGTGCTGCTGGATGTCAAACGCCACCTCAACCTCACAGAGAACCAAAGGTCTGACATGACTGAAAGTGTTACGATAACAAGACAGCAATCATGTAAACATTACCCATTCACCAAATCCCCACTCTCTGTTCACAGTTATGCTACAGTGTACAGAGAGCTTGAACGCACCATCACATCAGCCAGCCCACAAGAAGATCTGAAGTGGTTCAGCAACGCTCACGGCCCCGGCATGCACATGAACTGGCCACAGTTTGAGGTAATTAAACACTAGAACAGGCTGCACGTGTGCGGGTGGACCATTACAGAGAAATAACGATTTATAAAGCAGTACCGGTATATGGATGAAGCAGGGTGTTAAATATTTATTACATATTAGAAAAAACAATACTATATATAGTTATGTTTATATTCAGCATATCCCTGAATATATATGAGATTGTATAATAAAAAAGATGTATATGATTAATATGAAATCCAACTCTAAATCTATTACATCCAAATCTAAACCGTTTTTCCATCTTTTTCTGTTTTGTTTTTTTGCAGGAATACAACCCAGACCTTGTCCATAACATCTCTAAGAAAGAAAAGTCAAAGAAAGGAAATGATGTAGTCATGCTAACTCATGTTACAACAGCAGGAGACCACGCTGTAGACCGAGGAAGGTAACAGCTTACCAGTTATCAGTGCTTTAATGCATATCCTAATCCACATCATCCTCTGAGTGCCTTTTGTATTGTTTGTGAAAAAAATTTCTTTCAGTGTAAGCAGCTACGATAAAAACCAGCCGTACACAGCCTCCACAGAGTGGTCAGATGAGGACCAGACAGCCCCGAACTCAGGCAACGACACCAACGGAGGGATGAACCCCTTCGATGAAGATGTGGGCACAGGTGTGAGAGTGAGAGCGCTGTATGACTATGATGGCCAAGAGCAGGACGAGCTCAGCTTCAGAGTTGGTGAGTGAGACAAAATGGTTAATGTTATGAAAACCACTGGAAAAGCTTTTGAGGATCCTGCGTGACGCCGCAAGTTTTTATTTTATCTGAGATCAGCAGTGTTTATGTAATTTTATTGCACTTTGGCGTTGTTTCTCAGACTCTCTTCCTCTGTTAAAGGTGATGAGCTGACGAAACTGGAGGATGAGGATGATCAGGGCTGGTGTAAAGGTCGCCTGGACAACGGCAAGCTCGGTCTTTACCCAGCCAATTACGTGGAGACAATTTAGAAGTTCCAGCTGAGGACGTTTCCTCATCAAACCCAGACTGAACCGTCCGGTCATAACTGCACATTGCCAGAGACCTGAAATCAAATCAAAGCCTTCTCTTCCTGTCAGGCACAGTGAGCTGTCTTCATCTCTGCACTCATGGTGGAGAAGACTGACAGCTCAATCTGTTCAGGATCACTTCACCTCCAGATACTGCAACTGAAGCAAAATATTATTGTGTCTTTCGTGTGTAGCTGTGTTTGACACCGGTTGTGACGCTAACACGCCATACAAGATGTTCTCTCATTGTATTATTGATGTGGTAACGTCAGCTGTGCCTGGATAGCGAGAATGAGCTGTGCGTTGCGCATTTCATGTGTATATTTTTTTAACAGTTGGGATGCTTGTACAGTTTTTTTCCTCACTGAGTACAGTGTTTTCATTCTCAGTATTTACACATTTAGCCTTTGAGGAATAATTTGACATTTTGGGAAATGCGCATGTTCGCTTTCGTCCTGACTGACAAGATGAGAAGATTTATGCTGCTTGAATGTGAGTCTGAAAACAGCTCGTTGTTCAAACTCAAAAAAGATATATAGTTATGTTACAGTCACACTAGGGAAAGCAGTGGTTTAAGCCTCCCAAAAGGTTTTGCGACTGCAGTGAACTTGTGATCTTGTCGCCTTTGAAGTGGTTGTTTTAAAGACCAGATTCAGATTGATTGCAACATTGTTGCAGTGTGGCTGGATTTATTAATTAGATGATAGTTATTTGTAAAATTCACTAAACTTTCTCAGAGTGACTGCAGTCAGTCTGAGTCTGACTGTGAAGTCAGGTTGCCTCCACCATTCAACCTGTGCAGTCTACATGCAATCGAAAGTGGCCAGCTACTGGAGTTGGCGGCGTTGCATACAACCAGTTGGTCACTGTACTTTCAGTTGGTTTCTGACACCTGAAAAATGAAATGCAACCACCAGGCAACCACTGCTTTTTCCTAGTGAAAAGTAGGTTGCTGTCCTGTTTTTACTCTAGTGTGACTGAACCCTTGGCAACTGTCAGCAATTGCAACCACTCTGTCAACCTTTGCCCCTTTACTCCACAAATACTCTCTTCTCTGGTGGAAGTTAGTTCTTCCAAATTGCATCTTTTTAAGTTGGAACAAAGTGAAGGCTACAAACATAAAGTGTTCATCTCAGCTTAGTGCTTTTTAACACCATACTAATGGCTGTTTCAGTGGTTACTGCTCTCCTGGAATTAACACTAGCTACCTTGGTTAGCAGGTTAACCTGTTGCTTACCTATAAAAACCTGAGAAAAACTAGAATCCAGTCTTCTTCGACAGGCTATTAGTGCACTTAACCACATAGTGAGCCATGTTCAACAGATAATTTCATTAAATGCTCCAAAAGGCACCAAGAGATGCCACCTAACAAACAGCTGGATAGTATGAATTTAAGCCCTTATATGATTTAAAGGCTTGAGCAATATAGAAGCAGTGGCTTCATATTTCACCTGTGAAAGTTTACAATGGTTTAACACACAGCTTATACATGCAATACGTCCAGTTCCTCAAACCACAGACAAAAAAAGTAAAAGTTACTTTCGGCTGGCTTGTCACAAGGGGTCGCCACAGCAGGCTGCTCTGTAAGCATGATTTGGCAGATTTTACGCAACCTCGAAGAGGATTTGTTTCTCTGGCTGGAATCAAACCAGCTGCAATAGCACAAGAGGTTATTTAGAGGTTTTGAGTTAATGTAGAATACAAACACGAGAGATGTGTCAATCTTCTCATCTTACTGTTTGCAAGAAAGCGAGAAGCATATTTTCCCAGAATGCTGAACTGATTCTTTAATGCTTTGACTTGTTTTCGTGCTCCACTCTGCAGCATGTCTCTGAATTAGCATTTTGAAACCAGATAAAAGACTGCTCCCCATCAGTACAAAAACACACACGCACACCACAGCCACTCTAAGCCGAGCTTGTCTTTGAAATGGAAATATGTGCTCTACCAGACACTGCGAGGATTGTTTACATTAACCTCCGCTGTCCCGCCCTTCAACAGCAGTGTGTCTGTTTAAGACTTTTACCTTCCACCAAGTTTCTCTTCATCTACGTGTGTTAATAACGTCAACAGCACGAGCTAAAACCTGTCTGGAGATATGAAGCTGCAGCTGTTTTGTGCGGAGATTTGAGTGAATGTGAGTGTTTTGGCATTATCAGCTCCGTGATTAGGTGCATGCTGATGCTCTCACACACTGCTTGCTCATCTTGTCTGAACTGAAGCAGTGCATGGCCTTTATGAGTTTCCACCAAATTATCAACTGAATTTTGATTAAATTAATACTCCTAGGCTGTGGGCATTATTAGCACCTGTGCAGACTGTATTCAGTTTTGTGTCTTTCTGTTTAAATATTTTGAATTCAGAGTGTGTGTGTGGCCCCGCGATACGTGGTTTTGATTGCTTTACTACTGGTGAAGACTGCTCTCTTGTCAGTGAGGAAGGCAGGTGTTCTTTAACTGATGCAGCTAGAGAAAGCTCCAATGTGAAAAGCGGAAAGAGGATCCGTCTCTGAAATATTGATGAGACAGTCGCCTTTTCTGCTGCATGAACTAAATTCATTTCCACGGGATCCAGAAGGGAAATGTCTCTTGTTGTCGTATTAATGCCTCTGTGTACTATTTTTTTAAGCGTTGCCTCTGTTAACACTGGATTCAGAGTGAAATATGTACTGCCTTACCAAAATCTACCATCTTGCCACTCCAAAAACTCTCAGCCGCCGCCTTCAATGAAGTGAAAGAGAGCTCATCACCAGAGAATCTGACTCCAGCTTATGAAGATCACTTTACACCAACATGACACACAGACGCTCTTTGACTGATTGAAGATTATATAAATTTAAACACTACAGCATCTTTACTGTCTCAATGTATCTTTATATTTGAAGCTGAATGGGACTATTTACAAGTTTAATGAAAAGGAAAAAGGAAAAGCTACAGATGCAGCATCCACTGTGAAACTCCTGAAGGATGGGAAAGCATATTTTAAAACGCTCAAGCACCTCCAACTCCTCTTTTTGTCTCTCTGTTTAGTGCTCATGCTGCGAATTAGAGGGCTTTCTTGATTTTTTCTTTTTTCATTTAGCATAGTGCTGTAATTTTCCAACTGTAGTGCCTGTTCAAGCAAAAATAAAAGATGTCATCGGAAAACTGAGGCACACACAGAGTCTGAGTCAAAGATTAATCGCAAAGGTTAGATTAATCGCAAAGGTTAGATTCATCGCCGGACCAAAACAAGTGATGCTGCACATAAACATGGATATTATGGTGCAATTTGATATGAATGAGAAAGCGGAAATACCCTGCAGGGAAAGGTCCAGCATTCAAAGTGACGTGGCATTATAGAGAGGTATAAAGGTTAAATTGTCTAGTGTGCAGAAAAATGGCCTCTGTTAGCATAAAGAGATTGATTACTGTGAATGTGGAAATTAAAGTTTAGCCACTTTGAACAAAAATTATATGTTGGTGTTAAAGCGTCATGTTTTTATACTCTATCTGGCTGTCAGATGAATTAAGGGGAGGACAAAATTACAGGTTGGCTTCACACCAATTATTTGTTTTGGGAGATGCTCAAACCATTTATGATCAGTCATCACAAATACTTTATTTTCGTGGCATGCAGTGTACCTGGGTATTGTTGCCGACCACGTCAAACCCTTTGTGACCACAGTGTGGTCAGCTGTGATGAACAAAGTGGGATTCTTAGTTTTCTGCTTTTGCATTGTTGACACACGGTAATAAAAAAAAATCCAAACCAAAAGGGGGAAAAAATCTAAATATCTTTAATGAGAGGGGCTCGTTTATAAACCGCAACTAGTAGTGTATTTAATAATGATTTTCATCATTTAATATGATTTCACAAAAAATCTGCAGCCTGCCACAAGAGGGCAGCATAACCCAAGACTCACTAAAGATGTTCCAACAAATAGTCATAGAACATATATTCTAATTTTCATATACCCAACAAAAGCAGCAGTGAAAAAAACAAAAAGTAAAACAGCACTTCCAAGCCAAGTGATTCATGATGTAGAGGAAAGTAGTTGTTTGTCGCTTGTTTATTCTGCAATCACTTATACAGCACTTTCTAGTCTTACTGACAACATTATGCTCCAAGCCATATTTGGCCTTTTCATATATATTCATGCAGCACTTTTGTCTGTGTTATTAAACTCTTCATCCACCTTGCATTAAACCTATGGCCAAGTCCGAATCACCAGTTAACCTAAAGTAATCTATATCACTGTGGGGAGAGCTCGGAGTGCCCAGAGGAAATCAATGCAGACTCCAGACAGAAGGGACAGGAGATGAGAACATTCAAACACAGAGCCCTCTTAATGTCAGGCAAAGGTGCTAACCACTGCGCCGAAGTCAGTTCGCTGATGGAGCTACTGATCAAATTTGTGGTTATGCTTTTTCACATTACAGTTGTCACATGACTTACAGGGAAATTCAGCAATGGAAAAAAAACCTGCTACAAAACTAGTCTCTGTCTTTTGTGGTTGGGTGGATGTTTCTAAACAGACAACAGCACATCTTATTGGTAGTCCTAACACCTACCAAACACTGATATGTTTTGCTATAGGTTTATCTTGTATTTGATCTTATATCTTGTCAGAAGGGTTAAAAAAAAATACTGTAATTTTCTGAAGCTTTACATTACCTATCTGTCACTTCAGCATGGTGAAGATGACTAAAGTAATCACAGATATCACACAGTCATAGCTTTTGACTGAAAGGATGACATCGTAATTCCACTTAAGCCTTTGAAAACATGTGTCCCTATGTGTCAAACTACCCAGAGGGAAACATGGATCAAGAGGCTCATGAGCCTATCCCAACGTGTTGTATACACGTTGGGATAGGCTCACCTCTTATTCATCAAAAGAACCGCTTTTCATCTACAACAGTAAACTGGTCCGCATAGCTCCGGGCCACCTCGTTTTGGCAGATGTTCTCCCTCTGACTCGCTGCAAGATTGAGTGCAATTGTGAAATCTCTCAAAACCTGTTGGACTTCTCGAGAGCACAGTTGGAGGTGGGAAAAGTTAACATGACACTAAGGACATGAACCGGAAAAGAATATACATAAAAAGTAATTAGATGATAAGAGTTGAGCCTTTTAGGAACGTCACAAAGCTGATTTTACATTCACTTCATTTACTTAGACACAGCAAACAGATCCAGTCAACAACAAAAAAAAGGTTTGAACAAAGAGTTCTGATCCCACAGATGTTTGCTTAGACCAGATCTTCCCAAAGTGTGGGGCCCGCCCCCTAAGGGGGGCGCAGAGTCATTGCGGGGGGCATGAAAAGGGAAAAAACAACGCTTGGACACTGCTAGCACGGGGCGCCCACACAAACGCAAAGCAGGAGATGAAGCATCGCTGAATATGTTTCCAAACCAACTTCATTCTAAGCCAAAGACTAGAAAATATGGTGAAGCATATCTTCCCTTTGGCTTCACCTGCACAAGTGCCAAGGTAGGTCTCCCCTGCAGAATTGGTTTTCCCTGCAGGTGCTGGGCTCTTCAAATCACTGACAAACAGTATCCCACATTCTTGATTTTAGTTCACAAACACTTGTTGTAATAAATAACTACTCCTGACATTTTGGAAATATTAGCTCTTTATACAGTAAAGCATAGCTAGACTGGCCATCGGGCATACCGGGCATTTGCCCGGTGGGCCGCTGGCGATTTTTTGTTTTTATGGGCCGATGGATTTGGGGTTTTTTTAGGAAGGGTATATATAATAAAAGGTGTTGGATTGGCCAATTGGTCATGATCGACTCTGGGCTGGACCTATTACAGCCGAGGAGGCCGGATGCACCCTCCCCCTTGTTTAGCAATCACGTGATTTTCGCGCAAGGCATGCCGGGAACTCGTGGCAAAACAATCCAAGTACTGCATCAAATGCAAGAATTTGCAGCACCGCAAAACGTTCATTCTCCGGTTCCAATACCTTCTTGTTTTTCTTTGCCGCACAAAAAAGGAATGTACAAAACAAAAGGAGAACAATGCCGGTCCGTACAAAGACAGACTCGACGAAAAGACAAACAAAAGATACGAGGAAAAAATCAAAGGAGTGAAAGGGTCAGACCCTTACTAGCACACAGAGTGGACAAAAGACGTTAGCGTGCTGCCCAACTTTCACGGTTCTTGGAGTGAGCGCATACACTCATGAAGTTTAGTAACTTCAGGTCACTGCAACAAGCCCAGGTACAGTTTACCGACGGATGGGTACAGGACCTTGAAATGCACCGTGTAGAACGAAAGACCATCGTATGAACAAAGGTAAGTTTACCAGTCTCACATATCGTCGTCATAAATACACATCCGTTAACCGTTTATTAATAGGACCTTTGAGCTCAACCGTAATTAATTAGTAGTGGAAATAATTTCTGGTAGCATCACAGAAATGTAGCAGTAACCAGAGGTGTGGACTCGAGTCACATGACTTGGACTCGAGTCAGACTCGAGTCATTAATTTTATGACTTTAGACTTGACTTGAAAAAATGTTCTAAGACTTGTGACTTGACTTGGACTTTTACACCAATGACTTGGGACTTGAATTGGACTTGAACCGGTTTACTTGAAAAGACTTGATATTTTACCCCAAATATAAAATTTAACATGCATATTATATAGAGATTGAAAATGTGACGTCATTCACGGGTAGAACCGCAAAGGATTCTGGGAACTCGTGGCAAGAGGTACTAGCGCACGCAGGCTTTCAATTAAAATCAGTCACACAGCGATAAAAAGAAACACAAAAATGTCAAGAAGCTGTTGTGTTATTAACTGCAATAGCCGGTCGCATGACAGCCACGGGAAGCCGACGGGTAAAGAGATCGGTTGTTATCGGATTACGTCGTTGAAGAGAAATTGTTCGAGCCATGTTTCCGAAGTAACAAAGACGCGACGGGTGGCCTGGATTGCAGCCATTCAAAGACCAAATATAACGTCCCAGAACACTCCAGCTCACAGGTTAGTCTGCTCCAAGCATTTACACAAAGGTCAGTCTTCTGTTGTAGTTAATGCGTCATTTTTCTTAACATAATTGGTGATATAGGTTACAAGCAAGTCTGGCGCTGAACAGAAATTGTCGCGCTATGCTCCTTTATTTATTGTGTTTATTGTGCATAAATAGTGAATTGTCCTGACACAATATTGCGTTTCGCTTCTGTTATTATGGTACATTGACAAAAACATATACTTTTATTCACAGGATAAAACAGGTTTTTTGTATCACTAATTGCCCAGTACGATTACAGCATACAGTATTATTGTCACTGCTACATTTCTGTGATGCTACCAGAAATTATTTCCACTACTAATTAATTACCGTTGAGCTCAAAGGTCCTATTAATAAACGGTTAAGGAATGTGTATTTATGACAACAATTTGTGAGACTGGTAAACTTATGATACGTACGATGGTCTTTCGTTCTACACGGTGCATTTCAAGGTCCTGTACCCATCCGTCGGTAAACTGTACCTGGGCTTGTTGCAGTGACCGGAAGTTACTAAACTTCATGAGTGTATGCACTCACTCCAAGAACCGTATGATTATAAATATGCATATAAATATGCTACGATGAGATAGCTGACTTCATCTAATTAGCAAATGTTTTCAAGGCTACGTTGGTGATGCAGTTTTTTTTTTAAATGATATTTTTTAAAAAAAATATCATTTATTTATGTATGATATTTTTGTCATGCGATTTCAAAGCCGGTCCTACAACCGCATCCAAGAATAACATGCAGCTTATCTCAGAACTGTCGGTGAAAATTATTCTTGGAGGTAGGTTTAATTGAGCTGCATTTTAAAGAGGTGCAATTTCACAATTTGTGTATATTTTCTAAGTTCACTATTTTGTCATGTGTTGAGAAAAACACAGATTAAAAAATTACATGGTCTAATATTTACATTTAGCATATAACTGCAACATGCTTTTTTTTTTTTTTTTTTTTAAAGACTCGAAAGGACTTGAAATTCAAAGTTTCAGACTTGTGACTTGACTCGGACTTTTACACCAGTGACTTGAGACTCGACTCTGACTTGCCTGACATTACTTGAGACTTGACTTGAGACTTGAGGATAAAGACTTGAGACTTACTTGAGACTTGCAAAACAATGACTTGGTCCCACCTCTGGCAGTAACAATAATATTGTATGTTGTAATCGCACTGGACAATTAGTGATACAAAACAACTTTTTTATCCTGTGAATAAAAATATATGTTTTTGTCAGTGTACCATGGTAATAACAGAAGCGAAACGTAATATCGTGTCAGGACAATTTACTATTTATGTACAATAAATAAAGGAGCATAGCGCGACAATTTCTGTTCAGCGTCAGACTTGCTTGTAACCTATATCACCAATTATGTTAAGAAAAATGACGCATTAACTACTACAAAACTCTGACCTTTGTGGGAATGCTTGGAGCAGACTAACCTGTGAGCTGGAGTGTTCTGAGACGTTATATTTGGTATATCCAGACCATCCGTCGGCTCTTACTTCGGAAACATGGCTTAAAAAATTTCTCTTCAACGACGTAATCCGATAAAAAAACAAAACGATCTCTTTACCCGTCGGCTTCCCGTGGCTGTCATGCGACCGGCTATTGCAGTTAATAATACAACAGCGTCTTGCCATTTTTTGGGTTTCTTTTTAGTACCTCTTGCCACAAGTTCCCAGAATCCTTTGCGGTTTTACCCCTGAATGACGTCACATATTCAATCTTTATCCTGGTGGGCCGTCTCTAGTCAAAATGCCCGGGCCGATTTTTTGTCCCAGTTCCAGCCTTGCAGTAAAGTTACAGTGGGATACAAATAATATCAGGCTGATCCTGCCAGGATTTGTTCCCTCGGTTCAAATCACGGACAAACAGTATCCCACAGTTGTTAGTGTTTTTAAACCCATTTTGCACAGAGAGGCATTTTTTGAAAAATGTATTGATAGCAATGTTGAATATTATTACACAGGGAAAAAACAACTACATGTAAAATAATTACACCATGACGCCTCTGCCTTTCTAAATAGAGGGACAGTAACTGCGTGTAAATGTAAGCGTGTAAAACCTGAAGATAGAGACAAAATACTGTTAATCTGACTATCTGCCATTCTGCAATTCCTCTCATGTAAACAATAACGTGGCGCACAGCGTGACGTGGAAAAAGGCACCTTTAACATTGTGTGATGAACTCTGTATTCCTCTCCACACATAAACCCCCAAAAGGAGTTTTAAAAAATCTCAGTTTTCGGTGATTCCAAACGCCGTTTACGTGTGGACGAAACAGCTGCGTTTTCAAAATCACCCGTGTACGTGGGGACGCAGCGTAAAAGACTTAGTAGTTTATTTTATTACTACCTGCAGATTACTTGTATTTGCTTAATTGTTTATTAAATGTTTGAGGTGTGAAATAAGCCGCAATGGAGCAAAATATGGGTGTGTGTGGTTAGAGGATGTGTTTGTGCGTGCGCGCGGAGGGTGGGGGGGATATTTTTCTTGTAAAACAAAGGGGGGCCCAGCAAAAAACGTTTGGGAACTAGATGTGTTAAACTGGTGTGAAAGAGCTAAATCAGAGTACATGGAACTAACATAAACTTCAAGTAATGTTCACATGAACATAGTTGTGGGGTGGAGCAGCTTTTAGTCTCCTGTGAATTTGTATCAGACAGATGTGATGTGTGCCCTCTAGAGAGTTTACAGGTATGTGTGTGCTAACACAACGCAGAGGAGGAGAGACATCAAGAATGATGTCAGAGCAGATATCGTTGCTGTCGATCAATTTGGGAGGGCTTGTAAGGCCGTTTCAAAACAATTTGTTCTTTTTTCTACAGTAAAAAATTGCTTTCGGCTGCTCGTCGAGTCACAAGGGGTCATCGTGGTATGTAGCTCCAAATATTTGATTTGGTAGATTTTGACACGGTTCCTGGTGCAACCCCCCCCCCCCACCCCTCCCCCAGCCACCCAGGGATTTGTATCCCCTCCCACTGAATGAAAAAGAAATCAAATCAAATTCAAGTCTGAAAAGTGAAGTCATCAAAGGGCGAGTTCTTTGGTTGACCTTAATAAAAAAAAAAACTAAAAAAAACCAAAACCTTTTCTCGTAACAATCTGGGTTCAGTCACTAGTTTCACATCCTGCTGAATAAAATATGAAATTTATCTTGCAATGCCCGATCATTCTCAGAGTCAGTGAGGAGGATAATCAAGGATATGCTTATTGGGTAAAGGCCTACCAAAGCTGATGACTAATACAGAAGCTGCCTGTAAATAAACGGTATGTCATTACTGCTTCTTATTTAGGCGATATTGCACTTTCAGAAAAACACAATATTGGCAACAGGAATGTCATTGATCACCACATGCAAGCACATTTGCATAGGTTATGTGTGCAAAATGAATCATCTGTGTTATGACATATGGACATTGTGTCTCTGGGGGTTTGAACATCATTGAAAGGTTCTGGCAGAGACCAAGTATGAAATCGTATGGGGGAGTTGCTTGGCCTTTTTAGTGTTCTACTAGTGTTTTACTTAAGTGTAAATTAATTATTTATGTCTGGTGTTGGTGACAGCTTTCATTATAGTTTATAATATAAGACATTTTTACATCGCTTTTGTGAAAAAAGGAAACATGATACAAGCAAAGTGAGACTCATTAGCAGGTGTTTCCCAATTAGTGATTGTTGCTGGTGGAAACCACGAGAGCTGTGTAAATGTAATGCCTGGCAAATTCATTTGTAGATTAAACAAAAGCAGGCCTGCACCATATCTGCTGCCATGGGCCTAGCCTTGGTTTTTATCAACCATTTGGCCAGTCATCACACATCTATGTTCTGGTAAAGAAAACTCAGAAAAATTACACATTGTTTTTTTAAGTGCTCTAAGGAAGGCTAAGTTCATGTGCTACATTCTTGTTCCCTCAGGAGCAACAGAAAGCATCTGGCATGAGCAGGGTGACCCGGTGTCCTATTGTATTGCACATTTTGTTTTTCTCTCTTGGCTCTAGTTTAATTTGTTCCTGTTTGCAAAGTCAACATGTGAGTCACAAGGCACCTTTGGCTCAAAACACTGCCAATCTGTGGAAGAGCAGTTAACTGTTTTTACAGTTATTGGGACATAAAAGGGGAGAGAGTGGTGTAAGAATACAAGAAAAACAAAAAACAGCTGCATCAATCCATGCGCAGCTTTAGCTCAAGCCGCATCTTGTCCTTCACAAATGTATTCTTTGTGCCACATTAGTTTGTAGAGATCGGCTTCCCAGGACCGTTTTGAAGGTTAGGTTTTTGTGCAGATCCCAATGGACCCTATAAAGAAATACTCGCCACAGCCACAATCTTTTCACCCTGCTGCCGTCCGCAACAACAGAACAAACCGCTACTAAAACTCCAGTGAGATTATGTGAGATTATTAAACTCTGTGTCCAGACTTTATGGCAAGAATGACATGCTAAACTTTTGAAATTTTCATTTCAAAAGTTTACCTACAGTTTTGTTGTCATGGTGCAGTTGAACTATTTTTTATCTTGACTTTTTTGATTGTTTAACAGGTGCAGCAGTAAGTTGACACTGAGATCGTGACATCGTTTGACAATTGAGCATTTAAAAACAAAAGTTAACCCGTGACTCGCAGCGGTTTCTAGTGGTTGCCTGGGACCTCTCTGTGTTTCATTTGCATGTTCGCCCTGTACTTGCCTAACTTTATAAGTAAAAAAAACCCAACTTATTAAAAGTGCATCATGGGTTATCATAATAGAACCAGCAAAATGTTCATTCAGCTTATTTTTCACTTCATATTTTTGCCCTGCTAGTCTAGGTCTCAGCTAAAGAGGCTCTGTGTTTGAGGATATACTACTGAGTTAACTGGTGATCCTAACTTGGCTGCAGGTGTGAATGAGTATGACTAGTTGGTGACAGACTGGCAACCTGTCCAGGGTGTTCTCTGATCCTATGACAGCTGGGAGCTCCAGCCCTCTGCCATCCAAAGTTGCATAAACAACTAATAAAACAGAATGGAGAAAAAAAAGAGTTTTAATAATTTATCCCGTGTTTCAAGTTGCCAACTAGTGCAATGACTGAAAAAAATCATTTCATATTCCAGGAATGACGAATTTGTGCAACATGTCACGTCAATTCTCAGGTAAAACTTTATTTTTATTGCATATTTTGTCTCCATTTGTATATGATTATTCATTTCAAGTCTTTTTGGTTTATTAAACTTTGAAAACTTTGGGTTTCAAAGACTCACAGCATTAATTGCAGTATACGGCTGTGTAAATGGACCAGGCAGGGTAAACTATATAAAGGTATTCGAAGAGGAATGCATCACACTTCAGAAGTTATACATTAGAAAACAAACATATATACAAGGGTCCCTATTACACTTCCACAGCAGGATTTGAGGCAATTCCTAAAAAGAGGAAGTCCATTTCTCAGGTGCTTCAAGATGAGATAAGAAGAGTTTCCTGTTCAGACAAAGCCAGTGCAGCTGTAGACGCTTTTACCGAAGAGCCATCAGTTGGAATGCTTTGATTTGAGCTCAAGATATTTGGAAATCACAATAGGGAAACATAAACAGGCAGATCATGCAAATAATAAGGCAGTTCATGTACTGTTTTTCTGTTTTGCTTTGTCTTTGTTTTTTTATTCTGTTCTCTTTTTAATTTTGCAGCAGGAAAAAGCCTCAACAGCTACACTGTTTTTGTCTCTTCCTGGCTGGCTTTGCACAGATAAGACTGCAGCAGCTGCCAGCTGTTACTTCAGTGTTGGCAGTCAGGTGTGTACCATCGGGGTAATTCAGTGCACATGTTCCATGTCACCTTTTCGTCTCAGGAATTAGGTGTTCAGGTGCATGGTGACACAATTTGTCTTTGTAATTTTCCGAGTTCCCATCTCATCATCCTCTGTCTTCTCCTCCCACTTTGCTTGCAGTCTCATACTGGGTGAACAAACTGGTAGACCAGTCTCTGAGACACGTCGGGCTTGCGGATGATGCCTTTCTTGTAGTACTGACGTATGGAACGGCTCAGCTTGTCGTAGTTCATTGCAGGTCGATTCTTTCGTTGTCCCCACAGTCTCGCCACGTGAGCAGAGTCTTCGATTTTGAAAATACCTGGTGGGAATCAAAAGCAGTTATTACCACACAACGCAACACGTGCAAAACAGTGGATGATTACACTTTATGTGCACACATAAAAAGTCCGCCACTTGGACTCATATTTCATTTGGCATGCTTTTTGCCTTTCAGGCATTAACAAACCCAATAAGCGAAACCCTGACATACATCCGGCATTCATTCCATTGCGGTTTCACTTTAAATACGTTTTAACGGTGTATTCTTATTGTGTGTGGCTGATTTTTATTGTGTAGTGTTTGTACCAATTTGTACCATTGCACTACAGGGTGTGAAAAAAAGGAGGGAGGCGCGCACACTCTTAGGTTCTGATTTAAATCTGCCTTAAAATAAGAACAGTGAATGAAATAACTATACTTGTTCTATTTACTAATTTTGCATACACATGGCCCCTTTATATAGTGTTGTCCTACAATTATTACTTTTAAATTGTAATAATGCAAATTTATTGAAAAACTTTACTCTCATTCAAAATTTCCTGTTTGTTTTTTGATTTTTTTAAAATTAATGTGTCATGATTTTGGAGCTTCAAAGCAGTATGATGAGCCCATAAAACAGTAGATGAACTAATAAGAGATAAAAGCAGTTGCGACAAAAATTGAAATGTAAAAAAAATACATTTTGTTTTAAGCTGAAGAATAAAAGAAGAAATCACTTAAATTGTAATAGCACAATGTCATACACATTCTTCTGCTTTTATTTAAAAACACCAGGTAAATTAAGTTTTATTCATGTGCTCAAGGACTAAATAGAGCAAATAAAGAATAACTGAAATGAAAATGAAAGTACCCTTTTCTTTATTGAGCCAGCGAATGCAACGTCCATAGTTGTGGGGTTTGAGCAGGAGCTCTCTGAGAAACTGCCACAGATGAATAGGTTGACCTGAGCAAGATGAATCTGCCTCAGACCAAAGCTCCTCACTGCCTGCACAGCAAAACAAAACCATTCAGTCCTTAGGGTCATTGTGCATTGTTTCAATGAAAAAGCTCTGTACCGTGAGGGACCAAAAGATCAAGGAGCCCTTTAATCAGGACACTGAAAATACACAATGCAAAAGCCTGATTTTTCACTGAAATTCTGCAGCATATAGTTATTGGCGTCTATGTAAAATACAGTGTTAAAATTATACTGTGCGTTGGATTTTTTGTGTGAATGCAACTTGCATGACAGCTAATGCAAACATAAGAATCTTACCTGTAGTTTTAGTGTCTCCAATGGAAAACCGCTCTTTCATCCATGCAGCTGGAAAGTAAACAGATGCAGAAGTTCAAGCTAAGAAAAGGCTAGAACTTCAAATAATCCCACCCAAACACACATGAACGCAGTAATAAAATTTGCACCCGCTCAAAAGTTCACAGCAGCCAAATATCCGATAATAAAATCATCACAGGGGGTGCAGCAGGTTGCACATGTTGAACGTGTTAAATAAATATTACCTGACTTCCATATGTCCAGGTGTGCGTGCAGCGTGTCTCCACACTGCGGGGAACGCTGGTGAAACTCCTCCTCGCTCATGGCGCACAGATCCTTTCCCGTCAGCTCCTGGAAGGCCTTTCCCGCATGGGGCAATCTGTAGAGATGTTCAGTCCAGAGCAGCCACTTCTGGACATTCCCAGTGTTCCACTCTATCGGATCTGCAGGCGGAAATAGATATGAAATCAGTGAGAAAACTTCCAGCTGCCAATGCAATAAATGACCTTATCTTGGACCATTTCTTTAGTGACACTAATGTCATATGGATCAAGATAAGTCATTTATATATCAATATTGTTTTCACCTTTACCCTGTCTGTATTTTGTTTGCCTTTGACTCATAATAAATCTGCTGAAACCACAAGATAATCAAGCTTTTATGCCACAACAGTTTTAATCAGTAGAACAGACGATTGGGGATTGCATAGGTTTATAACAGCTAGAAGCCATACAATACATGAAAAACGCTTCCTCTGTTTGCTTTATGAGCAGGAGAGGCCTCGCCCTTAAGACTGTGTACACGTCTACTGGCAGGCAAGAACCATCACTATTACAATCCAGGAGTACCTTTGCAAAGGTCAGGATTAAACAGATCCTGGAGCAGGCAAACACAGCTTTGCGTCAGTAAGGATATGATTTAGGAGTTCTGTCATCTTGTGTCCACACAAATATGTGTTGATTTTGCGAGTAAGATCCAGTAGCTTAAGTATCTGAATCAATACTTCTATATTTGCAAATACAGAGAAACACTTCAGCATTTTGGGGGAGATGAAATATGTTTTGTTTAAGGTCAGTTTCTTTGTCAGCTATACGCTGTAATACACTCGCCACAGCTGCAGGTGTGCTGGAAAGCAGCCTACCTGGGGTGATGTTGAGCAGTTTGCAGGCTGTTTCAATGTCCTTCAGTACTTCTCCCACAACCATGCTCTGCACCTGCTCCAGGGATCGCTCCTCCTCCTGCCCCTCCAGGCCAGGAGAGATCCCCTGTTCCTGGCTATCAATGACCGGGCACTGCTCCGGTTCCTCCCGGGGTTCTACGCGGTTCATGGGTAAAGCCAGTGCTGAAGAGGCCTCTGAAACTTTCACCAGCCAAGTAGCATCTTCTGTGAGGAGCATGTCAAAGCAGGAGAGGTAGACGCCTGGCATGCCCCGCTCCAGGGCTTCCACATTTGGTTTGGTTTCCCCCATCTCCCAGGGGTCTTCGCAGCCTCTGCTTTGCTCCAGGATGGAGAGGGAGTCCTCTGTCATCCCAATCCGAGACCCATACGATGTGGTTTCTGGTACGCTGCCCACTGGGTTTGACATAACTGGTCCTGAGAGAGAGAGAGAAAAAGAAACACAAAAAGCCACATTAAACTTCTATCCTGTGAACTGCAAATGAAGTGAGACGTGATTTAAAAGTTTGTAACTATTCGGCGCAGCATAAAATCTGAAAGATCTCTCTGTCACATAAGCCCATGGTAACAGGTGTGCATGCCACTTAAATCTGCAGCAGACATTAGTTCATTTTAAGTAATTTAATCAAAAAAATATGCAAAAAAAAATCACGATTTAAGTCATGGTTACCTTTTCAAACAGTTCCTCTCCTTTGTTTCTCAAGATACTAAAATGACAGCTGCTTTAGTTTTGCAATGATCTCCATCAGAGTTGTGCATGAATGTGCAGAGAACCGAGGTTAGACTGTGCTGGTGTAGGCTCTATAAGAAGCTCTATAAGTCTAATGGAGATACTGACCCTCAAAACAGTTAAAACACACACAGCGCTGACAGGCGTGGGGCAAAATGGATCTGACTGAGTCTTATTTGAGGGTCACTGGCCCAGAATGATTCGTTTCATGGGGGTAGGTGACTTGTATTGAGACCCGAAACAGCTCTGCTGTCTGCCCGGGCTTTCAAGGTGCCGTCTCTGCAGCCCTCTGTCTCCACTGTCAGCTGGAGATTTTAATCAAATCGAAGTTAGATAATGTGGAGAGAAGAGCGTGCATAAAATCTGCCCAGCCAAAATGTCTGTTTTATGAAGAGCAGGCTTTATGAAAACAGCCCTTTAATAGGAGGTGGCCTTTAAAAGTGTACACCTATGAAGGTTTGTAAGCTGTAGCGCAAGTGTAATCTTGATTATGACACCCATAATGCTTACCTGCCACAGCTGGTAAATGGGAGGACATAGCAGCAGGTTATCAGCAGCTGTGGCTGATGCCACAGTAAAGGAAGTAAACTCCCACAGAGTACATGTTCAGGGAGAGTCACCATGTAAATTGTCAAAGTGCAAACAATTAAAGTCTCGTAAAATTTGCAAAAGTGATATATGGCATCCACCGAGTCAAAACCAACAATAAGGGTAACTTTGAAATAAACCACAAAGACATGAGAGCTCTCGAAAGAAAAAGAATCCATTAGTTTGCAAAGCTTTAACAAACGTGAATTTTTCAGCCGTGCTGCACTGACCATGGTCTTATCTGTTTTGTTGTTTATGCTGTTTGTACCTTTGATTTTTTTCCTGCTCTTGTTCTTGTTAAAATGCTTTTACTTGGCATTATCAGTTCTCTTATTTTAAATAGATTTTTGTTGTTCCGTGTAAGGTTTTCCCAGTTTAACCTGTCGTCATTTTATCACCACACACACACAATACGAGCTCAGAAACTATTCTCTCCTTCCATTATCAAAATAAACCAACTCAGTGGAGAATTATTGTCTGTTATGTGGGATTTCAGATTACACACTACCTGAAGCTGCTGTATGAACAGGTCTCCTATTGAGGTCAGGCGCATCAGCCTGCAATAGGAAAACCTGGATTGCGTGGCTATATTCACCTAAAAAGAAATGTAAAATCTGAACAAGCTAAAACTGTATTTCCACTATTGCCAAACACAACTAAATGAAATTTCAACTGCAAAAAGAAAACAAAACCCCCTTCTAGCTCTTGGACCTCAGCATGCCATTGATAAATAGCCTCCACAGTCTTCCTTTTATCTCTAAACTTCTCGTAAATATCACCCACAATGCCTTTTACTCCATCAGTCTGTCAGATTAAAAGCCACTGGTATCCAAGCCTGCTGCTGTGTGTCAACTCTGCTCTGTAACAGCTTGCGCTAAGCCCATTAGCAAAGCAAATTTAGCCATATTACCTTCTTCCAAAAGGAAGCGGGGACACCAGAGAAAGACACAAACACCCATCCCTGCAGAGAGGGATTAAGGCCCTGACTGATCTCTAAATGAGTTTGGTCAAGACGCTGATATTCATTTCAGGAGCATTAGTTTGCTCCATTTACTCAGCAAAGTCAGCCTTGGAATCAGAAGGAATGGGACTCCATCCATGCTGGCGCCCTCCCTGGGAACCATATTTTTTCCACCTGCTTGGTCTTATTTAACATAAATACGATGATTATGTGAGGTGAAGTTTGTATCACTGTCTTAAGTTTTGTATGGTTATAGCTGCGCAAAGAGATTTTTGTTTTTTTTATCCAAATTGCCCTATTTTTATGTGGAAAAATTCTTTTCCTAAAATGAAAGTGGTGAAATTTCCAAACCAGTGGAGCCAATCTAGCTAAATATTAACCTGCGAGCCAATTCAGCATTGTTGAACAGTTTTGTGAAAGAAGACAGGTAAGTGTTTAATTTATAGTTAATGAGTAGTGATTAAAACAACTCTAAATGTCCGGTCTTGTTTAACTTGGATGAATCCATTCAAGCACCAAAAAAAGAGAAAAGGTCAGCGATTAGATCTGATGCCATCTATCAAGGCATAATCAAAACACACTGAGTGTTATGCTGGTAGCGTTTCAGTCTGGTATTAAGAAGCGTATACAGCCAAGAGTGACTGTTTGCCATGTGACACCCCCCCCCCCCCCCTTTTTTTTTTTTCCCCTGTTCCTCATGGGAAATTTGGTCCTGCTCATGAAGTCATTGTTCAGAGAAAAACGGAAGGAATTTCATCTTCTTCTTACTTAATATGACTGTTGCTCTGAAAGAAACGCCTGCTGGTTGGAAGAGGAGATTTAGATCTGCAGATTGCTCCCTTAGGGGATTTTTTATTGCAGCAGTGACATGTGCAGGTGCTCTGTTCACGTTATAAATTAGCTTCAGTTTATGTGCTTATTTTATGAAATGCAATAAAGGTTTATTTCGCGTGCTTGTACTTACATTGCCTTATAATACTGATCCCATTAAACTCTGTTTTTAACAAATTTTTCCAACCACCAACACTGCGAGGGGATGTATGGTGATTCATATCTGCTGTTAGTCAGGTGTGCAGGCATTAAGCCAATATCAAAGGAAAATGGCTTTGATGTTGGTCTAAATTAATCTTGACAAAGAGTCTACTTAGAGCTAATTATGCTGGTAATAAACCTCATTTAATTGGGGTTGGACCTAAAGATTGGAAAACTTGAAAATGGGATAAAAAAAATAAACCTGTCACTGTTCTAGCAAAGACAGATATAAGGGCAGCCGTTACGTGGCCTCGGGCGTTTTCTTGAGCGCTGGGTTTAAATTGTAAATCATCACAAGATTGAAGAAAGAAAAAAAAAACCCAAACAAGCAAAAAAAACAACAGTTTTTTAAATTTTAAACACAAGGATGACCCTTTTCATCAGCTGCCTTACAAAGTGTGATGATATATGTTATTTGAGATACAATTCACAACTCATAACTTTATCAGATCATAGCACACACTGGCAAACAGGCACTCTGGTTAACCTTTAAATGCTAGAAATAAAAATACAGAATCTATCGGACAATTTCGCACTTGACCCAACATAACTGAAATCCTGCAAGTCTGAGGGAAATGGGCTGTGAAGCCACTGAAGAGAAAAACATGTAAGAAGGAACAAGGAACAAATCTCTATGTATAACAGGGCATATGTAGAGGATTTGGTTGAACCATCAACTTGTTTTTTCTAGATGCAACTAGTTCATATTTGCATATGACCAGTTCATGGAAACATGAATCTTTTACTTTTTGTTTATTTAATGTAATTTTTAAACTTGTGTGGGTTTGAAACTTATTGCAAATCTGAAATAGCTGTCAGCAAACTGTCAGCGTGCTTCTTTAGAAGAGAATCCCGGATCATTTTCAGTCTCCCGAGCGATCAGAGGCAGCAGATTGTTCATGAGAAGTCAAGTCTCACCCTCCTCAATGGAAGTGAAAAAGGAGCTAGGGTTTGTTCACTCTTTACACAATCATCACTGTTACCTTTCACGTGTACTGATTGCAAAGCTATGAAATTGTGTGCCATTATTTCTGTGTTTATATGATATGATATCTGTTTCAAAGCTTTAAAAACACTTTTGACTTCAGACCTGGTCCGACAACCAGGAAAGAACTACTATTTGATTGTGTAAAAACCTGCCCCAGTATTTCACACCAAACCTCCTGAATCAAGTAACCAAGTATTGCATGAAATTATCAGGAGATGTGGTTTATATATTTTGATAAAGGGAGAATAGCAAATTTTGGGGGGGAATAGAAAGGTCTTTTCTGTTTTTCTTACCCCACTGTTTGTACAATGTTATTACGTGTGATTATCTGTGCTATCTTGTTATCTGTGCCATGAATTAAAAAGAGATGTTAAGATTTATATAGATTCTACATTTAAACTGTGGCTTTAAACAGAGACAAAAATAATTTCATACACTTCTATACTAACAAGGTCACAAGGCCTCTGAGAAATAATCGATTAGCTTGGCATGAAAAGGAATATAAATGCACCTGTACCCTTGGAAGAAACAGAGCAGACAATCCTTCTGTTATTCCTCTTTGGAATTTCTCTTCTTTCTGTCTCAGGTAGTTGCAGTCGTATTTGATTTCCACCTTTGAGTAAAACCACAGTGAAATCGCCCGTCTCATCCCGCAGTGACAGCAGAAAGAAATCTGTTGGGTTTTTTGTGTTTGTTTCAAAGTCAGTCTATTGCTGTGGTTTATGGCATCTAACTGACAACAGCATTTTATCTGACCAGATTTTGCATATTTCCTTTCTGAATGGAAACTTTCAGATTTGCATGAGATTTATGAAAGAAGAAGAACAGGTCTCAGTCTCTTTTTTCCTTTTATATTTGACTGGGTATTTATTTATTTGCTTAATCTAACCTGCAGTTGGTTCAGGAATGTTTGAATGTTTCTTTTTAATATTTTTACTCTTAACTTTCATATTATGAACAGGGAATGTATTTAATAATTAAACCTTTCCCTTTAATAACTGTTGCTTTTTAACAGAGTCAAAATCTCTGGACTTCACTAATTAGGTTACACGACCTGTTCAAGACTACTAAGAAAACTATAGACACACACACATATATATCTCAGATATACAGCTTATGTCCTATAAATAATGGGCCTATAATAAGATTGTGCTACAGAAACATCCAAGACCCTGTTTAACAGAGAGCAACGTCTTACCCCAGCAATGATGCTCTGATGTTCTTGAGTCAATGACTTGACTGGATGCTGGCAGATGCAGTGTTGTTTCCAGCCAGTGGCCGGTTGCTGCCTGAAGGTGAGGCGCAACAGGCAGCGGGCAACCTTCAGTCGGCTTCTTGCTGGTGACTATCACTGAGCCCCAAACCCAGGTCTCCTCAAATCTTCTCAGGCTTTTTTGTTTGTTTAGTTGGTTGGTTTTTGGTTTTGGCAGAATTATACTTAACCTGAAAGTCACAGACTAAAACACAACTGCACACTTAGTTCAAGTGGAAGCACCTGCTACGGGTGTGTTCAAAGTGAAGCCAAGAGGACTAGTGGCTGGGTGAGTGAGTGCAAAGGAATTCCACCTCCATTGACTGCAATTTATATTTATAAGGCAGCCATGTTTACTTATGCAGACAACTCTCTCTCTCTCTCTCTCTCTCTCTCGCTCTCCCTCTCTCTCTCTCTGTGTGTGTGTGTGTGTGTGTGTGTGTGTGTCTTTGCTGATTAGCTCAGACCTCCTCAAACACTGCAAGCCAACCTTAGTGTTTAGGTGAGAGAGAATTCAAAGCGATCAGATTAAATAAATAAAAATTGCTGTTTAAAGTAAGTGATTATGTAGCCAAATACAAAATTTTAGTTAGGAATACTTTTCGTATCACGTTTCCATGTGTTGCTGGTTTTTGTTTGTACTCCTACTTTTTACTTCACTACCATTTGAAGACTATAATTACAAACGTACCATTTTTATGCCGTTTATGTTAAAAATAGGAAACATATTATTATTGATGTCTGAGCTGTGAGTAGTAACTTCTCACATAGTGCTAAAAAAAAGTGGATGTAACAGATCAAATTTATCCCTCAAACTCACAGAGTTTAAATGATAAATGTAGCTTCAAAACATGTCCATTTGTAGTGAAGTCTATAAATATAAACAGTCATTGGCTTCTGTTACCCATGACTTTAATGAGCACTTTCCTGAATGCAAGCTCAAAGGCTGACTGAAAACAACATGCTGTTCATTTTGTACATTGTAGTCCTGATTGTCATCACAAGGAAGTTAGAGTTGGAGGTAAGTGATAAGTCGCCAACATAAGTGCACCATGCAGATTCACGCCTCACTTGTGACATCTAGTTTTAAACAGCAGTGACAATGAGAGGAAAAATACTGGGCTCTAGGTTTCAAAACCAGACTTTGCAGAACATGGTAGCTATGCCGATCTTTGATATAAAGTATATTAGCAAACCCCTGTCCCCAGTATGGATGATAATAAACAGCTGCTTCTTCTCAAAAATCTAATAATGCCATACTTAATGACTCATTGTTTTCTACAGCACTGCTGTTATTGGTTATGCTGTAAGAACATTTTTAATCTAATATGTTAGTCACCACGAATTAAGTGAGATTTTAAATGTGTGTCACTTTAACGTAAACCACTAATCTGCGTATTTCCATCACTGTCTACTCAAGAACATGGAAGGAGATGCTGTTTAAACAAAAACATTAATTACTAAACACTTAAGATAATAATGTTTGTATATACCATTAAAGTCACAGTTTGATGTTAACATGTTAGCGTTCCGGTGTGCTCACATACAAAGCTGGTGTAATATTTCATTTTGCTTCTAAAAGGATTTCCGTGTAAGAACCCCAAGAGAAACCATAGACTCTTTTCTGTGTTAAGAATATTTGCACAGGCATCCACTGAAGTAATATGATGCTTCAGCAGAATGAAATTTAATATTACCTACAGTTAGTGTTTGCTTGTGTTTCTCCACTGAGCTGCAAAAAGGGAGATATTGAATAGTAAAATAATTCTGGCTTACGCATTTGTCTAACTCAGACTGCTCTTCACTACATGTCTGGTTTTTCCATTTGAATAACTATTTGCAAAAAATTACTGATGCTTTCCTCCCAAAACCTACTTTCTTTGAGACAGGGTCTTCTTGTGGCTTGTTTAAAAGGAATGAATAATTAAAGTGGTTTTAGCTGTCATATGGGAGGGTTGCACCTAAAAAATACGAACCTGTTGAGAATTAGCTGAATAACCTCTCAAAAGCAGATTTACTTTGTATTATTATTACTGCCCCCATAAGCAGCAATTTAAAGATTCTGCACATTAACACCATTGTTGCGTGGACATGACATCACTCTTACTCACCCGAGTTTATTTGCAAGTCATTCTTCTTCTTTAATGCCATGTTGTAATTTATAATCCAGTTAAACTTTGTTTTTCTTAACAATTTACTTATTATTCCTTTGTGATAATGTGCTTAGTTTCAACAGTGGTTTCTCAGCTTAGATATCATGAAACCCAAATAATTCATAACACCTGTGTGGGTGTGCCGGGCTTTCACAATATAACCGACAGAGCTGGAGGTCATTTTTTAACTGCTGAACACTGTTTATCATTACCATCACGTTTTTTCCCCTTATTATTATATTATTAAATGGCAATCACCAAAGTACAGTCACTTGAAAAAGAAGGTACACCTGTTTTATTTCTTACATTAGGTAAAACCTTAGAGGAACTACGACATATGACATACTAAACTGTCTTATTTAACAAAGACTAAGCTAAAATACAAAAGCAGTTAGTAAAAGCCTCAGTAAAGCCTTACTGCTTCCATTAGAATTAAGAGGGTAAGTAGCAGCCAGTTGCTGATAATCACATTCACATGATTAACTGACGATCAGCAAGTGTGAGCACCTCCATAAAAGCAGAAATGTTGGCAGTTTGCTGGTGTGGGACATTCAGATGTCTGTTAACACAGTGCTGAGGGGGAAAGGTTTTAGCAGTGAGCATAAACAAACATCTGTTACTTCCCATCAATCCAAGAAGGTAATTTCCAAACAATTTGACCTCCGTCATTCTGCACTGAGAGAGATTATTCGCAAGTGGAAAAGAATCAAATCACATGACTCTCTTCCCAGGTTTGGACGTAAAAGCAAATTTAACTCAAGATCAGATCATGCAACAATCAGAGAAACTGCAAAAAGCCCAAGAGCTATATCTCAGAATCTGCAGGACTCACTTGCTAAATGTTAAAGACAGTAAAATCAGAAAAAGACTGAACAAGTATGAGTTGTTTGGAGAGGCTGTCAGAAGAAAGCGTTTTCTCTCTCTAAAGAACATGACAGCACAGCTTTGGTGTGCATAGTTGCATCAGAATAAACTACAAGGTTTCTGTAAAATGTCCTTTGGGTAGAAATAACCAAAATGCAGATGAAAATGCACCACAAAGAGCTCATACCAAGTAGGGATGGTAATTAATAAGAATTTAGCAATTTCAATTCTATTATCAATATCACTTATCGATTCTCATTGGGTTTGCATTGCCTCCACTTTGAAAGCCACCACCATCGCTAAAGAGCATGTCAGACATTACATTCATGCAAATTAACTGCATGTACAAAGTAATGCATTGCACATACTACACAGAACAGTTTTCTTAAAAGTACTGGAGTAATTAATTACTCCCAGGAGAAAGTAACTACTCTTTACATTAATTGACAATGTATTGTCTCATTATTACCATTAAACAATATAAACATATAAGCTACAATCCCACTGGTCAACACAAATTCCTATCCTAATGAGGTACACATATGATCTTTCTCTTAGTATTTAGGGATGAAGCCGACAGCACAAAGCAAAGATGGAAACCAGCACAAAGAGGCTTCTAGGCGCTCACCACAGTGATTCTGCTTTAGAAACATGAACAGGTAGAAAAAGCGGCTGCAGCCTGACTGCTTATCAATTTGTTACCTGTTGAGGTTCAGGGTCTGGCTGCTGGGCAGGGGTCGGCATTCACTCAGGTTTGGCATTACTTTGGCTTCTTGGATGGCTTAACATTAGCATGCTGTCTGTGCAGGTGCTTGCAAAGAGCTGAAGTTGTGTTAGCAACATAAAGTGATTGTTTCTGTCCTGGATGCAGTTTGCACTTAACCACCCCACTCTCTTCCTTTTGTGCAATAAAAATAAAAGTAATAAAAGTGTCCATATCCACTCTGCAGACTGCCACAAGAACTGAAATCAGCTGTGCGCAGGTGCAAGTGGAACCGATAAGCGGGATCAATGACAGACTAACAATTCCAAGTAATTGAACTACTGCTGGCCCAGAGTAGTGCAGGCCTTAAAATTCACTAAGTAGCTACATATGGAGCAATCATATTTTTGTATTTTATGACAGTCCCAGATGTAAATCATGACCCAGGGAACTCCATAAACACTATATTTAAGTTCAAACTGAGATCTTTTTTTTTTTCATGAACACAAATCAGTGCATTAAATTATCCATTTCACAATTTGAAGTGACACTACATTGCATTCACTACATACTGCTGAATAGCAACATCAACAACTTCTCTGAACAAATAAATAACCTGGTGAAGTTAGTCCACTTTTGTTTCCTACTGCACAGACAAGATAAACAAATAAAAAATAAATAAAATGTTTTCATATGGATGACTGCATGGACTCTGTTTTTATAGTTCATGCATAGAAAAAACACAAGGTGAAACAATCCCCCAAATAATTCCTATTTTGATTACTTGACAGCTATGTGTTAAGTGTTAACATTGCACAGGTTTTATTAAGCTTTTACATAATACTTTGCACTAATATGAGTATTTTATGATTTCTTATGCAAATCCTGGCTTGAAAATAATATTAGCACACTTGTTGTACCTTGACCCGAAAAGGCTCCCAAAATATTGTCAGAGAAATATGAAATATAGACATTTCACACAGAAAAGGGTTTGCAGCAACATAGACAACAAAGTGATATTATGAACATCGATAACAATTGCAGAAAACAAACATATATTCCCAAACTGTACTTACCTGAAGCACCATATCGCTGCTTTTAAACATGCACTTAATTTATTTAGAATCTGTGAATCTCAACCAAAATTCAGAAAACTCTTTGTGTAATTGTGTTTGCTTTAACTGCAAAGTGACTGTAATTAAAAATAAAACCTCTTTCTGCTGGAGGAGTGTTTTGTGTAATTTTAGCCTGTTTGAACAATGTGGATCTGTCAAAACCATAGAAACAGGTGTTTGTGAAAGGGCATTCAATGAAAGCTTGTTATTAGCAGAACAGTGGTAACCCACAACAATAAAAGTACTACTTTATATCTAATCTTTCCCAACTAATCTTGCTTTTAATTTATCGTCGCTAAATGGCCCGTCCTCTGATAGCACCCAGGAAATTCTAAAGATTCCTGTTCTTTTTCAATCCCCGAACACATTTTCTATTCTTTGATTCAGAATGCAAGAGCTCTGAGTTTGATATGGTGAGCCAAACAGTTTGAATGGATTGATTGTGAGATATGGAGAGGGTGTGCACAAACTGCGTCAAGGCTTCTCAGCAACCAAGTGTTTGTAGACACACCAAATCAAACTGTGAGAGATGACAGCCACCATTCATAAGACAGCTCACTTTGAAACTAAATAGGAACATGTGCATTTGTGCATGGGCATAAATGTGCAAACGTGCATTTAATTACCTAGTATACGAGTGCAAACCTGTGTATGCACACGATAATACAAAGCTGCATTTTACTAATTAAAAACTGGCTTATAGTTGAAGTTAAATTTGCAACATTATTCTAAAAGATAACATTTTTAAAAAATTCTTTCATTAAATGGAAATGATTGGAGATTTGCAGGAAGAAAAATATTTGTTTGCTTTTGGCTTTGCCCACATCCATTCCATGAGCAAAATTTGCATGGCAGTTTCTCTAGCTAGCGTTTGCTTTTTTCCTTGGCTCTAGAACAATATTCTCATGGTTGAAAGACAATGAGCTAAAAGAAACTAACAGACTAAATGTCAAACACAAAGCCACAATCGGTCCATGATGATCTTGATATGACTAATGATTGTGCAGGTGTCCTTACTGTAAACAGGTGCCAATGACCCACCTAAGTTGTCTTAGCAGTGTCAATAAACCCCTGTAGTTGGCCTCAGTGTAATCTTTGTTGCATGAATTTGCTTCATACTGTCATGAATACAAAGTCAGTTGTCTTTCAACTGTGTGGGAGCTTAGTAAGCTGAAAAACGAATTTCACATTGGAAAAATGAAGCATCCCGAAGCCTCATTATTAGTGTATGGGCTTATTTAGTGACTACTTCTTAAAAATAGAGAGATTTATTCACCGAGCTACGCAGTAGATCTGTAGACACTTCCTAGAGATCTACTGCAAACTGGCAGCCTGCCAAGGTGCTGTGCAGCCTGTAAATTACTTGGACCTGCAGGGACATGCCTGATGCTGACTTTGTCCCTAAGTTGGCCCTGTGCACACTGTCTAGCACTGTGGAACCCAACTGGCATTGCCATAGAATACCAGAATTGGCAGGTTCACCAATGGTACCATGTGCTTTTCATAGTTCAGAGATGCCAGTAACATTGCTCATCACATTTGGGGGTGGATCAATGATAATCTGATGAGACATTACCATGAACAGAGACATAGGCCTCTATGTGCTAGGCAACAAAACCCTGACTGCCATTAGGTATCACAATTTAATCCTTAGACCCATTGTCTGGCCCTACAGTGCTGCAGTGGGTCCTTGGTTCTTCCTAGTGTGCAACAATACCCAGCCTCTTGTGGCGAGAGTATGGGGACCGTTCCTGGAGAATGAAGAAATTGATACCACATCTCAGACGTGTTGTATTGGATTTAGGCCACCACGCTTTCCTGACCTAAATCCAGTACAACACCTCTGGGATGATTCCGTCTATGCTGTAAGGTTAGACTGTCCAGAAGCTCAGTCCAGAAGTGGGAGGCAATCCCCCAGGACACCTTCCATTGTCTCATAAGGACATTTATCAGGAATGCATACAAGCAGGCATGAGCCATGCAAACTACTGAATACAATTTTGAATTGCTGCAATAAAATGTCAGCAAAGCATTTACCATCTTGTCTGGTTTTCACTTTCGTTTTCAGGGTGTCTTTGAGTTCAGCCCTCTGTTAGTTGATCAAACAACTTCAAACAATTTCTTTCATAACCAACACCGTAAAAGAGCAATTCTTAATTATACATTTCATTTTAAACCTTCATAATCACACTGACCCTTTGCTCATCAAAACACCAATGTGACAGTATATAAAATGTTCAGGTGTAGGCTTCATAATGGTATGGTGATGGGGTTGTTTGTTTAAAAAGTTGTGTATTAGCCATTACTTTTTTCCTTAAAAGTATCACTTACATGACAGTACATTACATTACTATCAAAGTGTTTTGATAGTAATGGATAGTAAAGTGATTTGTTACACTACTTGATACATTGCTTTCTCATTACTCCGTAGAATAAACTGAAATGCAAATCCATATCATAATGAGGACATACATGCAATCTTTCTATGGTGTTAAAACACAAAACAAAGTTGATAACCAGCCTAAAAGGACTTCACAATGATTCTTCTGCACAAACATGTATTAGTAGAAATGCAAACCTAACCTCTCATCACTTACTCCGTTACCTGTTGAACATCATGCTCTGGCTGCTGGGCTAGGGCCAGCATGAACTCAGCTTTCTAGCTTTGGGTTAGCATGCTGTCTGTTCTGTCTGACCTGTCTCTGCAGATGCTTGCAAAAACTGGATTTCAGAGGCAACAATTAATCTATTTTTTAAGTTGAATAACAGTCAGCTGTTAGTGGTAATATAACAAAGTGGATTCTATTGAGAACAGCAGCAACTCAGTCAGGAAATGGCCACAAAAAATCACAGCGCTGATGCTCCGGCATCAATTTCCTACCAAGTCAATTGCTACAGACCTCCAAACTTTGTGTGGCCTTCAGATTAGTTTAAGAACAGTGTGCAGAACTCTATATAGAATGGGTTTCCTAATTTAATGTGTTTACTAGAAAGAGATAGCATATTTCTCCTAATTTGGCTTCTCTTGATTGGCTCAATGCAGAATCTAATTTAAAATCCTGCTCCTCACATACAAGGTCTTGAATAACCAGGCCCCATCTTACCTTAATGACCTTATAGTACCACATCACCTCATTAGAGCTCTTACACTGCAGGCTTACTTGTGGTTCCTAGCATATTTAAAAGTCGAATAGCATAGCATAGCATCTTTATTTATAACGCAGTTTACATCCAACAATGTTGGCCAAAGTGCTACAAATATAAAACAAGAGAAAACAGTTAAATTACATATAGAATACCTTAAAAAGAAAAAATTAATATGATTAATAACAAACAGATTAAGAGACATCAACAAGTCCTGCTGTGCTGAAAGCCAAGGTAAATAAAGATGCTTTAAGACATGATTTAAAAACAGATAAGGAAGGTGCCTGTCTAACATGTAAAGCCAACTCATTCCACAATTTTGGTGCTGCCACAGCAAATGCCCGATCCCCTCTGAGCTTACGATTAGTCCTGGGCACACTCAGGAGGAGCTGGTCTGCCGACCTGAGGGACCGGGAAGGTATGTATGGATGAAGAAGCTCAGAGAGGTACAGAGGGGCAGCATTGGACAAACATTTAAAAACAAATAAAAGCAGCTTAAAATGGATCCTAAAATGCATGGGGAGCCAATGAAGTGAATATATAACTGGGGTGATATGCTCGCATCTACGAGTGCCAGTTAAAAGACGTGCAGCAGCATTCTGAACTAGCTGCAGTCGAAAAGCAGAAGATCGCCTCACCCCATAATAAAGAGAATTACAGTAATCCAGCCGAACAGTTAGAAAGGCATGGATTACTGTTTCAAACTGCTGTCATGCAAGAAAGTGCTTAATTTTGGCCAGCTGCCTCAGATGAAAGAAACTAGACCTTACAACCGACCAGATCTGGCTTTCAAGCTTAAGTTCAAGATCCATTTTAAAACCCAGATTTACAATCTCTGGTTTACAGAATGATTTCAGGGATTGCAAATCAACACATGGAACACCAGTGGTGGCAGGTCTGAACACCATTACTTCAGCTTTAGAATCATTAAAACAAAGAAAGTTTAGCGCCAACCACGACTTGATGTCCTCCAGACATGTTTGCAGGCGATTTACAGACAACCCATCTTTCTTTTTAAGAGGAACATAAAACTGGCAGTTATCCGCATAACGGTGAAAAGAGAGTCCATGTCTCCTAATAATTGAGCCCAAGGAAAGTAAATAAAGCGAAAACAGGATAGGGCCCAGAATGGAATCCTGTTGTACTCCATGACACAACGGAGCACAGGAGGACTCACTAAGCGAACTGAAAAGGTTCAATCTGTTAAGTAAGACCTGAACCATTTCAGAGCCACACCTGTTATACACACTGCTCCAAACGTGAGATTGAAATTTCCTGGTTTACGGTGTCAGATGCAGCAGTTAAATCGAGTAAGATAAGAATGACACTTTCACCAGAATCACATGATAAAAATATATAATTAAAAATTCTTAAAAGTGCTGATTCAGTGCTATGCATTGCTTTAAAACCAGATTGGAAAATCTCCTGGACATTTTGTGAATTCAAGTACGGGATCAATTGGTTACATACTACTTTTTCCAAGACTTTAGATTAAAAGGGCAGCTTAGATATTGGTCTAAAGTTTTCAACAGCGTTTGTATCTAGCCCAGGTTTCTTAAGAAGTGGTTGCACAATTGCATCTTTCAAATTCTTTGGAATCACACCTGAGGTAAGGCTGCCATTTAAAATGGTTAAAATAGTTGAACTTATGGTAGAAAAAAAGCACGGGTTTCATCGTTCAACCAGGGTTCAAACTTAGTCTTAGGATGCCTGATTTTTATAGGGGCAACAATATCCAAGGCAGTCTGGCAAGTGGTATGAAACCAAGAAGTGAGTTCCTCTACGTTTTGGAGTGTCTCAGGAATGGAGATTTGATTATAGGTGGAGAACCGTGCTGCAGTGAAAGAATTTAACAAACGAGATGGCTGAGCAGGGACGTGCCCCCTGAATTAATTTCTAGATAAAGAAATGTCAAACAGAACCGGCATATGATTAGAGAAAACAGGGTCAGAGACTTTCAGATTAGAAACAGGCAATGCGTGCGCTAAAACCAGATCGACAGTGTGGCCACACTGTTGTGTGGGTGCAGACACACATCGAACTAAATTAAAAGAATCAGTAAGATTCAAAAAGTCTTTAACCAGGGGCTTTTCTGGACAGCATAAGTGAATATTAAGATCCCTGACAATACAAAAGGAGTCATAGTTTATCGTGACTGCAGCAAATTCCTTTATAAAGTCCTTACTGTATTTTGGGGCCCTGTATATTATTGTGCACAGAATGGGAGGCAAATACTTTCCTCCCATGATGCATTGAGTGTTTCTTCTTTATTCACCTTTTTCACTTTTTCACATGTGTTTATACACATCTTTGCATTTAATTCTGAGTTATTGATAATCTCTGGCTCTCTACCATAGCATGTCTTTGTCTTCATCCACTCACCCCCAAATGGTTGCAGCAAATGGCCACCCCTCCCTGAGCCTGGTTGTGTTGGAGGTTTCCTGTTAAGAGGGAGGTTTTCCTTCCCACTGTCACCAAAACACTTGCACACAAAGGGTCATATGATTGTCGGGGTTTTCTCTCTTTTCTTTTTATTATTGCAGGGTCTTTAACTTACAATATAATGCGCAAAAGGAGAACAGTACTTGTCTGACTGCATTGTGCCAAGTGCAAATTTTGGTGGAGGGTGCACTTATAGAATGTGGTTATTTTTCAGGACTTGAATCCACCCCCTTAGTACTAGTGAAAGGAACTTTTAATGCTTCACCATACCAAGACATTTTGGACAACTTCATGCTCCAAATTTTGTGAAAAAATTAGGGATGGCCCCTTTGTTTAGAATGAAGAAAAATAACAAATTAGCAGCCTAGCAGTTCATCACTTCAAGCAACAGTAATCATGTCATGGAGTAATCATGGTTTCATAATATCAATAAGATTGAGAACAAAGATAAGTAGTTTCAGTATATCAGCCCTTCTCTTTTCCCTCACCCCAATTAATCAGGGTGAGGGAAAAGAGGTTGGTTGGTTTTTGCACCTGAGCCTAGTTCTGCCAGAGGTTTCTTCTCTCTGGATATTTTCCTTCCCAAAGCGCTTGCTTATAGAGACCGTGTGATTATTGAAGTTCCTTTCTAATACTGCAGGGCCTTTATCTTACAATATTAGGTGCCTTGAGGTGACTGTAGCTGCCAGCAGATGCAATATAAAGAAAATTCAACTGAACTGAAATGAATCATGTCCAGGTCAGAACCATACAACGAGCTATGTTATCTAAAAGAATTAGACCCTGAAAACTGTTTCTCTTTTTCTTATTAAGTTCTTTACACATTCTGTAAATGTAAAGTTGTTAATTTTCATTGTTTTACGTTAATATCATTTAAATTAAATTTGCTGGAATAGAGTGGAGTGCTGAAGCTTAGCTTCAAACATTTTCTCAGGTCGATTTCTCAGTCACCTTTTCTTATTATGTTATCAGATGTAAAGTTCCACTGAAAACTAACAGTACTCAGGTCATACATCATGCAAATGCAAATTGACAGGTTTTGCCGTCTTTGTTGTGAAAATGTTTAAATAATTACATTCTGATGAATTCCAAACTGAAAACAATTTTGTTTCTGTCAGCGTTAGAACTGTAATGACTATCACTGATGGAGACGAGAGCAGGATCACTTCCTGCTTCAGGGAAAAAAAATTTGCATTAGTATACATATATCCGTGTTTGAAGGCGAATTGTGCTAAGGGAATGTTTACTTAAAAGGACTTATTTTGACTTGTTTTTGTTTTGTTTTGTTTTTTAAGCAGAAACTGAGGGCGAAAAGAGGCATTCAGGAAGTTATAACTGTTTGCGGATCAGGACATATAACATAAAGTTTATGTATATAAGATGCCCAGGTGCTGTCTTCTTGTTAAACACACTCGCTGCTCTCTGGTTCTCTTCTGTCTCAGGCTTGGAATTTATTAGCTGTTCTTCATATGAGATTGAAGAGCCTTTCAGCCTGTTGCAGCAATGCTTTGAAATACTCTACCACTCCAGCTCTGTTTATAATGATTAATCCGAGTTTTCGTTTTACAGGCTTTGTGACAAGATGTCTGTGAAAAGCGCTTGTAATTAAACGTTACTTACATGATATTTACTTCCTTGGTGCTGAAATACTGTGTTTGGTTTTCACCAAACGTGATGCTGTGCATTATGGCCAAACATCTCCACTTTGGACTCATCTATCTAAACGACATTGTTCCAGAAATCTTGTGGTTAGTTCATGTGAAAAACAAAGATGTGTTGCTCTTTTTAGAGAGAAAAGGTCAAGTCTTCCAAACAAGCCGTGCTGGTTCAGTGTTTTTCTAAAGTTCATTGTCATGAACTTTAACTTTTAACATGCTTAATGACGCCTTAGTATTGCTAGGTCTTGTTTGTTTGTTTGTTTGTTTGTTTGTTTTTTAAATATATTGTATTTTCTCTGAGCATTGCTGTGTCTGACCTTTAGGAGAATTTTCTGGAACTTCCAGTTCGCCTTGTAATCGGAAGGTTGCCGGTTCGAGCCCCGGCTTGGACAGTCTCGGTCGTTGTGTCCTTGGGCAAGACACTTCACCCATTGCCTACTGGTGGTAGTCAGAGGGCCCGGTGCGCCAGTGTCCGGCAGCCTCGCCTCTGTCAGTGCGCCCCAGGGTGGCTGTGGTTGCAATGTAGCTGCCATCACCAGTGTGTGAATGTGTGTGTGAATGGGTGGATGACTGGATGTGTAAAGCGCTTTGGGGTCCTTAGGGACTAGTAAAGCGCTATATAAATACAGGCCATTTACCATTTCCACCCCTAAAGATTATCATCTAAACTGAACATTTTTCACAATTGAATAAATCTTTGTTATTCTGGAATGACAGACCAAATTGTTTAGGAATGGTCTTACGTTTGTAAGACTGTAAGACCATTAGTAAGTCCTGATTATTTGGCAGCAACAACTGTGTTAACACACACCTGAATGTCAGCAAAGCTGCAAATTTCTCCTGTTATAGAGGTGGTCTTCTGGATGTTCACAGTGGGATGCAAAAGTTTGGGAAACCTTGTTAATAGTCATTATTTTCCTGTATAAATCGTTGGTTGTTACAATAAAAAAAATGTCAGTTAAATATATCATATAGGAGACACACACAGTGAAATGAAGTTTGTTGGATTTACAGAAAGTGTCCAATAATTGTTTAAACAAAATCAAGCAGGTGGATAAATTTGGGCACCACAAAAAAAGAAATGAAATCAATTTGTAGTAGATCCGCTTTTTGCAGAAATTACAGCCTCTAAACGCCTGCTGTAGGTTCCAATGAGAGCCTGGATTGTGGTTGAAGGTATTTTGGACCATTTCTCTTTACAAAACATCTCTAGTTCATTCAGGTTTGATGGCTTCTGAGCATGGACAGCTCTCTTTAACTCACCTCACAGATTTTCAATTATATTCAGGTCTGGGGACTGAGATGGCTGTTCCAGAACGTTGTACTTGTTCCTCTGCATGAATGTCTTAGTGGATTTTGAGCAGTGTTTCGTGTCATTGTCTTGAAAGATCCAGCCCCGGCGCAGCTTCAGCTTTGTCACTGATTCCTGGACATTGGTCTCCAGAATCTGCTGATACTGAGTGGAATCCATGTGTCCCTCAACTTTGACAAGATTCCCAGTCCCTGCACTGGCCACACAGCTCCACAGCATGATGGAACCACCACCATATTTTACTGTAAGTAGCAGGTGTTTTTCTTGGGATGCTGTGTTCTTTTTCCTCCATGCATAACGCCCCTTGTTATGCCCAAATAACTCAATTTTCGTTTCTTCAGTCCACAGCATCTTATTCCAGAATGAAGCTGACTTGTCCAAATGTGCTTTAGCAAACCTCAAGCGGCTCTGTTTGTGCTGGAGAAAAGGCTTCTCTGCATCACTCTCACATACAGCATCTCCTTGTGTAAAGTGCGCCGAATGGTTGAACGATGCACAGTGACTCCATATGCTGCAAGATGATGTTGTAGGTCTTTGGTGCTGGTCTGTGGGTTGACTGACTGTTCTCACCATTCGTCGCTTCTGTCTATCCGAGATTTTTATTCGAGCCTTAACTTGAACTGAGCCTGTGGTCTTCCATTTTCTCAATATGTTCTTAACTGTGGAAACAGACAGCTTAAATCTCTGAGACATCTTTCTGTATCCTTCCCCTAAACCATGATGGTGAACAATCTTTGTCCTCAGGTCATTTGAGAGTTGTTTTGAGACCCCCATGTTGCTACTCTTCAGAAAAAATGTAGGTCAGGTGTTACTGAGCTTACCAAGCCAATTTGAGTTCCAATAATTAGTTCTAAAGGTTTTTGAATCAATAAAATGATAACAGTGCCCAAATTTATGCACCTGCTTGATTTTGTTTAAACAATTATTGCACACCTTCTGTAAATCCAACAAACTTCATTTCACTTCTCAAATATCACTGTGTGTGTCTCCTATATGATATATTTAACTGACATTTTTTATTGTAACAACCAACGATTTATACAGGAAAATAATGACTATTAACAAGGTTGCCCAAACTTTTGCATCCCACTGTATGTAACACCTGGGTTTTACTTGCCTTCTTTAGTCCTATGGAATCAGTACTGGTTTGTCTAGGTTTTAACTCACTGCTGCTTCATTTTAGCTTAATTTTTGTTAAATAAATAAAGACAAGATCTAATGTGTTGTTGTTCATCTGAGGTTGTATTTTCCTTATTCTTGACAATTTTTATTCTGTCCTGACACCTTGTTAAAATAACTGACGTTACTCACTGTGCCCGTTTGTACACTGCTCAAAAAACAAAGGGAACACAAAAACAAGACATCCCAGATCTGAATTAATGAAATATTCTTATTAAATACTCTGGTCTTTACATACTTGAATGTACTGACAGCAAATCACACAACAATTATCAATGGAAATCAAATTTAGCAACCCACAGAGGTCTGGATTTGGAGTCACACTCAAAATTAAAGTGGAAAAAACACACTACATGTGCATCCAAATTTGATGTAATGTCCTTAAAACAAGTCAAAATGAGGCTCAGTAGTGTGTGTGGTCTCCACGTGCCTGTTTGACCTCCATAAAATGCCTGGGCATGCTCTTGATGAGATCGCAGATGGTCTCCTGAGGGATCTCCTCCCAGAAATGGACTAAAGCATCCGCCAACTCCTGGACAGTCTGTGGTGCAACGTGGAGTTGGTGGATGGAGCCAGACATGATGTCCCAGATGTGCCTAATTGGACTCAGGTCTGCAGGGTCAGGTCAGTCCATAGCATCAATGCCTTCGTCTTGCAGGAACTGCTGACACACTCCAGCCACATGAGATCTAGCATTGTCCTGGATTAGAAGGAACCCTGGGCCAACCACACAAACATATGAGCTGTGTCCAAATTCATGGGCTGCATCCTCCTGAGGACCCGGCCTTCGCGGTCTACGTGGGCCGGGTCCTCAGAAGGTCGGGTAGGCCGGAAGTAAACGGCTGGGGAAATTGGACGATCTAGCCTTCTGATTAGCGTCACCGCTGTCTCGGTGGAGTTTAATAAACTCGGCCGTCTGCTCCTTGCTATCTAAAATATAACAGGACACTGGCGTAAATTCTCGACCATCTCACACTTCTGTTTATTCAGTTTTCTGTTTGACGTATATTCAACTGTGTAAAAACCAAAGAAGAACCCACCCGGGGGATTAATAAAGTTTTATTTTATCTAATCTAATAACTTTAATCTCAGCCAAACCGATTTACTCACGAACAAATAAAACACTGAAAAAAAGACAAACAATAACATTTTTAGGTTGTCTAAGTGACTTATTTATTACATTTAACCTGAGTAGCAAAAGTCCGATGTGATCTGAAAATGATGTGCCGGGAGTTGGCCCGTTCTCGGCGGCTTCAGTAACCCTCGAGCTCTCGGCTAGCTATCGAGCTGGTGGGTAACAGACGTCTCCGAAAACGTCGAAGCACTTTTGCAAATATGCGATATCTTGATAAGCCGAGCAGATATTTGAAGTTTACACACCCACATTCTCGCCTGAAAATATGTTAAAAGTTTATTTTGTGACCCAGAAAGACTAGTAAGAGTAATTTTAAAACTTAGTTGCGGCCGCCATTGCCAGAAACTGGAGTTTGGCTGGGCCGCGCTATGAATTCTGGGATATGGTGGGCCACGAAGGACACACCCGACCCATCCTTCAAATTCGGGGAAAAGGAGGACGCATTTGTCGGCTGCATTTGGAGGAGTCTACAAATTTGGACAGCCTTCGGCGTGTTGCTGTGACGTAATCGGTCTACAAATGCGTCCTCAGGAGGATGCAGCCCATGAATTTGGACACAGCTATGGTCTCACAAGGGGTCTAAGGATCTTATCTCAGTACCTAATGGCAGTCAATCTACCTCTGGCGAGCACATGGAGGGCTGTGTGGCCCCCCCAGAGAAATGCCACTCCACACCATTACTGACCCACTGCCAAACCGGTCATGCTGGAGGATGTTGCAGGCAGCAGAACATTCTCCGCAGTGTCTCCAGACTCTGTCACATGTGCTCAGTGTGAACCTGTTTTCATGTGTGAAGAGCACTGGGCGCCAGTGGCAAAGCTGCCAATTTTGGTATTCTCTGGCAAATGCCAAACATCCTGCAGGGTGTTGGGACGTAAGCACAACCCCCACCTGTGGACATTGGGCCCTCATGCCACCCTAATGGATTCTGTTTCTGACCGTTTGAGCAGACACATACATATTTGTGGCCTGCTGGAGGTCATTTTGCAGGGCTCTGGCAGTACTCTTCCTGTTCCTCCTTGCACAAAGGTAGCAGTCCTACTGCTGGGTTGTTGCCCTCCTACGGCCTCCTTCACATCTCCTGATGTACCAACCTGTCTCCTGGTAGTGCCTCCATGCTCTGGAAACTACGCTGACAGACACAGGAAACGTTCTTGCCACAGCTCGCATTCATGTGCCATCCTGGATGAGCTGCACTACCTGAGCCATGTGTGTGGGTTGTAGTCTGTCTCAAGCTACCACTAGAGTGAAATCACCCCAGCATTCAAAAGTGACCAAAACATCAGCCAGAAAGCACAGGTACTGAAAAGTGGTCTGTGGTCACCAGTCCTTGATTGGGGATGTCTCGCTAATTGCCTATAATTTCCACCTGTTGTCTATTCCATTTGCACAACAGCATGTGAAACTGATTGTTAATCAGTGTTGCTTCCTAAGTGGACAGTTTGATTTCACAGAAGTGTGATTGACTTTGAGTTACATTGCGTTATTTAAGTGTTCCCTTTATTTTTTGAGCAGTGTATTTTGGCAGAGCATGTGCAATCAGTTTATCAGAGCTGAAAACAGGAGAAGTGACCCAACACAGAAAAGTTAGCACTGGAAAAATAAAACAATTATTTTAAAGAGATTTCAAATGTTCTCCTTCTCATAAAGTGTCCTTTGTTATAAAGTCCATCTTATAAAAATGCTGATTTCAGTACAGTACCTGAGACACAACGCCTGGTTTCTCATGTATTTAAAAATTATATGTTTAAATCTGCAGCTGCAGGATAATAAGAGGCTACATGACATTTTTCAAGTGAGCAAATTTTCTTGTAAGGCAGTACTATTTAACTTCAGGAAATGCTTTCCCACTATTTACTTTTCGTAGTTCCCGATGCTCAAGACTTACCATCATTTAAAGTTGCCTGTCATTTATAACGCCTGCGGTGCTCCCCACCCACACAAATAAAATCCATAATCTAATCACATTGATAGCTCCAAAGGCAGCAAATTCCCCATTAACCAGATGGTGTTTGAAAACATATGGCAGCTTCCTGTCCCTAACGCTGACTCTCTCTCTCTCTCTTTTTATTGTACTAAAAATGCAAGAGTTGTACTTTAAACCTTTATTTTACATTAAATGGCTGACTTTGAGGACTCTCGTCACATGTCACATGTCACTGACAAGAGATCCCCAGGAAAAACTGCAGCAAGCTATTCTTCTTTAAACATTTTATATAAATTTGAGTTGTAAACATACCGTCCTAAACATAAATATGACAAATTAAAACATTATCTATAAACACAGACATTTTTTCAACATTAACTTAAAACCAAGTCAGTAAAATGTATTCCATTTTAATTACTTTAATATTAAAGTAAAGTTTTCAAGACAAAAACATTATCTGTCACATCTGACTTTCATTCTTTCACTAAAACAGTTGAAGCCTCACATTAAAGACCTCATTAACCTAATAGAAATGACAGAAAAAAGGAAAATAGAAAAACAGTGACTCAAGCGCAATGAGAGATGATAGACATGATGGGATGTTTGCTGAATTAACGCTGCAAAAGTCAATATTTGTCCTCAGTCACCCTGGCACACAAGACACATTCAAACAATTGCCTCAGTGCTGGCTTGCCTGAATGCACATGGACATCTCGCCTTCCCACACATAAACACACACACCTTGATATACTGCCAAAATAATAGATACAGACATAGACATATCACACCTTATCAACATATCTTATCACCATAAGACTAGCTGCTGTCATATGAGGCTTTCGTGCAAAGAGACTTACTGCTTCCACAGGAATTAAGATGATATCAGTAGTCATGTGCTGCTAGCTGATGAACGGCAAGTGTGAGCAAGACCTGCAAGACTTCTATTAAAAAAAGCAATGTTGGCAATTCACATGTCTTAAGCATTCACATATATGATAACACAATGTCACATTCACAGCAAATTTATCCCAAGATCAGACCGTGCGCATTTAGAGAAAATGCAAAAAGATCCAAGAGCTGCATGCAGACTCCAGTTATGTTAACTGTTAGAGTTCATGACAGTACAACGAGAAAAAAACCCTGAACAATTATGGCTTGTTTGGAAGTTTTGCCTTCTCTCTAAAAATAACACGGCAGCACAGGTCAAAATTAAAAATAAAAATAAAAAACAATGAAAAAAATAGAACACCTAATAACTCTGCCAATACATGCACACCATCTATCTTGAAGATAGGTGTGTCCCCAAAATACACTGGCATCAAAGCCTGACAGCTCAACCACGATGACTGACAGATGTGCTGACATTGGCAGCTGTAGGTGCTGGCGCATCCCTGGTGCTAATTAGAATCACTGATCTGCACCTGTTTACCATGTGCATGCTAATGGTGCCTTTTATAGAACTTTTAATGAAACACAATGTGGCTCTGTGTGTGACACAGATCATCCAAGAGGCTTTGGTTTTGTGGTTGAAATTTTATTACTATTTAATAATTTGCTTGGCATTAATTAAAGAACGCGTGTCTATGTGTTGTACTTTTTGTGTTAATGGATGCAGCTTGCTACCTTAAAACTCCACACGTTCATCCAAGTACAGTAAGCTGTGGCTAAAACTCATTTTGAAGATCTGAAGTGGGACTTTGCGTGATGTTACTGTGGCTACACAATGCATCTTTTGTGCTGTCGATGGATGTGAAACTGTAGCTCAACGATTACATGATACTGTTTGTGTTGGGTGTAGCTTAAGGTTAAAGCGCAGCTGGAGTATAGAGTGATTTTATGCAAAGATGGCATTTACTTTGACCCCATGAAAAAAACAAACACTGAAGTCATTGTTTCAGTGTTAATTTAATCATACAAATGCTTAATTATAGTTACAGGAGGAAAAAAAAAACAACTTAATTTTGACAATTTCTCTTCAGATAAATGTGCTATCTTAGGACTATGTAAACTTTCATCTCATCCACTCACTCTGCCACCCATCTCAAGTCCAAACATAGTCACAAACTAAAACTAAAGAATGGATCCAGCAGTATTTTCTCACCATTTTTCTCTTCCTCACACACACAAGCAAGCCAACAAGAAGGAAGCTCACGCATGCACGCACACATGCACGCACACGTGCACGCACACATGCACGCACACACGAAAAGAAGGAAAAGACAGACGTGAATAATCGAAGCAGTGCAGAACAGTGTATACTGTTTGGGAGGAGGACTGTCAGATGACTCAATACAAACAGAGAAGAGCTGCAACACAGAATGCTGGTGAATTTTAAAGATAAACATACATTATAATAGAAGAAACAATCCCCTTGATAATTAACCATCAAAAGTTGTTTAAAGGACTTTAAAATCAAAATATTAAAAGTTTCTAATAATCCTGTTTGAACACTTCCTTATAAAAACTGTAACACTATAATGGCGTTCTATGGACCACCCATTTTATTTTTAGGGCAAAAAGATACACAGAAAAAAAACCAAACAAACAAACAAAAAAAAAAAAACATGGACATAATGAAGGCAGCAAAGCTGAAGTAGAAATTCAGGTGTAACAGCAGACAAACTCATTCATGTGATCAGAAGAGAAAAACAAACAAACCCAAAAAACATACAATAACCTTCACAGTCAACATCAGACACTGGTGTAGGAATGAAACTAGTGTTTAACATTGAAACCTTTCATTTCAGGATATATAAAAACAAAAACCTGAAGCTGTGAGGAATACACAAATCAATATTTTGAGGAGGGGGGAATGCTGGTGTCACGATCCACAATAAGCCAAAGAAAACCTTAACTGACCCTCAGTGCTAACAATGCTGATAACAAACATCTACATTCTTCAGACAATCTGCTAGGCTCACACTACAACTCATCACCTTTCCCCCCTCATTCAGTATACTCAGCACTCATGACAAGTCTGGTGTAGTTTGGTCTTCTGATTTTTAGCACCACCTGCTGGCTATGAATGGGAATTATTAAATCTGCAGCACAGACAAAAAGACAAAATAAATAACATCTGGGACATTTTTGATGCGTGAATTTTTGGTGCAGAATCACTCAAAAATACTTCTGAGGTACACACTTATTAAAGCTCTCTCAGTAATGATGTGCATGTGTCAAGTCATCCTTTCCCCAAGTAGTATACACCATTTATGTCAGTTCAATCCAAAGAGAAACCATTAACATTTACACGCACACACGCACCAGGCAGGCACATACATACATACATAGACATGGACTCAGTCATTCATCACGCAAAATAGATTTAGATGGCTTTATCAACCTTTCCTCACAACTCACATATTCAAGCTTACTCACATCCATTTGCGCTTCAGCCTCCATTAAAAGCGAAACCCACCCTAAACAAAACAAAACAAAAATAATAATAATAAAATAAACTCCACCCTTGTCCCATGCAGTTTCAATTATGCACCTGCAGACTATGCAGCGGATGATGCCACCCGTTAGTGTCTGGTCTCTCTGGATTTTGTCTTTGGAAGAAACTGGGTTCCTACACAAGAATGACAAATATTTATATGCAGAAGGGCAGGAAGTCTTAGCTTTTAATAGTCTATGTAAACTTGGATAATAAGACTTGTTTCTTTAGATATTTTGTCAGACGACACAAGTCAAATGCATGTTCTCTGACTTGAATTGAATGGCATCCTGGATTCACAAAGTCCAACCCTGCTTAGTTTGAAGTTAACTGCAGTAGCGAGAGAAAACGGCTTCTGTTGGAAGCATCCAAGCCATCTTACAGTGCAAATCTGTATGACAGCAGAACATAAAATCTCCAAATTATCAAGGATGAGTGCTAAACTCAAATCAAGGACTGCAAAGAAAAGGGGAAAAAAAAGTGACTGAATGTGGAGCAATCAGTCTAACAAGCCAAGTCGTAGCAGGGGGGAAAGTGTGTTGCTGCAATGCAGTAACTGCTGGAGTCATATTGGAGTTTTGAGAATTTCAAGTTTCCAGCTTGTGAATTTCTTAAAATTTGAATTACAAATGGAAATGTGTGATTTTTCTGGAGCTTTAACCAAACAAATGCGGACGACTCACTTTAGCCAAAGTCAGATATTCAATGTTGCCAAAGCCAAAATTAAAGTGCCCCTATTGTGCTTTCTCCTTCCCTCCAGTGTGTTACATATCTTCTGCGCATGGAAATAGTTTGCAGAGTTAAAAAGGCCAAACTGAATTATTCCAACTCCAAAAAAAAAGCTGTCCTCATTTACACATTTCACACATGTAATAGTGACACAAACACAGCACAGTACAGGACTAATCAGCCATTTTCACAAGGCTAAAAATCCTTGTGTTTTAACAGTAACGATCAACATTATCATAGCTAGCAGACAACAGCTGTGCTGATGAGTCAAAGTAAAAGGCAGAAGCGATACAATGTATTTCTAACAGTTTTAAAAACCTTTTGTTAGCAGTCAACAGCTTTCAGACGGTTTCCTCACTTGTCATGAGAGGGGCCTCAAAAAGCTGTGAGCGTGCCAAAAATGTGAACATTATTTTGAACACTGAAATCATGTAAAACAATTCAGGCTGTAAATGAGCATAACAGGGGCACTTTAGACATAGTGTTACATTTTAAACATGGCATCACCATATCCATTACGACCAGTTGTCTGGTGATGCAAAATTGGTTGATGATGGGAAAGATTCCCATCTCTCTCATACATGAATGCAACTTTGAGGCTTACATTTTTGTACGCACTTAAGTGATGATTTTCCAGAGCTGGCAAAGACCTGTGCATGTTTTCTTTCTTTCCTTTCTTATGTGTAGTTTTCTGCTTCTGTGTTTTACCTAAAGGAGTTTGAAACTTCTGCACATTTAGATTTTTTACATTTTTTTGAGGGGGATGGTGAATAAAAGATAACACCTTTTTTGAAATACTGTGTAAAACCTCAACATGAATGACCACTAGAATTTCCTGTACTACTCTAACATATTTAAAAAAATAAATAAAAAAATTTCTAGACCTGGGTAGGAACCCAAAAGAGAGAAAGCATTCAACTGCCCACGGGAATACCAAACTGTTTAGGGTGACTTTCACTTTAATTAGGCACGTTTTTACCACGTAAATAAAAAATAGTCAGGTGTATCTATTTGTAAAGGTTTATAGCACTCTTAAATGAAGCATTCACACATGCGAGTCCAGGTGTTGATGTCAGGTGGGATGTTTCACGGCAGCTGATGTAATCCATCACCTCACTGTCCTCTGTGTTTCTGTGGAAAGGGTCACGGGTTGTTTTTGGAAGAGGGTTGTCATGAGTCAATATAAAACAACTGTTCCTCTCCCCCTCCAACTCCTCTGTGTTTAAGGACTCCCAGGGTGCTAAGCTCTTCATTCACCGTGGGGGAGAGGGGTCTTTGTCATTCTAGCTCTGTCCAAATGGGTAGGGTCCCTGTGGGGGAAGACAAAAAAAAAAAAATGAGAGAAAGCCTTTTGGTTTAGTTTCTATTACAACACAAAGGGGAAAGAAAAGCATAAGCTCCACCATGTCTGTGTTTATCTTCAGTTTCAGGGCGGTAATAAAAGGTGACAAAACCAAACCGCCCAGGCAGTCTTCTTTCGAATTAATGCATCGCTTAAAAAGCCACAAAAGATTCACACAGCTAGTTGACTCTAATTATTCCAGTGTAACAAACCCTGAAAAGGTTGAGAGGTCAAACTGTGAACAAAGCTTTGCCTATGAAAAGTACTGGACCACACCTCTTAACCTTTGAATTCTGATATTTGCATTTCTACAGGTGTATAAGATGATGGACGTAGCCACGCAGTGTGCCTTTACAAGCATATATAAAATAATGGGTTGTTCTAAAGAGCTTACTAAATTTGAGTGTGGTACTGTAACAGGATGCCACCACTGCAACAAGTCGGCTCATGCAAATTTCTTCCCTCCTAGAGAGTCCACGATCGGCTTTAAGTGGAAAGTGGAAGCATTGCGGAACCACAGCGCTTCAGCCATGTGCATAAAAGTCGCCAGCTCTCTGCTGACCCAGAAAGTGCAGACGCCAAAACTTCCACTGGCATAAACATCAGCATAATAACTGCATGCATGGAGCTCCGTGGCATGGGCGATCAGCTCCTCCAGGTGTAATGTGTAGGTGGTTCAGTCCATACAGTGTTTGAGGAGAGAATACCATAGAACAAAAAGGTCTCATCTAAAAGATTTAACTGTAATTTTTTTCTTCAACAAAGACCACTGAGGGAGTTTAACAACGCTGTAACATAGAGGTTTACACGTGTCACAAATAATTACCTGTCAGCCAAACTGTAGCAACAATCCATATCATCTCTGATTTTAACAGGCTGTTTAGCCACACTAGAATTGCAATTACAGTAATTAAGAATAAAAGTAAGAACTTAACAAGAAATGAGGAGCTCGCTTTGCTTTTCTCTGATACTTACCACCAACACTGCAAGAAAATACAAAACCTGGCCAAAACTAAAACTCTATAGCATTCCCAGTTGAAAAAGTGGGGCTTTTCATTCCTTTGGAATGTTCAGGCCTTCCACTGTAATTAAAAAATATATATTTAAGTGAGGTTTATTTACTCAAACTTACAAAAGAAAAGAAAAAAAAAAAAAAAAAAAAAAAAAAAAGGGAAAGCGGTTTTGGCTTTGACCATTTGCAGACCAACCGCTGATTTGAATGTAGCTACCGCCAAAGCACACACACACAAAAAAAACCCCCTACTTTGTCTGTAAAATTAGAACATTTTTTTTTAAATATTCAAACTTTGTTCTGCATCATCAGACGATTGCGCAATATGCTTCGCCAAACTGTACCGTAAGACTAAAATGGATTAAGTCACAGAAACTCTTTTCTGTTTTAAGTAATCCATCTCAAGTTACAACTAATTAGAATAAAGTTTTAAACCCTGAGGCTCGTCTAACTGTCCACAACCTGATATGCCGACAGCTGCAGAGCAGACTGCCAAGAAGACGGTTAGTGTCTAACCACAATCCCCCGAGTAAAGATATCTAATCATCTAATTACTCACGTGAACTTTCCTTTGGCAACATTTTACTCAGTGCGAAGTATATGTAGGTGAATTGATTATATTAAATTTGTGTTAAAATGTGTGCAAATATGTGTAGTCCCAAGAGGAAGAAAATGATAAATGCAATTATCACATTCATGCCCATAAAAAGAGAGAGAGGAAAAAAAGACATCTGATACTTGGGACCAGCTTCACAGGTTAAGTGGAACTAAACTAAACACTGATAATGTAATAGAATTTAATTTTACAGAGAAATAATGATCATTATCGCTTCTTCTTTTTTTTGTATAAAGAAAAAAATCCACGTAGCATTGCTGAAAGAAGGTTTCAGTCTCACAATTCAGCACTGATATGATTTCCACATCTCCTTCTTGGTGGGACAGCGTCAGAGCTGAAAGCAGCACGTAAAGGTTACTTAGTGCTTTGTTTAAATGGATCAAGTTTAAGAGCTCTAATGTGCAGCTGTCACGTTATAAATAAACAGCGACATGGAGGGTACACGAGTGGTAAAATACAGTGGGGCAAAAAAGTATTTAGTCAGCCACCGATTGTGCAAGTTCCCCCACCTAAAATGATGACAGAGGTCAGTAATTTGCACCAGAGGTACACTTCAACTGTGAGAGACAGAATGTGAAAAAAAAAATCCATGAATCCACATGATAGGATTTGTAAAGAATTTATTCGTAAATCAGGGTGGAAAATAAGTATTTGGTCAATAACAAAAATACAACTCAATACTTTGTAACATAACCTTTGTTGGCAATAACAGAGGTCAAATGTTTACTATAGGTCTTTACCAGGTTTGCACACACAGTAGCTGGTATTTTGGCCCATTCCTCCATGCAGATCTTCTCGAGAGCAGTGATGTTTTGGGGCTGTCGCCGAGCAACACGGACTTTCAACTCCCGCCACAGATTTTCTATGGGGTTGAGGTCTGGAGACTGGCTAGGCCACTCCAGGACTTTCAAATGCTTCTTACGGAGCCACTCCTTTGTTGCCCGGGCGGTGTGTTTTGGATCATTGTCATGTTGGAAGACCCAGCCTCGTTTCATCTTCAAAGTTCTCACTGATGGAAGGAGGTTTTGGCTCAAAATCTCACGATACATGGCCCCATTCATTCTGTCCTTAACACGGATCAGTCGTCCTGTCCCCTTGGCAGAAAAACAGCCCCATAGCATGATGTTTCCACCCCCATGCTTCACAGTAGGTATGGTGTTCTTGGGATGCAACTCAGTATTCTTCTTCCTCCAAACACGACGAGTTGAGTTTATACCAAAAAGTTCTACTTTGGTTTCATCTGACCACATGACATTCTCCCAATCCTCTGCTGTATCATCCATGTGCTCTCTGGCAAACTTCAGACGGGCCTGGACATGCACTGGCTTCAGCAGCGGAACACGTCTGGCACTGCGGGATTTGATTCCCTGCCGTTGTAGTGTGTTACTGATGGTGACCTTTGTTACTTTGGTCCCAGCTCTCTGCAGGTCATTCACCAGGTCCCCCCGTGTGGTTCTGGGATCTTTGCTCACCGTTCTCATGATCATTTTGACCCCACGGGATGAGATCTTGCGTGGAGCCCCAGATCGAGGGAGATTATCAGTGGTCTTGTATGTCTTCCATTTTCTGATGATTGCTCCCACAGTTGATTTTTTCACACCAAGCTGCTTGCCTATTGTAGATTCACTCTTCCCAGTCTGGTGCAGGTCTACAATACTTTTCCTGGTGTCCTTCGAAAGCTCTTTGGTCTTGGCCATGGCGGAGTTTGGAGTCTGACTGTTTGAGGCTGTGGACAGGTGTCTTTTATACAGATGATGAGTTCAAACAGGTGCCATTCATACAGGTAACGAGTGGGGGACAGAAAAGCTTCTTACAGAAGACGTTACAGGTCTGGGAGAGCCAGAGATTTTCCTTGTTTGAGGTGACCAAATACTTATTTTCCACCCTGATTTACGAATAAATTCTTTACAAATCCTACCATGTGAATTCATGGATTTTTTTTTCACATTCTGTCTCTCACAGTTGAAGTGTACCTCTGGTGCAAATTACTGACCTCTGTCATCATTTTAAGTGGGGGAACTTGCACAATCGGTGGCTGACTAAATACTTTTTTGCCCCACTGTAAATAACTTACAAATTCCAGAGATTAATCTTTTTCTTGCCAGCACTGCTCTCTTATTTGCAACGCCAGTGTTGCATTTTTCCATTATATTCTTTGTTATAATCTCTAGTGAACACAGGCAGAATCCAAACATGTGTTAACAAAGAAAGCTGATAACTGCCACTGTGATACCTGTCAGGGGTTTGAGGTTTATGTGAAACACACAGATGCAAAGACATCCTGGCAATGTCGAACACTTCGTAAGCTACACCCTATAGAGCCATAGAACTGCATAAAGCTCAATATTTAAACATTTTGTACAAGTCAAAACAACTGCTCATCTGCTGCCCATCACCTGTAGAACAGAGTATATAGTTTTTACAAAAACTTGCATATGGTACTTAAAAGTATAAAGGAGTGAATGCAGTGATGTAGGCTTAAAGGTGAGAGCAGATCTGTGATGAGTTCATTTTTACATATACATACCTGTCCATAAGTTACCACAGAAAGATTAGTTTGGAGACCATTTGACGCCCTATTTACAGCATTATGAGACAGTCCATTCTGATCTTGCTGGATTGGCTCTTGCGTGCGTTCCCAGGCTCCACCTGGATCTCTGAAACTGTTGTCAGTGGCATCATGCTTGTTCTTCTGTGGTGAGGCAAAAGGGTTGAAGTCTCCCTGCACATTGCGCTGGGGCTGAGTGTTGAATTCTGTCTCGAAGGAAGATAGCTGCTGGGTCACTCCAAGAAGACCTCCAACTTCTACACTAAGAATCACCCATATTACATCTGTGGAGATAACAAACAAGCACAAAAGTGACCTGACTGTGTAAGACTCAAATGTTTTGCCAGTTTGACAACTTTCTTAGTGTTAAATTGCCATTAAGAGAATATGTAGAATCACAATTGCTTTTATTACCAAGCTTGTACACAAACAGGAATTTGTTGCTGTATGTTGGTGCCAAAAAAACAAAAAAAAGAGTATGCAGCTAGTAAGGTTTTTAACGGGTAACTTTTCTGCTCTTTTCCAACTGTTTATATGGATTTATATGTACTCTTTTAGAGCATTTTTGCATGCTTTACAGCTGGTGAAACACTGGTTTTTGGAGGTTATCCCCTAAAGCATGCACTGCATTGCTGTTTTGAAGCTTTTAGAAAATAATTACTGAAACTATTATCTTCCACTTTGTATTGTGACCTCTTCCAACACTAACACTGTTACCAGCAATGTAACTAATGGTGCTGACATAATTGCATAATTTCCTTAGGGATTAATAAAGTTTTCTGATTCTGATAACAACAACAAGGGAGAGGTAGATGTAAGCACAGGAGTGCATGATGAGGAAGGAGATAAGAGACTGCTGTGAACAGGTTTCACAGGCTAAGGTGTGAATATCTACAGCTGAGGGTGATGTTGATTCTCTGCTGGGCATTTGTGGAGCTCCCCAGGTGACCTTCTGTCAGAAACATGCAGATTTCACTCCCTTCCCCCTTCACTTTAAACCAGCTTTCTTCTGATTGTCTGTCCCTCTAAAATAAAAGACTGAGATAGCGGGTGGGACCTCTGTGCTCACAGCCAGAGCTACATGCTTGAGACAACAATATGAAGTAGGTTTGTTACAAGTCTCAAATGAAGGCTTAAACCACGGGCATCCTCAACATTGTCTGGTGTCTGGTTAAAGCCTGACAGTCTGATGAAATTTTGTTGTTCGTCTTATTTTATGAGAAACTGAAGTATGCGCCAACCAGCGTGCAGCCTGTTACAGTCGCTCCTGCTTTTCTCTTAGTTTAGCTTTTTTTTTTTCTTACGTATTCTTTTTTTTTTCTGACTTGTATTTTCCTCCGTTTTCTATCTCTTACTCAATCATGTGGATTGAGAGAGTTTTTGTTCTTCTGGTGGCCGTGGAACTGTTACTTTTATCAAGGAACGGGACCGCGGCACATCTCTTACACTCACGGACTGTTTACTCCAGAGATCAGCTGATTGCCCTGATGCCGGCCGGTTCGCTGGCCAGGCCCGCAGAAGTACCAGCTGAAATTTGGAGGAAAACACATCGGGGATGCAGAGGTCAAGGACAGAAGAGAAGAAAGAAGGAGACGGTGAGACAGCGGAGGCTCGAAGCGAGGAGGAGGTTTAAACCGTGTCTGCCGTCTATCATGATGGGAAATGTGCGATCGTTGGCAAATAAAATCGACGAGCTCTCAGCACTGGTACGGAGTCAGAGGGAATACCGAGAGTGTAGCCTGATGTGTTTCACCGAATCATGGCTGCACCAGGACATTCCCGATGAGAATGCTTCCGTGGAAGGCTTCCACACTGTTTGGGCGGACAGGGACAGCATCGCTAGCGGTAAGCGGAAAGGAGGTGGGCTTGCTGTTTTAGTTAACAACCGGTGGTGTAACCCTGCCAACATAACAATCAAAGAAAAGATTTGTTGCCCGGACATTGAACTGTGTGCTGTTGGACTCAGGCCGTATTATTTACCCAGGGAATTCTCTCACGTCATCTTGGTGGCTGTTTATGTTCCTCCCTCTGCTAACCCCACAGCTGCATGTGACACTATCCACTCTGCCATAGCTCGGCTACAGACTCAGCACCCGAGTGCCTTTATTGTGATCTCGGGTGACTTCAACCATGTATCACTGGACAATACACTAACAACATTCAAACAATATGTGGACTGTCCCACCAGGGGAGAGAAAATCTTAGACTTACTGTATGCTAACGTCAAGGATGCATACAGCTCCTCCTCCCTCCCCCCACTTGGTAGGTCAGATCATAACCTGATTCACCTCACCCCCCGCTATGTGCCAATTGTGAGGAGGGAACCTGTGACCACCAGGACTGTTAGGAGGTGGTCAGAGGAGGCAATAGCGGAACTACAGGGCTGTTTCGAGGTGACCAACTGGGAAACACTGTGAGCCTCACGCCGAGGACATCAATGAGCTTACTGAGTGTATCACAGGCTACATAACTTTCTGCACCGACTCCATTGTTCCAGCTCAGACTGTTCATTGTTACCCAAATAACAAGCCGTGGGTGACTAAGGACATCAAAGCCCCCCTCAACAACAAGAAGAGGGCTTTCAGAGGGGGCAACAAAGAGGAGGTGAGGAAGGTCCAGGTGTTACTAAAGGACAAGATCAGAGAGGCTAAGGACAATTACAGGAGGAAGCTGGAGTGGAAACTCCAGCAGAACAGCATGAGAGAGGTGTGGAGGGGCATGAAGACCATCACTGGATTCAGGCCAACCAACAGCAGGGGAGCTGAGGGAGGTGAGAATAGAGCCAATGAGTTGAATCTGTTTTTCAATAGATTCGACACCACAGTGTCTGCTCCTACCCCCACAACCTCACCTGTAGTCAGCCTGGAATCCAGAGCCACACCACTGTGCCAGCCTCTCTCTTCACATGGCGCTGTTGCCTCCTGTGAGATTCCTGACACCCCTCCCCCACCCATCACCTTCACTCAATACCAGGTTGAGATGCAAATGAGGAGACTTCACTCAGGCAAGTCTGCTGGACCAGACGGAGTGAGTCCCCTCGTCCTCAAGACCTGTGCCCCCCAGCTGTGTGGAGTCTTTCATAAACTGTTTATGCTGAGTCTGAGTCTGCAGAGGGTCCCAGTGATGTGGAAGACATCATGCCTCGTCCCTGTACCAAAGACGCCACGTCCCAGTGGCCCCCCAGGATTACAGGCCCGTGGCACTGACCTCCCACATCATGAAGACCCTGGAAAGGCTCATCCTGGACCAGCTGCGACCCATAGTAAGACCACATCTGGATCCCCTTCAGTTCGCTTATCAGCCTCGTCTCGGAACTGAGGACGCCATCATCTACCTGCTCAATCGTGTCTACACCCATCTGGACCAGCCGGCGAGCACTGTGAGGGTCATGTTTTTTGACTTTTCTAGTGCTTTCAATACCATCAGGCCGACCCTCCTGGGTGATAAGTTAGCAGCGATGCAGGTGGATGCTTCTCTGGTGTCCTGGATTGTTGATTACCTGACAGGAAGACCACAATATGTACGTCTCCCACAGTGTGTGTCTGACAAGGTGATCAGCAACACAGGGGCACCACAGGGGACTGTCCTCTCCCCCTTCCTCTTCACCCTCTACACCACAGACTTCAGCCACTGCACAGAGACCTGCCATCTTCAGAAGTTTTCTGATGACTCTGCGGTGGTTGGATGCATCAGCAGGGATGATGAGACAGAGTACCGGGCTGTGGTCGACTCCTTTGTCACGTGGTGTGAGCAGAATCATCTGCATCTCAATGTGGCAAAGACCAAGGAACTGATCGTGGACTTCAGGAAGACCAGGAAACACTTGACCCCTGTTTCAATCCAGGGGGTCAGTGTTGACATTGTGGAGGACTATAAATACCTTGGAGTTCACATTGACAATAAACTGGACTGGGCTAAAAACACCACAGCACTTTACAGGAAGGGCCAGAGTCGTCTCTATTTTTTGAGGCGACTGAGGTCCTTCTACATCTGCCAGAAAATGCTCAGGATTTTCTATGAGTCAGTTGTGGCCAGTGCGATCCTCTATGCTGTTGCATGCTGGGGGAGCAGGCTGAGGGTCGCAGATGCCAACAGACTTAATAAACTGATCCGTAAGGCCAGTAATGTCGTGGGGATGGAGCTGGACTCCCTCAAGGTGGTGTCGGAGAGGCGGATGCTGTCCAAGATAAAGACAATGTTGGATAACACCTCCCACCCACTCCATGACATGCTGGTCAGTCACAGGAGCTCGTTCAGTGAGAGACTGAGATTACCGAAAAGCACCACTGAACGACACAGGAAATCTTTCCTGCCTGTGGCTCCCTGTACAACGCATCCACTTAACACACTGGTTACTGCTACAACTACACGTTTCTTTTCCAGCTATTTATTTATGAGTGACTTATGTATGTATATATATATATATGTATATATTGTACTATTCTTAGTTAGCGTATTGTCTGTCTTGTCTTACTGTTGGTTTATGTTGGTTTATAATGGAGCACTGTAACAAAAAAATAATTTCCCCCAAGGATCAATAAAGTATTCTGATTCTGATTACAGACTAAGGCAGTTCAATTATGGCAAAAGTCATAATCATGGGGGGTGAGGAACAGTGTTAGGCCTTGACCAGGGGGCAATTTTTTGTCTCCGGTAGCTATTGGTTCCTGCCAACCTGCCTCCGCTGTGGGAAGTCTGCCGGCACAGATGGAGGCCAAGAGGGCACAGAGTGACAGTGAGCTCAAGTGGCTCAGAGACCTGCAAAGCAGTCACAGAGGCGAGAAAAAAACCAAAGCCGACAGCAAATTGTCGCACACTGTTGAAAGTGGGCTGAGTGAAAGACCGTCGGATCTGCAGAAACAGGGAGCCACACACAACTGATAATCCTGCAGTTTTTGACTACAAAAACTTGAGTCTTACTTCCTCTAGATCAGGGCTGCCCAATCCCAGTCCTCGAGAGCTACTATCCTGCAGCTTTTAGATGCATCCCTACTCCAACACAGCTGAATCAAATGGTTTGATTACCTCTTCAGCATGCCATCGTGTTTGGCAAAGGCCTGATAACAAGCCATTCATTTGATTCGGGTGTGTGGGAACAAGGATGCATCTAAAAGCTGCAGGACGGTAGCTCTCGAGGACCAGGATTGGGCACCCCTGCTCTAGATTGATGTCTCTTAATGAGCTTTTCTGAAGCTGCAGTAAAAAGCGACTGACTTTAAGTTATTAGGATGAGCAAAGAACACAGCTATGAAGAAAAGGGGAGCCTAATGTATTACAGAGTACCTAAACAAGACCTTTGTTCTGAACATGAAAGCAAAATACTAACAGTTGTATTATAATGTTGTTTTTAATCATCACGGGAACCGAAAATTGTAAATGAGATATAAATCTGATTAATTATCTTGGCTTAGTATGAACTGAAATTATTATTTACTATTATTAGTCATAGGTCTCATAAATGTACTTGATAGTTAATCAAAGTAGTAGTGGTTCTTACCTCCATAAAATAATCCAGTGGCAGTACACATCCTCCACTGGCCCTGGTACATGCCAGGAGTTGTGGGACTTCGCATCTGCACACTCACATCTGATATTTCCTGGGGATCTAGCGACTTCACAATAACTGTGTTTACATGCCCAAACTGATCGCCTCCAATGTACTTGAGACAAACGCCCGGTGGCCATGACTCTGCACCTACAAGACACCAAGAAGAATTCATTCAAAATACATCTCAACAAAATCCATGAACACGTTACAGATTTATAAAGACTATCTACATGTATACAATGTGAAGGTGTAAATGTAAAGCCCATATACCTGTGTTTTGTATCCTCCAGGTCTTAGTGAACAGCGTATCTGGAGGGACAGACTCTCCTTCCCCAATTGTCACATCCTCAACAAAGGACATAGATGGGGTGTTGACATTGGGACTTTCAAAGTCATAATATGCACCAATAGCAGCCTGCAGATTCCTGTTCCAATGCAAAAGAAGCGAGCATAGAGTTAATACACATCAGCAATACCTATCGATCCTGGTTATTAAACTTGAAATCATAGTGCTGAAGTATAAAGTAAAATCTGTCCAAGTGTTTTTGTTTGTCTTTGCAAAGCCTGCCCTACTTTTACAATTAGCATTATTTGTAACATATTTGCCAGATCAGCTTGTCCTCATAACATATTTGACTACTTCAACATGCACCTCCTGAGTACAGTACTGTTAAAAAGTATCTGCCTTTTCTGATTTCTTACATTTTGGATATTACACTTACATGTTTTCAGATCAAACAAATTTTAATTAGTCAAAAAGAACAAATACATTTTAAATGATGATTTCATGTATTAAGGGGGGGGGGCTATCCAAACTAAAATTCCTCCAAGAACATCATCTAAGGAACTGCAGGCCACACTTGGCTCACGTAATGTCAGAGTGTATGACTCAACAAAAAACAGAGACTGGGCAAAAACACTTCTGACCAAAAATGGATTCTTATATGGCACTTTTCTACTCTTCCACAGCACAAAGCATTTTGTATAACATGCCTCATTCACACACTCCTATTCATTTTTCTATGCTTAAGTGCTTTCTATCTAAATTTTACACACATTCATACTCTGATGCATCCATTCTAGTATGCATAGTTAGTATCTTGCCCACAGATATCTGGCATGCAGACTGGAGCTGCCAGGGACCAAACCACCAACTTTCCAATTATTAGATGACCTGCTCTACCTACTGAGCTACCAAAAAAATCCCCACAAAGGCTTGCCAAATGCACCTGATGATCCCCAAAACAGAAAATATTCAGTGGAATGATGAGACTGGTTCAGTTTTTTGGAAAGTTTATATCTGGCATAAACTAACACAATATTTGATAAGAAATAACATCACACCAATAGTCAATCATGGTGGTGGTAGTATAATGGCCTTGGGCTGCTTTGCTGCTTTAGGAGCTGGACGACTTGCCATTATTGATGGAATCGTGAATTCCAATCTATACTAGAAAAACCTGAAGCCATCGGTTTTTTGTCCTGAAGCAGAAGCACACCCAGGTTATGCAGCAGGACAACAACAAAATATCAGAAAGATCAAAATAAATAAGATAAAAAGAAAACAAATGTTTTGGAGTGGCTTAGTTAAAGTCTGAATTTAAATCTGATTAAGATGCTTTGGCATAACCTTAAACAGGCTGCTCATGATCGAAAAGCCTCTAATGTGGCTGAATTAAAGAGTGGGCCATAATTCCTCCACAGCTGTGTAAAAGACTCATTGCCAGTTACTGCAGACTCTTAATTGTAGTTCTTACTGCCAAGGGTGGCAAAACTAGTTATTAGGTTTGTCTCAGATAGGTTTGGATAACTTTTCCCCCCTTAATTAAATTGTCATATAAAAACTGTATTTTGTATTAACTCTGATTATCTTTGTCTACTCACATTTTTTGCTGATCTGAAGCATGTAAGTGTGAAAAATACACAACAAAAAGAAGTAAAAACAAAGTTGTACAGTCCTACATAGTCATCTTAGTGGCACTTCTCTTAGTTTAGCTTTGCCAGTAAGAGAGAAATAAGGCTGCCTGGTTTAGTGGTTTGCTACCTCTGAGCCATTGCTCATATACTAGCCATAAATTCATGTTTACTTAGAACTTCCAAATCTTGGATTCAGGGGACAGATTCAAACAACTGCCGCGCAATGATGCCTTCTTTCCATTATGACCTCCTAAGCTCCATTCCCCTATACAGAAGCTATGTGAAATCAAGTTTTATCTTTCAAAATTGATCCAATAAAGGGCATCAATCGCTGACAAACTAAAGAACGTGAGCATAGCTGGCCAGGAGCACAAAGGCGTTGTGATCAAGACCACTTGTTGTCGGCCGCTGATAGATCACGACTGGTTACGTCATCAGAATAACGTGAAGTGAGCGACGCTGCCTTGAGTTTTGGCTTCCCGATGAGCACGGTTTAACTGGCTCTGTGCGCTGTTATGTAACATGGCTGACGATCCGGGAGGGAGAGTTCCCTGTGCTTAAATTAGCCTGCTAGCTATTTGGTTCCTCGGTGACTTCACCTTACTGTTTCCTCTGCGGTCACGGCAAACTTTACCGTTTCACTTCCGTTTGCCAGTGATGATAGCTTGGAGTTAACAGTCATCCCATAGAATGGGAATGGTGATATGATTACCTTCAGGGTTCAACATCACCTCCATAGCGCTCTATTTTGAACATTTTTTTTTTTATCTATGTAGGCTAACAAGCTAATTATAAAGCTAGGTTAGCGTCATACTCCTGTCCTCCCCACAGCGGGCCCTCCAATCCCCGCACTCACCAGTTGGTCATGTCCAGGAAGAAGGCGCAGCCGGCAGGGTTGAGCTGAAAGCCCAGCAGCCTCTGGAACTCCGAAATAAGGACGTCCTTGTCCGTGGTGCCCATGCAGCTGAACTTCTGCATGAGCTCCGCGTCCACGTCCATGTCCGTGCCCTCCATGGGTGCCAGGTGTCCCGTGGCGGAGACGGGGGTGGTACGGGGGTCCTCTCTCAATTGAGTCCGAGGCCTTGTTCAGCCATAACAACCAGTTCAACAACAACAACCGTTAATGCGCATGGCACAACTAGGGGGACGATGTTTGACGTTGCAACAGCGCGCTCGTCGCCCTCCGCCAATCACTTGGTGGGCGTCGACGTCATCTGTTGCTATTTGTAGCCACCTTTTCATTGGTTTATCAATGAAATCTGTTTCCCATCTATCTGTTCAATGTAAAATATGGACAGTATGACTACCGATGTACATGAAAACAGCACTGAATATATTAATTATATAAAATTTGAATTAGAATTAGAATTTAATTACACATATAAAATTTTTCAGAATTATAAAAACTCACTTTTTTAAAGATGTACTTTTCCTTAACCTTTCTATGAAGTGATTATGCTTGAAAGCAAAATTCAACATACAGGAAAGAAATATATAAATCAATAACGATCTGTATATATCATTTACATATATCAAATTTTCACAGTTTAACATTATACCTCATGTACCTAATCTTTTATCTATTCACATAATCATATTTTATGTATCAATGTCATGCTTCAAAATCCCCATTTTTCAATTTTATAAATGATAAATGAATACAAAGTTTTAAAAAACTTGTGTTGTTCATTATCAATATAAGGGGTTATATGAATATAGTGCTTTTGACAACATTTCCTGTCCAGTGTCTTGGGAGAAATGAACACATTTATTTTATTTATGTTGGGGTTTTTTTTGTTTTTGTTTTGAACAACACTGAATCTACTACATGCATGTAAATGGTGCCCTTTATCTGCACCGCCTTCTTTTTTTTTAACTGGATTGCAAAATATAATTGTTTTATTATTGGTACAAATAATATGGTGGGTTTAAAAAATGTAATTAGTTTGTTTGTTTGAAAGTTGCTGATTTTGGTTGCACTTACGAATGTAATTACGTCATTTACATGCAGGGGTAGTATGTACTGCCTAATAGTAATGGAAATCACTAAATGTCAAAAAATTATTATTATTATTATTATTATTATTATCATTGTACTTTTCATCTACTGTATTTAAATCACAACTAACTTGTGAGTTCATCAATAACTAAAGAAAAAGCACATACAACACATACAAAATTCAATTCATGTCATTTGCAGTTAACAAACTACTAAATCTAATATATGGTTTTAGAAACTGGGTTAACAAGTTAAAGCCAATACATGCCACATACATGCTAATTTGTGACTTAAGCCATGGCTGTGATAACAACTAAATACCAACAGAAGAAAGAAAACCATGTAATTTTCCATAGCACGATTTTAGGCGGAACTAAATTTGTGTAGGTCTCCATATCTTGTCGGAACGCTTATTGGGAGCACCGGCGTCGCGCTTTCTGGTGGAGGTTCCTGTGAAACATGCCGAAGTAAGTTCACATAAAATTTGTTTTTACTGATAAGTCTTCTACCTATTTCGTTTAACAGCATTGGTGTGCGTTTGTATTTAAATTAAGTAAGAATTGGTGGTAAGAAAAACCCTGGAGACTAATAACCGGGGTATGCTCAGACCGAGGCTGTAAGCTGTGTCTGGGCTCTGGCTATTTGCTGGAGCGAAAGCCAACATAAACGTTTACCAGCAAATATCGACAGATAGTGAAGTCATGGGTCTGTGATATTGAACAGATCAGTCTCTCAATTGTTTCTATTGAGGCTTACGTAATTTGTGTAATACGCTTAACAAATATCTAAACTACAGAGCAATTCACTGTTTTGTTCGAGTTTTCTCGCGGTTCCTAATGGTCCAACAAACAAATGTGTATTTAGTTCAAACTTTTCATTGTTTTTTCCCGCAGAATTACAGTGGCGTTTGCCTTTTTTTAAAAAGTATTTTTTAGCTAAAATTAGTGAGTCATCTGGCCCGAGAATATCTTATCTATTTCTGAAAAATAAGAATAATGTAAACATTTCTTGCATGACCACAGAAGTATACATGCTATCCTTTGTGAAAGGTAAATATTTCCAGCCGGGAGGGACTTTTCATGTAGGGCATCTCAAAATCTAGGTGGACATTTTCTAACACCTGCATGGAGCATATGTTACTTAAAAAATGCATTCTCCTTTACAACACACTTCTAATATACAAAAGGCTATATTAGAGGGAATATTTTGTGTAGTGGTGATTTGAGCTGACATGTGACATGGTGTTACCCTGTTGGAAAACTGTGGTTTCTAAAGGGCTGGACATTACTCAGGTACACCATGTTGTTTAAAAGTTGATTCATTTTATTTGGATGCAGCATTTTCAGTGGGTGAATAGTTTAATTTCTCATCCATACTTTTCCCACTGAAAAATGTTATTTACAGATGAACTCAATAAACCTTATGGGATTTCCTTACCTGGATTATTGACCATCAAACCGTGAACCATTGATACAAGGCAGGATGGATCCAGCATTTTATGCTGCTTCCACCAGTCTCTGACCGTTCAAATATCACAACAGAAGTAGCGACTCGTCAGACCAGAAAACATATTTTCAATCTTTTGTCTGCCAAGGCAACGATTTGGTGTGAATTGTTGCCTCATTTTCCTGTTCTTAGCAGACTTTAGTGACACCCAGTATGGTCTTCTTTTGCTGTAGTCCATCTGCTTCAAGGTTTGATGTGCTGAGCATCCCAAGAAAATCAAACCAGCGTGCCTGTGTAGAATATCCACAAAACTTAAAAAGAGGTTATACACACACAATACGGTAATATCAGAATCAGAATCAGAATACTTTATTGATCCCTGGGGGAAATTATTTTTTGTTACAGTGCTCCATTTTAAACCAACATTAAGACAAGACAGACAATACACTAACTAAGAATAGTACAATATATACATATACATACATACATACATACATACATACATACATACATACATAAGTCACTCATAAATAAATAGTTGGAAAAGAAACATGTGTAGTTGTAGCAGTAACCAGTGTGTTAAGTGGATGCGTTGTACAGGGAGATGGCCACAGGCAGGAATGATTTCCTGTGTCGTTCAGTGGTGCTTTTCGGTAATCTCAGTCTCTCACTGAACGTGCTCCTGTGACTGACCAGTAGGGCTGAACGATTATGGAAAATAATCTAATTGCGATTTTTTTGCCCCAATATTGCGATTGCGATGCGATATGCGATTATTTTTTAAGGTCTTTGTCTTCTGTATTATTAAACAAAGACAAGCAATACATCATATAGTATGGCCAATACTATATTACATTAATTTTAAACTGTTCTTTCCTGGAAGACAGACCTCTGTTATGATGACATGAGGTGATGCATGAATTGATGACTGACATTTTTATTTAACTTCTTCAATCACAACAGTATATTTGAACATACACAATAGTTTATTTTTAGCTTACAAACATCTGAGCATAAAGTGCTGACAAGGAACCCTGGTGTAAACATTAAAATGAAAGTCAGTACAATGTGCAGATTGCAGAAATATACATTAAAAAAAATCAGTGGCTTTACCACACTCAGTTTTTCGACATCTGTGAACTACTAGACAGTCATTCAATTAAAAAATAATATTAAATAAATAAAACTAATAAATAAAAAATACACACATCTTACTGATCTCTGCAGTCAGTAACATTACACATAAAGTGCAAACATAATAGCAATTGTATAAACACACACACAAACACGCCTTTAAAATTTAAAGGCGTGAAATTGGACGGTCTAGTTCTGATTAGCGTCACCGCTGTCTCGGTGGAGTTTAATAAACTCGGCCGTCTGCTTCTTGCTATCTAAAATATAACCAGACACTGGTGTAAATTCTCGACTGTCTCATACTTCTGTTTAATAAGTTTTCTGTTTGACGTTTAGTCAGCTGTGTGAAAACCAAGGAGGAACCCACCCGGGGGATTAATAAAGTTTTATTTTATCTAATCTAATAACTTTAATCTCAGCCAAACCGATTTACTCACGAACAAACAAAACACTGAAAAAAGCCCAACAATAACATTTTTAGGTTGTCTAAGTGACTTATATATTACGTTTAACCCGAGCAGCGAAACTCCGCGGTGATCTGAAAATGATGTGCCGGGAGTTGTGCCATTCTCGGCCGCATCAGTAATCCTCGAGCTCCCGGCTAGCTGTCGAGCTGGTGGGTAGCAGACGCCTCTGAAAACGTCGCAGCACTTTTGCAAATATGGGATATCTTGATAAACCGAGCAGATATTTGATGTTTACACAACTACTTTCTCGCCTGAAAATATGTTAAAAGTTTATTTTGTGACCCAGAAAGATTAGTATGAGTAATTTTAAAACTTAGTAGCGGCCACCATTGCTGGAAACTGGAGTTTGGCTGGGCCGCGCTATGAATTCTGGGATATGGTAGTAATTTGGACAGCCTTATAATCGCAGTATAATCGCAGCCTTTGCGGTTAGAAAATTGCACTTGATCATGTCGCGATATTATCGCAAATGCGATATATCGTTCAGCCCTACTGACCAGCATGTCATGGAGTGGGTGGGAGGTGTTATCCAACATTGTCTTTATCTTGGACAGCATCCGCCTCTCCGACACCACCTTGAGGGAGTCCAGCTCCATCCCCACAACATTGCTGGCCTTACGGATTAGTTTATTAAGTCTGTTGGCATCTGCAACCCTCAGCCTGCTCCCCCAGCATGCAACAGCATAGAGGATCGCACTGGCCACAACTGACTCATAGAAAATCCTCAGCATTTTCTGGCAGATGTTGAAGGACCTCAGTCGCCTCAAAAAATAGAGACGACTCTGGCCCTTCCTGTAAAGTGCTGTGGTGTTTTTAGCCCAGTCCAGTTTATTGTCAATGTGTACTCCAAGGTATTTATAGTCCTCCACAATGTCAACACTGACCCCCTGAATTGAAACAGGGGTCAAGTGTTTCCTGGTCTTCCTGAAGTCCACGATCAGTTCCTTGGTCTTTGCCACGTTGAGCTGCAGATGATTCTGCTCACACCACGTGACAAAGGAGTCGACCACAGCCCGGTACTCTGTCTCATCATCCCTGCTGATGCATCCAACCACCGCAGAGTCATCAGAAAACTTCTGAAGATGGCATGTCTCTGTGCAGTGGCTGAAGTCTGTGGTGTAGAGGGTGAAGAGGAAGGGGGAGAGGACAGTCCCCTGTGGTGCCCCTGTGTTGCTGATCACCTTGTCAGACACACACTGTGGGAGACGTACATATTGTGGTCTTCCTGTCAGGTAATCAACAATCCAGGACACCAGAGAAGCATCCACCTGCATCGCTGCTAACTTATCACCCAGGAGGGTCGGCCTGATGGTGTTGAAAGCACTGGAAAAGTCAAAAAACATGACCCTCACAGTGCTCGCCGGCTGGTCCAGATGGGTGTAGACACGATTGAGCAGGTAGATGATGGCGTCCTCAGTTCCGAGACGAGGGTGATAAGCGAACTGAAGGGGATCCAGGTGTGGTCTTACTATGGGTCGCAGCTGGTCCAGGATGAGCCTTTCCAGGGTCTTCATGATGTGGGAGGTCAATGCCACGGGCCTGTAATCCTGGGGGCCACTGGGACGTGGCGTCTTTGGTACAGGGACGAGGCATGATGTCTTCCACATCACCGGGACCCTCTGCAGACTCAGACTCAGCATAAACAGTTTATGAAAGACTCCACACAGCTGGGGGGCACAGGCCTTGAGGACAAGGGGACTCACTCCGTCTGGTCCAGCAGACTTGCCTGAGTGAAGTCTCCTCATTTGCATCTCAACCTGGTATTGAGTGAAGGTGATGGGTGGGGGAGGGGTGTCAGGAATCTCACAGGAGGCAACAGCGCCATGTGAAGAGAGAGGCTGGCACAGTGGTGTGGCTCTGGATTCCAGGTTGACTACAGGTGAGGTTGTGGGGGTCGGAGCAGACACTGTGGTGTCGAATCTATTGAAAAACAGATTCAACTCATTGGCTCTATTCTCACCTCCCTCAGTTCCCCTGCTGTTGGTTGGCCTGAATCCAGTGATGGTCTTCATGCCCCTCCACACCTCTCTCATGCTGTTCTGCTGGAGTTTCCACTCCAGCTTCCTCCTGTAATTGTCCTTAGCCTCTCTGATCTTGTCCTTTAGTAACACCTGGATCTTCCTCACCTCCTCTTTGTTGCCCCCTCTGAAAGCCCTCTTCTTGTTGTTGAGGAGGGGTTTGATGTCCTTAGTCACCCACGGCTTGTTATTTGGGTAACAATGAACAGTCTGAGCTGGAACAATGGAGTCGGTGCAGAAAGTTATGTAGTCTGTGATACATTCAGTAAGCTCATTGATGTCCTCGGCGTGAGGCTCACAGAGTGTTTCCCAGTCGGTCACCTCGAAACAGCCCTGTAGTTCTGCTAAGGCCTCCTCTGACCACCTCCTGACAGTCCTGGTGGTCACAGGTTCCCTCCTCACAATTGGCACATAGCGGGGGGTGAGGTGAATCAGGTTATGATCTGACCTACCAAGTGGGGGGAGGGAGGAGGAGCTGTATGCATCCTTGACGTTAGCATACAGTAAGTCTAAAGTTTTCTCTCCCCTGGTGGGACAGTCCACATATTGTTTGAATGTTGGTAGTGTATTGTCCAGTGATACATGGTTGAAGTCACCCGAGATCACAATAAAGGCACTCGGGTGCTGAGTCTGTAGCCGAGCTATGGCAGAGTGGATAGTGTCACATGCAGCTGTGGGGTTAGCAGAGGGGGGTACATAAACAGCCACCAAGATGACGTGAGAGAATTCCCTGGGTAAATAATACGGCCTGAGTCCAACAGCACACAGTTCAGTGTCCGGGCAACAAATCCTTTCTTTGATTGTTATGTTGGCAGGGTTACACCACCGGTTGTTAACTAAAACAGCAAGCCCACCTCCTTTCCGCTTACCGCTAGCGATGCTGTCCCTGTCCGCCCGAACAGTGTGGAAGCCTTCCACGGAAGCATTCTCATCGGGAATGTCCTGGTGCAGCCATGATTCGGTGAAACACATCAGGCTACACTCTCGGTATTCCCTCTGACTCCGTACCAGTGCTGAGAGCTCGTCGATTTTAATTGCCAACGATCGCACATTACCCATCACGATAGACGGCAGACACGGTTTAAACCTCCTCCTCGCTTCGAGCCTCCGCTGTCTCACCGTCACCTTTTTTCTTCTCTTCTGTCCTTGACCTCTGCATCCCCGATGTGTTTTCCTCCAAATTTCAGCTGGTACTTCTGCGGGCCTGGCCAGCGAACCGGCCGGCATCAGGGCGATCAGCTGATCTCTGGAGTAAACAGTCCGTGCGTGTAGGAGATGTGCCGCGGTCCCGTTCCTTGATAAAAGTAACAGTTCCACGGCCACCAGAAGAACAAAAACTCTCTCAATCCACATGATTGAGTAAGAGATAGAAAACGGAGGAAAATACAAGTCAGGAAAAAAAAGAATACGTAAGAAAAAAAAAGCTAAACTAAGAGAAAAGCAGGAGCGACTGTAACAGGCTGCACGCTGGTTGGCGCATGCGCACTAAAAGATATTGTGTGTGTATACCACATAAAATTTGTTTTGAGGTCAGTAAACACAACCAGAATTCATACATAAGGCACACGGGATTTTATTAGGGGCGCTGCCGATTTTCAGAAAAATCAAAGGATTTATTTTAAGTGTGTCATATTTTCCAAAAAACACAGTAATAACGACAGCCCGCTAGCATGCGCTACCAAATACAGAGCTTTGTTGTGTATCTGACGGGCGAAAGCTAAACCAGTTCCACACCACTGAAGTTGCAGCATTTTTACAAACCAATTCTGGTTCATCCGTTTCAACGATCCGCGTTCGCCCTTCTCATTCGCTGTCACCGGCACTCTTTTTCCTCCATGTGCATATGTAAAGAAAGGCACTGCGCATGTGCGTTTTACCCATATTCTATTGCAATATTTCATTTTCTTATCATTGCCCGAAATTATACCGGTATTACTGTGAATGGTATGATATGGCCCAGCCCTATTTTAAATATACATGTATTTTGCCAGAAACACCAGGATTTCAGGTTAAAGCTCAACAAACTATTTAAAAAAAAAAAAAAAAAAAAACGCCAAACAGCTAAAACGGCAAATGAGAGCAGGTAAACTGATTCAGCAAAAAGATGTAAACACAAAGCGCGTTTGTTTGTTTTTATTTTATTTATTGACCTCTGGCAAGAAAGCCAAATTTTTGCTCTTCAGTACTGAAGAAATTAAACCTTTACAAATTATGCAAAATTTCAAAACGCTTAGCTGCGTCTCTAATAAAACCGCTGTAACTTTACCTTCAAAAGCATAAGGTAATATTCATATGTTGATTCATGGTATTTGTCTGTTGTTGATCTACTGCAGAATATTTTTAAAGGTGTCATCTGCTATAAAATGCCAGGACAGGAAAATCTCCTTCATGTTCTTCTGTATTGTATCCTCAGTTACTTTGACACAAAGGCAAGTCTCACAAGTGTCAGCTTTAGTTTTTATACATAGATATAGAAATATGGATATGTACTGATAAATGATCAGAATTATAATATCTCCGATTGGTCATATTTAAAAGGTCTGGATTTAAAAAACAAAAAAAACAAAAAAAAACAACACAAGTACTAAAAAGTTAACCTCTGGGTTTTTTTGGTTTTGTTTTTTTAATCCTCAGGTTTTACTGTGACTACTGTGATACCTACCTTACACATGATTCGGTAAGTTTTGTTTGTATCATATCAAATTGTTGAAAGGCATTAGCGTGTGCGTGCGTGCGCGCGCGCGCGCGCGCGTGTGTGTGTCTTTTCTGTTCCAGTTAAATATCTCATGGTTTTACTCTGTTTCTGTTTAAGCCGTCAGTGAGGAAAACCCACTGCAGTGGCCGAAAGCACAAAGAAAATGTGAAAGATTACTACCAGAAATGGATGGAGGAGCAAGCACAGAGTCTGATTGATAAAACAAGTAAGAATATTATTGTCTGAATGTCTTGTGTCAAGAATAAAATTACTATAGGCTTTGGTTTGAGGTAAGATTAGGAAGCTTGAGTCATAGTCTCCTGATGACAAAACATGTTTTGATCAGGGGAGAAACTCTGTTCTGACTCTGAGCTCTTCTGGATACAGATCACTTGTCCAACAAGCCTATCGTAAATGTGAAAGTGCCCTCTAGTGGCAGTATCAGTGATGTTTTTATTTGCTTGTACAGTGGTCCGTCGTTTATCGCGGGAGTTGCGTTCTAAAAATAACCTGCGATAGGTGAAATCCGCGAAGTAGCCAACTTTATTTTTTACTGTTATTATAGATGTTTTAAGGCTGTAAAACCCCTCACTACACACACTTTTCTCAGACAGGCAAGAAGATTTTCACACTTTTCTCTCTTGTTTAAACACCCTCAAAGTTCAAATCTTCGTAGAAAAATAAGTCCAGTATTATATTATAATCCGAAAAATACGGTAACTTCTACCTTCCTTTAGCATGTCCAGAAGTCCAACTTTTTGTGCGATGGTGAGCATCTTCCTCTGCCTTTTGGGTGCTACTGCAGGTGCCTTTGACGGTGCAAAACGTTTCGTCGACATTGTTGTGCTTGTTGGGGAGAAAACTTACAAACATATAGTACAGCACTTCAGAGTCACACTGCTAGCGATCGAAGATTTATTTAAATTTGACAAGCTGAACACATTCTGTACTGGACAGGTGACACGGCATGGCGGAGATTGTTTGATGATTGTCTACAACCGATCAGGACGCAGAACACAATGCACTGTAATTTAAAAAAAAAAAAAAAAGCATGCAAAATTGCACAAAAAAAATCCGCGAAACGTGAACCACGTTATAACGAGGGACCACTGTACAGCAAACCGTCTATATGCTTAATGTAGGCACCGCATGCTCTTTTCCATATTTAGTAAGCTGGTTTAGAGGCAGACAGTAAAAGCCTGTTACATATCCCACACGGGCATGCTTTTGCACTCATGTAGGATATCCAAGTTCCCTGCTTAACCAGTGGGCTCTATACACCATCTTACTTGGGCCTATGAGATTACATACCACTAATCCATATATAAAATGCAAAGCTCATGAGTGTTTTTGTCCACTGTGGAGGAATCTGTTGTTTTACAGACTAAGTTCTTCTTTGTGGCTTTTAAACATGACACATGATTTAGTTTTTTGAAGTCACTTTTATGTTACTTCCTCTCCCATTTAAAAAGATCCCATTTGTTGGACTCCATATGTAGAGCATTGCACTGAAGTTAGATTGGGATCTGTACAGGATTCATAATCTTTATGAACAATGTCTTTTTTTTTTTTGTGTGTGTGTGTGTTTTTAATTTTGTCTTTTCTGCCAACAGCGGCCGCATTTCAACAGGGAAAGATTCCTCCCACACCGTTCCCAGGTGGCCCTCCCCCAGGTGAGTCCATCTTTACACTTGGTACTAATCTAATTTAATTAACCAACCATAACATGGACACTGGCTTTTTATAAATTCATAACCATATGGGAAATTTTGTTAACATTTTCTTTTTAATTGGAATGAAGTGCATTTCACTAGACTAACAAGAAGCCATACATGTGGAGCTTTAGCAGTCATATCCACAGGATAACTAACAATTAATTTGCATGAATAAAGCATCTCATGACATGAAAAAAAAAAAATTCAGTATTTTTATATATATTTCCTGAAAGCTGGATTTATGACTCGGGTTGGGATTGCTTAAACGTGTATTAAGTCCAGACTATGTGCCAATTATTAGCGTTTTAAAGCTTTTAAATAAGAGCCTTTGTATTCAGCATCTAAACTTATTACATGCATCTAGCGTGTATGCTAGAGATGCATCTGACCCTGTGAGATCAGACAAAAGCACACATTCCTTAAGTAATGTCAGATTGAGTTCATATGTAACTAGTCCCTGTAAAGTTGAGTAAATTCACTTTAAGGTGCTTCTTGGGTAGCGCTTGCAGGAGACAGAACATGATGTGCCTCCTGCAAGTGCTATCCAAGAAGCACCTTTTGCTTATATTATTGTATTATTGCCAGTAGTGAGAATGCATTTGAAGCAGATTGTCTCTTGTTGTGTGTTTATGTGCAAGGAAGGGCAACTACGAGCAATTTCTCAGTGTTGTGTGAAAATAAATTATTATATATATATATTTTTTTTTGGTAAATAAAATGTTGTTTTGTTTTGTTTTTTAAATTCCAAATTGTGGTAAAACTGTGACCACAAACCTGCACGACAAAGTTAATGGTAAACATATGTTGAGTTACCCCCACTCTAACTGACTGTGGCAACTCTAATCACATAAATTAATAAATAAATAGTTTATTAATGTTTATTAATCTTGTGGTTGCAAGATGTTAAGAGGCCGTACACCATCATCCACCACTGCAGCCCTAACAGACAGCAGCAGCTCTTTCTCTGTTAGTGTAGGTTGAAAACAAGCAAAGTGGGAGGTAAAAGAAATGATGGTTGAACATACTGGTGGGTGTGGTTCTACAGTACTTTAACCTAGAAATAAACAGTTGCATGTTTGGTTTACTTCCAACACGGCAGTGTGTAACCATATTCTGCACAGTTATGTGCAGATTAGCCTGCAAGGAAAGATGGCTACTGGTGCTAGCACTAACATTAGCATAGGCAAACTGTTAGGTGTTATGCAGTGTAAAGTACTGCACTTATCAGTGAGATTTAAAAACCCTGAATTTAATACTGAATAATGTAATTATTAGTTATTAAATGCTGCTTAAATACACATCCAGTATTTTTAACATGTTTAACCTCATCCATTAGCTGGTACTCTATTTTGGCTGTATGCTGAGTGTTGTCTTTTAGAAAAGTTGACTAATCTATTTTCCCCCCCCACCAGGAAGCACCTCGCTTCAATTATTTTATGATTTCCAGGAGTGAGAATGCATCTAAGTGAACGGTCGCCTGCTGTGGTGCTACAGGGAAACTCTTTAAAATTTCCCAACATTGAGCTCATGCGTGAAAATGAATTAAGGGGAACAACAAAACTGACAAGTTTGCAGATTTATTGATCAAAGAGAAGGAGAAAAAAAAAAAAACAAGGTCAAAGATAGTGATGATAAAACTGCAACCAATAAAACGATCCCTTAGAGCTGTAGTGAGCATAAGCTTTGTCTGTTGTTGGATATTTGTTTTCTCTTGTTGGTCAAATATCACTGTAAATGAGGCTCTTTGCATATACTGTGATTCACTCTATGGGATTTTGACATGTAAATTTCTGTGCACTTGTACAGAGTCTTAACATTAATTGTGCACTGGCATTTTTCTGTCTCAAATGCAGCTGGTCCTCCTCGTCCAGGCATGCTACCAACACCCCCAATGGGAGGTCCTCCAATGATGCCTATGATGGGGCCTCCACCACATGGCATGATGCCCGGTGGGCCTGGTAAGAAACATTTTTCCTTAATTTTTTTTTCTTTTCTTTTTTTAAACCCCAACAGTTGCTGTTGTTTTAACTTCTGTTTCTTTTAAATCTTACTGCCAATACTACAGCATTGTAAATAAGGATGTGCTATAAATGCCTCGCCGGTTAAGTAAAGGTGTCATTAAACTTGTTGCGCCATCTTGTGATAAAATTTGGTATTACCTGAAGGTGTGGCCTGGCCCTAGTTCCATTTTTAATTGATATTTATTCAACATGATACAGAAACATTTGAACATAGTCAAGTCATTTGAAAAGTTTGTTAAACAAGAGTGTGTTCATAAGCAATGACCACACATGCAGATGAAGCTGTTGACCACACAGGGTTATTTGAATATTTATTTATTATTCTATTGTGTGTGAATTCTCTTTCCTGATTGGCAGCCTTTCTTTTGCTTTTATATCACTGTAAAATCAATATCTTTTGAATCAGTTTTGGCAAAATTTAAATATCTTAAGCAATCACACATTTCTGTGCCTTGGTGGCCCGATGAGACAAAAGACAAGGAGGTTATTTGAAAAAGTCTGTCAGCGCACTGATGTGGGCGTTTGGGTAAACTGGTGTAATGAATAATACCTAAAGCTGTGTATGCCATCACCATTACATCTAGGAGGCATGAGGCCACCAATGGGAGGACCCATGCAGATGATGCCAGGACCACCAAACATGATGCGTCATCCTCGACCGATGATGATGCCGCCGGTGAGGCCGGGCATGATGAGACCAGACAGATAAGGCTGAGTGGACTTTGTGCTTTGTTTGTTTCCATCAAGAGCCGCTGTGTACGGAGGACACTTGGCTTAAACTCTTTTTATTTTTTTATTTTTTTTTTAAGCCTGCTCAGCCTGTCTTCAACCTTGAACATACATTTAAATTATGTCATTTCTGTATAAATACTTCATTTCCTGGTATTTGTGATAATATCCATACAAATCTTGTCATTTTGAAGTGTATGATTGGAAGAACTTTTTTTTTTTTTCCCCTGATATTCAACGAACACATAAGAGAAGCAGGTTTGATTTGACAATGTTCATCACTAAGGTTTTGCTTTGTTTTAGATTTTAAATGTTTTTGTACTTTGTTACAATGGTTGGAGGAATAAAATGTTGATTTAAAAACCTGTTTCCTTGTAATTATTTAAACCTTTATGTTCAGACTCTAAGCCAAGCCAGTATTAAAGCATTTACTTTATCAATCAAAAATTTTAATAAAACTCGTAATGTTGCCTCCGTACAACACCACTGATTGTAAGTCAGTCACAATCTAACCATTTCTGTAGTATTAACTGATGTGACTTTAACTGATGTGTGATTTTCAGAGGCTCAATTTGATTGGACAAAACAATCATTTTTAATACTATGAAAATCATTTGCAGTCAGTAACTAGTTGAAATCCACAGCTCATGGACATCACTAAATGCTGTTACTTGCCAGGCCTGGCAGAGCATCACATTCAGTTGCTTCTTGCTTGTGATGTTTTCTCTGCCTTCAGTTTTGTTGTCAGTGAATGAAAGCCGTGCGCTACTGGGTTGAAATCAAGTGATGGATTTGGACATAGAACAATATCCAATTTCTTTGGGTTACTTTTGCAGTGCGCTTTGTGTCATACATGGGAGTGAAACGCTGGTTTGTTTGAATCAGGGTAGTAAGTATATCTCTGTACACTGCAGAATTCATCCTGCTGTGTCAATCAGCAGTCACAACATAAAACACTGGTAACTAGATGCTCATCTGTTTCACGGATGCAGCATGCTTCCGATAATGAGATGTTCCTTTTCCAGTCATTCTGAAAATTGCAAAGATTTTGGACATGATACACTTTCCTCCTCAAGAGTTTTCTTTACTTGCAAGATGTCACTAGATTAGATGTTGTGAAGTTGTTTTTATTAACCAAAGAATAAAACTTGCAATCATCCTTGTGGTCTTTCAAGCTTTTTGGTGGTCCTGAGCTGGCCAGTTCTTTCAGTCTTAAGACTATAAGAGTCTGTGGATTTGACCGCTAATTTTCCTCTGATAGGTTTATATTGGATTATATTTGGTTTTTCAGCTTCACTTACTTTGACATCTTTTTGGACATCGCGGTCAGACTTGAATAGCTACCAAAAGCAAGTTGAACACTTGGAATCAAGATCCACATCTTTTATCTTCTTAATTCATCATAAAACAAGGGCACAGGCGTCACCTTGCTTTGAAACTGCTCTTGAGCCAATTGCCCAATTACTAATCAGAAATATTGCCTTAATATTTCAGCTTCAATATTTCAGACTCTGTGCTTATAATTTTAATTTGTACAGCATACTTTATGCAGAAAATATTTAAAACTTTATACGACAGGAATCAAGGCGATTCACAGTATCTGTACACCATAACGCAACAAAGATAGTGAAGAATGTGGAGCATTTAGGAGCTAAAAAGTAGATCAATTCAGTTCAATATGTTTTTCTTTTTACTAAAGAGTTTTATTCACAACAGTCACCTCAAGGTGCTTAATAATGTGAGGAAAGACCCTACAATAACAGAAACCCCAACAATCATACCACCTCCTATGAACAAGCATGTTGGCGACAGTGGGAAGGATAAACTCTGTTTCAACAGGAAGAAACAAAGCCAGGCTCAGGGAGGGACAGCCACGGGGAGAGTTAGAGATTATTAGTAACTCACAATTAAATACAGAGATGTGTATAAACATACGCTACAAAGGGAGCGAGAGAAGAAAGAAAAGTGCATCACAGAAATTCCCCAGTTGCCTAAGTCTAATGCAGCGTAACTAAGAAAGGATTCCAGGTCCCCTGATCCAGATTTAACTATATGCTTTATCAAAAAGCAAAGTTTTGAGCCTAATCTTAAAAGTAGAGAAGGTCTGTCTCTTGAATCCAAGCTGGAAGGTGGAAGAGGAGCCTAAAAGCTGAAGGCTCTGCCTCCCATTCTACTTTTAAATATCATAGGAAACAGAGGTAAGCCCGCAGTCTGAGAGCAAAGTGCTCTATTGGGGTGATACGAAAGCAGCTGGGCAGCAGTGCAACTCAAATGTATTTTTAATGTTTATTTGAAAAGGGACAATGCACATTAATTAACGTGAGCACTTGGGTCCATCATTTAAATGCCCCAGATGTAGCCATACACAGTAATTATCATCTGCAGTCCCTGATGGGTTGATGGTATTTCTAAAAAGTAACAAAGCCAAAAATGCAAAAACATCTTTGCATAGATAAGTGCAGCTGAAGCATTTGGAATAAACAAAGATTAAAGACCACTAATATAGCTCACATGCCAAAACCCCCTGTAATTAAACACTAATGTAGAATATGGCAATGTTGTTTTATACATTTGGAAAAAGAGTTGACAGATTTTTATTTCCTGAATGTTTCAGTCAACCCTTTGCTAACGGGTTTGGCATATGAACTCAAGTAGGTGACACAGAGCCGGTATATCTGCCTAGATATTGCTTTTAAAATTAAACTGTGTCTTTGAAATTAAAGCTCATAGTTGGCAGCTGAATGTTGTTTTGAGCTGCTGACAGAATTACATGGTGTGGATTGTGTGTGTGTTCAAAAATGGATTTGACACAGCATCGCTCAAAAGAAAAAAAGTGTTTGCTTCTGCTCTCAAAAGAGGAAAAGCGGAAAACTAGAATGCAATTATTGCCACTGTAATACACTCTGAACTCTACCTGCTCGTGTCCCGGTTTGTTATTCGACGCAAACATTTAGAGAATTTTAAACCAGAAATTGTAGAAAGAAGTTTCAAGGTTTGCCCCTCCCGTACTTGGTTCATCCTACATGCGAGGGGCACGTTGTCTCCGCCTGCAGGTATTAATGTGTTGGTTAATGTGTTAGCCTCTCTCAGCATTGCAAGCAGAGAAACACAACAGATGGATATTTCTAATATTGTTTCACAAGACAAATGAGAAAGTTCACCCACCCTCATTACTTTACCCAGTCAAGCATGTTTGAAGAATTACAGCTCTTACATAAGAATCTGCAGCAGCTAGTGAATCATTATCTCAGCTGACATTTGTATCTTCCACGCCTTGCAAGAATTCACTTCTGTCCTCTAGCTGGGCTCTAACCTCCCTATCCGTTAACACAAACCTCTGCCCATAGTTATGAAATTTTCTCAACAGATGGAGCTAGAGAGTCGTAATGCTTTCCAATTAGAGCCAAGACACTGGAATGATGTGCAGTGACTGATTTTTGTGCTTCCATGGACTGTCAAATTTCTTTGTATCTCACACTCCCAGAGGACATTTATGTGGCTTTATGGTTTAGGAAATTTCTAGGCCACGTACAAAAAAGAAACAAATTTGTTGGTGGGCAATAGCCATATGCTTCACGCTGCGTTTGCCAATTTATAGACTTGCAGAGCAGAGGGAAGGCACTGCAAAGACAATCCAAACTGTTACAGTGCTGTGCACCACATCAGATAACTTTTGGGAGCTGTCAGTTATGCATGGTGTAAATTGTAATCTTCAAAGAGACTCTGATAGATTACATGCATTCTTTAGGACACTCTAAAGGATAGATTTCATTAAGTGTCACATAAACATTCACTCTCCACATCAGTGAGACAGAAATAAAACCATGTTAATGCACATTTTATGCATATGTCGAGCATAGGCGGATGCCCCTGTGTCATCTGAAATCCACAGACTCTTTATGAATATTCAATCCAGCCATGAAGTGGAGCGTTGCCCTGAAGGGGAGGAAGTGGAGTGGCGAAAAGTGTTTATGATTAGAGCTCAGGAGTTGAGGAAATCATGAGAAATATGTATTATAACGAAATCTACAGAAGCAAAGCAGCTCGTGAGCATCCACCGCATTGTCGGATTGAGTGAAATTAGGCCCTGAAAAAAACATTTATGCAGAGATATTTTCAACAATGCAGGCAAAGGGAGCTTTGGGAGAAAGTATTCCCTTGATGTTTCCATCACTGGAGCTCTGTTTTGCACTATAAAACACTATCATATACACTCACTGACCACTTTGTTCGGTACAACTTGCCAGCACCAGGTTGGACCCTTTTCGCCTTTAGAACATATGTCAGGGAGTGAATCTCCCAGGGTATCAGATTTCGCATTTTTAATTCATATATAACACACAACACTGCTCATTAAGAAATAAATCTGAAAGTAAAATTTTTACTTTGGTTTTAACAAATTCACCAATATCAGAGTTGCACATCGGCAAAACGTGAAACTGCATTACAAACATGGAAAACAAAACAGACCTCCTGAATTTATTTACTCAGCTGATATGCAACAGTGTGAAATAAATTCAATTTCTTTTCTTCTTCTTTTTTTTTTATCTCACTAGAGAAATAAATGGTGCTTTAGCCACTAAATGCTCAACAAATGTCACCAGTTAGGAGCTAACACTACCAATTGAAGCTGCACAGCTAGTGTTGGGTGTTTTTGTGGAACACACTTTAAACACACAGTTTAAATCTATGTAGCTTTGGAGTTAGATTCCTATCTGCTCCATACCGCATGCCAAACTATCCTTAAGCCAGATACTGAACCCCAAGTTGCTCTCTCATGGGTTCATCGAAGTGTGAATGTTAGATTGAAAGCAAAAAGAAGTGCTTGTAAGAATGTGTGTGAATGAGGCCTGTTGTATAAAGACCTTTCAGTGCTGAAGTAGAGTAGAAAAGCACTATATGAGAACCAGTCCACTTTAAACCAAAACAATGAGCTGAAAGGTGCTGCAGAGCTCTGCAAAGCTTCACAGTGTTGGGTTATAGTTCTCTGTGGGTTCATTGCAACAAACTTATTAATGTAAGGATGTTTGATTTATCTTGGTTAAATGTAACTAACTTAACTTTATATTCTTTTGATGTTTGCTAACTCTTCTCATCTTTTTCCGTTTTTTACAGTGCAGCTCACATTCACCTTTTTGATATTCCTGTCACAAGTCAACGCATTAATGTCACGAATATCAACACTCAGAGCTCACAGAGAGGCACTCGGAAAGCTATTCTCTGCAGACCCCCAGACCCATTGGCGAGGCCTCAGCACAGAGGGGCTTAAGCAGAACTGCTGATTGATTAACCATTCATACCAAACAGGTTAGACTGCGGCAGACAGCCAGCTACCTCTGCCCAGATTTACGCTCTTTGCAAGATAGTTTGGCTTCTGTATTCATGATGGTGCATCTCCTTTCACTCCCAGCATGCACTTGGCACTCTTTCCATCCAGCAGCCTTGGCTGAATAGAAAATAATAATCCCCTGACCAGCAATTCCTCTAAAACCATTTGGCTCATAACTGCATGAAGACCAGGGTGATGCTTCAGTACGGCATGCAGGGGATGATTGCACAGAGCTACTGGGTGGACTATTGTTTAAAAGAATCAGGGAGAAAGAAAGCAGTCTGCAAGGCAAAGGTTTGGGTAGAGTTCTTTAATACCCCTTGTCTCTCCCTTTCCTCCTCCCTTTTGTCTCTTCCTCCAACTCTTCTACCTCCTCTCCTCCTCCTCCTCCTCTCTCTTGCCTCATTCTCTCTGCTGCCCTGCTACCAACACTACTCTGTAATTTAATCCATTTAGTCATGGCTCCAGATCAATATCCATTTTCCTTGGCCTTAGGGAGAGCCTCTTGAATCTGCTTGTTTCAAACAGTGGTTGTGTTGGCCAGCAGGGGCTCCCGTGGGCCTGCTGGCTGATACAGATGTACTACACAACAGTATCTGGGAAAACAAAGCTCGCTCTTTGAACTTGCATCTCATCTCTCACTCGCCTCACATTTTAACCTGTGTTTTGTTCCACAACCTACACTTCTTCTAAGATTTCCTTCTTGATTACTCTAAACAATACTCTTCCTGAGAGAGGATGAAATGCAACCCCTAGTTGGTTAGTAAATAAATGACACTGAATCAGATTCAATTAAAGCTAATTTGATGAGTGGACCGTGCCAGTGACCAGGAAGGAAGTTGGAATTATTATTTCTTCTCCCTCCAGGATTGATTTAGACCCACTGTCAGCACAGTGGAGCATACTGGGATGGGAGATGAAGAGTATTTACTATTACTATACTGCATTGAGGAGATTCAATCATGAACAGCCTGTTAAAGTGTCCTTGAGCAAAATGACGACACACCATCAGATAAATGTCTATATTTAGCTGAAGAACTAGTCATTCGCTGCCACTGGGCAAACATTTTGATCACACATAACATTGTTAGTTGCCCTGCTTCAGTATAAACTGTCTTAAGCCCACCCCACGGGTGCCACCGGCCAGCTGTACGCTCTGTGGACACTGACAGTGATTCTCCTTCACCTGCTCAACTGCGTTGTGCATTGCCATGTTTTATAAATAACTGTGTGTTAAATATTCATCTGTTAGCATTTGCATACAAGTATTTTGCACTTTACAGATGAGTTTCATAAAGTCAAAAGGACAGCCAAATAATTTACCCTCAACTACTGATATGGTTGGAACTGTCAGACCTTACTGCACTTTAAGTTAGTACAAAAAGGCCTGAATAAAACGCTACTCTCACCTGCCACTATGTTATTTATAGTTTAACTGCTCGTTACTAAAAAAAATCTAATCAGCCAGTCGCATGGCAACAACTTACTGCATTTAGGCATGTAGAAATGGTCAAGACAACCTGCTTGAAGTTCACTGAGTGAGGAAAAGTGATTTAGGGTAAGTGACTTTGAACGTGGCATGCTTGTTGGTGACAGATGGCTTGGTCTGAGTATTTCAGAAACTGATGATTTACTTGGATTTTCTCACACAACCATCTCGAGTGTTTACAGAGAATGGTCCAAAAAGAGATAATATCCAGTGAGCAGAAGTTCTTGGGTTGAAAATGCCTTGTTCATGGCAGAAGTCAAAGGAGAATAACCAGAAAGCTTTAAGCAGATAGGAAGGGATCGATTGTCAAATAAGCATTTGCAATACAATCAACAGTGTTGGGAAGGTTACTTTTAAAATGTATTCCATTACAGAATACATGCCCAAAAATGTATTCTGTAACGTATTCCGTTACGTTACTCGATGGGAGTAACGTATTCTGAATACTTTGGATTACTTAATATATGCTGCTTACAACTACGTGAATGTACTATTGCTGTGATTTATTACTGTTACTGAAGGTCCGCGGCTCCGAACCGTAGCAAAGGGACCTCTGGCTAATATGGTGAGTTCCATGTCGGGCTCATAGCTGAAAACTAGCTTTACTTTGTTGTCTGGGTCAACTTTGCAGCGAGAGACAGAGAGAGGCGTTGAAAGGCTGCTGCAACGAAACTTATTGTTTCAGAGGAAAACACGAACACAGTGTACAGTCGAGTCTTAATAGCTTACTTACAACTGGGCTCGTCAGACTCTCTTCTTCTTGGCTGCAGTCATTATTATTACATGCTTCCAGCTCCCGTTTCTGCTCGGTGACAGCTCGTACTTTTCCTTTTTCTCCCTCCCTCGCTCACAGACACATAAGGGTATGGCAGTCCATTCTCCCAGCAGCACGGACTACATTCTTTAGAGCTATACCTGTAGCATTCTGCCTATTAGCTTAGCACAACAAAAACAACAACAAAAAGGCACTCTCTCACCCAGGAAACACGCAGAGAGAGCGTCACCCTGTAACCATGGCAACCGTAACGCTGCCGCCTGGAACAACAGAACATAGCTGTCAAACAAAACCCAAACAGTCCTGACCCGCCACAATATGAAACAGGAAAGTACCGCCGTGTAATCCATTTATTTCAACTAAGTAACTGTATTCTAAATACCACCTTTTTAAACGGTAACTGTAACGGAATACAGTTACTCATATTTTGTATTTTAAATACGTAACAGCGGTACATGTATTCCGTACGGAACACTCCCCAACACTGACAATCAAGGTATGCAGAAGAGCGTCTTTGAACATACACCATATTGATCCTCAAAGCAGATGCGCTACTGTAGCAAAAGAGCAAACTGGATGCCAGTGCTGTCAGCTAAGAACAGGAAACAGAGGCTAAAATTTGCGCAGGCTCACCACAATTTTGCAATAGAAGATCACATCATGTTAATAGGGAGCAAAACCTCTGAGGAATGTGTCCACCACCTTGTTGAATGTATACCATGAAGAATTCTAAATGCAAAAAGATGTCTGAGCTGGTACAGGCAAGGTGTACCTAATAAAATGACCAGTAAATATAAATGATCAGCTCCATGAATCAATATTTAAGTCAGAAATTCATTCATTCTTTCTCTTTTGTAAGGATTTGAAATTTACAACCATATTAAACTGTATGTTCAAACTTTGTACCATAAAAGTTTCATGCAAATTCGAGACTGTCAAGCAGGAAATGCTCTAAAAATACTATCTGACACGAATGGACCCAGTGATGCTTAGCAAGTGGTGTTGACTACGTTTACATTTGACTATGCAAGCATCTCCAAATGCATGTCAGCTGCTCAAAATACATAAAAACGATTTCCAACAACTTAAAAGCCTCATCTTTTTAAAAGCTTTTCTGAGTTTTCTTCCTAATACGGCAACATTATAATGCCAACCGTTTAAATATATGAAGTATTCCTTTAAGATAACAGATCCTAATGAATTCAAATGAATGAATGAATGTTTAACCTTTAAAATCAAGTATCAAGTTATTCCTATTCTTATGATTGTTTACATGGATAGACACTTCACATCTAAGGCATGAACCTCTCTAACAGTCAAGCTGAATTTAAAAGCTACAGAAAAAGAAACATCCAGGAACATAGAGGCCGATCTTCTCTTCTGGAGTGTTTTTGTTTTCCCCAATTCCAAAAGTCTAAATTTGGAATAAAGTCACCTGATAAATTTTTCATATAACCTCACCTCCAACTAAAGGACTTGAATTTTTTATCAAGGTCCTCATCACCTCAAACATATGGTTCCCGTCCATACATGCATTTAAAAGCAGTTGCAAATTTCTGCCTTTTAAGAGTGTCCCAAGTCAATTGTTGATGTGGCATCACAAGATTATTTTTGTGCTTTTCTTAGGAAACCTCATTTTCTGGCTTTTTAAAGCACATCCTGCCCCTCTGTTCATATGATGTTGCTCCAGCGTACTCAGAACATTTCTAGTTTGAGCATCAGAATGGGAGGAAAGGTGATTTAAGCGACTCTGTAAATGCACACAGTTGTTGGTGACAGCTGGCTAGTCTGAGGTTTATAGAAACTTAATCTGCACAACAATCACTAGGTGTACAGAGAAAGAGAAATCATGGTTGTTCTCTGATAGAAAAAGTTTGTTGAAACCACAAGTCATATTAAATTGGCCAGATTTCTTTGAGGTGATTGAAGGGAACAGTTTCTCAAATAACTAACTGTTACAACTGAGGTATTTAGAAGAGCATCTTTGAATGCAAAGCAGCAGAAAACCACACCAGGTGCCTCTCATGTAAGCTAAGTTGGGAAAAGGGGGGCTACAATTCACACAGGGTCACCAAAATTGGACAGTATCAGATTGCTGAAGCTCAGTTGGGCACCAGTTTGCCTTCAGAACTGCTTTAATTTGTCATAACACTGACAATACTGGATTTTAGTTCATACTGACATGATAGTATAATGATAGCATAATCTGTGTTTTCCTGTTCCACCAGCTCCCAAATTGGACAGATCTTGTTGGAGGCCATCTGAGTACAGTGAATTTACTGTCATGTTCAAGAAACCAGTTTGAGATCATTTGAACATTGTGACATGACACTTTATCCTCCTGGAAGCAGTCATCAGAAGATGGGTACAGTGTGGTTATGAAGGGATGAACATGATAAAGCAACACTTGTGAGGTAGTTGATTCTGTTCATCTGGCTGTACCGGGGTTTTTTTGTTTATAAAATCGTTCTCTGTAAACCATAGAGATGGTTGTGTGGGAAAATCCCAGTAAACTTGCAGCTATTGAATTACTCAGAGCAGCCCATCTGGCAACAGTAACCGTGCCACATTCAGAATGTCTTAAATCAAATTTCTTCACCTTTCTGACATTCAGTCTGAACATCAGCATTTTGTCTTGATCATATCTACATGCCCAAATGAACTGATTTTCTGCCATGCGACTGGCCGATTAGATGTGTGTTAATGCACAGTTGAATTCGTGTACCTAATAAAGTGTCCAATGACTGTTTTTGGCTATTCTGGATAAACTATGTAAATTATATAAAGGAACTTTTTCCAAATGCAGGATGTAGTATATTCATTTATATACATAATAACCTCAAAAGCCTAAAAAATAAGGCATTTTAAATGTTTGTCACCAAATGCTGAAAACGTTAAAATTTTTTCTCTCTTCTGTCTTCTCTTTTAAAAATAGAATGATAATACTCACTTGACTGACAGCAGCCCCACATGGTGCAGGCATTAAGGCTTTCCTGTTCATGTTCATTCTGTGTTCTTATCATCAGGATCATGAACAACTTAATGCCCTCCAGTACAGTCCTTTTCACTTGCTCATGCACACAGAAGATGAAACGAACAAAGCGAAGGTGCAAAATCTGCAGTTTTATCCATAATGGCTGTGGAAGATTAACAGCAGAAAAGAAAGAAGTCTGAAAAATCTTTGCCTCAGAGGCACATGTGAAACTGCCTCAAGTTTTGCAAATTGTTTCTGCTGGGTGCTGTCTTTGCAATCAAATAGCTTATCTCTCCTATAGAAATTTCTCTTGTTCTCTTCTGCCAGTCAATATGCACCGATGTGGAAATTGGAAAAGCCATCATCTGTTACTATCTCACTCATGCATGTGATGGTGTTCAATACAAGCACTTGGCTCTTGTTAGAAATTAGCTAAGGCCCATCTTTATCAAAGTGTACTTTAGACTGCTTGTCCACTCTGTGCTTTCTTTTCTCTCTCGTCTCTCATTTGCCAAAGATTTGTTGATCCGATAATCAGCTTTCTGCTAAATTAACATATTCAGTCCCTTAAAACAAAACTGAAACCATTTTCTAGGCACAATTTGTGAGAATTCAGAGTTTTTACTGTCATTAGTGTCTTCGAATTGCCAAGGCAAGCTTCTCTGAGGAGATACTAATTTGCACATTTGCAGCTATTACTGACTAAAAAAATGTGTTTTATACACATAAAACAACAGAGACATTTCTCCTTCTAAAAATAAGAACAAGCAGGTAAATCAAGGTTCAAACAAAACATTTCCTGTAATGTCACCTTTTAAATCTGAAGATGTCATCATCACAGCGAGGATGAATGCTAGAGTGCTGTGCCGCCTTTTACTCCAGCAACAAGTAAAGTTGTTTCTAAAAATGTGCTCAATATAGAGTCAAGGGCAGAGTCTATTTTTGTAGAAGGAGAGGATTCTTGCTCTCTTTGTTGTTGAGAAAGTTTGAAAAGGCTAAAAGCACTGGAGTTAGTGTTGCGTATCTAAAGATGAAGGCAGATTTAGCCAGGGTTTTGGACCAGAGTTTGTCCAACAAAGAGCTGACGATAGAAAGCAGCTCCTGTAGTATTTTGTACCTTAAACATGTGCAAACCTTTCTTTTATAAATGGATTTTTTTCTTCAGCTATCAACAGTGATTAATGTCTTTATTCTCAACTTGTGTTCTTAATCTATCTTAAAGTGCTGTGTGAGCCGGTTCATAATGGAAGTGCATTGTCTGACACTATCACATCGCTGAGAATAAATTTCTCGACTCTCTTGCTGAATATATTGAGCATGTCTCATTGATTCATGACTGCCAATATCATTACTATCATTTAGACATACATTTCCGGTGCTCAGTGAATATGGAGCTTGTCAAGGGCAGCTATTATGGTGATGTTACACTGAAAGTGACCTGGCTGTGAACCGTCAGCGTTATCTGTGGATTAATTACTCTGCCCTCTCATCCTCACTCTACCTGTGTAGGGTGAGGATGAGATTGCGTCTTCTCCCTTTGTCCCATCTTTCCTCTGAATATAAATGTGTTCCCCATTCAATGCCTCACCATGTACCTCCAGTAAGAAGCAGAAAATTGTTAGCACTTAAATACAATTGGAAAATCTGTGGTGTTCCTTTTTCTTCTCTTTAACCGTGATATTCTGAGCCAGCCGCAGTAAAAACAGTGAATGTGTGAGTCTGTCAGTGGTGATTGTCATCATCGTCCCCCTGATGGGAAATTCAGAAACATGGAGCTGTGCCCATTGTTTTCACTGAGAGCGGCACAGGGAGCATTAACCTAACACAGGAAGCTCTGCATGCCTCTGGCTCTCCAACACAAACATTTACCCTGCATGCATACATACGTACACGTGCGGCCATAAAATGCGTGCATTCATGCATGACGACACTGCAGGTAAACACCCACCCACCCGACACACATGCCAACATACTACTGTTTCTGTTCTTGCATGCAAATGACAGAGATACAGTTAGAATTCAGGTTGTGTTTTGATTCTGATCTTTCCGGCCTGTTATGTTTATCTGTTAATTTTATCTTTGTCCTTTTGTGGCCGGCAGCATTTACTGTTTCACACGACTCCTCGCAGTGTGAAAGCAAAGAATGAGCAATCCCTTATCACACCACACCGAAAAAGTATTTTATATCCTTTTGACAATGATGGCATATGAAACCTGTAATGGCATTGATCATATAAGCAGATTTCGCTGGTACATTTCTTGGAATCAATCCTTAAATGTCTGCTGAGGATACAGCTCTCACTGTTTCTCACCATCACAACAACTTGTTCAAAGGCATCTGCTGCCTATCAATCTGTCTGATAAAAACATAAATCTACTATTAAAAGAAGAAATACAGATATTTCAACAAACATCTGAAGGCAAGACAAAGCTTATCTAAATATGAATTCTCAAGAATCCCTCAAATGAATTATCCTTATTTGTCCTGTGATATAGAATACAGTTTTAATATCTTAAGTAATATAATTCATTTAAAATTGTTCTGCAACGAGACTATTTCCTTATGAACACACAAACACAGCATACTGTATATACTGACATACAGTATACTGCAAATAACCATTTCATCCAGTTTGGTTGTTAATCTTAACCTAATCAGACTAACACCCCCATATTTTTGATTAGTTTACTGAAGCCATATATTTAAAATGGCAAATCAAGTACGTGATTTCAGCATAGTATTCATGTATAAGTTACTGCATATCAATGCCACCATGCATTGCGTACAATATCCTCTAGTGGAGTCCAAGTATAATATTATGAAACTTACCCAAACCCCAAGTACATAAATGTCCATCTAATTAGAAATGTGTAAAAAACTTACCATGGATTAAAGAGCAGGAGCCCACGAGCAGATGAAAGGCTCGTTTATTTTGTGATGTACTTCTGGTAAAGTCAAGAATAATCAAATAAATTCTACTTACATTTCAACTGTAAAACACACACAAAGAACTCTCATTTCAACCTTGACACATCAGATGTTTAATGATTGTAATCAGTCAGAGGAGGGAAAATAGGAATATTTTCATGAATGGAAAGAAATTTGACACTGAGCAAGATATTAACTACCATTAAAGGTAATTAATAATTGTAAAATATCTACAGCGAGACCAGTAAGATCAGTAAGAGTAAAAACTTGCATGGAGTATACTGGAAAACAAAACAACACAGCATAGGGTTGAGGTATCATTGTTAACTCTTATAAAAGATTTACTCATCCCTCCTACAGAAATGAATATATCCAGGTCTATAATTATACATTACTTATGCATTATTTACCCTTGGTATTAAGGATGCAAAAAAGTAGTTCTGCAAATGGTATTTCTGAGGATGTGTTGCTTATCAGTTCCAATGTTTCTTCCCACTTCAGAAGCAGAATCAGAATCAGAAGACTTTATTTATACCCAAGGGACAATTAACATACAACAGAGCTGCATGATGTTTGATTTGAATGTTTTCCTGGGTGTGGAGCATGCGTAATAGTTAGCAATGACAGAGTACGTTGTCAGTGAGTGAACACATATAAATCTAGTTGATCTAGTTAATTCAAATATAACCAACAAGAAGGAATCAATTAATAACCATAAACATAATAGATTTATATTAATCAAGCATTTTTATATATCTAAGTAATCAAACAAATCCCTTAAGTTTTTTTGAGTGTAAAAACCCTTCTGTAACATAGCAAAAACCTCAACAATCAAAGGGCCTTTTTTGAGCAAGCACCTGGCAACAGGGGGAAGGATAAACGTCCTCTTAACAGGAAGAAACCTAAAATAAATATAAAATATAAAATATTAGATATATTTCACTTTTTATCTGATAATAGCATTAGAAAAAGTACCACAGGACCACCAAGGTCAGTGAAAATCCCTTCAAAGACTGTAATGAACCCTTTCATCACACAAGAGAGTCTCGTTAAACAAGGGTGAAAAATGGGGATCATCAAAGTCATGACCATCACCTCAGAGCCATGGATGTCTGCACATGATTCTGTGCTTATTAAGTTTAATTTATACATTAGAATTGCCTAAATTTGGATATACGTTCTTAAGAAATATTTGATTTCTCTTTAATATAATGCACCCTAAATGGTACTTGCTTTGTGGTGCCCAAAGTGCCAAAAAACAAATAAATAAGTGAAAATAATAAATAAGTGAAAAGTCTCTTTCCATAAATCATGAACATGCTGTGAGCTGTTTCATGTATTCAAGTATTTTCTCTTTTACTACACCTGCCAACAACTTCACTCATTCTGCAGATTAAAGCCCCTGTAGACAGCAAAAACAAAATAATAAAGCATAAAATAAAAATAAAGCATAAAAATGCTCACAATAAGGTCTTTGGAAACATGTCATGATTTCTGGAAAGAGACATGCCTGCTGAGTTTTTCAATTGCATTTTTATGGTGTTTTGAAGACCACAAGGTCTGCCATCTAGTTCCATCTTAGAAGAGGCAGCTGTAGTTCAGGAATCACTGGAGTTCATTTCTTGGGTGTGGTCTGGCTGTACACATACCATGCGTGGAAAAACTTATTTAAGCAACTCAGGGTGCTGTACACTTAACCACGCCTGGACGTGGCATGCAGCAGCCATACTTGTCAAACAAACTGGACTTTGGGATTATACTCAGTTGCAGATACGGACTGCAGCGCACAGAGTCATCATTCCTGTAATGCTTCTTTAAAATCTGACTGAAGGGCACATGTTCAATCAGTAAAGTGTAGTATCACAATGTGTCACAAAAAACAGCAGGCACGCAGACATCTACACACAGATCCTAGCACTTGCTGTCCAATGATGAAATTTACATCTCAGATATAAAAGGATCCTTTTCCATGTGAAAACCAAAACACACATTCAACAGAAGGGCGATATCTCCAAAAACGGGAAACCTACGTCAAAAATAGTCTAAACAAGAAGCACTCCAAGACTGCAAACCTCCACTGGGGCAGCTCACTCTCTGGGCAGTATTTACTTTTAAGGGAATCGTATTGTTTTTTGTATATTCATTTTGTGTTCTTTATTATTTTTAAGCATAATTTAAGAGGTTTGTAGTGCAGTAAAAATAACATATTTGGGGGCCAACATGAAAGAAAGGCAGATGTAAAATGAAAAAATGAGGTCAGAGGTCAAATGTGACATGATATTTGGATACAAACTCTGACGGGATACTTAGAACCCCCATATATCATTCCCTATATGGCTATATGTTGTCAATACAAACATTGGATGTAAGAAACATCTTACTTATGATTGGTCTATTGACCTTGAAGGAGAGGTCAGAGGTCGCTTTATAAGGTACGTATTATTCGTTGACAATAGCACACTTGTAAAAATCATAGGTTCTAAGTTATAAGGCTTTTTGTCAGTTTTCGATGAATAAATCGTTAAGCTGACTCTGAAGACCTTGAAGGACGTAAGCCAAGTTTAAAAGGATTGTTGACATGAGTCAAGTCTACACCTCTGCAAAGTGTTATCAGATTCCATTTAAAACTTTTTGAGCTATTGTGTTTACAGACAGAAAGAATGACATGTATATATGCATGCAAATGCTACCCCCTTGGCAGAGGTACAGTAATAAATTAATAGCTGCACATGTTCGGTAAAAAAAATGGACTTTTTTTGGAGTGGTGATCCACTCTTTTACCACACTTTACAAAATAGGTGAAAACTGTTAACCACCAAACTCTTTGGCTATCACCATTTCCAAGCTGTTTAATTAGAAACACACTAGCAGGTAGCCAACTGTTGCCTCCTTCAGTTTAGGAAACCTAATTTCCCATATCCTTCAAATATTTCAGATCTTACTGGTAAAAGAGAGTCTGATAAAATTCACAAAACAGCAAAGTGAGATTACTGACAAAACCCCACTAAACTCTGAGAAAAGATCGTATCTCTACCCTCTAGTCTCTCTTTCTCATGCCGTCCTCCTCTAACGCTGACGGATATCCAGCACTACGTCTTCACTCAGCCGTGCACACTTGCCCTCCCATTTCCCTGCTGAGAGGTCAGTGCTGTTCGTGTCTGCTGGAAAGCTTTCACAGGAGCCTCATCTTTAGCTACTCTGAGCTAACAGCAGGTAGTTTTGCTGTTGCCTCTATTTGAAGTGATTCATTTCATCCCTTGACTTTGAAGTGTACAATGAAGGAACATTTGTAGTGTTGCCGAGTGTTGATTCAGAGAGAAACACTTGTTCTCAGTAGCTCCAAAATGATGGCAAACGCATGACTTTTGCTGCTGAGGTCCCGAACGTGTTTCAGGGTTATTTCAGAATGTGTATCTGCTGCGTTGTTGCCCTCTAAATGACCTTTTTTCTAGTCTGCTAAGCACAACTGGATTGAGTATGATATCAATCCTTGGACTGCTCTGCTACACCAATGATAAATAGTAATAATTCCCACTTTTGGGGTATGTGAAAATGATAGCATGGATGAATGGCATCCCTGCTGCCTTTGGGAGCAGAGGACCTCAGAGGTTAGCATCAAAGCATTTGGGTCCATGACTCTCGGGTTAATGTACTCTAAATCTCTCCAAGGCAAACAAGTGAAAAAATGCCATTTGGATCTACGCATTCACAGGCATGCAGGGAGCTGTATTTCACTTTTTACGATTTTCATCAGACGCTGATTTGCAGCACTTGTTTTGGAACTTATCTGAAGGTAATAGCGTCCTCGGTTGATTAACTTTATTAGATCTTTACCCAGTGGCCTCATTCTCTGTGCCTGTAATGCCGACTGATTAGGTGGGAACTGCAGGGCACCAAATTGCAGAGAAGGATAATGATTTACATGCGGGAGTGATGAGAAAATGGTATTAGAAGTTTTGAAATGTTATTAAAAATGTCAGTTGTAGACCTGGATACACATACAGCAGGTGCAGATAGAACAAGAAGAATCAGAGGAATCCTAAAGAGGCATTCATGTGTCACGGTGTGCAAACAATTTAGAAGCACAAAATCCACATTCACAGGCACAAACCCCGTGCACTTGAAAACACTGCACTTCAGCATGTGCGTTTACTGTATACACTGCCTCTCTGTGACTTGCACAGTGTGCATGTCTTTGTTAGAAGAGTGTTCATGAGTCACCACTGTCTTTACCCTAAGGCTCAGCATCCAGCCAGCTGAAGGAGGGGATGGATGTTTTATTTTTGTCTCTCTAATATGGCGTGAAGACATCATTATCTCGTAACGTTTTTTTTTTTCCAGAGCTTTTATTGTTTAAAATGGCACTGAATACGTGTATAACTTAAACTGTTTCATCATTAGACGTTCAATCCAGCGTGCGTCATTAGGAAAGGGTTTTGTTATTGCGAGCCTAAGCAGCGTGTGGCTGTATGAACCCTCCTCGGAGAACGAAGGATGTTATCTTTTCTGTCATGCTCATACCAGCACTGCCCATGGGGAAGAGGTGAGCATGCAAGGAACTTGGCTGATTGAGGGCACAGGGCACAGAGGCGAGCTGTGCACTGCTATGGCTGCCTGTGAATACTAAGGATGTCTCACAAGAGAATCTTTTGTCAGCGTCAGCGCCCTTTGAGAAGAGTCATAAATAGCACAGGGGGTGTGAGATCTTGTCTACATTCCTGCCATATCATCAAGATTTCCTATTTCAGTGTTTAAAACCTTTGTACTTAACAAAAACTCATACATATAATCGATAAATTATGTAAAGCTAAAAATTTTCTAACTTTCTGACACGGTGAGGGGCGATCATATTAAAAATCGCCACATTTCGAAAGAATTTCTCATGAAGTCACAGTTCAGGTGACTATAAGCCCTCAATTTTAGCTACATTTTGATACATTTTTTCACCTTTTGGCTCTGTTCGATGAAAGAGCCTTCTTCTTTTGCCTGCTCTCTTTAGGGGTTGCCACAGTGGATCATCTGCCTCCCTCACCCTCACTCCCTCTAACCCTATCCCAGCCATCCTCCTCTGTCGCATCAACCCTCTGCATGTGTTATGGTCCTGGGTGTTTGACCCACCTCTTTGAGTTTGGGGCTTTCACGTTCTTTTGGAGATTATGTATCGGAATTTCAGGAGCAGGACCAAGCATCCAAACACACTCCTTCCGGTTGTCATCTATATAGGTTCGTGCCCCACCCTCCCTGCCTCCTTGTTCTCCATTCTTTAACTTCTTCACTTCTATTTAGTACATGGGGATCTGCCAGGCCCGGGAGCCATCGCCAGTCCTCTTCGATGCCTTCCCCAAACCGCAGCTCAATTCATGTCAAAGCATTCACTTTTACCTACTAAAACGCTGTTAAACCTAAAATGAGGACGTGGGCCCAGCTAGTGAATTTATTGTTAAATATTTTCTGTTTGTCAGTTAGTTTGCTCATTATTTATGCTGTCATCTTTGTGTTATTCCTTAGCATTTTCAGTCTTCAGTGTTTAGTTCCATTTACTTTCTCTGTTTCCTATCTTATTCATTGTTCCTGCATTCTCCATTTAGTTATGGTCCTCACTTCCTGTTTTATTTTTATAGTTTCTCATTTCTAGTGTCTTGAGTTTAATTCACTTCCTCTCCTGTGTAATTGTATTTGATTACTGTGACTCTTGACCCTCCTGTGTCCACTTCCCCATAACGACTTTGTATGTAGGTAAGTTTATTTAAATAGTGCTCTTCACAGACACAAAGGTCACAAAGTGAGACAATTAAAACACAACTAATATCAACGGAGAGCCTTTAAACCAGAAGACAAATAAATAAATGAATTTAAATAAGTTTTTCAAAGACTCCACAGAGTCAGCTAAACGAAGCTGGAGTGGTAAACCGTTCCCGAGGCTTGGAGCCACAGACTGAAAAGCTTTGTCCACCCAGTTTTTTTCTTGTGTGTACTCAAGCTCTTCCTTTGTCTTTTGTCGCAGCATCTGTTAACCTCCTCTCTCTGTTTCCAGACAGTTTGGGAGTTTGTTTAGTTTTCTGATAGACTTTGTTTATGAACTTTTCACCAGCCAAAATAAAGGCTCACTTTTGATTCTGCACTAGATCCATGAGCCTTCTCCATCTTTTATTTCTGAGCTTCATATTCACCACCTGTTGTCCAGAGCATCAACTACTGGTTCGAACCATCTCAACCCTGCCTCTTTAAGTCACCAAGTCCAAAGGGCTCAACCTGAGCTCCCTCTCTGATCTACGCATGTCTAATCTTCTCCTGTCTTTTTTTTGTCAGTGCCGCCGTCAACAAACCATACAGCGTGGTAGGTCTCACTACCATCTTGTAAATATTCCCTTTCACTCTTGCTGTTCTCTTTCTGTCACAAATCATCCCTGACGCTCATCTCTACCCTGTCTGAAGAGTGATATTTTCTAGCAGAAACACTGTCTGGTGTCATCTTAAACTCTCCTCACATGTAAAATGAAATCCACTCAGCTTTTTTTTTTTAATCATTACTTTACATGGTTCTAAAATTGTGTTACTATCTCACTATGCCTCTACCTCTCTCTCTTCAAAGACTCACATTTACCAGTTAGCAAAATATCAAATGAAATTTGGTATTTATTTTAAATTCCTAGTCCTGCTTTCCTCTGAGGCCAAAAAAAGAGTTGTTCCCAGGGCTTTTATGTCTGTGCTGGATTATGTTGACGTTATTCGTCTGCAGGCATCCTCGCGGTGTTTACACAAGCTTGATGGATTCATCACAAAACTCAAAACTCTTGCTGTTGCACATTGTATGCTTGAAGTGGATGAACTGTTTTGTCCTCTTGTAAACTCATGAACAAGAACATTTGGTTTTGCAGAGCCTACAGAGTTATATCCTTCAAAAAAGTATACAAAAAATGTGTTTTTGGTCTTATGGATGAATTACAAAAACGAAGGGGACTTTTAAAGATGCTGCTTGGGATCAGTAGCAAAAATCTGTTCAATCTTAGTGAGTTGGTCTCACCAAATGACTAGAAGAAGCAGTCACATCTGTCTGCAGCTGTATGCATGACCCTTATTACCCCTGTTTTATGCTTAGTTGATGTTTCAAATCCATTTGCATACGTGTTTAATGTGAATACCTGTGTGCACACTGGATGTGTATTGCACATAATCCTGATTGAGCTGCTGCCTACAACTTAGTGAGTGCTCTTGCAAAGAAGATTAGATTAAAAATATAATCATAAATGATAGTAACAATGAAAATGGCACCAAAATCAGTTTCACTGAACTGTGAATATTTGGGCCTCAAATGGATTTGTGATTATAATATATGAATATGTAAGCGTGTTAGCGATAAAGCTTCAGGTCAGGGAGAATTTGCAGAGGTAAGAAAATGGGAGAAGCTCCGGGAGGAGCATCCTTACTTTTTTGCCAAGATTTTAGGTCACAACATCAGAAAAGAGTTAGGCCAAGAAAAGAGTTTTAGATAGGAATACGCTGTGTATAAATAGGTATACTGCACAAAGGTACAACGCTAGAAATCTCATTGGTATTCCATACAGGTTCAGTAAAGGTTTGAAATACTTTTTAGACTCTTTCTGCTCTACAGTAACAAAGCTAAGTAACTCAATAACCTCAATCTCTTCCATGCACCCACACTGGTAGACACACATGAACGACAACGCAGGAATCCCGACTCTCCCTCCTTTTCTAATGGAGCAGCCACCCAGTGCGTCAGTAACCTGATTACCCCAGCTGTCAGTCTGAATAAGGCCAGGCTTCGGGATCCTCCCGTCGTCTGATCCTCACTACAGGATAGAAGCAGTCCTCCTTGAGATTTTGGAGCAGAGCAGGACGGACACAATCACAGGGAAGGGAAAGAACTGGTAGGACCAGAAAAAGCCAGCAGGTAAGATGCAGTAGTTAAAACTTTGATTCTGGCTTCTTTGGTTCTGGTGAGTCTAAGTTTCTTAAATATTTGGGAGAAGATTATATTTTAAGGTAGACACATTATGTTTTATATTTACAGTATAAACACATGTGCTTCTTGCTCTATCTAAACCTGAGTTACCCTTCCAGATTTCTTTGGGAGTATTCACTTTTAGGCTTTGCATAACTAAATAAATGACTTGAACTGATGATAAAAACGGAATTATTTATTTTTTAAAAAGGCTGCATGTGTGGATAAAAGCAAGTGTAGGAGTATCAAAGTGAGCAGCCAGTTAGTAAGGGGAGGGCTACAGGATACAACTAGTGGGTGGACCTTGATTATTGTTTCCGTGCACAACAAGTCTCTCATTTGTGCCGTCTTTACCTCAAAACAGGAGAACTTTGAATGACTTTGAATAAGCTGCTGCGCAGAAAGATTAACTGATCCTTCAACATCTATATTTTATTAATCTGCATCTTCCAGTACATCTGTTGGCTTTCCACAACTACAAGCTTAAAAACTCCACAAAGACTTTGGATCACTCTCTGGACTGACTGAACAAGTTAGAGTACGGCAGAAAAACAGTGAAGGCACTGAGCTGCACTTGGCAGCTCCAGAAGCAATGGCAGAGTGCACACCGGATGTAAACCCCACCAACGTAATCCAGAATCCAGAGGCTGACATAAAGGAGCTGAGTGAGGTTTCGGCTGAGTCTGCATCAGCGGGAGCAGCCAAAGTCAGACCTGCAGACGCGGGGCTGATTCGAAGTTTGTCCAAGTCAGACTCTGATTTGTTGGCATCGCCACTTGGAGAGGAGGATGGAGGTCTGGTTGGCCGAAGTGGGTCTGTGTCTAACTGCAGCTCTGGGCAGCCATCCATGGAGCGCATGCCTTCCTTTGCCTCTGAGTGGGATGAGGTAATACTCAAGTTCTAGGGATGGGGAAAAAGTGGGAGGGTGTAGAGGACAGAGGGAGTGGTACTGTCACTATTCAGGCATGGACAGGCTTTCGAATGGAGCGTGTTAATGTCTTTAAGAGAGAGTGTGTTAGCAAGTGTGAATGTGTGAGGGGGAAAACAGAAAACCAATAAGAGAAGTAACTCTGGATTAGTGTGAAAAAAGACAAATGAGAACGGGCGAGGCAGTGCATTTCATGCTAGAGGAAGGAAGGAAGGAAGGGAGAGGGGGAGAGCGGAGGCAGCGCAATGAGAGCGATCAGGAGTCCAGCAGAAGCAGTGATAGAGTAACTTTACCCAGGCTGTTGGCGGAGAATGCCTGCGGGCGAGTGCTTGAATGCATGAATGGCTTGATCACTTGCACCGACCTCCCTGTAGCAGCCCTGGCATCCAAGACTAATTGGGCTTGTGCTGTCATTCCATATCCACTCAGTACATGTCTCAAGGGCCGACCCACGCTTCCACTGTATCCGGCTCTCTTCTGGCTCCTTTTCTACGTCTTGCGCCATCTACTTTCAGCCCAATGTGAATGGTCCTCCACCCCCCCATTATCCCCAAAAGCCTTAACTTGTGATTTCTGAGCACTTTGGAGCATCAATGCAGTACACCCTAAAGCACTGCAAAAACCACGGAATGAATAATCATTTCTTAGCAGAACTTAAATGGTTGGAGACAACGAAGACAATGGCTGACGACTGATAATATATTATTAAATTATACAGCTTAGAGGCAGAGCAGTACAATTTTTTAAAATGTCCACAGCAAAGTAGAACATATCTGACGCTTCATGCCTGGTGATTATTCCCCATCACAATAATAACGTGAAGGATTTTAATCAGATTATCAGATTAAGTTTTGGCATAGTGCCATATGTCATCAAACCCAGCTGATATCTTGGCTAGCAAATGGTTTAAGTCGAACTGAAATGGCTCTTAAGAAAAGGCTTTAGTTGTCTGCAATTTATTTGGGGCACTCAGTTCTTCCTGCTTGCATGAATTTTTTGCTATCAGTGCTTAAGCAAAAGCTATTGGCTCCACTGATAATTACAACTTGACCGATTCGTTTCTTAAAAATCAATCTTTTTTATGCAAAACAGAAGAGAAACTACAATTGGGCAGCCAAATGAGCAATACGAAACCCTTTATTTTGTGGATACTCTTTCATTACATCCACTAAGACTTTATATAAAAGATGGATCTAAAAAGTCACTGTAATGCAAATGTGCATTCCTTAATGTCCAGCAGGGAAGAATGGTTGCAAAACAAGGTCACATTATACACATGTCTTTGAGGAAACACTGCTTCTGCTCTTTTACTCAATTTTATTTTTATTTACTCATTTGCTAGCTTCAAGTGTTATTGAATACATCATCATGCTCAAGTTGTAACTTGTGGGTCCAAAAAGAAGGTAAAGCAGGATATAGTATCCTGTAACTGTTAGATCTCGCTTGTTACATCCAGTTTAAAGCCCATAGGTCAGCTAATGTTTCACAACAGGACTTCACTTAACATTGGGTCACATTGTGCTCACTACATCCATCTTTTATATTCAGTCTGTCATCCATTATTTTTGGTTAGGCTGGGACTATTCCAAAGTCCAGCATCTGAAGACACTGCTGTCAGGTTACAGTTATCCAAAAAGAAAGTTTTCCTCACATTCTGCTCTCTGTGATTGTAAACCAATGCCTGTGATTCTTGTTTTCCATATATTATCAGTTGTAAGTAAATCTAACACAAAACAAAGTAAAATTCATTTTTAAGATTTTAGAATTTGTAACGTGCACCAGAAGGACAGCACTTTTTAGTTTCTTTTAGATTTCACTGATTTCATAATTTTATATATCTAATTATTTAAGATTGCAAATTCAAAGAAGACTTATGTTTGTATGTATGACTTTTAAATGACAATTAAACACAAAATGCCTTCCCTTGATGTCAATGATGGCCCTACAGGCTCCAGAAATCACGACTGCTTCCTAAAAGTTTAAAAGCCTTTACTGTTATTTTAAGTGTATGTATACTGACTGCACTGGAAAGTGCCATATGCCTGTTGGGGAAATCAGTTTTCTTTTCATTTTTTCTTCTATATTTGTAATTAATTTACAGCACTTTAAGCTTTTCTTAAAGAATGCTCAGAGTGAGTTGTTACAGTAAACGTTGCCTAAATCTGTCTCACTGTGACCATCAGTAAGACAGCTGACTTGTTTGTCCTTTTCTTGACTCAGTTTCGAGCCTGTTTGGACTTGATTCAATTTTAAAAGATTTATCTTAAACTAATCTTGCCTCATGTTTTAATGAAAGCATTTTAAAAAAATATGTTCACATTAAAAACGTATGGTTTGTACCATATGTTACAACAAGGGCTGCAATGAAGCAGTTTAGGGGTCCGAGACATCTTGAACTTGGATCTCTCTCTTTGTCAGCCCTGCATGCCCTGTGCCTGTTCTCCACTCCACCCTTGTTCTCTGACAGGCCTGTTTACCCAGGCTATGTTGGGTGGGGTGTCCTGTTCTCAAGGGCATCCTGTTTTGCAGCTGTCCTGGAGTGTCTGTTTCTCTTCCACATGTCAAGGGATTTGTTTGGGTTGGGGATATGGGTGTGGGTGAGGCTCAGGGCAAAAGTTAAATCAGTTTGTGCATACATGTGTTTATATACACTATGTGTATATATACAATAGCACCAACACTTAGGGAGACTTACACCACATTTTTATTGCATTAGCAAATAAAAAACAGCTATCAAAGGCATTACATTAAGCACAAAATGTTTGTTATGCTTAAGTTCAAATAAGGACAAAAAAGTACTTGGATGCTCTCTGTTAGCATCAAAGTCATAATATTTTAGTCTTTGCTTTCTGTGTTTTTACTTGTAGATCAGCTTGACAGCTTTCTGTTAATAGCTATGGTGAAGTTTTTCCATCATGTTTCAGTCAGGAAAGCTTTCAGTTCATGCAGACAAGCATGTCAACAAGCTGGCTTTTTTCTCTCCCTTAGGTGCTCTAAGGACTCTTTAAGAGTCTCTTTTGAGTCATCATCTTGATAAAAAAAAAAAAAAAAGAAGAAGAAGCTTATTTTGGTTGCTGCCCTTAAAATGCAGAGTTCATGATTCCTTCAGTGAATAGATACAAGTTCACCTGAACACTGCCTCAAACCTGCATGCATCCACCACCTTGCTTTGTCATAATGTGCCAAAGCAAGGTGGCCTGACTGAAGATTCCCCCCCTGGCTTTCTCCATACCAGCTTTCTAGCATTAGATCCTTGTAGGTTGAATTTAAAACCATCCAAAAATAACACAAGTTTTAAAAAGCCTTACTGTGCATGTTCTTTTGCAAATTTAATCCTTGCTGCCTTATTCTTTAGGCCTACAAACGGTTTCTGTCATATCACTCTCCCTCTGTGCTTGCTCTTTCTACTCAAATGGCCTGTGAGCTGAATTTGTCTTGTTATTCCTGTTGATGCGTGATATGATTCTTGTGTTTACCAAATTTGCAGTTGCTAGGCAAAGATCTTTTATAGTAAATGTACAAAACCAATGACCCTATGAAATTGCCTTATGGATCTTTCTGAAAGTCTGCTGATCCAATTATTGAGCCAATGTATGTCATAATGCAATCAACCACCACATTAAACATGAAAACATCAATGCAACGTACCAGGCCTAGAGGGGGACTGGGCTTCAGGTCATATAAATAAAATCACTTTTGTGGCAGTACATGCACACAAAGAAAGCCAAACTGTGTACACATACTGGCATTCAGATGATCTCATTAAAAAAAGAAACCTGATACATTTAAAACATTATTATATCTGGTATGTTATATAATTATAAAGCATTTTTTGTTCTCCTTTATTGTGAAAAGACTTGTTATTCTATGAAAGTTTTATTTAAACAAAGGCAGGCATTAGTTTTTGTGATGAGAAAGCTTTCCTTTCTGATACTGTGGATCAAAAATCTTCAGATTAGCCATTAGTTCAGCACTTAACGTTGTTGGTGTAGAGAGTGATACTACTGTGTAATGCTTTGACGCATACAAATCCTTGTGGATTTGTCTGTAGTGTGATTAAACTAAGCTTTAATTAAGGAAAATACTCAGCAGAAAACCTCAGAGCCCTGAAATGGCAGACATCTGCAGGGTGAGTGGTGCTGCTGCATCTGTTGTTTCACATTTATGACATGAATCATAATGTCCTGTGCTTGTCCTGTCAGCTGTTGCTCGATTACTAAATGATATTGCTGACATGTGCCTAGGACTTGCACCCTTCATCAGAATTTCTGCCTAAAGTAAGATTGTTTTGACTCCATATAATTTTATTTTATTGAAAATTCATAAAACAGATGAACAATTACATTTCCTGCATCCTTCATATTTTTGTAATTGTCCCAAATTCAGTTTAAATATGTAAACTGTATTAGTCGATATACCTTGGTTGTAAAGTTGTTTTATTTCCTTTCTGTCAAACACAATAACCACAGGTGAGGTTTTTTTTTCAATGTTTAGAACAGGTTTCATGACTTTGTAATGACGTATTTCCTTTTGATTTTCTAAAATATTTTTCCTTTGTGAATTTGACTCTGTTAGCCACTTCTCCATTTTAGTTCTTTCCCACTACAAATAAGCTGTAAGACCAGGAAATGCTGCCTGCTTCACTGTCACTCTGGAAAGCTGAGGAATATAACAGCCGGGTGTTCTGAGAAACCGTCCTACTTTGGCAAATTATAGGCTACCTGTAGGCAAATTTGACTTCTGACAAACCCTAACCATAACCATAACAAATATTCACAATAGCTTAAAAAAATGAAGTAAATTTGGGTTTTGTGTTGTGCGCATATGCAGAGCATGCGCAGAAACAAGGGGTAGGATAGTTTGTAAGGTAGGATGGATTCCCTCACCTAGTGGGGGTGAGGGGTCATAGTTTGGTCCCGCCTTCACTGTTGTGATTGGTGTGGGGGTAGGGACAGGCTTAGGGAGTCGGGGGGTTCCCCGGAGGCATCTTCCTTGGGGGGCTCAACCCGGGGTAGCGGTCATGTCCGGTTAGGGGCTCTGTTGGTTCTCAGGTGACTGTTTCCTCGTGGCTGCGTGCAGCGGGGCTAGGGGAGGGTCTGTGCTGACGGACGTGGGTTACTGACCTGGTAGCCTGGCTGCCCCTGGGTGGGTCCGGGATGGGCGTGAGGTTCTGGGGGCGCTCCGTCTCTGGGCTGGGGCCCTGGCCAGGCCTCGGGGGATTGGGTCCTGGTTGGTGTGTTGCCAGGGTTGTGGGCGGGTGGGTGCATGGGGGCCCAGGTGCCGCCGGTGCGTCGAGCCACCTGGGGGGCACTTCAACTGGTGGGGGAGATTGTCACATCTTGCAGGAGCTTTCCTCTCTTCAGGAACTCTCTCTGCAGGAGGGGGAGATACAGGAGAGGTGGAGGAAGATCTCAGCCTGGGCATCTATTGTCTCATGTAGTCTGGAAGATGAATGGATGGTGGGGTGGGTGCAATTTTCTCTGTGGTGGGGTTGGGTGGACTGTCCCGGGCCCTGTGGGGCCGGGAGGTGCTGCTGCACTGGGCCCCGGTCTGGATGGGCCTGGGCCCCCTTTCCCTGGCGGGTCGCGGAATATGGGGGTGCCTACTGGGAGGGGTCACTTGCCCCTCCCTTCCTTCCCTCCCCATCTCCAGCTGCCTCCCTCTTCCTGCTCCACCACAACCACCCACACATGCAGGGCCTTGGAGTAGGGGTATGTCACCAGGGTGCAGAGGAGGCTACCCCCCCCCCCCCCCCCCCCCATTCTCTGCGGCCTGCTGGAGCGGGGGGGCTAGGAGGAGGAGTTGGACGTCCGACTGCGGTCTGGAGTGTGGGGCCTCCCTGCTGCTGCGGAGTCGGGGCGGTCTGCCTCTCCCCACCGCAGGGAAAAGGGTAACACCACCTGGGTCTGGGTGCAGTTCCCCCCTCCAGGGGCAAGGGTACCTAGACCCGGTTCGTAGAGTACGCTTGGGGAGTGTGATCGTGTGTACAGCGTCTCTTTATGTCTGTCTCCACGTTGGTTGAGTGTGGAGTAAGTGCATATGAGAGCATGAGGGTGGGAATGGATGTTTGTATCTGTGTGTGCCTGTATGTCTGTGTCTATATGTCAGGTTGGGTGTCAGACGCCACCTCTCTGGGGACATCTCAGGCCCTCCAAGGTTTGGAGGCCTATCTCCCCCTACCACCACTTCCCCTGCCAGTGGCGGACTCCCTCAGGTGTCGGTGCGTTGGTGGTTCTTTGTGTCTGGGGATGGGCGTCCAGGTACACACCGGCTCACTCCTTGGCGGCCGCTTATCGGGGCCAGGAGCCTGGGGCTCGGTCGGGCCACTTCGGAGGTGGGGTGCCCCCGGCCTCTTGGCCTGGGGCTCGGTCACTCAGGCACAGCTGGCTGCCGGCGGAGCTCACGGGCGCGTCACTGCAACTCCCCCTGGCTTCTGCTCTGCGGCTGCTGAGTGAGCCCTCATCTGGGACTCTCCTCAGCTCTTTCTGGGACAGTGGCGCAGCTGCCCCTCTATTGGTCTTCCTTGGTCTCTTGTGTTCTGGGGGCCTCTGGATGTCTGGAGCCTGGATCTCCTCCATGCCTGCTTCATGCCCTGGAGGACGGGGCTGTGGCCCCCCCACACCCTCTAGCAGATCATTACATGAAGGAACCTTTTAAAAAAAACAAGCGCGTCCATGCTCACAGGTGTACACACGGGTGATCACACCCACAAACTACACCCTTTTTGGCTTCTACCTCAAAGCACACTGTGTTCTGTTGATCTTATGTGCTGCACAATAATGTTTAATATTTAGTATTTACTGTCATATTCCCATATATCATTGTGATGTTGTTTATTCTATTACTCTTGTTCTCTTCTGCTTGTTTTCTTTTTTCTTTCTCAACAGGTGATCCAGGTGATTGATATATGCATTTTTTCCCCTTTTTTTCCTGCCCATTCTGTTGGTTTTTGGTTTTTGCCAAAAATAAATAAATAAATAAATAAATAAAATAAATAAATAAAAAGACTTAATTAACAAAAAAAAAAGAAAAGAAAAAAAAAGGATGGATTCCCAGGACACCGGCATTAACTTCAACACCACTGATGACAGCAAAGTTTGAACTACTTCTGATTTGTGGTGTCTTGTAAAACAAAATTCAAGTTCAAATTTGGTTTTAATTGTTTGTGTAAAACAAAATTACTTATGCATACATATCTAGGTTAAATCTTACAGCCCAAATTAGCTAAACTAGTAGCTAGCTAGCTTAAAACAGGTGCAGCTGAAGTTTGCTAACATTAAAAAACAAAATGTCTCATAAATCAAATAAAATTGTAGCAAGTGTTAATATTTTATGGTAAGGGTTATGGTAATTATTATTAATTGAGAATAATTTAAATGGCTTGTAAGTGGTGATATTTATTTTAAAACCTGATTTACACTTTTTTTTCAAGCACAACTATATGTTTTATGAACATCCCACCAAATCTAAATATTCCAGTACATGATTTTATGTCAGCATCCTGCACTATTTTTGTTTGAATGTATATTTTAATTATACAGGAACAAGCAAGTTTTTTCTTCTTTCTTTGAGGATAGGGAAAAAAGCACTAGCCTGTTAATAATAAAAAAAAAAAAGATTATCTGTCAGTGATGTGATTTGAGCGTCTACGTTAAGCTTCAAAAATGCATCTTAGACTACATCTTGCAGGCCTTAATAACATTTATTAATAACTACTCAAAGATAAACTACTATCCAGTTTTACCATTACTGTTCCTGTAAAATTAAACAACATTTTTAAATTGGTTTGATGGTTATTATCAGTAGCAGGCATTTAGCAAATTTCTCCCAGTAAACTGACTACTTTCACCTTTTACTACTTTTACATGTGGATTTAGTTGTGAATTTCTCCTTTTCCCTTTTTGACATAATGCTACAAATAACTTCAATTATAAAGTAATTTTCACTTCAGTCATCTTAATGTCGTTAAGGTGATTGGCATCGTCAGTACATGTGTTGAACGCTCAAAAGCCAAAGGTTAAGCAGCCACATATTGCAGATGCTTAATTGGGTTCATTTCTGCATGTACTCAAAGTTTCCCAGTGGTATTTCTGGGGTTTCAAATTATTCTGTGGTTATAAATCACACAAGCTGATGTGGCCCTCCAATATATTTTTATCTTGTTAATTTCGTTCTGTTAAATATTCACATGCTTTATGCATGTCATAAAAAAAATGAAAAGGGCACAAAAATATCTTAATGTTGTAGATTACAGCTGGTGCCAAGTTTTTTACAGTATGTGCAAGCTGGTTCATAATTTATACAGCGAGCTACAGCAGAGTGAACACATTCCAAGATCTGGTTTGACAGATGTGGTACATTAATATGAGAGTAATGGTGTTTTCAGGGGGCTTGGTGGGGTGAGGCACAGTCCTGCTTCTGATGCCGTGTTGTCTGTAACATTTCACAACAGGTGTATCAGAAGCAGGAGACTGCTTCCACACTGCTTCCAAACTGCTTTTAATGCAGTTTTTGCACATGTGCAAGAGCTGAAACTATAATTCCTTTCAAAAATGGGAGTTTAAAATTTTGAAAATAGAAATTTCAGATTGTACATTTTAAGATGTCCCAAACTGTCGAGCCTAATCAGCATCCTCTCCTATTACCTGATTCCACTCTTTCCAGGCCTCCTCTAGCATTAAGATCACCACAAAAACTGTGACCTATGATCTTCATGGCATGAGTTCAGCTCCATTAGCAGGTCCATGTAGCATAGTTTTAATTATAAAACTGCACCAATTTAACATCTATGATTTAGAGTAACAGAAAAAAAAACATATTAGCACCCTTGATGTTTTGTATGTTTTCTGGTATTTCACTGGAGAAATCTGCATTTGCATAAAAGTGAACACCCTTTTTTCAAATTTGGTTGATTTTGTGACTTGGCACAGATATTTATTTGGAGGGTTTTTTTGACAAGCAGGATTGAATAAAACTTTATTATGAAAGTTACATTTAAGTGGCCCTTAAATTTATTGCAATGTGAGCTCAACCTAAGCTAGCAGCTTTCACAATAAATCTTAAAATATTTCTTCCTCAAAAGAATTTTAGAATCTTGTGAAAAAATAGTTTCAAACCTGTTCAATATAACTATATTTACATCATATGGATTCTTAAATGATACTTGAAAAGATGAATAAGCTGAACCATAAAGGCGTTCTTGACTTTACTGTTACTATTCTCGCAGGCTTTATTTATGCTGTGTGGTTTCAGAGCTGTCAAATAAAATCCGGTGGATAGAATTATGTGTTGCTGGTCTTGTATACTGTGGAGCTGCTGGGCCATCTGTCTTTATTGACAGTGATACTGAGGCGCTAATCCTGTTTCCAGACAAGGGACAGTGAAGCAGGCAGCCTTTCTAAGTAGTCTTTTTAGTATTTCTATATTCAGCCATCTATTTCTTTGTCTTTTCTGTTCTGGATTTGCAGCCATCATTTATGCGCATTCAGACTCTGGCTCAGTGAACAATAATGCTCTCTAAAGGGCATTGTTTAGGATCATTTCACATTATCTCAAACATGTTAGCTAGTATGTAGTTTGTGGAATTTAAATGCCTACTGTTGTTACAAAACTAGCTGAACTGCAAATATTTGTATATTGTAGCATTTTTATACTTTTTTGTGTTCTTGCTGCACAGAAAAAGGGAAATTAAGAAAGGATGGTGCTGATCAAGTGTGTGACACTTGCCAAGCTTAGCTTGTCATCGGGTCTTTAATATAGCTTATACCTCTTCAGCAATGGCCCCATCTGATCAATCACAGTCATGAACAGTGTTGGTCAAGTTACTTGAAAAAAGTAATCAGTAACTAATTACTGATTACTTCCCCAAAAAAGTAATCCCGTTACTTTACTGATTACTTATTTTCAAAAGTAATTAGTTATTTAGTTACTTAGTTACTTTTTAAAAACACGATTTACAACCTGAACAGGTGATAAAGTGATAGATCTTTCAGCCCAATTCTACTTTTTCTACATAATCCATCATACAAAATGTAATCAAATGGAAAGGTCCCTTTTTAAAACTTGTTTTATTAGTTTTAATCTTTTAACTTTATGCATCAAGCAAAAATGTAATTATATGCAACATTCTCTGACTGGAAGAGATTTGTTTAATATTTAAACCTATTTTCTGCACATTCCGGCACATAATTTTTCTTTTTTGTGTGTGTTTACACTCACTCTTTCAAATAGATGCAAGTAAAACACAGCAGAAAATAAATAAAATCAAAGACTCAGCGGTCCTATTTTCACCTGTAAAGCAGGAGCAGGGTAGGCGGAGGTTTACCCTGGTGCAGGTGTGCCGCATAGGTCAGTTGAAGAATCCGCGAGTTTCTCTGTGAATTTCCCATTACGTCGTTGCGCACTCGGTGCTTGTTTGGAAGTTTGGGGGGGGGGGGGTTTTCGCTGTAAAAAGAAGTTTTCTTCCCACGCACAACGGATGCTAATGTTTTTGTCACGTTTTATGGAATCAAACTTAAAGGAAGGTCAGTACTTCCACGCTTTAAACGCTGCACGCTCATACTCTCTCCCGGACTCCATGTATTATCCACTGTTGATTTTTTTTTTTTGAATACGTTTTATTGACAAAGCACAAAATACAGATATACAAATACAAAATAGCAAACACAATGTCAGGGGGTTCGTATAAAAAAGCAAAATAGACACAGTCTATTATAGAATCACATGATATTGAACAGGGAACATAGGTTTATGGTTTTGACAGCTTTTTGATTGAGAATGTTGTATGGTTTTAACATATTGTTTGGTTTCATTTAAAAAGCACCGAAAGGATGGTTTTTTGCTTTAGATTATCCACTGTTGATCTGCAGACAGCTGTTGTCACAAATGTCGCACTTGTTTACGTCACTGTCATGAGACATTCTTGCAAAAAAATCACGGTTTTAGTAAGGCAGTAACGCAGCGTTCCTACGGGAAAGTAACGGTAATCTAATTACCGTTTTTGCAATAGTAATCCCTTACTTTACTCGTTACTTGAAAAGTAATTGGATTACAGTAACGCGTTACAAGTAACAAGTATTCAATCAATCAATCAAATCAGTTTTATATTTCTATAAGCCTCAATATATAACCCGTTAAAAGTAACGCATTACTGCCCATCTCTGGTCATGAATAAGTCTGCTTACAACAGACTGATGCATGCTACAAAGAAAGATAAATCTAGAATATTAGAAAAATATGAATATGTTAAATATGTAGAGCCAGCAAGTATTAGTGGTGTTTGTGTGTATAATTGAAATAGTGCTGTACAGTAGTTATTAATGTGTGTGTGTGTGTGTGTGTGTGTGTGTGTGTGTGTGTGTGTGCTTTACTATTTTGGCAAGTGAAAATGTGCTACTATATTAATGATTTTTGCCTTTTTGAGCCAGACAAAACCAAAAAATATAACTGTAAGTTAACAGACTGCTCTGTCAGTAAGACATACCACTTGCACAGGGAAAATATGATAGATTATAATTGTTATTCAGTTAAATTGATGCTCAGTTTGAGTTTTTATTCTTTCTTCTGCAGCGCTGGTGGTGTTTGATGGTCTCAGACCAAGTAAAGAGTATGTGTAAAAATAGAAAATGCAGGCTTAGTCTAATTTAGACTAATTAATTTAGGCAAATTTAGGGTCAACAAGTAAAAATAGGGTTCCTGTTTTAGGGTTATATATTGAGGCTTATAGAAATATAAAACTGATTTGATTGATTGATTGATTGAATGAACAGGAAAAAAAGGATTTTAAGGAATTAATTAAGGATTAAAGTTGAATTTTTATTTATTACTGATGTTTAGCAAAGATAGACAAAGATTTTAGACGTTCAAAAGAAATGTGAAACTCATTCTTGGTATCTATGAGAGGTCAGAGGGATGTCGCAGGACTGTTGACACTATTTTCTAGAGAACTGATTGGTCAGAAGGTGATGATTTTGCAGCTTTTTGTTCTCTTTTCTTAAATATAACCTGCTCTAGACCGGCTTTTTTAATCATGCTTTTAAATCTAAGCCCTTTTCGTGGGACATTTTTTTAAGGGACATAAAACATAGTAAATACACACATCTATACTGTGATAAAGATGCAGTATGTCTGCCAGCAGGGTTAGGGTTAGGGAGCTGCCTTAGCTGTTTGCTGACTTGTACTTCCCACTTTGCCTGTTGATTGGTTTTTTTGGTGGAAGGGACAGGACAACCGAATAGAATATTAATTGTCACTTTGTGCATTTGACATGTTGCGTTTGTAATAATTTCAATTAAATATAGATTTTAACCCTCCTGCCATCCTTTAAAAAACTCACACCCATCACCCTAGGGACCATTCTCAGCCACGCCATAAAAAGACCATATATCCATATTTTATTCCACTTTAAATTAGCCAACCTTGTAAAACTACTTCTCCCTGAAATATTCATGTAAAGTTTTAATTATATTTTCGTTGTTTTAACCCTTCAAATCCCAGTGTTATTACATGAGCGCCCTGTGTTATAAGCCCCAAAAACCAAAAAATGAAACTAAATATTTCCACAAAAAACCAGTTGAAGTAATATGTGATTGTCATTATAAGTAGGCCTTTAGATGGACCAAAGATTGGCACCAACATACATTTTGACCTGCCATTATTTTTTTTGCATTTTTTTTGCAATTTAAAAATTAAAACTTCAAGGCCCTGAGTCTTCATTGACATCCAAGAAAAGAAGAAAAAATAAAATCATATGATGATAATTTGGGGTTGAAAAATAGCGTTTATAATGGAAGTCAATGGGCAGAAAATGGTCCCCAGGGTGATGGGTGTGGGGATTTCTGCTGCTCAGCCATTTTAGGCTGATTTAAGGAATTCACACTGGAATATTAACATTGACAGGTAAAAACTATCCTGTGGCAAGTTTGGTTATATTCCACTGAACACAGTGGAAATGGCAGCCATTTAACACATAGCAGTGGCACAAAAAGGTCCCAAGAAGGCAGGAGGGTTAAATGTTTTGAAATTAATTAATTGCATTCTGTTTTTATTTATGTTTGACACAGTGTCCCCAGACAAGCAGGTCCAACAGCAACTAAACCCTCTGTAATTTTTGCCGCTAGCTGAAGTTGGGGAATTTTCCATTTTTATTGTATAAACATTAAAATATTCCATCTCCTGGTTTCCAGCAGTACTTGAGGGTCTAGAATCTCTTGGAATGTCATCACACGTGTATTTATTTCTCATCTTGTGTGCACTAAAGCACCCATGATGAGAGTTAGTATCTAAAGACTGTAGAGTAACACTCACTCAGGCTGACTACCCCAGGATAAAATTGTCCAAACCCTGGCAAATAACAGGCCTGTCTTAAAGATAACAGGCTCAGTCACCAGCATGTTAAAGTGCCATTGATTTAAGTCAGCAATGTGTTATTTGTATTGATTTGTCAGTGATATAAAGGATACACAATACATCCCAGGCTGTAAAGCAACACAACTGAGTTATTGTTACAGTTCTGATAACTGACTTTCTGCTGATGATAAAATGTAGGCTGTTGCAGAGGTGTGGTCCCTGGGTTTCGGCACCACTTGTAAAATGCACTTCACGCACACACAGTTTGATATAGCGAGATATCACGTTTATTTCTGACTATGCTTTTTGTGACAGTTCACAGTCTGGTCAGCTCCGGTCTCAGCTGTTTCAAGCTTCTCTCCTCTCGTGTCCCGTCTCACTAAAAAAGGGGAAAAACTGTCATCAGACCAAACGCCACCAGCTGTGTTCTCACCTGCCTTCCCAGCACCGCCCCGTTGAGCTCACTGCACCACCCCTCCCCTGCAGCCAAGCCAGGGACCACACCTTCTCCACATAGGCAAACCTGATTTCTAACGTGATTTTTGTGTTTCTTTTCCTGCGTGCAAAACGTCTCACTCACGAGTAAAGCAGCACCAAGAGATCAAAAATGACTTGATGTTATGTCTTCCTAATTAGCTCACTTGAGTTGAGCATCATCCTCTGTAGTTAAAGCGCTGCTCCTTCCATATTTACAGCAGTTTTACTGTCCTCTTATATGAATAAACATCATATCACCTGGTTTCTAATTAAATAGCTTTGTAAGTGTCTTAAATAAACTTGCAGATGGGAGCAGGTAAAAAGTTGCTTTTCTTTGAAAGGATACTTTTGGCCTTTTACCAGCAGAGGTCTTGATTCTGATTACAGTAAGGGGCATTGTTCTTGTAACGACAGCAATGCCTCTTTGCTGTTTGCTGTGTCTGAGGGGCGAGGCTCCAGTTCCACCATAAACTACAACATCATCCCCACTGCTGCTGTGTTGTAAACCTTTTTGTTGAGAAAAACCAACCAGCTTGAGTGGAGTATATTACATTTTATTCACACCTATGCTTCTAAATACATTTTGCAGTATGCACACATCTAATTTTAGATGCATGCAAGAAAAATCCTCATGCTGTTGTGCCTTCCTCCTTAGTTTTCCGTGCAGCTAAGAACAGCCTCTTTATCTCAGTATCCCCAACTGCTTCCTTTAAAATGAAAATAGGCTACAGACAACAGGAAAATAAAAATTGCAAAGCATTTCTTAGTACTGTTATTGACAGAAAGCAATCATTGGCCTGAATGGGGAGAAAAATTGGGCAATCAAGTTGCCTGATATACTTTTTTACCCACAGTTGGTTGAGAATTGTCAAACAAACGTCTCTAAACCAACAAAACCTGCCTTTATATCACCCACACAGAGTGGGGGTGAGTTAAGGAGTTAAATTATTTAATCACCTTGGATTTGTGTTCAAGTCTTAATCTCCTAAATTAGATCAAGACCAGTCCTCCAAAAATTTGGTCTCTGAGACAAAGTGGAGAAAAACATTGTTGTGGCAAGTGTAATTCAAAAAATGTTGATCTTAACTTGTCCTTTTGGTCAATAATTAGGATTTAAACCTCTTCAGAAAAAAGCTTGTTTCAAGATTGAGAGGAATAAGTCATGATATCTGGAGGTGTTACAGAGTAAGTGCCAAGGACTGAAGGAGTGATCACAGGAATTCAGCAGGGCAGTTGATTGCATTGGAAAGAAGCAAAATTATTTCACCTTTACCATCAGATCTTTTTCATTGAAGCACTCGAGCATGAAAAGGTGGCACAGAGTGGATAATTTTTTGCAATATGTGCATGAACTGAGGAGCGGCTTAAACTGTATTAACATCTAAATCACTTCAGGATTTAGTGCTATCATTCAGCTGAGCACCGATTTTTATGATACAGCCCACTCAAACCTCCAAGTGCTTCATAACAGCATTATCAGTAGCATTTCAGTGTGAATACATCTACTTGATCATATCCCTTCTGACTCCCAGACATTTTCTCAATGGTATTAAGTTAAACTTAATACCATTGAGAAAAGGCTGGGTTAACTTCACCTTTCAGATATAATACTTAAGGAAAAAGCAGTGCTTAACTGGATTCAGAGAACAAACTGTGACTTTATAAATTGTTATTTTATACCTATTTGGTTAGGTTGATGCACGCTAGTTATACTGCTGTATTAGGCCAACAGAGCACTGCTTCCAAACTCCAGCATTACTTCAGGTCCCTGGAGTTTCCATTGTGGGTCAAAGCCTTTATCTTTATCAGGCTGGGTTCAGGTGTCAGACACTGTGTCTATTATACATATTAGAATTCAAATATATAACTTTTTGATAAAGCTAGTAATTGACCTATTCCTTAGTTATGCTGCTGTAGGCTTAAGCTGCAGGCAGATCTCCCATAATGCACCGAGCACCTTTCCTCTCTTCCACTCCCCATGTATTTGTACACCGTTACTGCATGTAATTAGCTTTGTGTCTTCTCTCTCTTGTAGTTTGCGCTTTGTTCTGTGATTTGTTTGTTGTGTTTCTTCCTTCACCCCAGCCGGTCGTGGCAGATGGCTGCCCTCCCTTACCCTGGTTCTGCCGGAGGTTTCTTCCTGTTAAAATAGAGCTTTGTTTTTTTCTTTTCAGTAATGCAAAGCCCTTACTTCTAGGCTATTGTTGGGTTTCTGTGTCTCATGTTATGGTGCCTTTACCTTATACTATATAAAGCATCTTGAGATTGGTTTTTTTAATAATTAATTTTTTTGTGATTGGACACTGTATAAATAAACTGAATTAAAGTAGGTTTTGCTTTGTGTTGATGCAGAAAGTCTGTGAGGTGTGTCTTAATATGAGTTAGATTGGTGTTACACTGAGTGATAGAACAGCCTGCTGCTGGTTATCTTGGCATTAAACCTACAAACAGGTTTAATTGGCTATATTAGTTTTGTCTAAAACCAACAAAATATTCCATCGAGCAACTGTTATGCTTATTTTTATCACCAATTAATATATTATATAATAAAATCAGATATTTTATTCATGCAAAAACCAAAGTTTGGAAATAGAGACTATGTGTTTTGGCTGTTGGTGATTTCGTTGCTGACTTCTTGGGAGCTGTTCCTGGGAGTGTTCATTTTCTGTATGGAGTCGAGATTTAACAATTACTGAGAATTTGAGGTGCTGGTGGGCAGATTTTGTGGACTTTAGACAGAGCGAGGCTTATTTGTTCCCTGTGTCCCACCTTTATTCTAACCTGAAGAAGCCAAATTGTAGGTATAACTTCATATTTTGTGTGCAGATTTGAGCGTTTTATTGATCCTCTCTTCTAACTCACGGCAAGAAAGCCAACAAGCACATTTTCCCAAATGTAGAACTATTGCTTTAATTTTTCTTGTGGTGTAAAGATTCCTCTGTAACATCAGTCTTTCGTTACCACCATTTTTAGCTTTGGCTTAGGGATAAAGTAGACTTACTTGTTAGTGGATAAGTACATTTGGTACAGTTCACATGGTAACTGTTTCGTGAGAAATACCTTCAATATACATTACAGTGCAAAACATTTTGGGCACCAGGTAAGGGTACAAACAGTAAACACAGAGCCAGAATAAAAGCCAAAGAATAAAGCCCTGATTTTATGGCGCCTAAGTGTGGGAAGAAGAGATAGGATGAACTATGGCAAGCACTCCAAGATATTGGGGACATCCTACTCGCTCTATAAAACTATGTAAAAGTGTACCTGGGAGAATTAATGCAGTTTTAAAAGCAACAGATGGACTTTATATGAACTTAATTGACAAACTATTCATGCCTTTGTTTTTGAAAGCAAGCTTTACTTCTGGTGGGTGCAATGTTTGCACAGTTCTGTGTGTTTTAACGTATATGATGGCAACTTTCTCTTTTTGAAATCACATAAAATACCCTAAAGGTTTTTTGCAACTATTGTTTGGGGAATTGTATGCACCGGATGAGGCCATATGCACATGAAGACATTTCAGCACTTTAGTTATTACGTAATTAATTTCCTCAGAAGCAGCATTTTTTGGTGACGGGTCTTAATAAAGGTGCACTTAAGCTTAGATGTAATGCACTCCTGATGAGTGTGTCTATGTGATATAGAATGTAACTGGGTTAATTCATAAAGTAATGTGCGGTCTGTATTGCTGGAGGCATATGCTGTGTGTCCCACGTGCCTGACTTCCAAATGAATCAAGGCAATCCACAGTGTTGATGCCACTAGCGAAGTGCATAGGGCTTTTTCAAACACTAAATATTACATCAAATAAGCCTGGCTGTGTCTCTGGTGTCACTAGTGGAAGCAGAATCAGTTTTTCAGGCTTGCAAAAATCTTCATGCTGATTATGAATAGACTACTCCAGTGTTTCTAAATATAGTCTCTAGCCTGATTCGCAATACTGTGTTCATACATTTTAAGGTGACCCCAGCCTGTTAATTGGCTTGCTTGAAGTTGTCAGAACTTGTAGCTGGATTTACACTTGTCTGTAATAGCTGAAGGATATTGAATGTTATTTTTGTAGTAGATTCTTTTATAACAGAGTGACTGGTACAGATCATTTGCCTTGTTGTTCTTGTTCATGACTATACACCTGGCCAGTGGTAGGGCTGCCACGATTAGTCGACTAGTCACGATAGTCGACGACTAATTTAATTAAACCCCCACGGACCGCCATTTGGCTTTTTCTACCTTTAAAACCCGGGAGAGCAGCCAAATGGCTTTTAGCTAAGCTTTAGCTTCAGCCAAGTGGAAGCTAAATTGGCTAGTCATTCATATATGTAAATTGGGTTGTTACCTGGGAATTCTGGAGGGAGGGGAGTGGGGGTGTGTGATTGAGGGGGTGGGGGAGCTGCTAAAAGCTGTGCACTTCCTTTTGTGTTTCATCTTGATGCATTCTCAATCATCCAGGGAAATAAATCTCCAAAAGTCACCAACTTGGAGTGTTTCAGTTTGCCATCTTAGGGAGAAATCAACACACATGGGTGTATGTCCTTTGTTGCTGAGATTTATTGATAAAAACAGTACAAAAAACCAACCATTTGTACACATATTTACAAATAATAATAAAAAGTGAGTGAGTACATTTCAACATTATACCAGTGGTCTGATTGATGCCACAATGGAGCAAATCGAGCAAAGACTGATAAGTTTGCTGCAATTTCCAGTGTGTGGGGATCATTTGTCACCAACTGCATCACGTGGTCTACATATCACCGTTGATGAACAGCTTTCCCCATCAAAGACTCGGTGCTGTTTCCTGCAGTATATTGCAAGTAAACCTGACAAGTTTGGGATCAAGTTTTGGGTGGCTTGCGACCTAAAATCCAAGTACATTTGCAATGTCTTCCCATATCTTGGCAAGGACCCCAGTCGTCCCACTGGGGAGAGACTTTCTGAAAATGTAGTAATGAGGCTGATGGAACCATTCCTAGACAAGGGCAGAAATGTTACCACGGACAATTTTTTCACATCGCTTTCACTTGCGCAAAAACTTCTTAGACGGAAAACCACCATCCTCGGCACAGTCAACAGGATTCGCAGGGAAATTCCTCAATCCACTAGACAGACAGATCGCAATGAATTCACCACTCAGGTATGTTACAGGTCTTTTGTGGTTCTATGTTTATGTGTTTCATTGTGTGTAAAAGGGCTATGGAAATAACAATTTATCTTATTTCTTAGGTGTTTTCAACCTCTGCTGCCACGCTGACGGCATATGCGGCCAAACGGAAGAAGACAGTCTATATTCTTAGCAGCATGCACAGCGTGGTTCAGACTGATAACACCACCAAAAGGAAGCCAAACACTGTCACCCTTTACAACAAAACAAAGTGTGGCGTGGATGTGATGGACCAGATGGTTCGGGAGTACACTGTCCACAGAGGAACACGGCGCTGGCCAGTCGCCGTGTTTTATAACATGATTGACATGGCAGCACTGAATGCACATGTGCTGTATCAAGCATGCACCGGGACGAAGGAAAGACGGGTGGACTTCCTGGTGGAGCTTGCAAGAGAGTTGGCTCACTCTCATGTAGCTGCGAAGAAGGCAAGAAAAGAACAGTTGCTTCGGACACAACCCTCCACACCTAGCCCTGGAAAAAGAGCCACGTGTCAGGTCAAACACAACTGCAAGAACAATCATGCCACTGTGCGATGTGTTCACTGCAAAAGATACACATGTGGTAAATGCAGACTACAGATACCATGGCAGTGCCAGGATTGTGAGTGATTGCTGAAAATGTTGAATTGTACTCACTCACTTTTTTATTATTATTTGTAAATATTTGTACAAATGGTTGGTTTTTTGTACTGTTTTTATCAATAAATCTCAGCAACAAAGGACATACACCCATGTGTGTTGATTTCTCCCTAAGATGGCAAACTGAAACACTCCAAGTTGGTGACTTTTGGAGATTTATTTCCCTGGATGATTGAGAATGCATCAAGATGAAACACAAAAGGAAGTGCACAGCTTTTAGCAGCTCCCCCACGCCCTCAATCACACACCCCCACTCCCCTCCCTCCAGAATTCCCAGATAACGACCTAATATACATATGAATGACTAGCCAATTTAGCTTCCACTTGGCTGAAGCTAAAGCTTAGCTAAAAGCCTACCAGCCATTTGGCTGCTCTCGGGTTTTATAGGTAGAAAGGTAGAAGCCTGGGGATGCTAGTCGACGCGTCGTTTGAAGCTTTGTAAGAGCCCAAAAGACGCAGGAATAAGTAGTAGGATTTAAGAGTGTAATAACGGACTGAAACAGAAGATGGCAGCACTGCATGTACAAGGATGCCAGCTGCCGTTAAACCCCGAAGAAGAAGAAGCTGTGTCCCAGAATTCATAGCGCGGCCCAGCTCAGTTTCCAACAATGGCAGCAGTTAGTTTTAATATTACTCTTATTATTCTTTCATAAAATAAACGTTTAACGTGTTTTCAGGCGAGAATGTAGCTGTGTAAACCTCAAATATCTGCTCAGTTTATCAAGACACCACATATTTTCAAAAGCGCTCCGACGTTTTCAGAGACGTCTGTTACCCACCAGCTCGATAGCGAGCCGGGGTTCAAGCCTCACTAGAGCTGGTGAGAACACCGGACTCTGGGCAAATCGTTTTCAAACCCACCGCCGTCTTTCGCTACTCAGGTTAAACATGAAATATAAGTCACTTAGATAACTTAAAATTGTTATTGTTTGGCTTTTTTCAGTATTTTATTTGTTCCTGAGTAAATCGGCTGAGTTTATTGAACTCCACCGCAACAATCTGCACATTTCATTAAAATTTAATAAACTTCCATCTTGTCTTTATTTTTAGTTAGCACATACCTTAAACACTTCAAGCTGTAAGCTAGTGATAGTTATATAAGAGCAGATGCATGCTGGTGCAATAAGTCTGTTTAACTACAATAGATGCATGATCTGATTAGTCGACTAATTGCAAAAATAATCGGTGGACTAACAAAATAATCGTTTGTGGCAGCCCTAGATTACAGTGATTATTATTCATAGGAACGGGGAATAGGGTTGTAATAAATAAAATATAAGGATGTCCATTTGATGGCCCTGTAATGTACTGGCAGTCTGTCCAGGATGTACTTTTTCTTTTGTCCTCTGACATGGCATGGGCGAGGTGCTCATGGCAGCACCCGCTGCTTATTGAGAGTAAGGGCGATATGCGTTTTCACGTCAAAAAGTCGTCATAAATAAGGCTCCAATAACACCAGAAGAAGTCGCCAGATTTGTCGCTAGTCGCTTTTTATAAAAAAAAAGTCGCAACACTGCCTGTGAAAGCTAAGATAGAACACATCCCGCCCACAGCCCTAGGTTGGAGAAGTAGTTAACAAAATGCAGAAGTAGACTAATAAAATTCACATCTATTTCATCTTTGGACGTCTATTTTTATTTTTTAAGCTTCAACCAAATTTCTTTAGCAGGTGAAGGCTCCAAATACACAGGTCTAGAAACCAGTTGGCGACCCAATGGCAAATCACTGGTCACTAGGAAAAATGTTTTTTCCCCGGCCATTTGGTGAGTGATTGTGCAAAATTAGCCTCACAGATTTGCTTTGATTGCTAGCAAATTTGCAAGGTTGTCTATAGTTTGTAATGAACCGACCCGTCAGCAAACAGATCAAACGTTTTCAAGTTTTACTTCCACTCAGCCAGTAGTATGCAAGTGTCTGCCGGCAAGTTGGTGTGGGTAAGTTGGTGTAAACTGTGGGTAACGGCAACAATCTGCTAGTGACCAATCACAATGAGGTGTTTGGTGCAAAACTTCCTTTGTAACTTTGTAACTCACCTACACATTTTTCCATAGCACCAGAGATTGTCAAGGTGTTGTCGACTGAGCGCTTAGCTTGGTGTTTAGGGTAGTTTAGGTAGTACCAAAACCATGACTGATTGAATAAAATTGATAGTGGACATAAGTGTATTTGGAACAACAGTAAGCTTCGGTTCAATAAGAAGCGATCATTAGAATGAACTGAACATGATTTATTGATGTACAAAATTCAATTTGAGGTATTTGGCGTTCAGACCCCGATGGCCTAGCACAGCAGAACATAATCCCAGCTGTGATAGGGATAGAGTCTAGACGCTGGTGGTGGAGATGAAGATGGAGGCTTGAATGGAGCCTGAGTGATGAGAGGCGGTGATAGGGAGGAGGTGAGTTGCATGAAGGCGACTGCAAGGAAGAATAACAGATGCGCAGTGAGATTTAAAGTAGCCAAGTAAAGGCTGATCGGCCTGAAGGAGGCCAGCAGAAAACTGATTGGACTAGACATGTGATGTCATAATCAACTTGACAGCGTGGGAAAGTGGAATTGATGTAAAGCTTAGATTATCCGTCAACACCTGGGAAGCAGACAGATGGGTGACGACAGATCTTCCTTATTGAACTTACGCATAAGCTTCATTTAAATGTCAGTCTCATGAAGAGGATGTTTCAGAGCCATTTCAGCTTATTTCACCGGGCTAAAGTCCAAACTTTAGATATTTTTTTCTTTTTCACATTTCCTAAAATTGTAAAACTTCTAGATTAACATGCAAAAACAGATTTAATTTTATTAGTTTATTTTCTATGAATTTCAACTTGAAGATGTCAAACTGTTCCATTTTTGAATTATTGTGTTTAGTAACAATGCAATAGTCTCTCTCAGATAATTAAACTACTGATAAAAACAAGAAATCGCAGATAATCCACACAGGGTTATCACCTCTGGCTAAAGCTGGAAAAATCTCCAGCATCGCTAAGGCTGCAAATTTCACTAGCTGGCAGGCCAAGTTGCACCTCTAAACTACCTTTATGCCAGTGAAGATAAAAAAAAAAACACTTGGAAAGTCCTGCTATTCTTGATTGCGTCATTTCTTGACTGTTTTTGTGCACAGCTGGGATTCTCTGTCTCGAGCAAATGCTGTGTTTCAAACTTTGGAGTGTAGAGTGTAAAGCTTGTTTATTATCATTTTTATGCAATGAAAAATGTAGAAAGTAATTCTATCTTGCCTTTCTCAGTGCTTCAATTTTTGACAAACTTTAAATCAAGTCTATGAAGTGCAATAATAAAATACTGGAGTTTTCTTCAACTGCTGAAATGTATATTCCTATATATCTGTGCATATTCATTTCTATTGGGATGAAAAAAAATAATGTTCATAGCTTGTCTTCCTTGCCTTTCAAATATCAGCTGTGATACCTTTATCAGTCTCCAAAAGCATTTCACTAGAATCTGCACAAATGTTCTGTTACTCAGCAAAATAAACAAAAACAAACAACCTTAAAATATATTTTGGCTCTGGAAAATCAGAGTCCTCTTAAATAAACACGCTCAGCTCTAAGCCCCAGAACAACTCTTTTTTGAGTTGTTCTGTAATCTCCTGCATGCAGCATTGTGCACACTTAATCTTGCAGTAAGCTATTGCTTTATTCTCTGAAGCCTAAATAACACAGGTCTGAGGGGGCAATCAGTTACTCCCTGAAACAGTCAACAGCAGCTCTCATTCTCTTGGGTCTTAGTTTATGCATTTTGGACCTGGTTACAGAACTTCCTAGATATTCTTGCTTCACCTTAATCAACCGTCTGTGTTTTTGCTGAGTGAAGCATTAGTCATTGAATTGCTGTCCACGTTGGACTGTTGCTCGTAATCCATCAATGCAAAGTAGCCTGCCTTCTCTCCAACACTCCCAGCAGTAGCAGTGCACAGACCTAACTCTTCAGGCAGTCTCACTCCTTCCTGTTTTATAATTGGTTTGGCTCAGGTAGGATAAAGGAAGGTTGGATGTGTGTTTTACATTAATGCATTAAAGTCGATCCATTATGATGTGTTGCCTTCTGTTTTAAAGTCATGAGTTAATATGTCAGTCTCGGGTAAGGTAATTTTTCACCAGTGTTTCACGTTTATTTCTCTTCAACAGATTGAGAAGATCATGAACTTAATTGGAGCAGGAATTGAAACATCCAAAAACAAGCAGCCCATACCAAGTTCAGGTAATCCATCAGTAACCAACTTGAATTTGGAGTCTTTTCTTCTCCACAGATTTGACTTTGTGGTGTAAATGCAAAATAACAACACTGTCTGAGGTATTAAGGAATGTTACTCATTTACCACTGATGAGTTAATTGAGCACGATTTATATAGAATATTATCTGAAACCCATCATTTTACACCAGCAAGAGCTCCTTCATGGCATTTAAACACGCCTTCAGAAAGGACGAAGAGCTCTTTTATTGTTCTCACAAGTTACAGTGATTCATGCTGACTTTTGTTTGGCACATCATTGTTGTTATTTATTACTCACAAGGTTTCCACTTCATGGGAAATCAAATTCTAAATTCCCCTCAGTGTTGTAATTTTTTTTCTCGTGGTACTGTAGATCTCAATAGGGCTTGATTTGATAGTACGCTTCATCAACTGTCCTTCAGGCAGTACAGAGGGAGAAGCCAGCTGGCATCATCTCAGTTTGTTTAGATAACGCAACTGAGTTGATACAGTGTAAACCTACCCCCATTACATACTCTGTAGGAAAGGAGGCTTTGTCGTACAGGACTGTGTAAGGGTGTTTTTCTGCACAGGACTGCGTTTTACGTGTCTCATCAGATTTATTGGGATAACATTTTCATTAGTAATGTGCAGTATGCTTTATGGGCTGCAGTGTCTGCTAACGAGAGAGTTTCTTTCATCATATTTCTGATTCAATGCTGTCATTTCTTCCATAACATCTTCCTGTATTCCTCTTACAAATGTCCATTTGGTGTATTTATGTGATTGCTTTGACCACTTTTAATATAAAATAGTGAAGATTGTAAATTTTCTGTTTTGGATTTAGCATTAAATTTTATTTTCAGTCGTCATGTCAGGAAGACAATTGATTTCTGTTAGCCTTGAGAAGTAAAACCTATATTGTAAAAGTAAATAAACATTATACAGCTTTTTGAGTGGCAACAATATGGTGAAAATTCTCAATGTTTATGATTTCCCCTAAAGTAAAAAAATGCAGATCAAAGTGCTTTTAAGAAACTCACAATTTAGAAATGTACATTTTCAAAAGAAGAGGACGAAAGTATATCAAAAACAATAAAAATAAACTGTTCTTAGAAATCATTAAATGTACTTATTTCATCACAATTCAATTCTTTTAAGGATAATTTCTGTTCATTCATTATCTTTAAGCTCAAATATATCTTTTTTTAAGGAAAGCTTGTTAATTTATCATTTTAATTTTGACTTAAATTCCAGCTCAGTGAGCAGTGTTGGATTAAATGCTATCTAAGCAATTGAGACCTGGAGTTATTCCACATTACGTAAGAGCAAATATGGTGTTTGTTTTCGCTACACTTATAGGTGTGTACTATTAATAGTCCTTGTTTGAAGAATGACATGCTGAAAGTGTCCCAGATTCAGCTGAGTCATACACTTGCTGCTCCGATTTAAATCGGAGATTGTGCACAACTAGTTCTGATGGTTGCCAGGATGCTTTTTTTGTGTCTCTCTTAATAAAAAGGTCATATTTCCTTTTTTCACTGTGTAAGGGAAGGATCGGCTACCCTTCAGAGTAATCACATGGGGAAGGAGGTACACATAGATAGGAGGGGAGAGATGTAGGAGGGATTATGCAAAGATGGAAACCTAAATTGTAAATCTTTATTCCACTTTTAGCTTTTGTTGTGACAGGATGAGGAAAAACTTATCCACTTCATAACACAAGTGAAGGATGGTCATTCATCTTCTCGAAGCAATTTCTGAAAAGAATCAGATTTTCTCGGCTAGCAAAATGTTAATGCAGTTTTGTACCATATAAATCCTCAAAGATAATGATGTTTGTGTTGTGTGCCCATCACAAGTGCCTTGATTGTATGAAAGAGTTCACTGAGTAAATGTGCTTAGAATAAGAGAGGGACTGGAGAGAGACCGCACAGCTAACAGCACACAGGAGGCATCGGCTCGGTTTGTGTACAGGCACACTCTGACGTTCAAAGGAAAAGAGTCCGCCTTCAGTTTCTCTGAATTAATTCAGCTTTGCGGCTCATTTTCTCCAGTGCTTGGGTGTGTTGACAAGGAGCTACTGCTTTTCTCCTGCTCTGATAAAAAGGCATGGCTTTATCTACACACAACCTCTACCTCTTCTTCGGTAAATAGGCCATTCGGGGTGTTCCGTGGAGCCAAGTCTAGACCTCGTAGTGCTCACACAGCACAGAAACCCACTTGGACAGATTTGACAGCTTGGGCTGTTTAACAGGGGATAAGACAGTGACCCATTTCCCCCCACCCCCCATAGGAGAATTGGATCCTCTGTCAGTCAGTAATTAGGTTTTACTATCGTGGGAGGTGTTCCTGTCCCAAAAGAATGAAAAAAATTGGGTGGGGTGGATGGTATTTTGAGCAGTTTTGTTGTATCGTAAAAGCTGAGATTGGTATGAGGCTTAGAAGAAAAGTGTAAAGTATGAGAAGGAGGAGTTGTGGGATCTTGTAGTGAATCATAATTAGTCCACTTCAATCCTTCTTACTTCCTATTACCATCTTATCTCACCCATATGTTTCATCGCCGCCTCCTCTATTAGTCTTTTTCCGTCTTATCTCTCTTGCACATTCTCTCCTTCTCCCTTCCTTTCTCCTTCCCCCTATCCATCATTCTTGTCCTCAGTCACAGAAAATTTAATAGCAGCCTCTTTTCCTGATAACGAATGATGAGCATCGGTCCTTGTGGATGACTGACAGGTCATTGAGACCTGACTTGGCCTTTCACCTAATTGTTAAGGGCGAAGAAACAAAGGTATACGTGGCCAATTAAAGAGAAGGTTCAATCAATAGCCCTTCACTTTGCCTCCCTGTGTTGTCATTGCTTCTCCTCGCCCTCTCTACCTTACTGACTGGCTGGCTACCCATTGGGGAATGTGTGAGGTGATTGCAGGCTGCTTGAAAGCCTGCATAATAATGCTTTGCCTGGAGCTGTACTGGGATAACACCACTGGACACCCTGCATAAGTGAGTGAGAGAGTCTTTCAAGCCTTGTTCACCTGTCATTAACATGCATTTTTGGTCAAGATCACAAGTGGACAGTTCTAATTACAGGTGTGAATATACTCAAGATGTACCGAGATCACATAGCTCAGACCTCCATTGAAGGTGGTTTGATTCACCTTTTTTGTATATAAAAGATGAACGTAACATTTGGGACATCAGGGATTGGTTTGTGTAGACTGCATTTCAAAGCTCAGGTGTTGGGTTAGTGGGTCCTGACATGTTGCGGAAAAAAGACAGAATAATGAAAGATGGACATATTTAGATGAAAAAATGAAGTGCTAAACTTGGTTAGCAAATGCTTCCATAAACCGTGGAGGTGCAAAGCACATACCACACATATTCACAATTTAGTTCTAATAGTACATAAAATAATAGATTTTTATGCAATAAAACTGAGGCACAGACTCTTGAACTGTTTAAATGTCAAAAGGTCACCAACACCACAAAGAAAGTTACAGTTCAATAACTATAAGCTATCTACTTCAGGTACTTTAGCATTGGCTTCATTTTTCAGCCACTTGACTGCAGAGTTGCACTTGTCAACTGAAGCTTTGCTAGTCACTAAAATACAGCTGTGCATCTGCCATTGGCTTTAGCAGTTTGAACACCTGTGGCTATTATTTATTATTACTTCTGCGAAAGACTGTTGGATGATTTTGTAATTTGTGAAAGGCACTTTAATGCAATTCAATTCAGTTCAGCTCAATTTTATTTACATAACACCAAATCACAACAGTAGTTGCGTCAAGGCACTTTATATTGTAAAGCCTACAATAATACAAAGAAAGAAAAAGCCCCTCTGAGAAAGTTCTTTGGTGACAGTGAAGGAAAAGCTCCCTTCTAACAAGAAGAAACCTCTGGCAGTACCTGGCTCAGGAAGGTACTGCCATCTACTTAGTGATAGCTTACAGTAATCTGCTGTTGTGTAGAGCAGTGAGATGCTGGTTTGAAAAATTAGACTGCAGCAGGAATCTGGTATTTGGTCTTATCATTAGTTTTTGTCATTGTCTCTCTTTTTCCCCTTATTCTCTTTCCCCTCAACCCCCAAACCAGTCGAGGCACATGCCTGCCCCTTCCTGATACTGGTTCTACAGTGTGTCTTTTCCAGTTAAACAAGGTTCCTTACTTCCCACCATCATGAAGAGTTAGCTCACAGGGGGCTCAATCATTGGGGTTATATTGTATTGTCTTTACCTCCAATTCAAATGTCTTGGGATGTTGCAAATGATTAAAAGTGATAGCTTGGCATTCAAATGCCAAGTGTGAACTTCTGCAGTTGTCCAGTTGTGATCAGATTACTAAAGACATGTTAATGCCACACATGACCTGATTTGTTTATTTTTAACCCCAATTCTAAAAATTTTATGTCATCTTACTTTCTTATGCCGGCTTTTTCCTGTAAGAAGCCTCTGTTGTGCTCTAAAAATGGTTGACATGACATGAGCATCTGGAAGTACATAATGGAATTTGCCTCTTTTCTGTCATGCTGGATGAGATGGAGAAGAGGCAGGTCTCGACATGTCCTCTTCTCTTCTCTTCTCTTCTCTTCTCTTCTCTTCTCTTCTCTTCTCTTCTCTTCTCTTCTCTTCTCTTCTCTTCTCTTCTCTTCTCTTCTCTTCTCTTCTCTTCTCTTCTCCAAGTGTATTAAAAACTCTGCTGACTTGAATCAATGCTGCCCCCCCTTGTCCTATCATCAAAGTAAGATGTAAATGAATTAAAGCCTTCTGGTAATAAGCAGGGATTTGAGCAGAGTCTTTGTTTCAATATCCCATGTTAGCCAAAAAAACTGGCGTGGCTCCTGCAGAACTGGATCGAGGTCCCATCATCCCTTTAAATTCTAGTCATTCTTAGCTGGAAAAGACTGTGATTTGGGGCTTTCGGAGCTTGTTCCTCGCCTCTGATGGTGGTGTCCTTTCTCCACTGGCAAGATCAGAGTGCTTCTGTGCAATTCTAATCAGTGCAGTGGAGGGGGAGAGAGGGGGAGAGGTACGTTAAGGTTAGAAAGGCACTGCCAGAAAAGAGTGAGTATGTGTGCATTTTATTGAGAGAGAAAGAGGAGCAAGATATAATGGGAAGGGGTAGACAGACAGACGATGAGTCGAGAGAGAAAGTGTGCGTGCGTTTGCATCTGTCTGTGTGTTTGAGAACGAGAGGCAAGGAGCAAGACAGAGTGAGGGAGAGTGCAAGCCAGAGAGGGAGAGAGAGGCAGAGGGAGGGGAAGTGATATAGTGGGAGAGAGGTGGTTACGTGGAGCAGCACCCCACTTCATCAGGCAGCATACGGCAGCCCTGCAGTGCGATCACACAGTATGGGTATGGGGCTATGAGATTGAGAGAAAGAAAGCTGAGAGAAGCGAGAGAGACAAGAGGGGGGGGGGGAGTTACAAAGAAGAGCTTGAGGGATTTGCTTGGATGAGAAGGGGGGGGGATGAACAGTGAGTCTGTTGGCTGTCGTGGATGTGAGAAGGACGTGGCGGCAGTGGCTGAGCTTAAGGCAGATCGTTGGTCTCCTGTGTAGAAGTAGCCAGCGTGAGGACGCTATGCCCTGTGAGCAGTGAGGGGTAGCGTGTGTGAGCCAGGAGCAGCTGCTGTGACTGCATCTGCGCTGCCTGCGTGTCTCCGACAGGCAGGGGATGCAGCAAACCTCTGCCCTGAGCACAGAGGCTGCTAGCTGCACCCAGCAAGGGGAAGAACCAGGTGGGCTGGGGAGGGAGTGGGGGGCGCCTGCCTCAGGAAGGAGCTACCTTAACCGGCACTGTGGTCCTGCAGTGATCCTCGCTTCAGAGTCAAGAGGCTCACCTGCCATCTGTTGGATCTGAACCTGGATTTACTGCTTTCAGAGATGAGAAGCACGTTCTTTGGCTTAGCCGCACATCCAGCAGCTTGCTGAAAAGTGTGAATGTGGGCAGCACAGGGAGCACTGGTACCACCAAGGACATTGAGCCTTTTTCCTTTGGCAGACAGCTTACCTGGAGCTTTATCAAGGAATCTAAACTTGGATTTTATTATGAATTGAGGAGTTTGGAATCAGCACACTGTGGAAAGCCTAAGCCAACGTTTCTTTGATGTAGGATTTACAATATGTCTACCTGACCGTACTCCGTGTGGCTGTGGAGTAAGGACGAAATATGATTTAAGCAAATGTCTATTCCTTGATCAAAAATTACACGCGTACCTCAACAGTACTTTAGAATGCTGCTACCTTCATTGTATGAGCCTTGTCCTAGCTCTCAAAGAGGTTGACCAATGAAGCCATGGGACTCAGCCAGAGCTTTACAAGTATGTGGTGAAAACCCTGACAGATTCATTTTGGGGGAGCTGAGTATTTCTGTGTTACATCCTGATGGAGTAGTTTCTGATTTTAGAATAAGTGACGGGGATATTTTTAACAGAGTAAATAATGTCAGGTATATGAAAATGTCTTATTTAGTGAAACATAATTTCCATTTCCACTCAGTCTGAAAATGATCTAGTCTCTTGACTTGTAGTGGTGTGTTGTAATGATTTTGGACGAACTAGGCACTTGTTTTTACACTTGCTCATCTGCTCACTAAAGGAATGCTTAGTGAGCTCGGTTTGTTGGAAGATGCTGTAGTGGCTCAGTCCAACATAACTTAACAATACAGAGCTTCAGATGGGCTCCCTTCCCCGCACTACCTCCACCCTTGCCTGACATATCTAGTCAGTCACACTAACACCAGTGGGTGTATATTAGCCTAGTCAGTCCCCTGCAGGGCTTGAGCGGTGCCTGCAGCACTTCCTTTCCTCCTCCTGTGTTTGAGTTTAGCCGGGCCCCCGCCTGTACTGTGGGAGCCCCTCACCCCCGGCCTGGACCCTGTCTCCCCCCTACCCTGCCTGGTGCTGCTGCACTCGGCTCTGCTTCTGCTGGCCGAGGATGATGTGGCAATGCCATGTGTCGTCCTCTGAGTGCCGCTGCTACCGGCTGAACGGCTTCTCCCTGCTGAAGCGCTTCCCTCTCTCGGCAGATGGGGCCTGTGGTAAAGCCCTGGACCAGCCGGTGGGAGAGTGGCTGGAGCACGTGGGGCTGCCGCAGTACGAGAGCAAGCTCCTGCTCAATGGCTTTGATGACCTACGATTCATGGTGAGTCACCTGCAGCATGTCATCTCAAGGGTCGGTTCCACTTTACATCACCCTGTCTCTCCACTGTCAAACAAGCTGCATTAGTCTTTTTATGTCACCACTCTGCTTGTCTCTTGGTAACTCCACGCCCCCTTATTTCTGTCTCTCACTCACCCTTCCACTCTCTCTCTTCCTTTATAACACTTTCCCATCTCCTCTCCATAACTCCTCCTCACCTCTGTGCAACGCATGACCCAGCTAAAATTTATGGCCTCTTCCTGAATCCCTATAAAGAGTATGAGCTGTCACCAGTGGGAACACACAGACAGCCAACATTCATTAACTTTTTCCCAGCATTCCCAGTCATCTCATTTACTGCAAAATTCAAATGTCTGTCTCCACATCGATTCCCTTGATTTACAGCCACTGTACTTGACCTCTGTTTAGGTATAGTCACTTAACCAGGACAAACAATTCTTAATATAAGCACAGCATGTTTTATCCTAGATACACTTTGCATGGTTGATTGCTAAATCTTATTAAATCCTCCACAGATTATTCTCTGTACTATCCATATGGTGGGCCTATCTTGCATTTACTGTACAAGAGATGATTACACTGCAGCAGCATGCTGTTGTGCTGTATTTTTTTTTTTTACAATGATATGCTGCAATTGCATTACATATGTTTGCATGCATCTATTTTTCTATTTTCAAATTTTTTATTTATACTGTAAAAAATGATCAAAATCACAGTTTTTTCCACTGTGGTGGCTAAAAAATGATGCCAGAGATAAGTTTTCCTAAAACATAAAAAGTTATTGAAGAATTATATACAATTTAGCATTTTTTTTATGCAACAGTAAGAATCTAATATTAATATATTCATACTAAAGTGATGTCCACAATCTGTCTGAAAGCTTTATCATGTTTCCCGTAAAGAACATTGTGAGGAAACCTGATATTGCATTTGACAGGGATAGCCAAAAACACCACTTTCCATCTGATAGTCATGTTTCTCTGAAAACATGGCTATATGCTGTAAATAAGTAGGCCTGGGGGTAACATTTCTCAGGCCACAGAGTTGCAATAGCACCATGGGTTATATGATACAGTGCGTCTGATGTCACAGTGGAATTCAGTCAAGTGAGACCAGTGAGGTCAGAAAAAAAGAGTGGTTGTATTGACAAATCAGTATAGTTTATAAGTGCTACTGTCTTTTCTGGATTTCTTTTCCCATTTTGGGTAGAAATGAGATTGCAGTATAGTGGAAATTTGTAAGAATGTGACCATTCAGATGGACTCAGCTTTATATTTGTTTATGAGGCGATAACACAACTATAAGAGCATGGTTGTAAAAAATAAAGGAATACAGTATTTGGTAGGTGATTACAGCTACACTAATAAATCAGTTATCTCCAGAATAATACACTGGAGTTAATTAAGTTGGAAGTAATTTACACACTGAGAGATTTGGAAATGCTGTTATGTAATTAACACTAGTAACAAAAGGGCAAGTTGACTTTTTTCAGTCAGAAAATGTCCAGCAAAAAACACATTATGGATTCAGCCAGTTGTATTGTACTAGACAAAACTCAGGTCATCTGTATTAAATTCAGACTTCAGTGCATAAGATTTGAGGGGATGAGTCCTTTGGCACTAAAAAAGGATGATTTCTAACCTTGACTGATTAAATCTAATCTTTATATGTTTTTAGTCCTCTTGCAAATGACCATGTGGGAGCAGGTACTTCATTTAGTTGATGGAGAAATCTGTTCTTCTTATTGATTTGTTACATAGGCAACATAAGCCAACAAAAGCCAGATGCAACAACCAGGTAGAATAACTGTCATCCTCAATTGACTAAGCAATATCTCTGCCTGTATTTTGTTATTTTGCCCAAAATGTAACATTCATCATTTAGTAGATATAGTAGACTTAGAGAACAAAAAGCGAGCTTTACCGTCTGATTGGGATTGAATGAATCCATGTAGATCAAGATTTCCAGGATACAGTGTGATGTGGACTTGGTTCATTAGCCTTTCTGATGTTCATGTTCATGCCACAGTTAATGTGTCTGCTAGACTTGATGCATCAAGGAAATAAATCATTAGCTTCACAAGGCAAATTAGCCATGGATATTTACAAGGATGTGGAGGTTGCAAACAAGAAGAAAGGTCAGAGTAGGCAGGCACTGTGAATGTTTAATATTGACCTTTTAGATTGTGCTAGGCTTGCTTCAGATGTCATCAATCTAACTGAACTTAAATATCAGAACTCATTTGTGGGATTCATTGCAAATTTGAGTAAAGTGATCAGTAGAGGGCAGTACTGTGGCTCCTTTTTAATTCCCCGTCATGTTTGATTTCATTTATGTATTAACACTGTATTTAGGAACAATGCAATGGAGCCCAGAGGAACATGTAGTAATATTTAACCATTTCTGGAAATCAGCTGACATAAAAACAGGGTAAACCCAGAGCAGATTTTACTTTAAACACTATATCGTTTGTGAGCCCAGAGGGGATTGAAAGCTCTTCCCAGTTTAATTCTGCAGTGACAGGAGTCTCAGCACGCAAGCCTTTCTGTGCCCACAACCCACTGCTGTCACAGCTTAAGATACACTGTATAGTCCTGCTTGGAAAGTTTCCTTGTGTCCGCCCGTCAGCGCACAAGAGCAGCCACTCACATGAGTCGGCAAGGCTCTCTGCATGTGATGATTGCTCTGAGATGCAGCTTTTGAGGGATCATAAATTATGAACAGTTGTGTGCCCATTCTCATAATTTTTACACGATGATAATCATTTTTGCACTACCAAAAGTGGGGCACCCGTAGCTTTCACTCTCTTGGCCTTCATGGCCACACACACATGGCTTATAAGCTATGTAAGAACTGAACCATACATTCCTGTCACATGTTTCAAATGCGGCATGAAATAACAAGTTTGCAAAGTCTCCCGAGGCATCATCAAACTTCCAACCGTGTTAATAAAAGTGGAGGATCTATTTTTGGACCTCCCTTACATCAGGCCCGCTTCATTTTGACCTTTTATTCTTGCAATCAGTGAGTAATCTCCCAACTGCACCCTGATAGAGGCCTGTGAATACTGCTGCATTGTGCTCTGAAACCAATCCAGAGAGAGCAGATTGAGTAAAGACTACAGAACATTTTAACATTCTTGGCCAGAGAGAATCAATCTGCAGCAGTCCTCAGGGAAAAACGCTTAGCTCTTCATTTTCATGGTTCTCCTTGTATTTACATTCCTACCTATAAACCAGTAGAAGATGATGAAGCAAGTGGGGCTGTGATTTGAATAAGGGAAGAATTTTCTTTTTGAAGCTTTCAGGATGTGAGAAAAAAATCTATTGTTCATTGTTTCCACACCCTAAATTAACAAATAGTCTCAAATTGTTGTGGAATACTTCCTCTTGGACTGTTTGGTGTCCCTGGATGAAGCACAGCAGCACAGGGATCCTGGAGACGCAGCAGCAATTCTGAAGGCTTTGTTCCTGCTGAGTCGCACCAGATCAGATTGATTACTCTTGGCACGCACAATTTATTTGACTTCATTGTCCTCCCACTCTGCTGTTACTGCTTGTGTCAGAGATGTGCATATTCTGCGTGTTTGCGCATGCGGTGTGTGTTAAGAGCAAGTGTGTATTTTTTCAGTCACAGTTTTACCCTTGCAGTAAGGCTGTGGAGCAAGTCATGATACTTTTGAGTGGATTGTTTATTTCTGTGCAAATATGTACACGGTATTATAAATGATTTTTCTTGCATACTGTTGTTCTGTATATCCATTTTCATTCTGCGTACTGTCTATGTGCTTGTGTGTATGTGATTGTTTGCATGCACGTATGTCTGATGACTACGCCTTTGGGTGCGCCTGTGTGTGAATGTGTTTATTTGTGTGTCTCTCCTGTGTTTGTGCACATGCAGGGAAGTAACGTGATGGAGGACCAGGATCTCAGAGACATCGGGATCACTGATCCAGGACATCGAAAGAAAATCCTCCACGCGGCACGCAACTTGCCCAAGGTGCTTAATATCGTAGGTTATCTTCAGCACTAAGGAGACCAGCAACTGACAGGATCTCAAATAACAAAAAAACCCCAATAAGGACAAGTACTTCACTAACAATAGCAAATAAGCTAAAAATAGATAAATGGCACCCTGATATGTGTTATAGTGTTGAAGGAGTATTCATGCTGTCCATAGAGTGGGTTAAGCCTGAAGCAACAAAGCTGTCTAAGCAAACAAAATGACAGAGTGGGTTCATTTAAAACCTATTATCTTTCATTCAGGAATACACACTTTTCACTCTATGATAGCTGGGATGGGCTCCAGTTCAGTGACCCTCAACTGGACAACTGATTAAGAGGATAGTTGAATGAATGAATGGATGGATGAGTGGCTTTATTTGTGTTTGTTATACTCTGATATCTGTTTGATATCACTGCAAATGAAAAAACGAGTCATAAAACACTAGTTATTACTTTTTTTTTAGACAACTATCCATTTTTAAAAGACAATTTTTCTCCTCATTTACAATAAAAAAAATAAATATAAGGTATGCTTGAGGGAATTATGTTTTATACTATGCTAGTATTATTTTAACATTAATCCACAAATTAACCGGTGACTCTGTTAAAAACATTAAAATGATAGCATTATGCAGTTGGTCCAGCACCTTCGTGATGCAAGTCCTGTTTTAGTTCACAGATGCTTTCTGTGAGATTGAACTCTGGTTAATATGGAAATCATTACAGTTTAATGAACTCATTTGGCCTCTTTCACTACGATGTTTGTAGAAATGTTGTTAAACTGAACAAAAACCAACTGTGCATGCAAAATTACTGTTAAATTCATGTAACGGTTGCACTGGCCAATTTTGTTCTTACCATCGTGAGTACGATAGTGAATCATTCTGATCTTGCCTTCTACATTCTGCATACGGCGACACCTCCATTTCTCCAAGGTCCATTTCTTGCATATTTACTTTGAGGTGGACTATGAAGGAAGCTGATGAAGTTATTTTAAGAATGGAACAATATTATCCAAACTGCTTTATTAAAAGCAACTCTTTTCCATGTTCTTGGTTTGAACTTGGTTTGAGCAGATCTTGACTATGTCTACGTGCCACTGATTTACTGTACAAATCTCTGTCTGTGTGTTTGTTTTTTTTGGCTGCTAACTCCTCCTACACAGTCAGGAGTTGAGCAACCAAACTTGGCACGCAGGTACATCATAGGCTCCTGAAGGTTATTATGTATATCAGGTTTCTGATGTCATCAGATTCCCTAGCAATTACTGTACTAAGCAACAGGCTAAAATGACTTGTTTTTAGTGTTTAACAATTATAACACCATCTAAAAGTATTGTATCTTTTTTTGTCATCATAGTAGCATCTCATTTATATCCACAAAAACTGAATTATACATGATCTATGGTATGTTGCCTAGCAACCACATAGCAGTTAGCTAAACTTACCTATTTACGTGCCTACAGCAAAGCATCATATCATTTTCATTTCATGGCCACCAGCATGAACAGGTCAAACAATGCTATAGCATGGGCATGTACTAGTTCCTTTAGACCACCACTTGAACAAGTGTACCTAAAGAAGTGGAAGCAGCTGTCACCTAAGATCATAAGCTTTGCAGTGTTGTACAAATTACATTTTTGTTCTGGAGATGAGAAAAGTTTAGATGGAATATGTAGGGATCAGCAAAGTCAGGAGTAACCTTCCCCGGGGATTATAAATGATGATTTCACAGCACTCCATCCGGCAATCGTTGATGTTCCAGTCAAGAGCTGAACTGACATTGCTGTTTTTTAAGCTACTTGCCTAGCATGGCCGCTGCAGCAGTCAGCTTTAGTTGGGTAGAAAACCCAAATTGTCCTTCCATAAAGTCACAGTTCTTGCTTACTTAGATGCATCTGTCTCCGTAGGTAAAAGCACTGGGGTGTGATGGCAGCACATCTCTTGCCACTTGGTTGGATGGCCTTGGTCTGCATGAATATCTGCCCAACTTTCTTGCCAGCGGCTACCGCACACTGGAGTGTGTTAAGAACCTGTGGGAACTGGAGATCATCAATGTAAGAGGCCACTGATTACTCAAATTATAAATGCATGCACTACGAGTAATTAAATGCATAAAGTAGCAAAAAAATTACTTTTACTTATTTTTTTCTACTAACATTTTGCAATGTTTTATGACATTTTTCCCTTTCTGAGTCCGAAAACATTTTTTTTTCGATAAAATAAATGTTACCTAAAAATATAATTAAGTAAGTATTAAGTATTTAACTGTGTCTACAATAGTCAGTGCTCACCCATTAATATTGTATGCGCTACTCTCCTTAGTACTTCTATATTTGTACCATTATGTTTACAGTTCAGTTGCTTGGGTCGTGTTTTATTTACCTTCATGTTTGAATAACAAAGCTGTCATGGCTGAGGTGGGTAGGTGAGCTAGTGACTAACACTGTGGCACCGCAAGGAGTGAGCATGCTCTGCTCATTGTTAAGGAAGAAAATCTTTAAAGTTAATATTTTTAAGCTGTCTTGCTGATGTTCATCAAGAGCATGCAATCATACAGGTCATTGTATTATATAAAGCTATTCTTTAACCAGGAAGTTAAATTCTTCAGGTTCTGATTATATCTTTCATAAGAGTGTCGTGGGCTGACATAAGCAGGATTAACCTAGCGTGTTTTCTAATGTCAGGTAAAACCATAGATGCAAGAAAAAACACTCTGCACCAGGAAAACATGCACTCAGGGACACAGAAACTATATTTTATAGCTACAAAACTAATTTCAAAACGGTAGAGGAAATGTAGTTTGTTTTCGTTTGTCACTTGTCATTCTGGCAATTGTTTTTAACACAGCTAGCATGAAGTTTTTTTGAGACTGAGAGGTCTGTGTGAGTGTTTCTGGATTCATTCGGTACATTAGAGAGAGCAGTCTAAAGAAACTGAAAAAGGTAAGTTTGTATGATAATATATTATATTGCAATCATATTCTCAAATTATACATGCCCTGTCTGTAACATCTGAAAATAAAATATAATAAATAATAAAAACAAAGATCGACCAAATGGACCAATACGGCAATGCCACGATGATCCATTTGGCAAAGTAAATCCATTGGGTATCCTTGTTGGTCTTCAGACAACAATTCTGATGGCTAAAGAACCAAATGGGACAGGCGGAAAAAAAAACAAAAAACAAAAAACAAATTATACATGCCCGTCATAACTAAGACTAAATGAAAGAAAACTAAAATAAATTGAGACATTTTTTAATAATAAATAATCACATAATCACTCACCATACCTTTTATACAAGACAAGAGTAATGAATATTGATTGTATTTAAATGTGACATTCAAAAATGGATATAGAATACAATTTAATAATCCTTTAGTTGTCCCACAGGGGGAAATTTGGTTGGAACAGCAGCAAAAAAAAACACATATACAAACAGAACAGGACACAGGACATAGAACAATAGTTACCAAAGCAGTAGTGTACAGTTATTAAAATTAAAGTACAGATATATAGCATGTACTTGGAAAATAATTCAGAAAACATTTGATTTAAGTTTGCCTTAGTTGATAATTAGTTGCTTTTGTATTAAGCTCTATGAACTTTTGAGGGTTTACAGTCCAGCACTGATTAACTCTGTGGATGGATGAAGTCGAGCCAGTTCTCATAGCCTTAATAACAAGGCCATCCTAATATGTGGCTCCCAACGAAGTTAAGAGACAAAGTTGTGACTGATGACATGGAGAAATGTAATTTGGTTTTATCCGTATGGAAATAGTGTAACATTTTATGATAATTTGTAATTAGAGAGGCGGTCTTATTAATTTTGCCTAGAAACATGGGTGCAACATGTATAGGAGGATTGATTTCTCAGATTGTGTGTACATGGAGAACAGTGTTTTTCTGACAGGTTTGAAACATTATTACTAGAATATGGAAGTAGAAAAACACATGATCATTAGTTAGAGATTTTTCAAGACGGTGCTCTTTTTAAAAAATAATTTATAATGAAATATTGATAATATTGGCTACATGTAAATTATCCAAATGGATTAATCTGCCTGTGATGACGATTTGCAAATAGCCATGGCCTTGTCTGCTGGAGTCACAAATCAAAGCGCTTAAGCAGTATTGAGCTGCAACAACTTTATAGGCATCCTTTTGATGTTTTTCCATTTGCCACTTGATACCTGGTTTATTCACATTGTATTCACATTTCACTTTTTATAACTGATGCTAGAGATGTTGCAAAGTGGAAGTTTATTGTTGATCAATTGCTTTAATATGAAAGCTGTGCAATGTCTGCAGCATTATCTCCTTTTTGCACTTTATAAGAAGGAGAAGCTTGTGTAAATTCAGTGTTATGATATCATCTTGCTCATGTGAAGAGCAAGAAACTCATAAAAAGGTAATTTACCATGAGAGAGTGGTGATCTCTTGCCTATATCATAGTGGATATACATATATATATATATATATATATATATATATATATATATATAGTAAATGTCCAAACTAGAACATGTCTGAAGTGGGCTGTTTCCTTATGTATGCTGCATGTGAGAGATGACAACTGGAAAATATCCCAACTTGATTTTCCTAAAACTGTCCAAACTTCATATGTGAAAATAGGATAATCCAAACGTGTCATAGGGTTATGTTGCTGACATCGGAGCAGCAGAGACACAAGGGTTGTGAGAGTCAATACAAGCAAGTTTGTCAGACAGAATGTGATGAGACAGGAATGTGCGTTATATAAAGCAATACATAAATCCCATCTATATGCCAATACAATTTTTTGTGTTGTGCAGCTGTCTGAATGCAGCCATCTCATTTGACCAAATGGTTATCAATCAATCAATCAACAGTATTGTGCATTTCCTTTGTTCACTGCAATAATGTGATCAATATTTCTTACTCTGAGAGAGGGTCTGACTGGATCACTGATGTATATGGAATCAAAATCTGTCTGTCAGTTTTTAATGTGGTGATAATGTTTCCGTGTTTTCTAATTTATAACAGATTGTGTTGAAAATATTATTTATTTTTCTTGTTGTGACTCATAAAAAAATACCAGCAATGAGATGATCCAATATGGCTCATACGCAAAGACAGCACCGCAACAAAGCTGATACTGAGTCATCATTTTTCTTTTTGTTTTGTTTTTTTTTACACTTCTCACTCAGTTTGTTTGTGTGCATAGTTATGAAAAACACAAAAAACTGTGGCGGTAAATTAGCAGAAACCAGCAACAGCTGCAGTCACAGCAGCAGCAGCAGCAGCAACAGTCGAGCAGCAGCCAAGCATACTGTCCATGCAGTGTGTGAGAGATGGTGTCCAGCAGACTGCGATGCAGAAGGATGGGGGTGTGAGTGCAGGGCACATTACTTTCAGTGTGCAGAGTAGCAGAACTGCCTCTCAGCATCTGAACTCACTTTGCCCATCACATCTCCGACATCCTCCTCAGCGTCTCACTGCAAACAGCATCGAGCACTGAGATGATCTATGAGCTGGTTCCCTGTATAATCCCAAGGTGTTCTTTATTACTATTTAAATTCCGTCTCATTTCACAGGCCTCGTGCACACTGGCCTCACTGGGATTCTGCACATGGTTTTGATGAAAACAGCACCAGAAATCCAGCACACAAACCAGTTGCCTCTTCTGCCTCCGACTCCCACTGAATAAATAATTGAAGCTTTAGACAAAGAATCATATGAGCCTGTTATGGAATATTTTGTACCCGTGACATAATTGCAAATGTAACATTAATCACTCAACATCCACCTTTACTGGATGAGCATGAATGTTAATAGCCGATTATGCAAATTGTCAGTTTTGGGGTGATGGGTTTTGACTATATAAAATTAGCTTATTGTTCCTTTTGTGATGATTTGAGTCTCACTAGCTGCAGCGGCCTTTGTAAAAAAAAAAAAAGTTTAGCGAGACAGATGCTGTGGATAGACGAGCAGTGTTTTTATACTGTGAATGGCAAACACAGTGTGTATTTACATAGTGACACTGTTATGCTTTATCCTTTTCATATGTCACATGTTATCCTACATAAATCAGTAAAGTCTTGTGTGTTTTTTAAGCACTATGTCCAAAAATGGGTCGTAAATTATAGAGCGTCCCGAGAAGGAGACAGTGCGGTACTTCAAGCTTACGGCAAAACAGATTGAGGTTGAATTATTGACGAGAGTCATTTCTGTTTGCCTGTGGATGCCTGCCAGTGAGGGGTGCTTGCCACCAACTCTGTGTCAGTTTATTTTGAATATAAAGTATCTATATTATTTTAGTCTAGATAAACTCCTGTATGTAAGATATGGATCTAAGAGTACAGGAAAGTCTCATGCTATGCCCTGATGTTGTCCTCTCTAGGTTATTAAGGTTGGTCCTCTGGGTCACAGGAAGAGGATCATTGCCTCTCTAGCAGAGAGACCCTACGAAGAGGCTCCATCTAAGTCCCGTCGTCTGTCCCCAATTATGGTAATGCATTTCATATTTTCTCACATTTTCTCTAGAATTCACAAAAATACGGTCAGCTCTAAAAGATGGAAGATGTTTTTATTTAAAGCACCAGCCAGACTGCAGCAGTGTTAGTGCTGCTATTTAACCACTGTCGACACTTATTCGATTAATAGATCAGATATGCTTAATGTGCTTAGTAAGAAGGATAGCTCTGCTCATACCCTCGGTATAACACACATATTGTGTCACTCTTGTCTGTTATGAGATTTTTTTTTCCCTCAGCATGTTTAGCCTCGTTCCTGTGTGCTGTTATATTTTAGTTTATTTTTTTCTTACTCTACAACAATCCAGACAGAGCTGAAGTGTAAAGCAGCATGGCACGGTTGAGCTGTTTTTCTATACTGACATCATTTTGTGAGAAAATGGATCCTTTTTCTTTCTGCAGCGGAAATCTAATTTTGGAATGAGATTCTTCAATATCATTATGTTCACAACAGTTAAATACTGAGGGCTGATTTCCCAGGCAGATTAAACTGGGCTAAAAAGAATTGAGAATCTCCATGGAAGAGGCTCTTTTTGTCGAGGATTAGGCTTGGATGTAGATCAGGAAAACCAGCCTGTGTAGACAGTGCTTTCAAATCATTAATCTGTGTGTGTGTGTGTGTGTGTGTGTGTGTGTGTGTGTGTGTGTGTGTGTGTGTGTGTGTGTGTGTGTGTGTGTGTCGATGCGTATGGCAGTTCCATGACCTCCTATCCCAGACCACATCTCCCCTGAGTCAGCTGGACCCCTACACCAGTCGCTCCATGGACATGCTCCTTCCCCTGACCGAGTCAGATCGGAGGCGAAGAGGAGTTGACCAAGACTGTAGTGTATCTCTGCGTTCTTATAGCGAGAGGCCACGTTCTGTAGTGAGTGCCACCTTCTTTTACCTAAATGCTTTTCTCCAACAATGTCTGTAGCTTTCAGCAGATGCAGGAGCACAATCAGGCACAAAGAAATGACAAAGATGCAAAGAAAACAGCCTGTTCTCTGTTTCCGCACACAGAAAACCATTGACAATAAGTCAGTCAGATTAATTGCAAGCCTTTTCTACAAACCCTTGTTTGACCTTCAATCTAACATACATAATATTTACAGTATATTTAGTCTTTCTAGCCATAGGTTTGACATCATTTGTCTTATCCAGTGTCTAACATTTGGGTTTTTCTTGGTACTGAGGCTCATATTGTTTCCTGCTTGTTATCAAGTAGAAATAACTTTGGGGGTATTGGTATTCCGTTTTAAATAATCACATCACTCTTACCTCTTCTTTCTTTTTTAAATAAATAAAAGAAACAAATAAATAAATGCTGCCGAAAGTTAAATGTGTTGTGCTGGTCCGGATGTAAAACGAAGTTTTGCATTGAAGGGTGGATGTGCAGAGTGATTGATTAAAGCAAAATGTAACTAGAACCAGTGAAAAAAGCAGAGGTGCATTCAAGGTTGTTGGGTTTTTACATTGTATTTTTGCTGCGTAGCCAGGTCTAAGCAGAGATGTTCAGACATCCTTCCACTCAGCCACCTCCTACAGCTCTTGCTTAGTCCTTAATCTTGGAGATATATAAACTCTCCAGTATGTCCTAGGTCTGCCTGAGGCTCTCCTCTTGATTAGACATACCTGATAAACCTCAACTAGGAGATGTCCTGGAGATATCCTGATCAGCTCATACCACCTTGTGGCTCTAATCTTAAGGATGTGCTCAGATGTACGTAGAAAATACAGTCGATGGAAAGTTTTGGAAACCCACATTTTGGAGCTGACATTTTGAATCAATATAGTTGGAAAACTCAATGTCATATTTAATCATCTGTCTGATATTTTCTCCCTGTCCAAATAAACATTTGAAGCACTGCTGATTCTTAATGAACAAAAACTTGAGTTTATTTCTTATATATAAATATGTGTAATTTTAGCTAATTAAGCTAATCTTAACTTCCATTAAGTCCCCAAACTGATAAATAGAATATAGAAAATATGTGTAAAATATAAAAAAAATAAATTGATGATCATTGTGATGAAGTAGTCTAAGGAAGAAAAAACAAAAAAGACATGAAGTGCCATTGAGCATTTTTTTTTTTTTTGTAGACTATTGTTTCTTCTTTAAGAGAAGAAACCAAGAATAACATAGTGATCAAATCTTAGCATTTGTTAAAGGTCAAACTACAACACAAACAGTGAAGCTGGCATAGCTGCTTTCTGACTCACTGAGGCCAATCTGGAAGCACACGGGAGCATCCACAAATAAGGAAAGGGAATATGGTACCACTGCTGTATAAAAATCAATACTTACAATTTCCATAAAATCTTAGTGTGTAATGATCATCATAAGTATATTTTACTCTGACAGTGATTCATGAAAGCACTGAGCACAGCCTACACTGACCTTAAGGCCCAGCATGCATAATATTTATTCGTTTCCTAGCATAAAAGACTTGCATTAAACTGCTGACCAGACATCTGCCTTCACACTAATGTTCAGCGGTCAGAAACCCTTTACCTTGCCAACTTGATGGATGCACAAATTAGTATTTGAAATGAGTGTGGTTACAAAGATCCTGCAAAACATTGAAAAAATAGCATTTTATCCCCTTTAATATCTACAAAAATTGAACACAAGGCAGAGAATATTTTGTTCTTGGATCAGTCTGTTCTCTTCATTGCATTTAGCAGCCTGTTCATTTGCATCTGCAGGACAGACACAGCGACCGGCATAAAGAGTCTCGTCTAAACCTCCGGCCGCCGAGCCACTCTGCTACCTATGCCACGGTCTCCGCCTGGCATCACCAGCCTGAGAAACTCATTCTGGACTCCTGCGGGTACGAGGCAACAGTAAGTCACTTTTACTGTCTTCAGCATAGATGCCAGAATATGCTGTAAATATGTTATAGATGGACTATTAAACACTATTAAACAAGAAATAGTGTAGAACACTTTTATTCAAATACATCCTGTGCTTGCGATGGCCCGTCTGTGTCTGTAGTTGACTTCGTTTGCCAGCACCAACTTTTAAATCATTTTTTAAATTGTGTTTTGACTCTTTCCTCTAGTATCTAGGATCATTGATAATCAGGGATCTACGAGGGATTGAGTCCACACAAGATGCCTGTGCAAAAATTAGGGTAAGTATTTGCCAATGTCCTTCTAAGAGCAAATGTAAAAGCCATCGTGGTAACACCCAACGCTGACGCGTGGTTGGGGAGAGAGCTATAACTTTATGTATAGAATAACCAGTTAAACATACTTTTTTTTTAAAATTTGAAAAAATTGGTGGTATTTTCCCAAAATAAGGTTTAAAAAGCCTTTTTTTTTCTTACAGGTTCTTGCCGGTTGATTTTTTTTTTTACTACTTTAATTTACATTGTGGGCAAACACCATGCTAGTTCATGCCATCAATCCAATAATAAATAAATTTTTAAGTCCACTAAAATACAATAAAGTAACAACTAGATGTATCTGGCAGCAAACAGCTGAAACTAAACCTTTAACTTGCTTTCATGTGAGCAGCAATACTGTTGGTTCATGATCTGTGTTCAGGTTATTATAAAGGAGATGATCAGGCATATTGGTTCAAAAGAGCCGATGTTCGGGGGTTGGGAGGCAGTCGTCTGCTGCGACTGGTGAAAACATGAGGGGAAAGAAGAGAGAAAAAAGAAGTATGAAACAGGACAAAGCCTAAATTGTAATAACAATAACTGAAAAGTGTTTTTATCCGTCATAACAATTAATAAACTCCCCAAAACAGGCAGTAATTTTTTTTCTTTATTCTCACTTATTCTTTTTGTATCTATTCCAGAAATCCAAGGACTCCAAAAAGGGTCCAGTTGTCATACTGTCCATTACCTATAGAGGTGTTAAGTTCATCGATGCAGCCACAAAGGTAATGGGAATTATTGATTATTGACCTGTCCAATGCAAACACTGCTGTCGACTTTCTCACTGTCCATTAGTGGTTGATTCCCATTTAGCGCTCACTTCATTCCTGTCTTCATTAGACTATAGTAGCAGAACATGAGATCAGGAACATCTCATGTGCCGCGCAAGACCCAGATGACCTCTGCACATTTGCATACATTACCAAGGATCTGAAGAGCGGCCACCACTTCTGTCATGTCTTCAGCACTGTGGAAGTGGTGAGTAACATCAGCCCTGTGATTGATTTAATAGAATTAGAACTATAAGCATAATACACTGTAATTATGCTAATATATTAAAATAATCCACTACAGACAGCCCCATATTTTCATATCATTGTGGAACATTTTGCAAATTTTGGGGTAAAGAAAGAAAGAAAACCAAAATGTCCCATTGTAGGACGTCATATATCCTGCAGTTAAACCTACCTTGAGCATCCTATGGATTATTTTCTTGATTGGCTCATCAAATAGCTTGATTAAAGACCCACTCCTGCTATGCATGGCATTTCCATGCACAAGCACAAATTATGTTGTCATTTGAGTCGAAAGGTCTGTTAAAAGGTCAGCAGTGAGGTTTCATTTTTGGCAGCTCGACCACTGTGGGGGCACTTTAACTGCAGGGAAAAAAATTTTGTTTGTGGGTTTGTTTGTTTTTTTTTAATGAACTGCATTGAAAAAGATCTTTACAGGACTAAAAAAAACACTGCTGAGCCTCGATTATTTATACTTCACACAGTTCCTCCATGCACAGAATGTCAGATTAAAAACTGCTTTAGCTTTTCTCTGTAAATGCATCATATTTAAACAAGAGCCTGTGGATAATTATACAAAGTAATTATCCTAAAAATGTGAAGAGCAGCGCTTTTGTGTGCTGCGAATTTGCTGAAAACAAGTGTTGCTAACCAAATTGAATAGTGGTTAACTCAAAACAAATACTGTAACACGTTCAGAAGACTTTTTTAGTCCAAGCTTTGTAGCGTAACTAATACAAGGTGCTTAGTTGTGTTTTTTTATGGAAATTAAATGTTTACTGAGCACACAAGCAAAGTGCATAAAGATTTTGTCTTTGTTGTGTGCGGTCATTTAAAGTCAGCTGTTAAAAAGTTGTTTTTGCCTGCTTTGCTTTTCGTCACATATTTCAGTACAATGAATCTTTATTTTCCACTCACACAGACACAGACCTACGAGATCATCCTAACGCTGGGACAGGCATTTGAGGTGGCTTATCAGATGGCGATTCAGTCCAGGGCGAGACACTACATGCCTCCTTCATCTCTGGGCTCTGAGGTCATAGACACCAAAACCAGCCGTCCTGTATCTCAGTCCTGGAGCAGCATGCGAAGATCAGCAGTGAGTACCAGCCTATAAAACCTTAAGAAAATCGTGGCGAATGTGTGCATCTCTGAGTGCATTTGAGTGGTGAGGTTGCTCTACACGTTAAAAGGAAAGCGGGTGTGAAGGAACATATTGTGCAGTCATACTTCAAAATAGGTAGACAGACCCTGTGACCCACTTTTTCTCCACTGCTGAACCCCTAATGGGCCACCTACAAAGGAGGATTTGCTGTGCGTGTGGTAGAAAGTGATGAGTCATTACTTTGCTCTGTGAGTCACTCCAATCAGAGGAGACTTTCTTTTTGTGCATATGTGAAGCGTGATGAATGATTCCTTTTATTTGTTGCTAACAGTGGGGTGGGAGGAGGTGTGTGATTTCCTCTGGGATTTTTCTAAGCTTGTGCACAGCCTCGTTGGTCAGAACCACCCGCTGCTTCCTCACTTCTGATTGAGTGTGCTGCATAAATGTTCAGGTATACCCTGAGCATTGATGTATTGACCTTTCAGGCTGCATATAATAAGCACTCAGTGATCACTGTCACCTGAGAGCGCTGCACAGCCACCACTAGGAGCATGCACGCACACACACTGCTGGACCACTTGCTTATTCAGAGACACAAATCACATTGTTTTACTACCTGCCTGCAAGGATAATATATGGAGTGATCACAGAGCTGCATAATGAGCCTGCTGGTTGTTTAAGTTTTAGATGAGAAGAGTGGGGGGGGGGCTGATTTCTGTCAGCTGCGATTTGTTTTAATACACTTCGCTGCTACCAAGTGAAGTGAAACAAAAACTGTGACAATCATGAAGGTTTCTTATGTATTTTACCTAAGAAGAGATTGACTGTTTGCTAAGCCCTGTCCTCTGTAGTTTGCATAAAGACAATATTTCCTAAAACAAAAAATATTTATCAACTGTTACTGTCAGGTTTTTCCCCCCTCTGGTTTTAAAACAAAAATATTGTAAAGGAATCTTAAGTATGCATCTCAAAATGAAAAAAAAAAAAGTCCAGTGTATGCCCATTGGCCAGATTCGTTAATGGCTGTTTCCCTTAAAGAAATCCAGTTGCGATTGGTCGGTGTATTTCTTACGCCAGGAAAAGCCCCACCCTACTATTATCATTAAAATACATAGTTATCAGAAATAATGCAGTGACTAAAACATATGTCATTAGATGACATGTATACATTACTGTTATTGGGTTAAATAGTACTCAATGACATGACATATTAGGAAACCAAAATATTTGAGTGTTTGCCCATTTAGTGTCAGAGCTTTGAAATAAAGCAGAAAATGGTAAACATAAGTGAAAACAACTGTTAAACCAGTGTGCTAAGACAGATTCAAAAGCTGCACACCTCTGGCTCAATTTCACAAACTTCGCCAGCTCATCATCTATGCACAAATATTTTTTGTTGTGTCTAAAGCTAGCTAACCCTAGTATTTTATCTGTGCTGTGGATAGAATATTTCTAAAAATGCTTTACAAAGCTTCCACTGTTAATTAGCGTGATGATCAAATGTTGCTTACTTGAGTAACTTTAGCTGGAGTGTAAATGTGCCCATATTCAATAAAGAAAAGGGCCTAGCCAGTAATGTTAACCTTTGACAGACCCCAGGATGCACTCAGTAAAGGAACAGTGCAAAGTGGATTTCTTAATAATGATGTATGTTCTTGAGTTTCTTGGCTTTGGGAATAAGTTTGTAATCTTTGGTGTGTTTGTTTGCTTTTTAAATTGGAATATAGGAACAACACTGATGCAACCTTCATAGCTGTTTCCAGTATATAATCGCTTCACCGGGATCACTGACAAATATTGATATGTGAATTTGAACAATTTATAGAAATACTGTTACCCTGGACAGTTAATTTCTCAAATCAGATGCATGCACAGTTATTGTAGGTTTGTAGGTACTAAACTAGTCTTCTGGGCATGCTGCTGATTTCTTTAAACAGTAAAAACACTCGTAAATGAATTCCTCACACTTTGCTCCATCTTTACTATAGCCACATGCACGCCACTTGAGCAAGTGGAGAAATCCAACTCTTCACAGACCTGCCATATGGAGGGCCAAAAATGACACAAGTATAAATAAATACTGCCATGCCTAGCTGGAGCTACTAAGCTATAATTGGACCGTCAGTATTCATGGACAGGGTTAAGTAAACAGTCAATGACAAGAAAACTCAAAGATGCTGAGAAATTTGCCCTCTTGAGCTTTAAGGACAGATAATGAACTGCTCGTTCTGCTGCTTCTGGATTTCTACACTGTCTGTTTAGTGCATATAAATTCTCTGTCCCTCTGCGCTCTTCTGTTTTTTTAACATGTCTTTATTCTTGTCTTCTTGGTCCTCCTGCTTCCCAGGGTGCCCCTCTGCTCGAATGCCGCTGCTGTCACTGTCACACGTGTACTACCCACCGTCCTTCCTTCCTCCCGTTGCACTCTGTTAGCCCTGGAGTCCAGGTCCTTCTCTTTCCTTTCCTCTATTCAATCCTTAATCATGCATCTTCTTACACACAATTCCCTCTCCTCTTTATTTTTCTTGCATCTGAGTGCTTCGGTGCACCTCGCCTCCACGTTGTGTGGTTATTAGTATTTCAACCATGAACCTCATCCTTTTATTTTCCCATCTCTCATCTTCATCTTACATTTTAGTGTTAAAATGCAATTAGCTCTGTGGTTGGAGCGACTCATTGATGTGATTTACCGTCTTTATATGAAGACTGTTGGCTAAATTATGCCAGTGTGGGTTTAGCCCATTGCGTCAATAACATGATGGCTGAAGTTGTTTCTGCTCGATGGTTTTAAACTGTTTTTAAGATATTTTCAACTGAAGGTGTCTTTCATAAGCAGGAAATTTCAGATTGCCAAACGCCTACGTTGAGATTTTTTTCAAGCTAATTAAAAGTCAAATGTATTTCTAAGTAAATTACTCAGCGTAATGCATGTAGAATTATGTGTCTTTGCCGTTTGTGCTATGACAGTAGCCAATGGTGTAGAGCATGGTGCTTTTGAACTACTAATCAGCGTATGTTTTAACTCCCAGAGGGTCGTATTGTTGGTTTTACTGCCGCTGCTTATACAGGCTGAGGGTCTTTTCTGTCAGACATCATCCATGTTGTGGATTGAGCCCTGAGTGTCTGTGATTATAACATGATCACTGGACTGTACCTCTAATCCACATGCACATGTGTGAGCTGAGGACTTGTCAGTGTGGCGCAATGGCCTCCACTGCCACACGTCTCACGCCCTCCTCTCGTCCCTCCTCCCTCCCTCCCCCGGCAGATCGACCCCCTGGAGATGGACCCAGACATGCAGTCCCTGGGCAGCACCACCTGGCTCTTGGACCAGCGGGACGCCAACAGGCGCCCTGTCAGCACCAAGTACGAGACCACCATATTCTGAGGCCGGACTCCCACAGCCGCCCCTCTGCACCCCCCTGTATTTTCCTCTGCCCCTGCATCCGGTTCTCTATTTATCTCTCACACTCACACATATATACATGTGAGCCCCGTGCCTTCTCACTGTGATGGTATAGCATCCCTCAGGGCTGCCTACTCCTGCACCCTCCTTTGCCCTGCCCAGCGACCCAAACCAACCTCCTACCTGCCATGACAAACACTCCTGCGGCTCCCCCATGCCTCCCCAACACCCCCTGGCAGCCTCCGTCGCCTGTTGCTGCTACAGCCAATGGCGGAGCTCTGGAACGGATGATCCTGGACTGATCTCATTTTACAGTGGCCCCGCTCTCTCAACCAAACTGCCTCTTCCTCCTCATCCTCCTCTTCCTGACAACTTGCATCTGCCTCCAAATCCCCGATAGCTCCCAGAGGTTGCATCTTTATTATTCTTCCTCTTTCAAGCCATTTTTTTTTTTTTAAAAAGTGATTCTCCACAGACAAAACAGGCATGCTCATTTTTTCTCTTGCTCTGTCTAGACTTCACACTGGCTAAAGGCAAGTTGAAGTATTTCCAGAAGTGTTGAGTTTATATTATTTTAAAAATGGTTTTCTGTTAGACGTTTTGGGAAATATGTCTAGCAGAGAATTACGTGAGGATATTGACAGTCTCACAGGTGTATAGTTAATATAAAGCTGAAACAGAAATCACACAGGCTACATATCTCAATAAGCACATTCACCAAAGCATTCTCCCACTGATTATTGACAAATTTCAGCTATTTAACAAATAGCTAAAGAAACGGTCTAATATTATTAGATAGGTTAGATTATAAGTATACTGCACGTTTTAGTTTTCACACCAGCCTAGACACAGGCGACCCCTCCTCTCCCACCCTGGCAACCTCCAGTTACTAGGGGAAAAAAAGTGTAATGGTTGCTGAGGTTATTGGTTGTGAAATTGGTTGCTAAAGCCCATCGTGCAACTTTCCTTGCGATTGTTTTGGTTTCCAGCAGATTGCCACTGGTGCCCGTTGTTCACATGGAAGATGCCAACTCATCTGCAAACACTTGCTAATTATGCACAGAGTGACCATTCATTTTCAAAGTAAAAGGTGCTGTTGAAATGTGTTGCTTGGATGAAAAGAGCAATTTTTACTTTTGAAGGTGAACAGTCTCCAGTTTTAGTCTGCAGTGCACTTCCTAAGGTTTCACTACCACTCGGGAAGTAGCTGTGGCAAGTGTTTATAGACAAGTCACCCTCCTTGATGTAAAGTACAGGTGAACTTGCAGTCTTAACAACCAGTGCAATCACAAGCAAGTTTTTGATGCAGCTCCATTTTAGCAACCAAGTTCACCCAGCAGCAGCCAGAAATCTCCGCAACTAGTCGGGGATTAAATATTTTCCACTAACGACCCGTGGTTGCCAGGGGGACCAGTCTCTAGGCCTGTGTGACTGAGGCCTAACTGAGATGTGGGTTTTTTTTCCAACCTAGCTTTTGTTTTTCCATTCAGTTTAAGTTAACTATAACAACCTCAGTCCACATCCCAAATTTCAAAGTTCCTCCCATCAGGGTCCACAGATTAGGAACCGCTGGGTTAAACAAGCCACATCGTTAGGGAGCTTTAGTGGTGCTGATTGTGTTTCATTTTCTAAAGGCAGGTTAGCTAGTTATAAGATTGTATGCCAAACAGATTAAAGCATTTCTACTTAGTTTATCCCAAAAGTTGGTAAATGTCTGTGTTATAGCAACCAAAACAAAAAACACAACCAAAAAAAGAATGGCTTAAATAAATTCATACAATAAAAATAAAATAACAGCAAAAACTACTGAAAAGAAAGTTACATTTTCAGTTCAGTATCGGTTCTTGTGGCAGCTGAGCTTAATTAAGCAGGTGCTCTGCTACCTGTAAATCCAGTCAGCTCCATATTAAATGTACAGTTGTGTCCCCTTGCATAATTCCCAGCAAGCATATTCTCCAAAATGTTAACTTTTTCTTTATTGTGTCTTTTTGGTATCACACAGATAGATTTCGAGTCTGTAGCTTATATTTAGTTTTTTTTTTTATTATTATTATTAACATATCTTTTTCATTTACACAATTGTTTGGTTGTTTTGCCTCTCGACAGTTATAATTTTTTTTCTTTCTCCATCTGTAGCCTGTCCTGTCTTACCAGGCATCTACCACTGTGAAGCACTATGAGGAGGCTGCTTTGATAGCATGGGATGCAAGATGGACAATTAATCAATGAAAGACAAAACAGCAACATGCAGCAAACAACTTGTGTTTTCTTTTTGTTGTTGTTGGGGTTTTTTCTACGCATTTGTACAATACTCATAGAAAGACCACAAGGAATCGGTCACGAATCTAATCACTGATGTCTGGACTCAAAACGGACCAAAAACTGAGACCTCGTAAACTCACACAAATACACACATACACACCCAGAAGGACAATATCAAGGACAACAGCCTTACTTCATTACGGTTATCTATAATCAACTAAAATCCCCTAACCTGCCCGAACACCACCACCCAACAACTGCACGCCTCCACCCTGCTTCTAAAAGACTTTAAAGGCAAAAAAGAAAAGAAAAAAAGGCAACACTTCTTATTTCCTGCTGTATTTAAACTGACTGTGACTAGCTGGGATGACGTTGATGCAGAGATGGTACAGTTTTTGTCAGGATGAGTCTTTGCTCTGGCCTTGTACTGCCCAGTGCCTCTCAGCAGTCGTGGTAGCACTGAGAGCCTGAAAATCACAGCTTCTTCTTATTGTCAGTTTAAACAAAGAAAAAAAAATGAAAAGGAACACTGTGTTTAAAAACATGGCACTATCCCTTTTAAGACCTTGTTTTCTTTTTTTCTTATGGTGCAAATTTGACATTCGTGGATTTTTGTGATACTTTTTGATAGACGGGGCATAACTGAAATGTGGGTTGGGGGGAATGATTACGAAGGGATTGTAAAGAATCCCAACATTACTACCAGAGGCAAAAAAAACAAACCATAAACAAAACGTAAACAAAGTTTAAAAAAGAATATTGGGTGTATTAATGAGCCTCTAGCACAATCTGATGCACATATCCCGTCATAGCATCTTATTATCATGATTACTTGAGTAGGTATCCATGCTGTTTCACTCCAGTTTAGAATTAGGTACAGTACATGCAAAGTGTGTTACTTTGAGGGGGTGAAAAGATTTTATTCCACTACATTAAAAGAGCCAAATCTAAATGTTGCTCTGGTGTCGTGTTAATGCGAGTGGATTTGTAATGCTGAGAGCGTGGTACCATTTTTTTTTTTCTTAAAAGATTTTCCTCCTGCACTGTGACTGAAAAAAAAAGGTCGTCGTGAAGTCGACACATATCTGTGGGTTCTCCCCTGTGTGCACTACCTGCTGTGCGTGCTGTATGCCTTGTTTCTGTCTGTCCTCATGGGAGTTTGGACTCTTACATCACTGGCCACTGTCCTTGTTTTTTGTGTGCTGCGGGAGAAGTGAAGGATTGAGCTCGTGGAGGCTGACTGATTTTATTTTTTTTATTACGGTGTAACCGGCCTGCGTGCGGTACCGTGGCTGTGTCATTGCCACTCTGTTTCTGACTGTTAACTGTTAGCTTCCACTGACGATTGCATGTTGGCAGTGTGTTTGTGTTTTCGTACCCTTTGATGCACTTGGCCTGAGCAGTCTCTCTGTATGTACCGTAGCAGTGTCTCGTCTCCTCTCACTCACCTGCCATTCGCTTTTTACGTTCCCTCTCCCCGTCACACGCCAACTCAGCGCTTCACCCTCATTTCGTTTTGCCATCGTCGTCCAACATTTTGTCACGTATGTTCTCCCATTCTGTGTGTCACCGAAACAACCTGCTCTATTATGGATGCACAATATAAAAGCATTACACTTAAATGAGCAGCAAGCTATTTAAAGCAAGTTTTGGTGGCATGATATCGCTGTGCATGTAACCGCTCTTTTTAACATTGGTGTTTTCCTTGTGTAGCTCGCCCCAGCGTTCAAGTTTCCGGATACCAAGCTGTGAGTTGAAGGGGAGCAGCCGATGCGAGTGTGTTTGTGTGTGTTGAGTTATAGCGGGCAGAGCAGTGTGAAAGAGCTAGAGAGAAACTGAGAGGTAAGCCTAATGCAATGTGCAGGGCCAAACCAGCGCTTACTCTGACATTTAGATCTCACTCCGTATATCCCCTGCTCCTCCACTGCCCCTGAGATGAATCCCAACACAGACTAAAAGGTAAACCGGTAGTCCCACATCACTGGCTAAACAGGACCTGTGTATCACTCCTGTCTTGAGAAAGGTCACTCAGAAAGGTCAAGTCTATTTCCTGGCCTCCGTGTGACTTTCTGATCTTGTTATGTAGGTACTGTAATGTTTAGAGCACTGTAGACCATTAATGATATAGACCATTAATGAGCATTTCTATTGATTCAGGTCTATTGAAAATGTGGGAATTATTATTAAAGGGTAACAAAATGTAGAGGAAAAGAAAAAAAACTGTACCAGCATACAATGCTTTGCCCATGTTTCTGGACAGAGTATGGTTTGTCAATGAAAATGTGATACTGTTTCAAATTTCAAAGCAATATTATATTAATGACATTAAATAATACAAAGACTAAAGAATCCCTCTCACGTCTGTTGTCAGCATTGATTTCTTTTATATGGCTGAGTAGTTAAAAGCAGAAACATTACACCAGCTGTTTAAAATTTAAAGTGACAAATACAACAAACATGGTAATTAATGTACAATTATACTTTCACTCTTTCTCCTGCCAAAGAGATTAGTGGGTGGTGCAACTTTTTATTCTAAACAAACGATTAGCCCCCAGTCTCTGTTTCTCTCATGTCTCCAACTGCATTCAAGTCAGAGCCAAGCATCCAGGTGCCTGGTGAAAACACACACACACACATCAGTATTCAACACAGTAAACGTAGCATTTCCACAACATGAAGAAACATTTTTCTGTCAGGTATATGTTTATCAGTTCTGTTGGGACGTATAGCAAAGTCAAAGTTAAATGAGAATTGCCTGTCCTTTTTTTGCATGTTTTTGCTAACCGTATGAATACAATTCTTCAAAACTGGCATTGTTTTAGAAATGTTTTATTTTAGCTACATTCCAGCTATGGGTATACATTTAATTTAAATAGAAAATGAAAAGCTGACTCTTTAAAATGCATGTTGGGTCATTCTGCATAGCTCTCGAACCTAACAGCTCAGTCACACTACAGTAAAAGCAGGGAAAAAAATTGCCCATTGCTTTGTGTTTGAATCCATTCGTTTATTCAGTTTTTGCAACTGGAGACCGATTGACTATAGTTGTGGCGACCAAGTGGTCAACCAGAGGTTGAGCGTGTAGCACCCTAAACCTCTGGACAAGCACACTGGACTGCAAGACGACTGCATTGGTCACCGATAATCCCCAGAAAGTCAAATAATTGCCATTTAATTTATAAACGCAGACAGACTGGCAAACAATCTGAGTTAGTCTACTCTGATGAGTACAACCTGCCTGCTGTCCTGCAGCAACTATGTAAGTATTTGAGGAGGAATTTCAAATCTATGAGGGGCTTGCTGGGCCCCACTGAATATAAGTTAATGTTGGTTTCTGTTTAATGAGAATTCCTGAAGCATTTGAGATTTTCACTCATTTATCACATTTAATTGCTGTATTTTCACAAACGCAATGTTACTGCGAACTTAACTCCAGTCAGCCACAAACTGATAGCAGACTGGCTGTGCTGCAGTCAGATTCCAACGTGATGCAATAATTTTGGTCGTGTCATGGTCTCCTACCACTGCTTTACCTAGTGTGACTGTAGCATGAAGTATTAGAAAGCAACAAAGCAACACTGGAAAAAGTTAATATAAACTTTATCTTTACTGAAATTGATTGACTGAATATAAAAGGTGGATGTAGATAGGGGTGGATGAATCTGATATTTGGATCTGCTACCAATGGGTCATTCTGTTCAATTTAAATCTAGATTTTACTGAATTAATTTCATTTCTGTGTTTCATGAGTCAAAAGCATGGAGGAAGCTAAAAGCAAAGAAATAGGAGTTTATTTATGACTTATAAGTTAACTTATTTGCTGAAAAGCTCAGACTCGGATGCTTTCTCTATCAGCTTCTCTCTCTTGTTTGCTCACTCTCACTGGTCCTCACTCTTGTTATGCTCAGTGTAACACTTGTTAAAAAGCTTTTATTGCATTACTACAGTAACATACAGTAACATGTTGTCAGCTCCATGTGGTATTATTTCATCTCATGTTTCTGTTATTGGCTTTACCCCACGCATGCATAAAAGGTGTGCTCACAGTGACAGCAGGTAAAGGAGAAGTTCATTTGAATTTCATTTATATAGCGCCAAATCACAGCAGTAGTAGCCTCGAGGCACTTTGAGAAGTGTCACTGTAAAGTATGCAGTGGTCACTCGCAGAGCTAAAATAAGACTAATTTGAATAAATTAGACGGATAACATTTTATTTATGAAAAGTATATTTGAAAGTATAATAAGTCTTTTATTAAAAAACAAATACAAGTTACCAGGTATCGTATCATCACAATTGGGTGCATCACTAAGGTAGCGACCAATGAAATCACCAACTGTCTGCTTCTGTATTTATAATTATTATTTATTGTATGAGCGGGGGGAAAAAACTGTATAGTTGTGACCAAATCTGTTTTTGTACCAAGATTGTGGATTAAACATGAGAGTCAATGGAGACACAAGTGGTCACTAAAGGAACTGCAGTTTTTCCTCACTTGTACACTGTCTGACTTTGACTGCTTCCAGAATTGGCCCCTGCTGGCCATTATAAAGAATCTAGGTTTAAGGCGTTTATGCACTGGCTTTACTTTATAGACCCCAGGGCTATGTCCATCTTTTTTATACAGTTTGTTAATGGGTTACAAAAATAGTGCCAGAAGCAAATAAAAGGGCACAAATTGGTTTCTGAATACTTCCTTTGCTTGTTGGCAGTCAGCTATAGCACAGTCACTCCAAACATTTGAAATGTTAGCGTGTACATACATTTAAAACAGGACTCTTGTAAGCTTCACTACAATAACATGTAATGGGGGAAAAATACTAAAAACCGTATTAGTATTTTTTGAAAAGAAAAAAAAATACAGATTTTAAAATAAGACCTCTTTAGGATTTAACTTATCCCATTGTATGTGCATCCTGTAACAGTTTTTTTCTGAAATATTGCTTAAAATGTAACAAGGTGAACGATAATTTCTTTCAAGCTCACGTGTTTTCATGTCTTTGAATGGCTGGTGGAAAAAATATATCACTTTGGTATTTGTTTAGTAGCACATACCCGCTCCAATGTCAACGACTGAAAGAAACACAAGTATATTTTTGATTCAAGAAGAAAAAAATAATAATAATAAAAATATTGAAAAGGTGCATGCTGTCTTTGGTAAGTTACTCATAAACATTTTTCAACATGAAGAGCTACATATTAAAGCTTAAGTATTATTTACAGACTCATCATATGTTCTTTGGTGCTCTGATTTCTAAAACCATTCACATTCAGCGTCTTAAAATGGCTAAATATAATAATTATAGCTTTCACCTGGGTCAGAATTACTAAAATTTCTTTCACGTGTTTGTTTTTTTCAAGGCAGTAAATATGTATAAGGCAACACAGGATTTTGGTTCTGTGCCTTTGTTTCTTTAAATTGCCTAAGAATGTAGCTACAAACTGAAAGGGTCAGCCTCAGTTTAGCGCGAGTCCTCCCCAGCCTCGGCCCCTACTGGCTGGAACAGCAGTTTCCTGAGGATGGGCGCATAGAAGGGACCAAAGACTGTTTGGTTGAAGTGGACGATTCGCCCAAAGGCCGTCCCCAGCTCAACTAGCTCAGCACTCAGCAGCCCGAGGGGAGCAGGCAGCTCTGGACTCCTTTTAGCAGGGCCGCCCCGCAGCGTGTCCTGGAGGAAACCCTGTACCCTTTCTCCTGTTTGATGGAGAGAAGGAGGGAGAGAAGTCAGCTCTGCAGCAGCACACATCCAAGTTTAAACAGAGATTATCTAAACTCAGCAGCATTAAAGTGCAGGAACATGTACTTATCTATCTTAATGAAAATATTTTTCCAGGACCGCTTTTTTTTTAACCACTCTGTTTGGCCAAGTTATCCTAAATTTTAATGAAGTAAGAACTTAACCAAAAACCTGATGCCTTCTCAATGTCTTTGAGGACACACTGGACATCATGCCAACATATGCCAAGTTTTCAGCTAATAGCTCTTGTTGTTTATAGATTCAACTGAAGATATGGGAACAGGCTGCTAATAACAGTGTGACAAACACTGGTTTGTCCCTTAAGTGCTTATTTGAATGACTCATAAGTCAGGTTCAAGTGGTTTAACAAACAAAAAATATTCCTGTGAAAATGGTCAGGTACAAGGAGTGGACAGAAAATGAGTGGAAAAAGCAGCCAATAGTCAAAGCACACGTTCAAAAGACCTTCAGAAAGCGTGGAGAACCATTGCTCAAGACCACTACAATAAAGTCTGGCTTTTCGGAAGCAATATATAAAGAAATACAGAGTAGATGCTTATCTGTATTATAAATATTATAATCTTATAATATATAAAATACAAGATAATATTTCTTTTTAAAAAGAAGGAAAAAACATATGCAAATACTCTGTAGTTTTTATAATAAATACTTTGAGGATTTATTTTTCAAGGAACATGATCTGCGTCAACATCCTGATATCATCATGGTCTTTCTTGTGACATTTTACACAAATAAAAAAGATCAAATTAACTGATTAGTTTAATCTGTCCATTGAAAATTGTGATTCTCCAAACATGAGTTTTTGCTACGTAAAATATACTTCTTTTAAAAATGTTTTTCCAGTAACGGTAGTCTATAATGGCCATTTTTTCCACTCACACCTTACAAAACGTAAACAGCTGACATTATATAGTAATACACACTGATGTAAGTCCAATATGTGGATATATTTCATTTCCCCCATCCTGTCTTACCTATAAGCACGCAGACTGGGTTGTTGTGTTTCCACAGCTCAGATATTTGTCCCTTCAGCAGATCCTGGCTCTCCTCCGGCAGGGCTGCTCCTCCCTGAGTAGCCAGCGCTTCAGACATCTGCTGCAATACTATCTCCCCAATCCCCAACAAGGCCCCCTTCAGGTCAGCTTCCCTGTAGCACCAGAAACCGGCATCAGACCAACCATCAGCATTCTTCATCAGACATATATTGTCTCACAGGCCTACGCATCTATGCACAGGAACTGATGGAAGTAATAAAGGAGTTCTCCAAGAGCAGGATTTTGAATAAAGTTCCTCTCCTGCCCATTGATTAAACTCCTACAAACTCATCTTTGTTTTTCACAATTACACATTTGTTTCCATGAGTGCACTCCTTAAAATGGCTTAAATATAATTCTACACCCTTGCCTCTTTTTAGTAGATGCGTATTTATGAAAATGCAAATTAGTGTCGTCTTCTGTGCCCTCTCACCTCGTCTGCTGCTTGCCTGCTGCTGAGGCATATCTGCTTTGCTCTGACAGTTAACACTGAAAGACTACTTTCTGCTATGCAATGATAAAACTAACGTAGGAGTAATTGAGCCACAGATGTTTGACATGGAAATAGATTTTGAAGAGCAAATGCCAGATTGTCTGGAACTCAATTTTTCAGAACAGCTTCTACAGTGTTAGAAATTTTAAATTAGAACTATTATCCTCATTTAGACTCCATCATTTTAAAGTTGGGGAAGTTCAAAATATTCCTTACTCCACTTCTACTACTTCTACTATCTCAAACAAACAGTGTTAGCTCCTCTAACTCTAAGACCACGCTCCCTTTTAAGCCAACTTTCTTCTGACTGGCTGTCGCTGTCAAACAGACGGTTTGAACAGCAGGTAGGTGGGGCTTCTGTGCTCACAGGCTGCGCTGTGACCATATTAAGGATACCTGCTCTTGTTGACAAAATTTAGAGCCAGAGTTTAAAAAAAACACAACAAAACAAACCAATGTCTGACAAAATTGGAGAACTTGCCAAATATCAAACATTGTTTGTATTTTTTCAAGAAAACATCACAAAATAATTCAAACATTTTTTTTCAAATCTATGAAATTGATTTGAGGTCATCTTCAGCCATGGCGGAGATATGCGGTCTAGGACTGCTTTATTTTGAAACTCTGGTCATGTTTAATATTAGCATCCACCATGGTAACAGTATATGCATAAAAGACAGTCAGGTAAAACAGATCCAGTTCATAGAGTTCATAGATGATCTGAACATTCAGGCTTGATTATAGCTGATAACTCCTCACAAATGTTAGATAAACCTCGTACCCCTAAACAGCTCTAACAAGTTAGCCTCATCTCGCATGCTGATTGGTTCAGTTTTTGAAGTTTGTCAACTATGAATCCAGGCCAAGTTTGAGATATTCATTGTTACAACACACCAAAGCAAAAATGTTCAACCATGGCAATGGCTTCTAATTTTGCTCAGGATTTCTCTTCTGGCGTTTAAATAATGCCTTTTATTGCAGCTCGGACCAGAGTGCAAGCAGACCTCGAACATTACAAGCTGCTGTTCCACATTTATCCGCTAATCATGACACGCCCTCTCTTGAACAGAAAGAATGAGGTTAGCTGGATCTGTTCTGACAAGCTAGTTGCCTCATGTCACCTCCATTGGTTTCTTTCTCATACAATACCTGTTCCCTGTGACAGCCAGTACATGCATCACCACATCCTCCTCTTACCTTGTGTGACTGCCCTCCAGCAGGGCAGTGATGGACTGCCTGAGTTTACCTACAAACCCCTGCAGGGAGAAAACGACGCGGCCGCACTGAGCGTTAGTCAAGAGCAGCACCGACGCCTCCAGGACCAACATCTGGAGCCGCTGACCAAGAGCATCCAGGCGGGCCCGATCCATCAGGATGGTCTGTGTGTGGAAGGCAGATTGGGGTCACAAGGGGGCAATGTTTTCCGCATAAATATGAAATCAATACCTCAATAAAGAGTCTAATGGTTATAACCCTAAATAAGATTGCGAAGCCACAGGTAATTGATGAATTTCCAGGGGTCATAGAGTATATAAATGCAAACTGTCATGATTCATCAATTATATTAATGCAGCGTCTAAAATCAGTTCACATGCTTTTAACCAGTGAGGAGGAATGGGTAGGCAAACTGAACATTCCCTCATAATCAATAAAATATCACCGGGTCCGATGAAAAGCATGGGCGTGATGTAATTTTTCAGACGGCAGCTGACCTCAGGGTATTTCTGGTCCTGTGGGTCCCAGTGGAGAAGACGTATGTAGGCCCGGTTGAGGACAGCGGTGGGGCTGAAAGGACCGCGGCTGTCAGGACCGGGAGAATCAGACTGCGCCTCACACGGCGACACCACCTCAGACGCTGCTGTCTGAAGCCAAGCAGTGGTATTGTCCAAAGAATCTGAAGAGAAGTGACAAATTATGAAATGATTAAGAATATACTAAAAAACTGAAACTACGCAGATGAGACCGACTAAGTGAATCATGGATTTTAGTGGCTACTGAGCGAGACAGAGCCATAGACTGTTCATTAAAGATGGATGTAGCCATGGTTATGTCACTGTGGTTTGTCAAGCCTCGAGCTGAGCATTTTCACCATCCCCATTTTAGACTTTGTGATGATTGAGGCGGAGATCGACTGAGAAACTGAGCAATAACTCCATGCAACTTAAAGCATCCCCTGCTTTATCATCAATTTTTAAACTAATGAGACCATCATTTAAAAAAATAAACATGCTCTATTCAGTAGAAACTAGAAACTCATGTAGGGATTAGCTGTGAATTCATACTTGAGTTATTTTGCTAAAACTGCGTTTACCTTGTATGTGTTTGCACTTATTATTTACATATTTAAATATGCACCTTTAAAGCACAATAATTTCTTAAATTTACCTCTGTGGTTTTCCCCACACCTACCTTAGTCTAAGACTGTGGTGCTCTGTTAAAAAGTCAATCATCTCCATCCCACTTTGTCTTTTTATGAAGAGTAATCTATCAGCATATATTGACCTTTTATGTTACATTTGCAATTGACCTGGGACTATAGCCTTGGAGTTAAGTCTGTGGAACTGGTGTCGGATGTGGTGGAGGAGCTGGACCCAGTAAAAGGTGGTTTCTGGTTAGAGACAGCTGGTGAAAACCTGATTGCTGTGATGACTCTAGAACAGGGGTGTCCAACTCCAGGCCTCAGGGACCAGTGTCCTGCAGGTTTTAGATGTGTCCTTGTTCCAACACAGCTGATTTAAATGGCTAAATTACCTCCTTGACATGTCTTGAAGTTCTCCAGTTCTTTTGCTGCTCTTAAAAAGGACCCGTCTCATCTTCTCCTTTTCCTTGACATGTCACTCGATGACACTTGGAATACGCTCCAGTAATCCCAACAAAGGCTTCACATGGGATTGCACCAAGTGTCTCTCCCAGGTGATAAAACTCTTTTGCTTAACTCATGATCTTGCTTACTATTTAGACTTTTCAGTATTTAAACTACTCACCAGAGTAGTGAGAAAAAATTGTTTGGCAAAAATCTCCCACTGCAGGTAAATTTTTTTAATCCTGAAAATCAAACCACGGGGAGTTACACGATTCTAATTCCCATTTTGACCACTTGGGGTCAATATCCTAAATGGCTGTTACTGATTATTTGTCTAATGACTCCATAAGCATGGTGTCTACTCTGGAGTTTATTAGATGAAACAATTACATTAAAAAACAACCCAAAACAAAACAACTAAGTGTGGATGTGAGACTGTGTGGTTCTCTTTGTCAGCCTTTTGTAAAGGCTGACTCTGACTATATGACAGCTGGGATAGGCTGCAACTCCCCCCATGACCCTAAGTTGGATGAGCGATTAACAAAATAAATGGATGGATGCTAACATGGCTTATTCAGCACCAGTGACTGTCACGCTGCCAGTTACTCTGATTAGCCAGCGCTACAGAAGCAGAGTACATGAGCCAAAAACTCAGTTCAGGGATTGGCTGTCCCACTCCTTACCCAATATATGAGAAGCAGAAAAATGGCAGGATGGTACTTTAGAGAGACGAGGGTCAAAAGAGGTTCAATTGAAAACTGAAATATCTAGCGACCATAAATGTAGCACTCACAAAGTCACCTTTATCATCTATCACTCGTTGCACCAGTGAAGTTGAAGATTGAAGAGTGCTGGAAATGAAATCCCTTCTCACCTGGCTGCTTGTCCAGGATCTGCTGGAATTTCGCCCGCTCGTACTGTATGGCCTGCTGCATGAGATGAGGCCTCAGGCTTTGAATGGTGAAGTTAACCATGTCGGTCTTCATGAGACCCAAGACACGGAAGATCTCCCTGGGAGGAATAATGTTTGAGTAAAACCTTTTTTGACATTCTTGGAAATAAGGTAACCTCAACCACTAGAGGGCAGAATTTTTATAGGCGTTTGGAGATGTTTTAAACAGTGGATACTTTAGCTCTACATGCATTTCCTCAAGAAATAGCAGGTAGAGCAAAGGACTTGCCCAGTTAAATAAAGGTTACACAACTCACAGCATCATCATGTGGCGCAAAGTGGTATTACATGATAGTACAGCTTGGCCAAAGTTCAATTTTAGTTAATATCTCTTCAGCACAACATATAGATGCTTTGGATATAAATTAATAGATTTGCATCTTTATATTGTTTAAATAGATTTAGTTAATTCTGGTGGGATTTATACTATTTTTAAAACAAGAATTTACAAGCACTTTTAAATATTTGCACATACTGAAGATTATTTTTAGTTCTAATTGGACATTATGAGAGGTATTACTGCAGAACGGAGCATCCAAACTCACACCAACTGAAAAGAAGTTTGGATTTATCTTATATTGGTACTGCATTACTAAGCAGAAAACTGATCAGTGAATGTATATTAATTCGGTTTTACGTTACATTTCATGGTAATAATGTGGTCTGCAAGTGATGTCATTACAGGAATACAGCTTGCTGCATGCTGGATTTTAAACAGGGCCACAGCCTGCCACTGATTCCATGTCAGACACAAGTTTATTCGCTGCAGGTGTTGTTAACCTGCTTCTTACCTCAGGAGCTCCACAGGTTCCTTGAGATCCCGCAGTGCTCTGACTTCTGGGTCGCGCACCGGAGCACATAAAGATGCCATGGTGTTGATAACGAATTCCGCCAGTCGGTGGAGGTCCAGAGCCCCGTGGTCGACCTCCTGCCCAATCAGATCCATATCCAGCACCTCGTCAAGCTGAGACCTCAGTCTGACGTGAGCAGGCAAGAGCAGGGACTGAAGCATCTAATGTGAAGAAAAATGTCTGTTTTCACTAACATGTTATGTTTTGTTTCGAAGTATTCAGTTTATCCAGTTCTTTTAATATAATACACTGCAAACACTCACTTGGAACTGTTTTTTAAGTCTATTTAATAAAGATTTAGCTACTACCAAGTTTACAATCCCTGGGCAGATAAACACAATCTTAAACAAGCTATAAAATACAAGCACACATCTAAGATAAAAGTAGAGTAGAATATGGGTTTGATTAAAGATGACATGGCCAGTTTCTTTCTGTTTTTTTAATTTCTTCTCCTTTTTTTTGGAATCAAAAGAGAAGATATGAAAATCTACATATGTGCTCAAGGGATCTTATTCCATTTCTTATTTAAATTTACAGGAAATAGAAGATTGTGCAAAGACAGAGCTTCTCTAAGTAAATGTACACTCAAAGCAGCCAAACCTGAACCTCTCATCTGTTTTAAATAAATCTGTGCAAACCTTGTGGAGGCGCAGTAGTGTGACTATATTAAAGATAAACATCTGGGTATATATGTTGGGGTTCCCAGAAGCTACAAATACACTTTGCAGTGACCTAATATTTCATCTCAAAATATGCAATGTTGTTTTTTCAGTATGATCAAAGAAATGAACTGGATAATCACTTCCCTTGTACTGTATATTTTAAATCACCAACATTTTCATTCAATGTAAGGCACAAAGATTTCATCAATTTTGAAATTCTGAAACAAGCAGCTGTTCAGCTTCTTTCTTGTGTGAAAAGGACTGGGACATCTGCCCACAACAGGATTTCTACACATCAAAGTGATGTATAAACTCAAAGGACTGCCACACAGTTGCCAAACCCAATCTGTTGTAATATCATTGTGACGTGTATTTCTCTGATTTTTCTGTTTTATGTCACTTTAAAAATGACTTTTTAATTGGTACAAAAAAACCCCTAAAAGATCTAAAATGTAAGATTTTTTTTGTCTTCACATTTCTTATAAACCTGAATATTTTTGACAGCATCATAACAAATACATTGTGAATTAAAGTAATGCTTTATTGATCAGATAGCGCTAATTTCTCCTTTTGTAAGGTTGGTGATCATGTTTGTGCTTTCCTTTTGACCCTTACAATGCCAGATACTCACAGTTTTGACTTCCTGCAGCAGAAGGACAGCGTGGCTGTAGTTTGGAGGATCGCTGTTCAGCTGCTCCTGAAGACTGTCCCAAAAGGCCCGGTGAACGATTTCTGTCACTCTACCCTCCAGGCTGCAGACAAGCAGATTAAAAGAACAGCTCAAGGGTAAAAACACTCATTAATATAGGAACTAAGAATAACCAAGGTCACTGTAGATGTGGTTAAGTGTTTTCTTGCCTGTCTGTAGAAGGATTTCGGGGTTTGAAGCAGAAGTCTCTGTTCACCACTATCTCATGTGCAAGACTCATGTTGGAAACACAATTTTCCAGCTCCATTAGACTGGATAATGAGGCAGTGGGTGGGCTCCCTGACACCACAGACAGGACACACACACCCACAGATAATTAAAACTGCCACAGTGGTAATATTTCAATTACTAATGGCCCCTGAATGTGCCTGAAAACAATAACTGCTGTAATAACTGCCACGTACCTGTTGGAGAGTCAAGTTTTTCCAGACAGGGAAGGTCAGCAGGGGAATCATCAGTGGCTCCCTCTCTCTGATTTGGCATTTCAGAAGAAGTCTAGACATTTAAATCACTCGTTAACGTGGTACAAATAGTCACTTTTGTCAGGTTTTAACTACGCCTCCACTCAAAATGGTCATGGTTGAGACTGTTCGTCAATTGATTAACAATCAAGCAACAGTTTTAGTCATATTTTAATGAGAAACAGCACAGCTACAGTTTCAAAGATTTGCCCCCTGGTTTGGGGACTAGTGATCAAAAAGAACATAAAGTGTGACTACTTCTAGGAAATTATAAGGGGTTTTCATCTTTTTCTATAAATGTACAATAGTCCTGTATCTATATTCAACTCTATCTATATAAACACACATTTTTCTATATTTATATATACACACATACATATGTACACACACACACACACACACACACACTATAGCAACTATTGATATAAATATGTTTATTGATATAAACATAAATATTTAGGTTAAACATTATTTATTAGGAAAAAAAAGAAAACTAATGAAGTTGGGTACAAGGGTAAAATTGGGTACACCTACACTCCACACACAGAAAATGTACTATTACATGTGTACATTAAAGTATTAACAAAAAAATTACATAAAATAAAATGAGTAAAAATGTATTTATTAAAGTCAAAAATAGGACTACACAGAAATGAAAATATGACACCTTTCTAAAGGCGAACTTACCTGTTGCTGTTATTTAAAGAATATAGTATAGGTTTTAGAGGTGAGTAGTATGTTAGAAACGTTACAGTGTTTCTTTCCGCAGTTTAAAAACCTCCAGTTCAAAACGTCGTTTCAAACTTGGACTAAACCATTTTCACCAATAAGGGGGGGATGGTTAAACAATGATAGACGCCTTTCCTGTTTCACAGCAACATCTATCCTGTATGCGTGGCTGTGGTCACATAGAAAAATGCAGCTATAAACATAATAAACCATTGAACTAAACTATTTTCTACCTTGAAAAAGACATTAAAAATGCCGCTACTTCTTTTGGTTTCGTCCGTTCTCAAATCAAAACAGTGGGCGTGTCTGTGCTGCAGTTTTCTGTACTGTACGCTGCTCGTCTCTGCGTCTGAAACAAAACTAGAGCTACCTGTTTCTTCATTATAGTTCGGTGGAAACAAAAAGGAAACCGCCCGTCAGCCATTGTACGAAACGTTATGAGAGCTCAACACCTGGAAATATCTTTGTTCCAATTTCGAGAAAGAGCAGGTACACAGCTTAGGAACGTGAACCGTCAACCAGTGCGTTATACCGAACTACTCAAATGCTGCACCAGTACTTTTAAAAGGCCTGTTCTAGAATTACTAATTTTTTTGTGTATGTTCTGTTTACTTTATGCTTTATAAACCAGACGATCCATAATTTATTTTTTTTTTATATTGTGCGTGTGTTCCGGTTCCAGGTTTGTTACATACTGGATTTTATATTTATTTTATATGATATTCAATTTCCTCACCTCCCTCATCAAGTAGGCCTAATGGAATGGACACAAATGGAGCTAAAAAGCTACTTTGCTTTTGCGTGTCTTCTCAAGCTCATGTTTTCTATATCATATCCTAATAATAATAATAATGCCATCATTTCAGATGGTGTTCTGTTTGTTAATTGTTTTTGGATTTCATTTGTGATCAGTCTATAGATTAGCATATTTCTTTAAATACTTAATGTGACAGGGAGACTGAACATGTATCAAAAGAAGAAATATGTGCCTTTAAAAAAAAATGCTTTGGTGCCCGGTTATATTTAGATCTTTGGTGCTTAATTGAAGAAATCTCTAAATATATTGCCAAATCTGCCCATTTTCAAAACCATTTTCCATCTTTAATTAAATAAAACTGATGATATTTCAGCATTTTAAGTTTCGGTCCTCATGAGTCTGGAACTTCAAGAGAAAGAAACAGTGGTCATAAAATTCTGATAACATGCTCCAAAAAACACAAGCACATTCAAATGGAATTTGTGAAATTAAATGCTTTGTATATAAATTAACAACTAGATGTGTCATTAATAAAATAAATAAATAATAAAATCCACAGACACACACAAATGTCCCGACACAGAATTGTATAGCAAATTATTTATGACTGCAAAATGTGTAACAAACAGTTTTGATAAATACAAGCATTTAACAAAGCAGTATCAAAAAAAAATGTCAACTTTCCAAACTCGCCCACAAAACAAGTAAATAAGAACATTTTTCCCCCCATAGAAAACAAACAAACAAACCCAAAATTCCCAAGCCAATGGTACTTTATACATTTGCATATTTCAAAATATCAAACACCTTTTATACTTTTGTTAAAAAAGCAAAACGATAACTTAACAGATTCACACTCTTCTTCCTCACTTGAGCTTTGATGCACATATAAACTTTTTTTTTGGCACCGCTTCACAAATGCCACTCCAGATTTCTCACTTTTAGGTGAAGCGTTTCCCCAACATTAAAGCAAAAGAGAGAATAAGTGCCAAAAACAGAGCTGCTACAAAAAGAGAGCAGCGTACCCACATTTTTTCTTTGATAATTTAGTGTACTTTTACAAATCTCATACAAGAAATCAATATCATATTTTAGTAAATCTTTAACAACAACAAAAAAAAGAGCAGCTGAAAAAAAATCATTTGTAAGCAGTGTAAGTTCAGAGGAGAAAACTGGCAGATGGAAGGGAAAAATCGATGTCACAAAAGAGGCTGCTTAAATGGTTTCTTCGCATTCAAGCTTTGTATTCGAGAGCTGTGAGAGTCCATTGTGAGAAAAGGCAAAGGAGCATCAAGTGAATAAAAATGGGCAAATTAATGAATGCAATCTTCTGTTCCCAGCCGCACGTACAGCCACCTCGCTCTCATTCACACGCTAACCAAACTGTACAAAAACTTGTCTAATAATATAATAAATCGAGACTTCTCTCATGTTTTGTCCCAATGCCTCCATTCAGCACTGACTGTGCTGCAGTGTGACCTGGCCCAATCATAACTGAACAGGTAATGCACCTTGGCACTGTCTCTTCTCGTAGCCACATTTTCCCTCAGTTAAGCTTTTAGAGACTTTAAAAAACAAAAAAAAAAAAAAAAAAACCTTCTCCAGGGAAAACATAACACTTCATTTTTCTGCAATTATCACAGGATCAGTATCTTCATCTGGAATCTGCTTAATGACATTTGATAATTGCTGTTACATCTGGTACTAAAAGGACACTCTTGTTATCTTAATTCTCCTGCACTGTGATCACAGCTTAACAGATTACACATGTAATAGAAGATTATCATTCCCCAGCTTGAAAAGCTGACGTTATAGAGGTGTTTTCCCCCGTCGTCTGTTTATGGCAGAGAAGCAGATTATGTAATTGATGGATATAGTGCAACATCACTTATCAACTTATGGACTGGCACTTTAAACTTTGAGCTATATGTCCATGTTGTGTTGGAGCTGTGGTGAATCTATTTGTTCAATAACAAAGAGTGCTATCAGTTAATGCTGGCAAGCTTGGTTTGTAAGCTGCATCTATAGTACAGATACCTGCACAGATAATAAGTTCAGCAGTGCTTTAATACCATATAAAATGTCAGATAACGGCATTAAAAAAAAGCTCCCAAAGGCACCAAACACAGTTGAGAAGTTAAATATAGCGACTCTATTTAGCTGAATGGAAGCTTTGCCAAGAGCTATCAGATACAATTAGGCTGTTTGAAGGCGTAATCTATCCAGAAAGACCAAACCATTTTTTGTACAGGGCTGCAGACATGTTTATTGATACAGTAAAGTTGAGCATTTTAACATTGGGGTCTTAAGTCTAGCTTATGTTACTCAAATTGCTTGTTACACCAACCGTGACGTCATTACAGCCCTGTACCCATTTATACTGGTGCTTGACGCACATCAGATTCATCTCCTATTAAGAAGAATCCTTCACAGGAGCATTGGTATAGGAGAAGAAGAAAAAGGATGCAAAGCTACAGCAAAGTCATGTTTTTAAGCTGTTGCTGCATCTGCCTTGCTTTAAAAATCCCTCTAGAATCTCTGAGCTTCTGTACGACTGTGTCACTGAAATGGTGGCATGATAGTACACACCAGCCTACATGACACTGATGTGTCGTGCTTGCCAGCAATTGTGATGTCACTGTTGGCCAGTACCACTGTTAGCGAGGGCGACAACGGGAAGCATAAACTGGGTAAGGGGGATTAATGGCTTTTAGAGCCAGCGACTGTAGAAAAACTGCAGTTTTTGGCACTTGTGCGTTGGCTTTTTCAGCCCCAGAGGCTGCTGCTTGCTATTAACTTGTCTCCAGTTTTGACATCTGGTGTCTTTTCTACTAACAGTTATACTCACATCAACTCATTTAGTTTTTTTGTTTTTAACCCAGAAAGAACTCACCAGGTGCACTGCCAGGTGGAAACTTATGCGTCTGCTGTTTCAACCATGTATACTTTTAAAGTATAATTTCTTTTCATCTGGAAAAATAAAAGATTTTGGCACAGCTTTTGTACAGGCTCCTTTAAGGTTTAGCAACTGAAAAGCTTCTCCTGTGACTGCATGTAAACACAGACTGAAGTGTCTGACACGTCGCTCTAACGTTACCAAGCAGAAGCATAAATGGTCACAAGGCGACTGAGCTGATGCCGGTGAGTATGATCTGGTTTGGGAGGTCGAGTCAAACTTGAGTGAGATTCTGGATGACAGGAACCAGTCCAGTAATGGAGCAGGCCTGCTCACAGTGCAGTCAGTACTCTGTGCCATCAGTGCTATAATATACAAATACACACAAACAGACACACCCATACACACACACGGTTTCCTGCTAAGAGTCTTTGAGCATGTTGATGCGTGCAAAGATCTTGAGTGCAGGTCCCAGCTTAATGTTCATAGTGCTCATCAGGTGGTCCTCCTTTAACAGGAGCAAGGCCTGTCCATCGATTTCCTGAGAGCGAAACTCGTCTGCTATCTCCTGGCAACCTGTGAAAACAGCAGAGGCACGAGCTACAGTTAATAACAGGTAAACAGGTTTCATACACGGAACACATCGGAGTATAAAGCATTATGATTGTGCCTTCTTAGCAAAGCCTACTCACCTGGTAGTGAACGAATGAACTCATAAACCTCCTCCACATTCCATTTGGTGGGGTCGTTGGGTACGAAGCGCTGACAGAGCGGTGCTCCATCTCTCCCAACGCAGGCCTCCTGGTCCGAGGCCCTGCTCGGCTGACGGCGGACAGGGACCTGGGCTGGAGCCGGGGCAGGAGCCAAAGGTCCAGAGCTGGCTGCTGACATGGGAGACGGTGGCTCCTCGTAGCTTGACATGTCTGAACATGGGCTGGATTCCTCCTGACTGGGCTGGGAGGGATGTGGTGAGGATACAGAACCGCCCTGAGTTTGCTGTGGTGACAAGGCCAGCTTCTGCAAAGCAATACAAACAGGAGTGACATCAATTGTTACATTTAAGAAAGGATAGCGCATAAGTAAAACACTCCCAGGTCAATATAAAAGTCAACGCAAAGATTAACGGGGTAATAAGTAAGATTTGTAGGGTACAATAGGTTTAAATGCCGATAATACACCTGCAGGGATATGATGGGGATTAATGGATCAATACCATTGCCTCAAAGATCACTTTGTCTTTGAATTGCAAAGCCCTAAGCATATTGGTGTATACATGACACAAAAGCACCCCCCACTGGAGGTTTAAAGCTGAATCCTTATAACATTACATAAGCTGTCCATAAAATACTAAAAAGCTCTTGATTAAAAAAGAAAATTTTACACCACATTTTACTATTGTGGTGTAAAATGCTTGCTTTATATTTTCCACTGAATTTCTGCTGTAATTACCTAAACTGCTTCTCTTTAAGATCAGTTAAAGGATAATGTGTTACGTCCCAAAAGAAGGCTTTGACGTGTGGGGAGAAAACTGTGAATCCAGTTGTTATCTACATCTATATAACTTGTGCAAAAGGCAGAAAATCTCTACTAATGCTCTCCCATTTCTGCCGGTCACCAATAAAGGCTGATGAAGATCATCGAGTACTTAATGACCCTTTAAAGACAGAGGGAGATAATCGGGCTCACACAAATTATGTTCAACTTCATTAAAAAGCAAGAGGCATGAAAAGTGCAGGGTTTAAAATGTGCAGCAGAAGCAGTATCTGATGAGAGGTAAAGTGTTGATGAGGAAGTTTTATGACAGTTAAGAAGCATGTTTTTACCTGCTTTTTTGCCTCAATACTGGGGCGGCCCTGAGACCGTCGACGCCAGCGATTTGCTGGTTTGTTCCTCTCTGGACGGAAAAGTCCAATTCGCTTCGTACAGCCTACGTTGTATCTGTTCATACAAATAAATAAATATATATATATATATATATATATATATATATATATATATATATATATATATATATATATATATATATATATATATATTCTTAAATTCCTTTTTTGTAAACATAATGGAAAAATTGCTATTTTCTCACATGAAAGAAAAAGAAGCCAAGGTTACTTACCTCTTTGCACAAACCACCGAGCAGAACCTTTTAGAGCCTTTGAATGTGTAAGCAAAATCAACCCAGCCACAGTATTCACACGTCAGCTTGGGCTCATCTTTTTCTGGGGGAGAGGAAGCAGCATAAACACAACACACATGTCAAGTATTAGACTTTCTTCTGAACAAAAAAAAAAAAAAGAGACATAATACTAGGCGTGCAGAAAATTAAAACTGTAGGTAGCTCATCTAAACCAGTGGTCCCCAACCCCCGGGCCTCGGACCGGTACCGGTCCGTGAGTCGTTTGGTACCGGGCCGCGAGAGTTGAGGCTCAGGTGTGAAATGTATAATTTTCAGGGTTTTATCGGTTTTCAGCGTTATTTTGTTATCGTTTTTATCTTTAACTCGGTCTTCCTGGGTCTTTTCACATGTGTTATGAATAAATCTTCTTTTTTTCGGTACCGGTACTAGTTTTATTTTGTTGTATTTTTCCGTGACACCTTAAAGGCTGGTCCGTGAAAATATTGTCAGGCATAAACCGGTCCGTGGCGCAAAAAAGATTGGGGACTGCTGATCTAAACTATTCGGGGCCCAATGTTAAAGCATTATTTCTACTTCTGATGGAGAGTCATGGGATGGTTAATCAGAATCAGAAATCAGAAATCAGAAAGGGTTTTATTGCCAAATGTTGAGCAGGTTTACAACATTAGGAAATTGCTGCGGTGCTTCAGTGCAAACATACTGTCATAAAAATATAAAAATAAGAATAAGAATTAAAAGTGCTAAGTGGATAGATATATACATGATATATACATGAGTGCAGGTGGTGATCAGTGCCAAACATGGAATGATGCAGTGAACACAGCGTAGGGTCATGTGTTAGTGGTGGGAACAGTCATATGGTTATTGTTCATGTGTCCGACAGCAGAGGGGAAGAAACTGTTCTTATGGCGAGAGGTTCTGGTGCGAATGGACCGGAGCCTCCTGCCTGAGGGGAGCAGGTCAAACAGACTGTGTCCAGGGTGAGAAGGGTCAGCTGAGATCCGAGCTGCACGCCGCAGTGTCCTGGAGGTGTACAGGTCCTGCAGAGATGGGAGTCTGCAGCCAATCACCTTCTCAGCAGAGCGCACAACACGCTGCAGTCACTGTTTGTCCCTGATAGTGGCTCCAGCGTACCACACGGTGATGGAGGAGGTGAGGATGGACTCGATGATTGCAGTGTAGAATTGCATCATCGTCCGTGTTGGCAGGTTGAATTTCTTCAGCTGCCTCAGGAAGTACATCCTCTGCTGGGCTTTCTTAATGACGGAAGTGATGGTGGGCTCCCACTTCAGGTCCTGGGTGATGGTGGTACCCAGGAAGCGGAACGAGTCCACAGAGGTGATGGGGGTGTCAGTCAGGATGATGGGGGGGAGTGGAGCTGTGTGCTTCATGAAGTCCACAATAATCTCCACTGTCTTCTGGGCATTCAGCACCAGGTTGTTGTGGCTGCACCAGGACACCAGACGTTCAACCTCCCTCCTGTAGGCAGACTCATCCCCGTCCGAGATGAGTCCGATAACGGTGGTGTCATCTGCAAACTTGATTAGCTTGACAGACTGGTGGGTGGAGGTGCAGCAGTTGGTGTACAGGGAGAAGAGCAGAGGAGAAAGAACACAGCCCTGAGGGGAGCCGGTGCTGATGGTCCGGGAGTCCGAGACATTCTTTCCCAGCCTCACATGCTGCTTCCTGTCCGTCAGGAAGTCAGTGATCCACCGGCAGATGGGATCAGGCACATTCATCTGGGAAAGCTTGTCTCGGAGATGGTCTGGAAGGATGGTGTTGAAGGCAGAGCTGAAGTCCACAAACAGGATCCTGGCGTAGGTTCCTGGGGAGTCCAGATGCTGCAGGATGAAGTGTAGGGCCATGTTGATGGCGTCGTCTACAGACCTGTTGGCTCTGTATGCAAACTGCAGGGGGTCCAGGAGGGGGGCCGTGAGGGTCTTGAGATGGGAGAGAACTAGGCGCTCAAATGACTTCATGACCACAGATGTCAGAGCCACGGGTCTGTAGTCATTTAGTCCAGTGATCCTAGGTTTCTTGGGGACAGGGATTATGGTAGAGGACTTGAAGCAGGCAGGCACATGGCATGCCTGCAGTGAGGAGTTGAAAATGCCAGAAAACACTGGGGCCAGCTCGTTTGCACAGTGTCTGAGGGTGGCAGGAGACACACCGTCTGGGCCGGGAGCTTTTCGAGCATACAGACTCTTAAACTGCTTCCTCACATCTGCTTCATGAATATGAAGAGTTGTGGTGGGAGGAGGTGGTGTGAAATCCTCTTTTGTGTGGGGTGAGGAGGGGGGTGTTGTAGGTGAACAGTTTTAAGGTGGTGATGGCTCTATGGAGGGGGGAGAGGTGGGGGAATGAGTGTCCAAAGTGTCTCTATTGTTGGGGCCGTTGGAGGTGTGAAGGCTGCCTGATGGCTCGTCAAAACGGCAGTAGAAGTCGTTAAGGGTGTTGGCCAAGTGCAAGTCGTCAGTGGAGTGGGGGGTTTTAGGCTTGTAGTTGGTGATATTCCTAAAACCTTTCCACACAGAGGCCGAGTCATTCTCTGAGATCTGCTGCTGCATCTTCTCAGAGTGCTGATGTTTAGCAATGTCCACTTCTTTAGTGAACCTGTACTTGGCCTCTCTGTAGCAGTCCCTGTCTCCGCTTCTGAACGCCTTTCTCTTTTCCAGCCACAGCTTTTTGAGTTTAGGAGTAAACCAGGGTTTGTCATTGTTATAACTCACCCTGGTGCGTGATGGCACAATGCTGTCCTCACAGAAGTGGATATAGGAGGTGACAGTGTCCGTAAACTCGTCCAAGCTGTTAGAAGCAGCCTTCATTGTGTCCCAGTCTGTAGACTCCAAACACGTGCGAAGCTCCTCCACAGCCTCGTAGCTCCACAGTTTTTTGGTCCTCACGACAGGTTTGGAGAGCTTCAGCCTCTGTCTGTACGCGGGGATTAGGTGGATCATGACGTGGTCAGAAAGTCCGAGTGAAGCGCGGGGCACCGCACGATAGGCCCCGCTGATCGTGCTGTAACAGTGGTCTAATGTCCTCTCCTCTCTGGTCGGGCATTTAATATACTGCTTGTATTTGGGAAGCTCATGGCTCAGATTGGCTTTGTTAAAGTCCCCAAGAGCAATGATGAGAGAGTCCGGGAATGTCCGCTCCATGTGCAGTATCTGCTCCGTGAGTGCGCACTGAGCTGCCTGCGCATCCGCATCTGGGTGCAGAAGTCAAATACATACAAACCTACATTGTTTTGAACCTCTTTCAAGAGATTTCTCTGCGAGTGCAGTGAGTCTGGTCTGCTTTGTTTACATCAGTTGGTCAACCCTTGTAAAGCTACTGATGGCACTTCCTCCCCACATTAAAGTGAAGGCAAAAAAACCAGGCATTTGCAGCAAAACCACAAATGTCAACATTAGCTAGTGTTGCCAAATATCTACTCCACACCGTTTCCGATATTTTCAACACTTTTCTACATAGGTCTTTTTCTAACTTATAAATGGACAACTTGTTACAACATGTTAGACAAAGGTAAAAAAGAAGCATGTATCAGGAAACAGGAACTGACAGAACATCTAATTAATAATGAACTTCCAGCAACTGAGTTAAAAACACTTCCAGAGGGTCTACATTATTTAGAAGTGTGGGGTTTGACTGTTGGGGAAGAGGAGCAAAATGCAGTTTACATGGTTAAATAAACTCTACGGACACACCAGGGTCAGAGTTTCTGTCTGTTGGGTCGGTGTCTGCTCGTAACACCTTCCAATACTATGAGAGGATGATCATTGTAAAGTGAATTCCTTTAACCTTATGTGAAACCCTGGCAGGAAAAATCAGGAGCGACAGACTAACACCTCCAAAACCTGGTGAAGCTACACAAAGAAATATACACAATCTACACTGTAATGTGTTCGGTCTCACCTGGTTGGCTCATGTCCTCGGGCTCGGAGTCTGTGTTGGCTGCGTTGCTGACCGGAGTTTTGTCCGGGTCAGATGAGAGCTGATGGTCCAGCTTCTTTGGACTATCGATGAGAATGGGCAGACGCTCCACCTGGTGTGGGGCATAAAATATTTATAAATGGACTAAAAATGAAACGCTGCACTCAACAGTAACAAGAAACAATGGGTGTGGTTTAAGGGTTTACATCTGGACTGCTTTATCACAACAGCTGCATTCTGTCGCCGCAGCAACATTAACGCAAAGACTGCTGCTACTCCAAATAATAACCTGGAAATCAGGGCAGCTGTTTCACTGCACAGCCCCACTGCGCCTCATTACCGTAGTATTAATGAGATGATTTTTTTTTTTTTTTTTTTTTAAAGTCAGCTGACTGCTGGCCATTACAAGTTAAACCTTTTAGACTTAAAAGGAAACAGTGGTCACCAACTGAATGTTTTCGTCTTCCGGATGTTAATGTTTGAATATATAGCGATCACAAAAATAACAGATAAACACCATCATTGTTAAACCACCACAAACAGTGACCATTTAAACTGATAATGTAGACTTGACATGTTCACGTCAATGTAGTCTGATTTTCAAGCATTGCATGTCGCACACATGAAGCTTGCATACAGTTAATTCTCCTGTCCATATGGCACATAAAGCAACTTGAATACCAGCGTATATAAAGTAACAGTTAACTGTTAACAATCAAGTTCTTTTACAGGACAGTGTTGGCATCATAAGAAATATATACTCAGTGTTTAATTTATTCTTCTTCTTTTTTTTCCCCCCTTTCTTTTTCTTTTTTTAAATTGACAGAACACTGAGGTGGAAAATGTAATCAGATTCATTTGAGTCATAAAATGAATAAAAAAATGTATTACTATAAAAGGAAAAATAATCCTCAGCTCTGTGTGTCATCACGTGTGTACGCATCTTCATAAATACTGCATTTTATTTATTTTCATGTGTGTTGATTAAAAATTGGAAATGTAATCTGCTTGTTTAGCCATGTGTGCATGTATATAGAGCATTTTCACAAAATGTCCAGTAGGAGGCAGAGAGGCCAAAGCCTAGAAATTAAAACTACACTTTTTTCCCCCCTAATGACTAATACAATTGAGAAGATACAAACATTAATATACAAGCACATGTTAAACTGTACAAACAATATGAGATAATAATGAACCAATTTCAAGGGAGATGACTACACAGATTAAGGAAGGATTTTAATGCCCTTGATTAAATGAACTGACTACAGAGCGCTGCTCATTACCTTCTTCCATCTGTATTCTTTCCCATTCACAGGGTCTCATCTCCCTGTAATTAACGAGTGAATCAAACAGAAGCTGTACGATGTCACTGCTAGCAGTAACAGAGGGTATGTGTTTGCCTGCTGACAGTTCCCTGCAGGCGTGTACACTGGAGACGGTGCTGGCTTTGGGTTGTTTATCATGTTTGTCTGCCAGTATTGCCGAGATTGAGCACTTACACACACGGGAAACGGCTCAGCTCCTTCCTGGATGACAAAGCCTTCGATGACATGTGTGAGGACCTGGGGCTTGACGATGGCCTGAGGTGGTTTGTTCTCTCCGTTTTGTGGCGTGCTGCCCGTCACGGTGGGCACCTCGCTCTCATTTCCTGAGGTCATGGCTGGAGGTGGGGTCCCCACTGCTGCACTCGGCCTCTTCGCTGTACCCCCACCTGATGGAGAGAAAAAACAAAAACAAAATGGGTCTATTTAATACAAAGGAGCACGTATCCATTGAGAAATGTTTCAGTTTGAATGAAATTAAAGCTTAAAAAGAAGTAGCTGATGATCGTTTCAGTCATTTAGAAAAGCAGAAAAGACAGATTACATTTTCAGATTTGAATGGTTAATGCTTCTACGATAAGCTGAATATTTTTTGGTTGTACATTGTTGGTTAAGCAAGACAAGTAGAGCTGGAGTCCTTTTCCTTTTGTTTGTTTTTCAATAGAAATGTCAGATTTTCATATAATCATAATTATATAAAATTTTATGTAATTATCCAATATACTACATTGGAAATATAAATATATTGGATTGTATACATATTTATACACATAAATATAAATACAGTGTGTTAGAGTAATATTGAAAAGGAAACCATAGAGTATTTGTTTAATAATTTTCTTAACAATGTACTTAAAATGAATCATTTTATTGTGATGCTACGTGTGCATGTGCTGCAGACAATGCTGAGATCATTACAAACAACACATTTGCAGACACTATGCTGGACATATTATGGCATTTGCTATAATTTCATGTTTAAAAACACATGAAACAAACAAAACTTCAGCTGTAAAACCAAGCATTTCATTCCCATTTTAATTTTGGGGAAATTTTATCAAGCATATTTAATAAAAGTAATCATGTCATCAAATCTGCATCACATTTAAGTGAAAATGTTCAACAGTAACCCATCTCAGTTTCTTACAATTTATTACACTCGCCATCCACTTTGGCGAATTCCATTAATGAACATCAATTTAACTGTTTAATGCAATCTTCCAATAACATTGATGCATCAGAACGGAGAACGAAGGTAATTAAAGTGACTTTAAACATGTCTGATCTACTGGATTTTCCCACACGACCAGCTTACGAAGGGTCTCCAAAAAGGAGAACGCATCGCGTGAGCAGCAGTTCTCTGGGCAGAAATCCCTTGTTGATGTCAGCAGTCAGAGAAGATTTACCAAAATAACCAGTCATTACAAACACAGTATGCCTTGAAGCAGATGAGTGACAGCAGCAGAAGACCCTGCCAAGTGCCACTCTTATCAGTTAAGAACTCAAGCCTGACCGATTTTGTTGGAATATCAGCCGCCGTAAGCCTTTTGTTACCACTATTGGCGTTTATAACAGCCAATAAATGAAAAGTAAATAAGACACAGGAGAAGAGCCCCAACCATGTTAACCACCAGAGGGCACTCTGCAACCTCCCCTGTTGGCAACAAGTTCAAAACATTACAAACAATCAGCTGATCAAAGCAGGGCATGAATGAAAAAAGAAATAACTATAAATAATAAATGTTAGGAAAAGCTGTCTGTGTGTCTGAAAGATAGAAAATAAAAAAACATATTGGAATATGGGATTTTTAAATCATCAAACATAGGCATCGGTATCCAAAGTCCAACAGTGGTCAAGCTCTACTTGAAACAGATGGACTACAGCAGCAAAAGACTACACCAGGTGCCACTTCTGTCAACTAGGAACAGGAAACTGAAGCAACACACTTAATGTGTTTACCAAAACTGGACAACAGAAGAGTGGAAAAAGGTTTCCTGGTCTGAGGAGTCTGGATTTCTGCTGTAACATTCAAATAGTAGAGCCAGAATTTTGCAAAAACAACATGAAAGCATCCTGGCTTGTTCAGCCTCCCCACTGCCAGGGACCATTCTTGTGATTTGGTGCTATATAAATGAATTGAAATTAATATTTCAGCCCCTTAGTACCAACTGAGCATCCTTTAATAATCACAGCCTACCAAAGTATTGCTGCTGACTAAATCCAAATCCCTTTATTACAACAGCATACGCATCTTCTGGGGGTCGTTTCCAGCAGGATAACACAAAGCTCCAAGCAAGTCAAACTGGTTTCTTAAACGTGACAATGAGTTCAGTGTACTCTTATAGCTTCCGCAGTCACCAGATCTCAGTCCAACAGAGCACCTTTTGGATGTGTTTAAATGGAAGATTCATCTGATTGAGGTGCAGCTGATAAATCTGCAAAACCTGTGATGCTGACATCGTTAACTGATCAAACTCTAAGGAATGTGTCAAGAATTATGTTGAATCTATGGCACAAAGAATTAGAGCAGCTGTAAAGACAAAAAGGTAGCAAGCTGTACCTAATAAAGTGGCCACTGAGTGTGTGATAACAATGGAGTTGACACCTCCGCGGTTTGCAGCAAGCAAACATAAACTTTGTTTTGTTTGTTATGTTTTATAGATAAATAAATTTATGAATAACGTAATTAGTTGCAGCCATAAATTTAAAGGCTAAACTTTTGAGAACACGAAGCCTATTATTATTATTATCATTAGTATTAGTAATTAGTAGTAGTAGTTGTTAGTAGTATTATTTGCAACATCGTAAATGTCTGTCTTCATATAACAGCACCGAGGACTAATGCGATTACATTTCGCAATCTCAAAGGTCAAATTACGGTCACTTTCAGGCAAATTAGCGCAGTTATATCCACCTGCTCATCTGCCGGCAGACCTAAACGATCCCGCACAGACCTCCTGTAATAGTGCACCAGTCAACATCAACGCAACCACCCCACATCTGTCGCTTGCACCGCCACAAAGACGCTTCGGCTTTTTGTGAAAACCCCCTCCAAAGCGAAAGTAAACACCGCTCCTCTGCGCTTTGTCACCCTAAAATCCGGCTGGATTGAATGAGAAAGCGTTTTCTTACCGCGCAACTTCCGCTCTGCTCAGTCAGAAAGCACGTGCGGTTTGCAGTTTGTTTTTGCTCCGACACGCCAGCCTGCCGCTGTTGTGCGCGACTTTAAGCTGCAGCGCCGCTTCAAGTAAATATCTCCCCGCCTCCCCGTTTCCTCCCACGTTAGTAGCTCTGATCCTCCTCACTCCGCCTGCTGCTGCACAACAACACAAACCAGCACAGAGCCTCCAGCTTCAACCTACTACAGGAAATATCTTCTTTTTGGCACAGACTTCAACCAGTCTCTCACTGAAAATGCAAGCAATCCTCAAATAACCCTGCCACAAAAGGCATGCTTTTCAGCAGGGCCGCAAAGAGGATTTTAGAGTTACACGGGCCATCCAAGTCCCCCAATATACACTCTACCCCCACACACAAAGAAATTCCCCAGAACACATATTGGAATCATCTCCACACTATTTAGACAGTTTGGTCCGCACTTAATTTAATGAATTACTTCATAGAAGCAAAACATGGTCTCAAAGCATTCCCCAAATGGGTGTCTAAATATCCTTTATCGCCCCTTTTCGATTAGTACCTACTCAGATCAGCTCGATACGGGGTACAACTCAACTCATTTTCTATTACAATCGAGTACCACCTAATGTGCTTGGGGTTATTATAGCAACGCAGCCAAGCATCCTGTGACTTAATTAGTATGTGACACGAACGCCACAACAAAGTGGTGGTTTTGATTTTCGTGAAGGAGACGCCCTCATAACTGATTGCGTGACGCCACTGACAAACCAATAGGTTGCGTGCAGTGTGCTGACATCCCCTCGAATCGTTTGGAACCCCAGCAGAGTAAGTACAAAAACAGTACCTGGTATTATCACTTAAGGTTGGTACTAATGGACAAGGAGCTTATGTGGAACTGTGCATCTCCACCCCACACATTCTAAGGCAATACTTCAGTCTCCTTTGTCAGAGACATACACTTTTTGAAAGTATGTGTTTTACTAAATGACTATGAACGAGACAATAAAGATTAGTGTGTAGGAAACGCATGACGATAGTGTCAAATTGCCCGTCATCAAAGAGAAGGTGCAAGACTTGAAAACTACCACAAAGAAAAAGACAGGTAGAAAAAAGGACCGGTAAACTTCCCATAAGTGAAAGAAACTAAATGAGATGTAAATCCCAGAGCTCCTGCCCAAAGTGAAAAGTGCCAGTGTGCCAGTGAATGGATGCAACCCCAATAAAATCAAAATGATAACTAGAAAAACATTCAATTAAAATAACAATTTTAAAGGTTAAGACTAAAGCAAACCCCAAGTGTCAGGGAAACATTTTAACCATTTATCAACTCAGGGTCATGGTGGGGCTGGAGTCCATCTTAGCAGTCATATGGCAAAAGTTGGTAGGCTACTATGAGGTTAACACAGAGACAGAAAGCCAGCTTGTATTTGTCATTTTGTTAAACTGCTATACTTCAGGTTAGCTGATACTTTAGGACTAAGGCCATAGTTAGTGGGATCTGGTATATTTGTGGTGTAAAAACTTTAGCACACTATACAAATGTAAACACATTTCGATGTCAACTGCTCCCTATTGGCCAGGTGAGTATTACACAACTCGACAGCAGACAGCATGTGCCAAAACAAGGCAGGAGCTTACAGAAGGAGCGGACATTATCAGAAGAGGTTACAATTGAGCACCTTGTTCTACCAGCTTTGATCTTGATTTTATTTGATTGTAAAATTGCTTATAATCTGAATTGTGTGTTAAATTATCTGTAGCATTTAACATTTACCACTGTGTGCCCTTTTCTGCTTACAATTATTAGAATATCCGTTTCCTTCTTGACGGTGTACCTCTTGAAAAAGATTTTTAATCTCAGTGGAACTTAGCAGAATTAAGGATATAATATAAACGTTTTAAAGTTTCTATTATCATTTTGATGTATCAGTTTACCCATAATGAAATCAACAAATGTCTATGTGATGGATGTATGCTGGAAAAGAGTGAAAAACTGGATTCATTATCATACCACCTTTGGCAGAAACCCCCTCTGATTCATAAGATGAGTGGTTAGGGTGAAGTCATGACCACAGATATGGAAAACAATAAGAAGAGCAGTGTGAATGAGCTGATAACACATGTTTTGATGTAAGAACAAAAATGTATCTTCCCTCATTATGCAAGTGAACAGATTAAAGACATCAGATGTGAGATGGCTGAATTGTCGAGGCGCAAATTTGTAGCTAACAGTTGTTTAACTCCTACTAGTAATGTCGTCCCAGAGGCAAGTACATAAATTATGTTCTTAATAAGACTTTCAGCTTAGAAAATCCCACTGAGTCTCTACCTTGCTGCTGAACAGCTGGTGTGGCTAAGTCAACCTTGGACTGCTCTACAGGCTTGGAGGGTTGGGATGGAGAAGCTGCAGGTTGCTGTTGCTGCTGTTGTGGTTGTTGCTGTTGCTGTGTGGATGGGGTCTGACATGTCTCTCTGACTACCAGTGAGGTCGGCTTATCTTTACTGTCCTGAAGTAGTCGGGAGGCCTGGAAAGTGCAGTAGAAACAAACAAAAAGTGTGAGAAGAAGACATCTGAGATAAAACAACAAACATCAGGGACTGAAAAATTGAAATCCATCAGCTTTGGAAAACATTACATGAGGGGGAAAATATAATACTGTGAAGATTCCTGTGTTTTGGGGGTTTTTTCCCTTTGTGTCTCTTAGAGAAGAAATGAAGACTGTGGAACTGCTGTAAAAGTAGTTTTTGTTTAGCTGGTTGCCACTGTCAAAATACCAAATTGCAGAACGTGTACCAGAACTCAAAATACTTTAAACACATTCATTACGCAATTTTGAAAAGGATAGCATTACTCTGAGAGAGATATTTTCCTGTGGTTTCATATCTACAGGTAGGACACAGGTGAAAAGTTCACTTTGGAGAATTGACTTCTTGAATTGACATTTTTCATATTAGAAAAGAAAGTCTCAAAAATTTGAACGCAAATAGCTTTGCACATCTAATCGTGATTTTACTTAAAACAGATGGGTTACATTCATTTCAAGGACATATTTTCACTCCTCAAAATAATCCTCATTTACATTTTGCTGAGATTTGGTGTAGCCCCTAGGTTCAGCTACCACATCCTCTCAGGTTAAAGTCAACTTTTTCAGATGAGCTAGCAGTCAGACATAGTTTAAACAGCAGGTAATTAAGTAAGATCACCATATTAGACACATTTGCTCACCTTGCCATTATAAAGATCCAAAAATGGGAAAAAATGTCTAAAACTGAGCATTTAGAGCAGTTTTAAGTCTGAGTTTGTGACTCACAGGGATTACGCACAGTCATTATTTAAAGTAATGACCACGTTTAATATGAGTGCCCACCACTGTCATTGCAAATAAACAAGAGACAATAAGGTAAAGCATAAGAAGCCTCCTTGAAAAATGATCTGTGGAGTTTTTGACCTGCTATAACCGTTTATTTATGGGTAGGCTGCCCATTTGTGTCAAACTTGCAGCATTTTCACAACCTAGAAAAATCCTGTCTTCAAGCTCTTTTGTGTGTGGCATTAATCTGCGTTTGTGTACGTACCGTTGGCTGGATTTGTAGGTTGATGGCAGTGAGCTGGACAGGCTGAGCTTTGGCATGGTTGAGGGAGGAGTGAAGGGCATGTGGGCTGATAGTGGAGTGGAAGATGGTAGCCTGCTGGCTCGGTGTAGAAGGCTGGTGAGGAGCAGGTTTGGGCAGCACGGGGACAGGATGCTGTGACGGCTGAACGGAGGCCGTCTGCAGCAGCTGGCCCGTCGTCCTTTGGGAACCTTGGCTCTGCTGAACCACAAACTGCTGCTGCTGCTTGTGTTGCTGAACCAGAGAATGCGGCTGAATCTGGGTGTATGCTGGAACGAGAACACAAACACTTATTTCTGAAAGTGATTTTATTTCAGCTATGATTATTTGGTAAAACTATTTGGTAAGAAAAAGAACTGTTCATAAATATCCTTACAAAGCAAGTCATTGTCATACAATGAGCATTCTTTATTTCATGCATGCTGACAACTGTCCAAACTCTTGATATCCGGAGAACTGCGCCTCAGGCTCATAAACATTGAAAAATGTAGACGTCTGCACAAAAGAGCTTGTTTTGCAGCGCCTTCACCTGTAAGTCCCTTGTTGACAGGATATAATATTAAGAGCTTGTTGAAAGGTGCATAGAGAGGCCCACTGTTGCAGTGTTGGCCAGACCATTACTCACAAATAGTTTTAAAATGGCTTGTCACCACCTGTCAGTGCTGCTGTGGGTAAAAGGACATCCTGAGCTCATAACTTGCCCCCAAGCCCAAGACACAGCACATCAATCTTGTATTGTGGGAGCATGTGCGAGTGGGAGAGTGTTCTTTGGAAGTAGCCTGAGGCTAGTCTAATATTAGAAATGCCTCAGGAAGAAACATGCAGAGCCAATTATCTATGACACCCTGTATAGAGTTAAGGATGAGTCAGTGGGTACCAGTATCTCACACACCTCCTTGATTTCTAAGAATTTTATCAACAAAGAAAAAAAAATCTGATTACTAAAAATCCCCCCCCAAAATGAAGAGTTATCCCTGAAAACTACTAAACAGCAGGTCCTGCTATATAAGCCATGTGAACCTAGAGGTGCATCTGGTTATGTTAATAAACATCACAGTAAATCCCAGAGTGGAAAACTGCCAAGTGCATCAGTGTTTGTCTTAGATCCCCCTCGGCCCCTCCCTCCGCCCCCCTGTTCTTTTCGCATTGTTTCGTGTGGGACAGGCTCCATCTGGTTTCCAAGTTTCCCTGTGAGGCAGTAACCACACTCTGTACCCTGCCGTGGAAAATATAGACATTTCTATCCAGCAGAGTTTGCATGTCATTAGTCCCTTTAATGGTACGAGGACCGCTGAGAAGAGTTTTCATTTTCACATGGTGAGACACAGTGGAACCCACTGACAGAAAATTTGGTTAGCTGTGGCGTCGGTGAAAACCTTCAGTTAATATTTATTATGTTAAGAGAAGGATAAATATAAGATGTGGATGGGTGGATAAAGCCAGCTAGATGCTAACCATTAAAGGGAATTTAAAAAAACAAACTTTAAAAAACAGACCGTGGAAAATTATATCCATCAACTCAACAACTATGCCCATGGGTGGGAAAAAGAAATGAGTGGAGACATGCTTTTTTTGTCAACTCAAGCATCACAGCCCCAAAGCCTTTCATTTAAAGCATATTTTTAATGTAAAGAGTCTGCGTGGTAGAAGAGAATAAAAACGTAAAGTTTTGTGTTGGTCATGGACACGGCAAACAAAAGTCCACTCATTCCCATTTTAGCAATCTTAATTTACTAAATAAAGTTTACTCAACTGTCTTCTTGTCTGAGACAGCCAAAATAAATAAGTGTAGAAAAGCAAAGTTAACAGTCTACAACAACTCTACAACAAGTCTCCCAAAAATATCTGATCAGGCCTCCTTTAAGGGTTCATAAAGTGTGAAAACTACAGATAAGCGGAGCACAAGAATAGATCATGAGAGTGTCCTAATCATTAATTGCCATTCAAGCCAGAGCTCTGAATCATGTCCAGTTTTTACAGCCTTCCTGCTGACAAAGACATTACACACTGCCGGCCAAAACCACCCCAAAGATGGTTAAGCCAAGGAGCCACACTGACGCGTTTCTTTAAGTTAAAACAGTAGCTTTTTAAAAACACACACCAAATGTGAAACAATTGAGACAAAGCTGAATGGGAATGGTTTGAGAGTTTAGGTTTTTTTTTTGATGGGTTATTATGCTGTGGTTTTGCTGGTCAGGCCTGTGTGAGGTCAAATTGGGCTGTATTCAGCACATGAGCTAAAATGAGTCTGACACCCCTGCTCTACATGATGATTGCGAGCATCAAATTCCATAGAAATCCATTTTTTTAAAGACACAAACCCTGTTTTAGTGCAGCCTTATGGTTGCACTAAAATAAAAATAAACCTACTGACTGTGGTGATTCTTAATCTCCTGGATAACATGAACATTTGTTCTGAACTCAAATATTTCTTCAAACTGGATTTTCTACAAAGTGGTAGAATGACGATGATGATAGACATGCTACATAAAATCATACTATGTGTAAATACCAAGTAAATGGACCAGAAAATGAGATTGTTTTGAATTGATTTTAACATCGGACATCTTCCCACAGCAGAAACATGAGTTTGTATGAGCACTGTGGTGTAACATCCACTGATGTTACAAAATAGTGTAATAATTTTAAGACAGCTCTGGCTGTGAAGTCAACCTACTACCTCCAAACACCACAAGTTGTCAAGAAAAGCAAGTTTGTTGCTGCATCTGCTATTTTACAATGTTCATCCAAAGTTATGAGGGAGCCACAGTCTGCTGTTCTTAGTCTTGAATGTAGCAAGAAGGCGGCTACTCAAAGTTAGTGCTTGTTGTTGTTGAGTTCAACTGATCGTTGGGTATTGGAGACTGAGTATAATTCTGTCATTACAAACTGACCATCTTAAGATATAAAACAGTCAGGAAAGGACCAATTACAGTAGCAGAGCCTGCTACATGTATGTCTGTCTTTAACTTGTTGGTTGCCATATTCAATAGTTAACAAATGGTGTGCACATTTACCTATTTTATTAATGATTATTCTATTGTAATGTGATCAAAGAACAAACGGCAGCAGAAAGCTCCCTTGCGGCAGTTAAACTGCGTCAAACTTGCAGTATCAAGAGACTCTCAGCCTTCTGTAAGGGAGGAGGAGGGGGATTTCTGAATCAGTACACACCAGATACAATCAGCCCCTTCGCATGAATCCTGACATCTTTCTCAAGCCTCTAATGAGTAACAGAAAGAGGTCTTGAAAGAAGAGGAAGATTTGGAAATTCGTTTAAATGTTATTCCCCCTCAAGGTCTTAAGATTAAGGACTGGAATTACTCAGGCACCCCACACCAATATATACATACAAATCATATAGTCTACAGTATGCGGAAACCAACTCCCTCCGCCCCCAACGTTGTGAATGTTTGTAGAGTTCTTACTCTGTGTATTGCCGTGCAATGTCCTGAAATTGAGGACAGTATGCATTCCTTCCAGCTTTTGCAGCACCAGGCCCTGGAAAACCCCAGAGTTTCCACATTTTCACTGACTCCTGCTTTGGCTTACCATCTTGAAAAATATTGACCAACAACACCACAGCAACAGTAGACCTTGAGTCACCTTTCCTAATTTTAATACAATTCCAAATAAGGATTGAAGATTGTTTATCAAGGAAAATTAGCTCCATGAATCCGGTTCTCAAATGGCTTCAAAACTTACAGTACAGTAAAGGTTTTATACATAAGTACACCTTAAAAAAAGAAAAAGAAAAAAGTTTTCATCTTTCCAGTTTTTTAGTGCTGATGGGGTTTCCCTGCTGTGGTTTTATAGTGTGGTGCCGGCTCTTTGTTGCTGAGAGAAGGTGATGACAGACATACACTTGCTGCATCAAGCCAGACGGCCTAACATTTGCTTCCTCCTCAATTCCCATGAATGTGAATCTGACAAACTCTCAGCGTAACCACAATTAATCAATTTGTTCTGTGCTGAGTTCGATTTAACACAGATTTGGTAGAAATGAGACACGTCAGGTGTTTGTTTTTTCTTAAGATTCTATTTGTGGCGATAACAAGGGCACACGAATAGGAGTCTTTTGATGGGAGGTGCACGTCCGTTTTGTTAAATGAATTATAGAGTAATACAATATATACTTTGTGACTATAATTGGCACAAATGAGCTGACACTTTTGTGAGTGGATCTATTCCAACTGCATCTTTTAGTCTTTGTCACACATGAAACTCTTTTCCGGCCTGCTGCAGGTTCTGGTTGGAGTGGCCCTCCAGAGCAGGAAGAGGACTCAAAACCTGGAGTTTGTCTGACTGTGAGATACAGCTGACAGGTGGACTACCTCCACAAGAGCAAAATGGGTGAAAGGCCGGAATGAAGACCATAGAGGACCAGAGCAAGCTGCTAAGCTTGTGTAACCTAAAGTTTATGTTTGGGTAATACATACTAACACATGCTGCGCACACCAACCATTTAACTGCATCTATTATCTCTTTCTTTTTCCACTTTGGGAGGCTGTAAGGCATCCTTCACATGAATTATTAACCCTACTTATTAGGGCTGAGCCATATTATACCGTTCACGGTAATACCGGTATAATGTTGGGCAACGATAAGAAAATGAAATATCGCGATAGAATATGGGTCAAACGCGCATGTGCAGTGCCTTTGTTTTCATACGCATATGGCGGCGACGGCGAATGAGAAGGGCGAAAGCGGATCGTTGAATGAAACGGATGAACCAGAATTGGTTTGTAAAAAATGCTGCAACTTCAGTGGTGTGGAACTGGGTTAGCTTTCGTCTGTCAGATACACAACAAAGCACTATTTTTGGTAGTGGGCCGTCGTTTTTTGGAAAATACGGCACACTTAAAATCAATCCTTTGATTTTTCTGGAAATCGACAGTGCCCCTTATAATCCTGTGAGCCTTATGTATGAATTCTGGTTGTGTTTACTGACTTCGAAACGACTTTATGTGGTACACGGCGCTCGAAAATCTGTCAAATGTTTTAGTACGACTTTGCTAAGCTACGAACCCGCACCGCTTGATGGATTGTCGGAGCATTACGGCAATCGTAGTCAGGAGCCTCGCGGAGTGATACGTACTGCGCTTCAACATAACATTACCGTATTGTGTGTGTATAACCTCTTTTTAAGTTTTGTGTATATTATACATGGTTATGCTGAGGATATGTCGGCCAGTTTCCACTGGAAATGCCTTTTGGTTAAACTGTCAGCAAGGAATTTGCATTTGCACTGTTACATTTTTATATAACTTTAACGCACATAAAAAAAAACTAAAAAAAAAAAAAAAACAGCTGCTTGTTTAAGTGAAAATACATTGATTTTTTTTTGCACTAATAAAGTTGTGGAGTTGTAAAGTATTTTGTCTAGTGTCAAGTATATCGTTATCACAAATTTTCAAATGTATATCGTGATAAATATTTTTGGTCATATTACCCTGCTCTACTACTTATGAATCCATTTATCAATCTGAAATTATGATGGATATTTTTCACCACTTGTTTGGCCGGGAGTGTCCTGTTTAAAACAAAAATCACTGCAAATATGCAATATTGTATGTACTGTATTCTTTTTTGAAATATAAAAAAATAATTAAAGCAAGGTTATTGATGTAATTATTCCTTTTACTTGTGCAAAAACCATAATTACCATATTACACTTCTAAACACTTCTAAAGTCTGCAAGCCTCCTGCATAAATTCACCACCCATTTTGTTAGGTGAATTTAGGCTAAACGTCTAATATCAGTCAATGTCTGTGTAGTAACTAGCAACAAAGTTAGTAACATTGCAACATTATAGGTGGTTCATTTGCCAAGTGAAACTATTAATAATTGATATCATGAATGTGGACTGTGCAAAACCACTAGCTGAGTTCATATCTAAATTTTCCTGGTGCATAATAGCAATGAGCTACTTTTGAAATGCAACAGTTAAGTGTCATAATTTTATTAAGACTAAAATCACTAAAATTGCTGATCAATTACATAAAATGCTAAGTAGCAATTACCTCTACAATCTTTCATGAACCAAAACCATCCTCAGGGGGTGAAATTACCCACCAACAACATGGAGCAAAATCTCTGGTTTCCTGCAGCTAAAAATAATGGCTGCTCCCTTCTATTACCAATTTTACCCTCTAAAGCAAAGTGCATCTTGACCCAGCCACAGTCAAGTTGAATCCAAGCTTTTATCCTAATCCGAATCCCATCAGCCAGCCACGCTGCCTCTTCTCTTCCTGATCCACAGAGTAATAACTCCCCAGCATCTCATGTGCACACCTGTCCCTCGTGGGCTGCTGCTATGGCAACCCATGGTAATTTTTTCCCCCCAGACAGCATGCTGCCAGATTTTCAGCTTCCATCCTCCCTTTCATTTTATGCGAATCTATTACTGAAACAAAGCAAGACACAGTTGTGCACCGACGTGCACAGATAATCCCCACCTCCCCCTCTCTTCACAAACACACAAGCCCAAGTGCGCACACACACACAGACACACACACACACACACAACACCAACCATAAATGTAAAGAGTGTTACAGCCATGCAGTCATACAGACATAAATATGGCACATGCACAGACAGACAAATTATTTCGCAAGATGTGATTTCCTATGAGGACCCTCTTTAAAATGCATCTAAAGGTTACTTATCATGCAAACAAATGGGACTTAATTTGACGTAATCAGCTTGTGCTGCTAGAACATTCACAACCATTCACACTAAAAAGGGGAGAAAAAAACATTAAAAAAAAAACAGCTGCTGACTTTCAATTACACAATAAGTGGTTTAAAAACACTCTTGCATGGCAGTGTGCCTTTCACAGCTTCTAATTCACAAAGCAGCTAGACTGTTCCAGACACAAAACCAACACGCTGTCTCTAATAGAGCTGGTTTCACCCATTTAGTGAGTGAATGGATTTGTGAAGCAGGCCCCGACAAGTCATGGCAACAGCCAAGAAAAAGCTTTCAAACGTCCATGTGTGAAATGTCTTTTCATCTAATCTCACTATAAACACTAGAGCACAGCTCTGTATATGTATATAAGACAGCTGTCACAAAGCCAAAATCTTTCTTGAGGTTTGAAATGTACATCTGATACATAACAGAAGCATGCAGCCGCCGGCAAACAGTTTGTCAGTTTCCTTTTTCTGTCCACAAAAATGAAACTATAACTTCGCTGCAGTTTTAGAGCTTACATGCTCTGTGGACCACATGTTTTCAGAGGAAAACATTGGTGCATTCAGAACACATAGCATGAGCAGCACAAGAAGTTTTATCTAAGATGTGCTCAGAAACAGCATTTAAAATACACTAAGATTAAAGATTTTACTGGCTATAAGACAATTTGATTGAAGAAACACAGAAGAGGAAACTCAGTGGAGACACTAGGATTCATGCTCTTGTGACCACCAATTTCTGCTCTGCATAATTTCATGGCAATCCAGTCGAGCTGCTGATATAATTTAGTCAGAATCAAAGCAGTGACCTGACAAACATTGGTTTATAAGACTGCTTTTAAGTTGCTACAATACATGATTAGGGACATTAAAATGTAATCTGTCATGCTACAGTGTTGCTTGCACATGTTGGTTAGATTGTCTAGAGTGTATGGCAGTGTCACCACTGCCTTTAGAAGAGAGTTTAATGCCAGATGCCCTCCCTGACATAGCCCTCCTTCTCCTGGCCTTGAACTTCCACATGTTAAATGTGTTTTAACAACTACACTGTGGCGCCACAAGTTTTAACTTGTATTAAGTGGACCCAGACAAAACTCCACACAGTAGGGCCCTGTCAAGGTTTCAACCCAGGACACTCTTGCTGTGAGGAAATGGTGCCATCAATTGAACCACAATGCTGCCATTTAATACCAACACTCATATTCAACAAGACCTAGTAAGCACATCTTGATATCTTACACAGAGTTTATTGCTGTTTTTTAAGACTTTGTGTTGCAAACAATTTGGCAAGCGCACAAAGCATTAGGTTTTAAACACATTAAGGCTGCATGTATCAATAAATATTGGTTGAGCTGCAGACAATTTTCTTGATTAAAAAGAGTGACAGCAGTAAGTAAAACAAGAAAAGTATTACTTCCTGTACTTTTAAAGATCAAACAAAACAACCTGTTAACCAACCATTTGTTTTGGGTTTGTTATTTGCATCACTAATATCCATCATTATTATTTTTTTCTCTCACTTGTGTGAGAGACATTTCTTTAATGGATGGGATTTAATGTTGTGGATATGCAAACTTCTCTTACCTGGAGCAAGCAGAGGCTGAGCATTCACAGCGGTGACACTGCGGCTCATGTTTATAGCTCGGACTTCTGTGACTGCTGCACTGTCCCCCTTCTTCCCTCCTTCAGAGGGACTGTCTAAGGAGCTGGTCTTCCCCCCTGCTGAGGCCTGGGTACCTTGACTTGGGTTTTTGATCAGTGACGCAGGCTGGATAGGCACAGGGGCCTGCTTCAGACTGAGAGCCTGTGGCATCTGAGTCTGAGAGGAGGATGTTGTCGCCCCCTGCTGGCCACGGATGGCCAGATTCTGTACCTGATTCTTAAATACAAAAAGAGAGACAAGATTCACAAATGGCTCAAGCTGTGGATTTTTTGACTATGTTCATAAGAATTTTATTTGTAAAATGCTGGAAATTCATTTAAAGCTTGTAAGTTTAATATTTATTTTTATGGATTACTGCTTTGCTACATATGTGTAAAATGTATAAAGTTATATTTACGAGAGGGAGCTGGAAAAGATGTTAAGACGAGATAAAAGACTGCTCTTGTATTATTAGTGATAATATAGGTTCCACCAATATTACCTGTGAGGAGGCCTGCGTAGAGCTGTCTGACTGCACAGCCGTCACAGTGGCAGCTGGGGTAAAGATGAGCTGTGGGGACAGAGGAACAGCACGACCCAGGCTCCTCGCCACCTGTACCTGGGCCTGGAAAGTATGGCACACATTAAAAAAAGGGGGAACTAACATAGGAGAAGCAAACTGTAAACTAAAATTACTCTCCTGTGTCATTACTGATCATATTCCCCCACCAACTAGTGAAACTGCAATTTTAATGATGACAAAGACTTATATCACCAAATCAGTATCTAACTACCTGTGAAAACTGGCTCAGTACCCAGGGCATGGTGTTGAATAATGGCCATAACCATTTTGACCTGATGAAAGCCAGAGGCCAAACATGCACCTATGAAATAGGTGTAGGTAAAGCTGTGCCAGAAGCATCCATTCTGCTTTAGAAAATATGACTCAGTACCTTGGACATGACACTGAATAAGGGCCACAGGCTCCCAATAAATGTTAAAACACACTATTTACAAAAGTATTTACAAAAACTTAACAAGACAGAAGATTATTTAATCATGGGGTGCTGCATGTGTATATTCAGTTAGTTTTTAACCTCGGGTGTATGATAAGACAAAACAGGAAACTAAAGAAAATATTTTGGGACACTGATACGAGTAAATGTAGCACCAGGAAACTGTACTCGAAATAAAGTCCATGACTAAACTGACATGCAGTTTGCTTCCTGCCGCAATCATCACAGACATCTGATAACGTTGTGTTTTTGCTCGTAATAAGCAGGTTGTTCTACCACCTCATTGCCAGTTTCAGTTTGCCATCAGTTGTACAATCTGGAAACTCCAACTGACAAGCACTCAAAACCAGCTATACCCAAAATAACCAATTTCTATTCCTTCAACAAGAGAAAGAGAGAACACACACACACACACACACAAACCAAAAAATGTTTTCTGAGCATTCACGTTAAAGACATCGACTTCCATGTTTGCAAAGAGCTCTCTGTAGGCAAACGCATTATCCTGACCACCTACTCTACTGCAAGATGACAACAAAACACGTCATTTACAGTGGAATTGCTTACAAACACAATATGTATTTTGTATATTTTATTTATTTATGTATGTAATGTTCTATACATGTGCAATAACGCCTTCATTTATTCTTTTTTAACTCAGCCCTGTTTTTATTGCGAGTTTCTCTCTGTGCATGCAAATTTGTTCAGTAATGCATCTGTGATGTATTGACTGCATGACAATAAAGAAATCTGAATGGCATAAACACATACACAGGGCCTCCAAAGAACAGAGTTGTGCCTATTTAAATCAAGCAATACGAGTGTGCTAGTGTTTATGCATAAAGTGGAGGATCATGTAAATGTGCCTGTGGCCATTTCTTTTCTTTGTAGTCTTACCATCTGTGCACGCAGGTACATCTGTGCTTGGGTGGGTGTAAGAGTGGGGCTCGATGGGCTGCCCAGCAGAACAGCCTGCTGGGAAATAGTGGTGGGGGTTGAGCTAATATTCTGAGCTCGGCTGATCAGCTGAGCTGCCGCTGGAGACGTGGTCAGGTTGATCTATGGGGAGAGATAATCAGGATTATTAGGTTATACGTACAAATCCTGAATAGATGTGGGGAGTTCTGAGACAAAAGCATCATATCCCCAACTATTAAATTCGACAGCATCAAATTCAATAGTTAAAATGTGTTCATTCTGCTAATATTTCTTACAGCTAAATACGTACAAAATCAAAAAGAAACTTGAATCTTTTTAAAGGTAAAACAGAAGGAGCAACCAAGCTGCTAGCATCCTGCTGCTAAAAATCAACTTGGCTCGATGATAATCCAACTGGACAAAGATAACTTAAAGAGGCTTTTAGGAAGGCAGCACTCCAAACTGCACTTACCGTAGCCTGAGTAGATCCTGTTTGCTGAGATGAAGTGCCATTTTGTGAAGAGCTTTGCCGGCCAGCCGCGATACTGGCCTATCACAAAGGTAGAGAGAGGAAGAAGGACAGGGTGAGTGATGCACAATTTCTGAAACATGTCTTGCAGCAGGTCAACAATAACTGCAATCATCATCTCTAAACTGAGAGAATGAATTATTTGTGATGCCTGCTTGCTGACCTGCTGTACAGCAGCCAGGCTGAGGCTGTGCTGCTGCTGGAGGGCTGCAGTTTGCAGCATCAGATGCTGCTGCTGAGCTGCATACATCTGCTGCAAGTACTGTGCTGCTGTGTTGGGCTGTCTATGCAATGCCTGCTGGAATACCTGCAAATAAAAACAGGTGCAAAAAAAATGGCCAGTTTAAAAAAGACATTTGATTTTTACATCTGAACTAAACTTTCATAAAATCCAAAGAATCACAAATTCAGTCACCTCGAAACAACATCAATTCTTCATGATATGTCAACAAAGCAAACCAAAGCCTCTGTGCCTCTACCATGTGGGTAATCTCAGTACAAATTTTTACATGATAAATAAAAAGAAAAGAAAATGGGTTTTATAATTGTATTTCTATAGCAATGCCATGTGTTTACATTATCTAATGGCACAGCAAGTAGACAAGCCCAGATATATCTGACAGCCACAGCCATGTGTCCGCCTACAGTGATGATTTGTTAAAAGGGAGCTACTTCATCATCCTCCAACATAACAATGCTTTCCAAAATATGCAAGAAAACCGCCCCTGCTGAACATGGAAAAGGCAAACCTGTTTCACCAAAAACACACCCTAAGTATAACCATGCAGCTTCAGTTCTATTGTGTGACAATGTTGTGCAGGTTTCTGAAGAGTTACAAGGTTACTTTAGTTATTGCGCAAGTATTAAACACTTATTTTAGACTTACTTAAAATTTCCTTGGAAAACAATACCTGTGTGACTTGTTGCACCATAATGCTGCTATTGCTGGCACCACTTCATTCACAAATAAAACGCTTTCTGTATTTCCAGAAATATTGTTGCAAATTTCATTGAAATATTGTGATATAATCTGAGGTTGTATCACCCACCTCCACACTCTCCACATTCTTCTATTATACAACCGCTTAAAGCCACCAACATCACACCTATACTAAAAACAGTTCTGTTCTTTGTACAGCCTTACCTGTGGTTTTTTGAAATGATTTGCTCTTTTACAAACATACAGCGGTGCTAGAACCATGCCAAAGGCATACAAAAAAAAAAAGCAGGCAACCCAAAAACTCTGATACCAGTAACAGTTGCTAATACATCCCCATATTTAATGCAGTTTTATTTACTAGGATCTTTGCTCATGCAGATTATCTGGTGGGAAAAATGAAAAGAAAATTGTGTGATAACAGTAAACAACATCAAGAAATGTCAGTTTGATTGCATGGTTATTATGAATTTAACATTTTACAAACTTTACAAAGTTTTAGATTTATAATTATTTTATCACTTGAGCTTATAAATCTTGTCCTGATTGTATTTCAAAATGCTTTACAGACCAAACTGCTGATTTTTCTTCATTAAGCAATAGTCATTAGTATGCAATATCTTTATCGAATCCTAAATGTGGTACAATCAAAATGTGTTGAATCTGAACTGATTGCATCACTGCCTATTTAACAGACTAATCGGGAGACAGAAGTCAGGGTTTCAAAACCTCCAATTACTGCAAACACACAAACAATTCTTTTTCCCTAAATGTGGGACAGAAAGGTTTCACACTGTGCCAGACACAACTCTAAGAAAGTTAAACCCCTACTACTGGGAAACCACCTCTCCAAGTGCCCTATGCCATGTTTCCAAGGATTTTGACCTGCAGTCAACAGTGTCACAGAAGCATCCGGACCCACAACGTGTCGCTGACGGGCACAAGTAGCAAAGATGAAATACATGCATGAACTGATTTCCAGCAGTCCTTTATGCTCACAGTGCTGCTCAGTGACAATAGTGATTGCCTTGTGATTGTCAGCATGCTGAGGGGGTGAAAAGAAGGACTCAATCTAACAAAAACCCTGCTGTCAAACCATCAGCACTCAAAGTTGAGTGGACCCAATTCTGAGGGAGGCTAAGCCTGTGTAGAGGCTTACCCCGAGGGCAAGAGGTCAAAAGCACTAAAGCACAGAAAACATTCTTTCCTGTCTCCAAATTGGAGACATGCTCCAACATTACCACATATTTGAGATCCTTTACTGGGAAGACAAATTCCCTTTTTCATCAATTCCCTTTGTAAAAAACGATGCTACATCAAAAACAATTTTAGAAGCTTGTATGTCACTTTTAAACACCAACAGAGGGCAGTAGAGCAAAGAGTGTCAGGATGTTACACAGAATACCTCAACTTAAGCTCTCAGCAGATTTATTACAGAACCAAAACACTCACCTGTACTGTACGGTCAGGTATTCCACTGTAAACCGATATCTGAGGCACTGCCGGTCTTCCAGCTGTAGTACTACTGCTGGAAGTACTGCTAGTGTTAGTACTACTACTACTACTACTGCTGCTGCTACTACTATTACTAATGCTAGTGGAAGTAGTAGAACTAGTAGTAGTTGTAGTAGTATTAGAGGTACTATTACTGCTGACAGCAGTGGTGCTGGAGGAAATGGTGGTGGACGTGGTGGTGGCTGCGGTGGTCCCGGTACTGCTGGCAGTGGAAGCAGGGGCCCCTGGCTCACTCTCCATGGTGCCCTCTGCTCTTTTCACCTTTGACCCCCGGCTCTTCTGAATGGCTCTCCTGTGCCTTCAAGAAAGAAGCAAAAAACCTGATGAATGTATGGAAGCTTGTTTCTGCCACTGATACAGAAGTTGGAATTAGTAATTTTTTTAGACAACCAACTCAATAATTATTAACCCAGAGTTTTGGCTCATGGATTGCAAAAATGCTTTAGGTTTCTATGTTTACATACAACTGAATCGAGACAAAGTAGTCGAAACAAGATGCACCTGAACATGGTTGTCAATAAACCATTCAACACCAGGTAAATGTAAGACCAGTGACACATCTACCGCATCAAAGTTATACCCAAACTGTTTTAGTCTTATGTTGCACTATAAGTCAAGGGCAACAAAATTAATTTTACCACGGTTGGTCACATCCAAGGCCATATACAGTTTACGGCTTATTATGGTTACATATACCAGATATTCTTAACAACAACTTGTCCAAAGATCCCTAACTATGTCACATCATTTAGTCAAGCACAAATATCTCAAGGTAAAATAATCAATCTAAAAATTCTTAAAAGCATGAACCTGAAAACTCAGTACATGTGGGGAATTTCAAAGAAAAAAAGTCAAACTTAAAGATCTTTGAAAATTTTAAACTAAATGAACTCCACAGGGTTCTAGGATGAAAAAGGAGATTCACATGAAAACTTACAAATGACTAAGAAGTTTTTCAAAGACTAAACTGATTGGCAGGCTGGATTAAAACTTGCAAAGGACTGGATTGAACCCCTACGTCTTCAGTATGACACATGTGCCACAATCCCTTTAAAGTATGAAAAATAAGTAAGTACTAATTAGTGCATCACCCTGCCACCAAAACAAAAGGCAAATTAGACTCATAAATGATCAAAGGGCCCAAAAAAGGAACTCAAATTAAGTAAAATCTCTTCTGAATAAAAACTCTGAACTCTGGTTATGAAGATTTCACCAGGTCCAGGTTTTGTGGATTTTATATTAATGTAAAGAAAAATTATCTCAAAGTCTCAGCTTGCTCAAATTAGTACTTGACTTCAAAAAACATTTACTACATAACTATAAAATCACTGTTTTACTTATAACTTTTACAGTTGAAACTAATCTTTATCACACCTATCCATCTTCTGCTCCTGATCAGGGTCTAAACCAATACCTTTAGACCTCCCTCTCCCCTGCTACCTCCAGCTCTTGTGATACACTGAGCCATTCCCATGGCTCAAAACACCTCACCCAGGAGGAGTCCAGAAAACACACCAGTCAGATGCCTGAATCACCTTGCATGAAAGCGTAGTCGTTTTACTTCGAGCCCCTACCAAATTATTATGCTTTGAAAGAAACTCTTCTGCCATTTTGGTATCTGTGATTTTATTTTTTCAGACAAGACTCAGAGCTCATGTCCATAGGTGAGGTTAGGAATGCAGATCGACCAGTGAATTACCAGTTTCACTTTTTCCCCCCCAGCTCAGTGAGCATTTCAGTGCTCAGTTTATCCTTCGCACCCAGCTGCAAACCAGCCCAGTGTAAACTGTAGGTCACTGCAATCTTTTACTACAGCAACTACCTGAATAATCTCTCACTGCAGAAACCATGAAAGAGATCACGTCGAACTCTGCAGCCAATCATTAACTTTTTTTTTACCCTGACTTAATTTGACACCCACATCCCTGTTGCCATGACTGTCCAGCCCCCACTTTGACAAACTACACAAAATATACATATATGTTCTGATACTAAGCATTCTCTCTCATACAAAACAAGACATACCATCTTTTTGGGGAGCCGCTTTCATTTTGTTGCTGCTGGGTTATGTAAGAGCCCCTATGCAATTCTCTTTATTAAGTTTCAAACAGTTTATACTCCCTTTGCTTTTACTGTTCAAAGAAGGGAGTTTTCATCTCATTGTTTACTTTGTATTTATGTATTCAATAAACTGAGCCAAGCTAAAGTTATATAAAGTACAAGTTACAAAACAAACATAAGGATATCTCTTGTCATTTTGCTTAAGTCACACCTCTGCTGTCTGTTCTCAAAGACGGATATGCTGTCCGACTGCACGAAATGAATATGCAGGATACAAACACGAGCTGGAAAATAAATGATACCTCTGTTTTCATGTAAAAATACACATAAAAATTGTATTTCAGGAATCCAGTGAACTCCACTGAATTTAGCATAAATATAAGGGGTAAGCAGACACTACAAGCCTAAATTAAGTCAACACTCAGTCCAAGAGTGTTGAGTGAATAAGATTTTAAAAAATAAAATAAAAAAATGAATCCATTCCATTCAGTCAGTCACAAGAATAAGGAGGAATGATTTAGGGTCCTTCCATAAAAGCCTTTTTAGGTTTGGTCCCTTGGTGCTTTGCTATCCATTAGCGCAGAACGAAAAAGGTTCAGAGCTCTCCGGGTAGACAAGGTGGAGAAGATTTCAGCATGGCAGCTGATAAAAAGTGAAGATGATGGAAGGAGATCAAGCATCCTTCCTTGGTGGAAAATAAGCAATCTTTGGAAAAAGTCAAAGATTCTTTTGTTTAAACAAAGTCCAGCAGTTAATTTAAAAAAAAAAGAAAAGAAAAAGAAGTTAAAAAAAAAAAAAAAGCTCTCAGAATCTTAATGAGTTCAGATTCTTTTCTTGCTCTGACTAGTGTCAAGAATGGGATTAATGAGCATGTTTGATGGGGGGATCAGAAAGAATAACAATCACTGTATGAGTTAGAAAAGGGGGGAAAAGGGAGGAATTTATAGCCTTCAGGTTATACAGGTTCACATTAAGTCACCGCAGCTACAAGGAAAAAGGAGCAAGTGAGAGGTGAAGGTTGAGTGAACAGGTTCAGGATTTTAAATGGGCAGGAGTGGGACGAGTGTGTAATGGAAGTAATTAAATAAGGAGCAATGCTGCCGCCATGCTGCAATTCTTAAGCCATTTCCTCCACATACTCATTCTTTTGAGCAGATTAGGAGCCAAAGCAAAGCTCTACAGCCCATTTAGGCTACAAAGGAGACTTGGAAACAATCTGCCATCTCACTAAACCACATGCTATTCCTTAAAATGGCAAACGCAGAACAGCTCACAAAAGGTTACAAAATATTTGAGCAAACCAGTGAGTGAGTTAAAAGACATTTTTTTAACATCTGTTTAAACAGCTTAAATGCTTTAATTGAAACCTTAGGTTGCATAACAAGAAAGGCAGCAACCAGTCAAATTAGGGCAGTACAAGCATCAATTAAAAATGCTTTTACATATTAACCTGATATATCTAACACCATTAAAGCAAAGAACTAGATCCTAATTTAAACTGGATGAAAAATGGAAAAATGTAAAAAACATATTCCAAGACCTTCTAAATTAAAAAGACCCTTATTTTCCATTCAGCGGTGCCAGTCACTGATTGAAAACTTGATGTTTTCATATTTGTGGCTGAAAAACTGAAATGCAGTCAGGCAGTGCTGGGTCCAGGTTGTAAACAAAGCACCACTGCTGCCAAAGCCTGCTTGTCTGTATGCCATCATTAGCCTACATCCCACAGTGTGCTTCATATTGCCTCCCCATGTGGGGAGAGGGGAGGGAATCCCCTCTGGTAATGATCCCTGCAACCCATGTCCCTCTGAGAGGAGTCACCCATCAATCAGTAAACAGTGCCATGTAGATCACCCCTTGCTCAGCCCCATCCAAGTACCACTTTTACATTGTTACATCCACAAATCTGGCTTTGAATTGGGTTTCATGGAGGACGACCCCTTGCACCCATGAAAAGTGCTATTCAGCTTTTTTAAGACAACATCAAAGCAGCACCAGCAGCATGAAACACAGTGCAAAGAGCCAGTCAATGCCATAACAATGTAATTTAAGTGCTGTTGGAGCATATTGATCCCCTCATGCTAGCATTACAAGACCACAAGAACTGACAGTCAGCTTTGCGTGTGATCCATTTCGCATATCCAGCAGGACGATGAGAGCTGTTAAGAGACTGTCAGACAGACTGGCTGTCTCTACAGAGCTTACATCACAGTAAGGAAGTGCAGAAACCTCCATCAGTGCCCATACAACTCTGATGACCCACATTAAAAATACTATGAGAATGCATTTGTCAGCTCCACTAATCGATTGATGTGTGATAATAGCTTTAATAGCTAAAAGATCCACAGAGAAATGTGTGCCTGTGTGTATTTTTATATATAAATTTCTGTGTGTGTGTGTGTGTGTGTGTGTGTGTGTGTGTGCGTGTATCTGTGTGTGAAGAGGGGTACTCTGCTTCTGAGACAAAGCCCCCTAACTCTGGTGTTCCTACCTCCTCCGACACCCCCAACGCGATGCAGGGGTATGATGCCCCATCCCCCGGGGAGTGTGCTGTCCTCCTGCAGGATGTTGCTCCTCTTTCCTCTTTGTCTGCCTAAGTGAGTGGCTGGCTGCCTGGCTGACTGAGTGAATAAATGAGCGCGTGCAAGGGTGTTTCTGTGCAGCCTCCAAACCCCCTGCCCCTCTTGTCTACCCCCAACACACAGCAAGCTCGTCGTCCCAGCATCAACACCCAAGTCCACCAACCAGGCCACAGCCTGCCTACTAATTATGTGGTATCCTAGCGACAGCCAACGGGCGCTTATGGAATCCCCATGCAGAGCCGCATCCTGATTGGACAACAGGATCCTCTTTAATGAAGATGATGGTAATGATTTTACTCTCCCCTCCCCCGCTGATGCTTCCTGAATACTGAATTTTTTTTTTTAGGATGCTTAGACCCTAACCCCCCCATATCACCCAAATTATTTCCAAATAGCTGAAAATCCAAGATAATGAGGCATTTCATAAAAATAACCCTGAAATGCTTTTTCTTCTCTTTTGCTTAGTCTAGACCCGAACAGTGGAAAACCGAAGGCTTCATTCCTTTTTCAGTATTTCAGTTTTCACTTCAAGTCTGCAGCACAATTTCCACAAATAACCTGCAGTTGTAATAGGCCCATTTTCCTTAGCATTCAGCTAAGGACAGGAACAGTGAGTCACAGGCTGAACAACGAAGGGGTTACATGAATAGGATGAGGGACCTATGGAATCTTCGATACCCAACATCCACACTGATGGCGAAACTAGCAGCTCAGTGTTCAAACATTGTGAATAAGGACTGCTCTCATGTCTAGAGATTGACGAGGAACAACACACATGCTACGAAGGGGGAACCAGGACGACAGTCGGGGGGAGATATCATCACCAACACTGGATATCATCACAGTCCAGGATGAGACAACAAACATCCGCGAATGAAGATGGCCCCAACCGACCACGTGCTCAGTGAATACCTCAGGCAGCAGAAACCTGAGAAAGAGGAGGAATAATCATGGAAGGATAGACCCCTGCACGGTATGTACCACCGGCAGATAGAGGAAGTGGCTGACATCCAGACGTCCTACCAGTGGCTGGACAAAGTTGTACTGAAAGACAACACAGAGGCACTAATCATGGCAGCACAGGAACAAGCAGGAACAAGGTTGGGAGACGCCACAAAGGGTGATGGAGAATGGCCGAGCTAAGATCCTGTGTGGCTTCCAAATACAGACGGACAAAATGGTGGTGGCTAACCAATCGTACATAGTGGTGGTAGAGAAGCAGAAGAAGACAGCCGTAGTGATATATGTAGCAATACTAAATGACAGCAACATCAGGAAGAAGAAACACAAGAAGCTAGAATTAGTACCAAGGGCTCAGAGAAGAACTTGAGAAGATGTGGAGGGTGAAGGAAACAGTGGTCCCAGTGGTAATTAGAGCACTAAGTGCAGTGACTCCCAAGCTAGGCGAGTGGCTCCAGCAGATCCCAGACACAACATCTGAGATCTCTGTCCAGGAGAGTGCAGTCCTAAGAACAGCTAAGGCCATGTCCAGACTAACACGTTTTTGTTTGAAAACGCATCTTTTTCTCTCCGTTTTGGCCCTCCATCCACACTGAGACGGCATTTTCGATCAAGAACAACGCGTTTTGAATACGCTCTCCAAAGCGGATACATTTGAAAACACTGTTTTTGCGTTGCAGTGTGGACAGCAAACCTGGAGCCTTTTCGAAAACGTTGACACATTTTAGTCATGTGTTGCAGTCATGTGACCAATTAAACTAAGATAGCGGAGGGCATTATACAGCAGTTGTTTTGCTTGCGCTCAATTTTGACAACCCTATTAAAGATTAATATCAAATGTACATGCTCCAGATAGCTTTTCTTCAAATTCTTGCTTTTGCAACTTTGTAGTTTAATGTTACTTGCAGCAACAACTCCACCTCATTGTTAGTCCATTTAAAAAACTCGGTGCTTTTCCTCGACATTTTGCTGCAATGTTTGAAAGAGCCGGAAAGTAAATAAACAGCAGACAGAAATCAGGCAGGTCGAATCATCTTGCGTTTCACACATGCGCAGTACTGGAACATAAGCATTTTCGGCCGTTTCAATGTGGACGCACAACTCTGTGAAAATGACTGAAAACGATAGTGTGGACGAAAATGCAGTTTTCAAATTTATCTGGGCTAGTGTGGACGTAGCCTAAGACACTGCGCTCAAGCTCCCAGATCCCACAGGGACGAGAGGTTGTTTTTTTTTTAAGAAAACAAAACAGATTTTTGATCCACAAAATTGTTTCATTATTAGTTGTGAAACTGAGACTAGCATCATCTTAAGTCATGACATGGTATTGCTTTATCTCTGCTGACATGAGCTCTCAAACTATTCAACTGTTATTCTCAACCTTTGCAACTTTTTTGTGACACTATTCATCTGCAGCATGTCTTGACAGTTTTTAAAAAAAATAACAGTGTACACACTAGACTAGAGTGATTTATTACTGAAGGCTTTGAATAATTGGTGCCAAAGATTTCTGTATGGACATCAAGCTTAGAAACAAAATAACAAAAGAGGAAAACCAGCAAAACCCCTCATAAAAATGAAATGAGATAGCTTTAGAGTTGAATTTAAACTCCTCTTTAATGACAACAGAATTCGTTTACATGGAATTGGGAAGATAAAAACCAAAGGATAATGGCATACTTATGCTCTACCCCACAACATTAACACGCCACCCAACTGTCTGGCGGTATGAAATGTGGCTATTTGAGTCGTTTGCTGGTGCAACATAGTATTGATTGGGGCCAACCATGCGTGAACCTCATTGATTATCATCTTCTCATTAGCATATAGATTAGCTGGCAGTGCATCCAGAAGTGCAAGCCTGAAATCTCACACTTGGCTAACAGAGCTGTGGCAGGGGGGTTGGGGGGTTAAAAACAAGAAGGAAAGACCAATAGTGTGGCTCAGTGAGATATCAGCTCTTTGATGATAAAACTCAACATCCTAAAGCTCAGTCTCCAAAACTGCTATCAAAAACAAAGTGATTACGATGCAAGGTGGTGTTCAGCCAGGGGCCTAATAGACCCTAACAAGAGCTATGATGGTAAAAGTCTAGGTTAAAGTTAAGTTGGCAAACTAAATTATTTGAGGATGAGGATAATGAAGATATTTAAAGATGCCAGATGGCAAAAAAGGCAAGATATTATTAAATTAAATTGGTATGAGTCAGACTGACAAAATGAACATGAGTTTGCCGGGGCTATTTTGTTGACATCTATCTCACAAACATTTAATGAACCATTTGAAGTAGGGCATTGCATTTTGTTCTAAGGAACTTTTATGCAAAATTTCAAATGTGGCAAAAAATTTAAGGCACTCAAAATTTATTATGGTAATGAAAAGAAATAAAGACAGACAAACCTAAAACATAGGAATAAATTCAATATAATGATAAACTGATAACTGGTGTTAGTTTAACTATTCAAAAGGTATTGATAGGATTTTACCAGTTCATTTTTATCAATGATAATTTTTGCTTGTAAAAAGATAAACAGAGCTACCTTTGACACACTGGTTAGGTCTCAAAAGCTTTTCTTTAGACTTCATAAATTGACAAAACTAATTCTCTCTAGTTAGCCGAACAGCTCTGACTAAAGTCAAAGTAACTAACGAAGTTCAAAAAGACCAACTTAGGATGGGGACCCACTGTCTTTATTACTCACACCTAATGGCTTCATTTGTTAAGTACAAGATTGCCTCTTACAATAGAACCTCTGCACAAAGACCTTACCTCTAAGTAGGGCTGGGCCATATCATACCTTTCATAGTAATACCGGTATAATGTTGGGCAACGATAAGAAAATGAAATATCGTGATAGAATATGTGTAAAACTCACATGCGCAGTCCCTTTGTTTACATCAGTGGTTCTTAACCTGGGTTCGATCGAACCCTAGGGGTTCAGTGACTCAGTCTCAGGGGTTCGGCAGAGCCTCCGCCATGACATGCATGGCTCATTTTGTGCACCAGTAAAAAAATCACATTTTATTTTTCACTAAAGAGGGGTTCAGTGAATGTGCATATGAAGCTGGTGGGGTTTGGTACCTCCAACAAGGTTAAGAACCACTGGTTTACATACACACATGGCGACGACGCAGAATGAGAAGGGTGAAAGCGGATCGTTAAATGAAACAGATGAACCAGAATTGGTTTGTAAAAATGCTGCAACTTCAGTGGTGTGGAACTGGTTTAGCTTTCGTCCGTCAGATACACAACAAAGCACTATTTTTGGTAGAGCATGCTAGCGGGCCGTCGTTATTACAGTCTTTTTTGGAAAATACGGCACACTTAAAATCAATCCTTTGATTTTTCTGAAAATCGACAGTGCAGCTTATAATCCTGTGAGCCTTATGTATGAATTCTGGTTGTGTTTACTGACTTCGAAACGATTTTATGTGGTACACGGCGCTCGAAAACCAGTCGAATGATTTAGTACGACTTTGCTAAGCTACGAACCCGCACCGCTTGATGGATTGTCGGAGCAGGAAATGTCTTTTGGTTAAACTGTCAGCAAGGAATTTGCATTTGCACTGTTAAATTTTTATATCACTTTAATGCACATAAAAACAGCTGCTTGTTTGAGTGAAAATACATTGATGGGGTTTTCTTTGCACTAATAACGTTGTGGGGTTGTAAAGTATTTTGGCTAGTGTCAATTATATCGTTAGTTATATCGTTATCGCAAATTTTCAAATGTATATCGTGATAAATATTTTTGGTCATATCGCCCTGCTCTACCTCTAAGAAACTAAAATATCATTTTAGAGGGTTGGGCCTATTTATTTAAACTTTTAATGGGTCATTCCCTTCCAATCAGTACCTCCCACCCAATTTTAGTGTATTAATTAAGCAAAGCCAAACTTTGACAGTCAGTAATTGCAAAAAAAAAAAAAAAAAAAAAAGCTCAACATAAATGGAGTGAGTTGGTATTTCCCCAGTATTTAAGCAATCAGAATTACGGATTTAAAAAAAAAAAATAAAATTTACGTCACAGTCTAAAGCCCAAATCTAATTAAATTTTTGTTCAGAATTAGAGCTCTTTGTAGAAAAAATAAAGTTTAATATCATATGATATACCATAGTATCAATATCATAGTAGAACTGCACCCATTTAATGTCTACAATGCAGTGTAACAGATAAAAATAGTGATTACTTGTATCTCGTATTTGTTTTCTTATGATCAATTGGAGAAGATTTCAAAGAGTGCATTGTGGGTAAACCTTTGAGGGTCATATCACCGTGTGTGGGAGGTCCTCAACATTAGGTCCTGAAGAACTTTCTCTTCAATGCTATTTGACCACGCAGGACCTCAATTATAGAGGGTCTCAGATTTCATTGTTCTTTCAGTGGAATGAACCTCAAGTCAGAGTCAAGATCATTTGTTCTGAAAAAGCATTTCCTTGGAGAACTCTGGTGATGCTGGGAGAATCCCCTGAGCCTGATGATAGCTGATGGGCTTGTCCAAACACAGCAAGCAGGCCACTGCCCTCGCTAAAGTGTGTAAGATAGCGATACCCTCTGATCCCAAGGAAAGGCCTACCATGGAAGCGTAATTGAGCCATCTGATTCCGATTCAGCTGTGGAACTTGCCTTCCACAGCTGAGTAGACCAGCACAAAGAGACTCTGGCTGCTTTCCAGGTTAAGTGTGCTGAGAGTGTGTGCAGTTCCAGCATATGTAGGCTCATGCTGCGAAGATACAAAACACTTTGACTTTACTCTCCAGAGAGGACCCTGGCTCATTTAGTAAGGGCTAAGACTGTAAGGTGAAAAATGCTCCAGTAGATGCTAAAAATGTCTCAGACTATTAATGCCTCTCCAAATAAACACAGAAAAAGCAGGCAGAAAAGCACACATAGACTGAGAGGCTGAAGTGGTGCCGACAGAGAAATGAAAGATTCTTTCTCTGATCTATAAATATCACCATTAAATAGTTCTGGTGAAGCTTGGAGATTATCAACGCTTTTCAATCCCAACTATTCTATCAAAGCAGTCTCTCGGGCATCACTCTCAGGAGTCTTTCATGCCAGCAGAAAAAAAAAGAAAGCGAAAACTGGGTCAGGTATAAGGCAGAGGCAAATAGAAATGTAGTGCTTCCTTTAAAGTCCTTTAAATATATATCAATGCCAACAGGGAACCAGAGAGACAACAAAAATTAGAGCTTATCCAAAGGATAACAGAGAAGCCACTTTGTAATTTTGAAGTAGCCGAGAGAGCTTAACTGTGTTAATTTACTACCTTTCAGAAGCAAAATCTTGTGCCCAAAATAACAGATGTGTTACTCAACAGGTTTAAAATTATGAAAAACATAACACATGTTGACATTCTGACAGAAAGCTTTAGTCAATGTTTATAATGTTAAAAGACACTGAAGTAGACACACAGGCCATGTCCAGACTAATACATGTTCGTTTGAAAACGCATCTTTTTCTCTTCGTTTTGGCCTTCCATCCACACTGAGACGGCATTTTCGGTCAAGGAAAACGCAGCGTTTTGAAAACGCTCTCCAAAGCGGATACATTTGAAAACGCCGTTTTCGCATCGCAGTGTGGACAGCGAACCTGGAGCCTTTTCGAAAACAATGACACATTTTAGTGATGTGGTGCAGTCATGTGACCAATTAAACTAAGATAGCGGAAGGCATTATACAGCAGTTGTTTTGTTTGCGCTCAATTTTGACAGCCCTATTAACCCTTTAAAGCCGGTCAGAGCGGGCACGCTCTGTTTTGCGTAACTATTTTTAAATCCCGTTAGCTCTCAAACCACGTAAGCTAGCGCAATAATTTTTTTTGCATATGAAACCGGAGGAGTTGTACTTACATCTTATGCCATCAGCTTGTTCTAGGTCACAGTTTCCTTCCACATATAGCTTTGCAAAAACTGCATAAAAAGCGCTTGGAGCAACAAAAACATAATATTCCAGAAACACGCTTTGCCGATCCGATCAGCTGTTCATAACACTTCCTACGTTGGAATAGACGTCAGCGCGAATTTTCGCATGTCCACCATTACATGCCCGAAACCGGAAGTGACGTCGTTTTTGCGGAAATGTAGTTTTTTTTTACCATCAGGACCTCATGAGCCTATACTGGTGTTTTTAAAAGTTATCTTTGACTTTATGACTTTCTGTGTCATTTCTGGGATGCTTAGAACTCATATTGCACTGCTGGAAATAGTTTATTTTGATGCATATGCTGCTTTTTTGCAAATTTGCACTATAATATTTATTTTCGTTTTTCCTGCAGTATATAAAAATTGGTGTATTTCAAAAATAAAACTATGAAGACACTCAAAATAAATTTCCTGTGGTAGGAAACTATTTTGTGCAACTTTTTTGTATTTACAGTTTTGAGGGATAAGCCTCTTAAATTTCTCTAACTAGAAATATATGTTAAAAAAGCAAAAACGATTTTCAATTTTTTTTTGTAGTTTATTGCACTTTTTGCAATTTATGTAATTACTATGCACTTAATGCAGACATATTATTAAAATCTGGGCTATAATGGTTGTATTGATGTATAGCAACTTGAAATGCTCCCAAAAATGGCACCACACCATGTAAAAATATAATATAAGCTCTGGCGTACTTGGTTCTATGGTAGGTCTTAAAGGGTTAAAGATTAATATCAAATGTACATGCTCCAGAGAGCTTTTCTTCAAATTCTTTAATTCTCACTTGCTTTTGCAACTTTGTAGTTTAATGTTACTTGCAGCAACAACTCCACCTCATTGTTAGTCCATTTAAAAAACTCGGTGCTTTTCCTCGACGTTTTGCTGCAACTTTTCAAAGAGCCAGAAAGTAAATAAACAGAAGACAGAAATGAAGCAAGACAAATCGTCTTGCTTTTCACGCAGTACTGAAACGTAAGCATTTTCGGCCGTTAAAATGTGGATGAACAACAATGTGAAAACGACTGAAAACGATAGTGTGGACGCACAGCGTTTTCAGACGAAAACGCAGTTTTCAAATTTATCTGGACTAATGTGGATGTAGCCAAAGGCCAACCTAATAATTTACACCTATGTATGGGCCCTGGGATGCAGTTTAAGGTCATCAGTGTGTCATAGCATTATTTCACCTGAATTGTCATCTACTTTAATGAAGAAGTCCATTTTCATACGGTGTCAGCTATAGCCACTATGTGACCCTGAAATAAATAAGCAGTTTAAAAATAATAATAATAAAAATGAACAAACTGTGTACTGAAGGGTAGAGGCAGTTGCAAGTCACAAGTAAATGTAAAGCAGTATGCATATGTAAATGAGCTCATCTCTAAACAAAACATAGGAACAAAGTGTGGCTTCTCTCTCTCTCTTGTGAAATAAACAAATAAACCTTTTCATAAATACCTGATAAAAGCCCATAATTAATTTGAATAACAGCATCAGATCAGGTGCTGTCTATAGGAATTGAAGGGTAACTAATTATCTCTGCTTGATTTTTCACAGCTGGCTAACTATTCTCAGGTTTTTAAAGGAGCCTCTACTACAATAGCTTGACATGCTTTTAAGTGGATAATGCATAATTCTTCTTCAGTTAACCCCAGTGTCACTGTAGAAAATCTACAAGTTTCTTCCCTAAGCCTGCTGTGTTATTTTTCTGCTGCAGACAACTACCGTAAATGTCGGGCTATAAGCCGCTACTTTTTGCACAAGCTTTGAACCCTGCGGCTTTTAGTCAGGTGCGGCTTTTCTATGGATTGTCCGTGATTTTTGTCATATCGTAAGACGATTTGTTTTGTGTGTTCCGCTGTTGTACGGCACTACGTTGCCTGGCGGAAGGATCGGGGTTCAAGAGTGGTATGTTAGTCACATGTCCGTCCGCCAGGCAACGTAGTACCGTACGAAGTAGCGCGAAAAACAAACTTCAAAGTAGCGCTACGCGTTCAGCGGGAGTCGTGGATGATGAGCGGCGATAAACTTGCAAGTTATGCCCAAAAAGCAAGTTATGCCCAACTCCACCGGTGGATTCTGACAGCGTGGAAAAGTGTGAAAACATCCACGATCACCAACGGATTTTGAAGGGCTGGACTGCTGCATGATGGAGAGGAGGACACTGCCACGGCCCTTCTGAGGGTGTTCGACTCTGACACTGACAATGAGGATTTCTTTGGTTTTGAAAGTGACAACGAAGGAGAGAAGAAGAGTGGATGACGAAGCCATCATGAGCCTGTTTGTATCCGACACTGGAGAAGAGGACTTTGGTGGTTTTAGTGCGTAGGAAGAAGAGAAAGATGGTGGTGAATGACTGACTTTTCTTCTTGTTAAAGCTGTGTCACTGCACCTGAGCCTAAAAGGTAGGCCGAATCTATTGTTCTGGTGTGCTGTAGGTTATTGTTATGTACTACATGTGCAAATATGTACCCATAACTTGTTTTTCAAAATATTAATAAAAGTGATGTCTCCAAACAGCCATCTCTTTCCTGACAATTCCCTTTGTGCATATTCTCTTACATATGATAAGTCAACATTGAAACACCTGCGGCTTTTGGTCAGGTGCGGCTAATGTATGTACAAAACAGGATTTTCCCCTGATTTTAGCTTGTGCGGCTAATATTTAGGTGCGCTTTGTAGTCCGGGAAATACGGTAGTCAGTTGTTTGTATGAGCTGAAGTGATGTAAATGCTTGCCCCCCCCAGCTACAAATCAGTAAATATCCCTAATCTAAAAAAGATTCACTGCAAGTTAAATATAGGCATGGATATAGGTTTAACAGTTTAGTATTATTCTCATCATAATTATATACCGCTTATAGATTTTGACGCCTCACAGTTTTTTTACAGTGATATTCGGCACCATCTTGCAGCACCTTTTGAAGTGGCCGTCTCAACTCACTGGCTCCAGGAAACGGATGCAAATCAGGTACAAAATAACCTTCAAACCAAGGCCATAACAAGGCAAGTAAAGCACAACACCCTCTGTAAATTAATAAGCTGAACTTTGAAAATTAATAAGATTTTAATAAAACATAGAAACCAAACCAAGCCTGGACCTGTAGTTGTTCTGCTTAATCTGATTTTAATTTAAATTATAACTGTGGCTTTAAAAGAAATCCAACATTTGTTCAAGAGCTATCTGGAAGAAACTGTAAAGGTAATCTAGGTAACTCCGTGAAAAAACCATTAATGGCTGCAGCTGGTGTCCAGATGATGATGGAGAGGGTCTTTGAGCCACAATAGTGACAGGCTCTCCATCACTTCGTGTGACTACCGTCAAGGCGAAAAATGAAGCCAACAAGAAAAAGGAAAAAACAAAACTCTAGTTCCTCTAGATGCCACTTGAGGCTGCCTCCAAAATTCCCAGAAACTTCCATGTTAAAATGGCCAAATTTATAGCACTAAAACCACATTCATAGCGTGGATGGTTTTAGCCTCAGTTTAACTTTAAACTGAGGCTTACAACTCAGGAGGAAGGCCAAAATAACCGACAGGTGTTCAAACACACACATCTGGAGCCCATGAAAGTCAAAGACCAAGCTCCACTACTTTAGAGTCCTTAAAGTGGACCTCATTATCATGGCTTGTAGTGTAGTAGAGACCATCCAAGAGGTTGTGCTTTAGTTTGGGTGAGTTTTTCTGTTTTTCTGCCTCACAGATTTCTGCTCCTAAAAGCACTGCTAATTTTCCTTAAATGGACAGACTGTTCCATGCAGCTTTTTAAAGGGCCCGGGCCATCGGCTGTGTTGACCTTCACTTGTCAACATAACTACCTCCTTTATGCCAAATGTCATGACCTTAGGGGCCACAGCTCCTTGTTGGTATCCACTTGGCCAACTTTGCCTAGCATTTCAAAATTAGCAAAGCTACACCCTACAGACACTGTTGTCAATTAAAAACAAAAAGGGAGGCTTATTATTGGCCAAAACATTGCATTTAAACGTTTCGCTCATGCGCTGTCTCATTCATAAGCATTTTTACTCCTTTCCTGCTGGCAATGAATTCCATTACAAAACTAGCTAACGTTAGCTACATCTGAATTGTTGTTATTCATAATAATAACACAATTTTGTTCCTATATGAGGATTTGAACAGTAAACTTAGCACTTAAACTAACGTCGACGTTAGCAAGTCAGCTAGAAAAACGCTTGCTGCTGTTCTGGGGCCCGTGTAGACGTCTGCTTGTGCTATCGACTAACCTCACGCGTTCCGAAGCACATATAAACACATACAAACAGGTATGTGACCCTTGTACGAACCGTGACATCCTGCGCCAAGAAGCCAAATATACGTGACCTTACCGTTGCCGAAAACCTTGTTTCGTCGCTTCTCCTTCTGACTGCTCTCGCTCAGTGTTTCTCCTGATATTCTACACTGGACGGTGGCTCGCTGCGCCCAACAGACTCGGAGCACTCCAGCAACGGCAGAAGAAACAGCGGCAAAGGAGACTTGGCCTAGGGAGGGTAGACCGAAGCGACTCTTTCGTTTGCATTCCATACAGGCAACGTGATGCAAAGCGGACCAATGAGCGTAAAGGGTGAGATTTGAACCCACCCCCTATTGTCAATTAACCCCTCCTCTCCTCTCTTTCCATTCACCTGTCAAGTGTCGGCCTCAGTCCTGATCTCCATGGTAACAAAGAGCTTTAATCTTTGCACTGTGCTCTGTTTGCAGTGCAGCTACGGGGCCACAGAGAAGCTTTAAAGATATGTCACACTTTGTTTGGCCCTCTTCAAAACGGAGGTCAACATCAGCGACCTCAAAACAGCACCCCTGGAGTCATTTGATTCAGGGTTTTGTTCCGGGCCACTTCTTTGCCTTGTAAGCTTAGCAGCTATTAAATTCTTTCACATACAAGCATGTGGACTCTTTTTCTTGCACGCTCACCATTCTGCCGTAAAATAGTATTATTTTGATCATGTTTGCTTGGAAGATGAATCTAACCTGAAGTGCTGGCTTTTTCACAATTTTCAGTCGTCATTATTAGAATGTTTCTTCATTTGTAAGACAATCTAGACTTTAATGCAGGGGGAAACTAAATAAAATTAACTAATTAATACCAAATTAAATTAAATTCAGAGAATACAGCGAAGGAGATAAACAGTTCATAATGTAAATCTTATGGCATGGGCATAGATAGAGGCAGCAGGTGAATTCTGAAGTGTACAAGGTTATTCTCTCTGCTCAGATTTATACAACCAAGACTGCAAAAGTGATCCAACAGTGCTTCATATGTGCAAACAATGACCCAAAGCATACTGTAAAAAGTGACACAAGGGTTTTTCAAGGCAAAGAAATGGGATATTTGTCCGTTTGTCAATTAGTCATTTGATCCCAACCCATCAGAGGATGCTTTACTGAAGACAAAGCTGAATGCACAGAGACCCACAAACAAGCAGTAACTGAAAGTTACTTAAATAAAGGCCTGGCAGAGCATCTCAAGGGAGGAAACAGCATTTCATGATGTCTTTAAGCTGTAGAGAAAAGAAATTCATTGACTGTATTTAAAAATGCAGCATTTAAAAATCCTTAGAATTAACCCTTTCATGTATGAATTATGACAACCTCAATCAGGATTTTTTTCTTAAGTATTTCTATTCATCTTTAAGAATGAAAAGATGAATAAAAATACTTGAGGAAAAAAATCCTGATTGAGGCTATCATAATTCATGCATGACAGGGTTGAATAACAATTAAAACAAAACAATTAAACAAAACAATAAAAAATTGCAATGAAACATGTCAAACATCTATAGTAACATTAAATGACCGGTGGGTGGCAGGGTATGGAGTGACACATCAGTGTTCAACATAGTGGTTTATGAGCAAGTATACCATCAACAATGACACAAATACAAGAAAACAGCCTTTGAATAGCTGTCCACTGTAGTGACCACTATGCATGAAAGGGTAATAATTGACAATAATTTGTTTAAACCTCTTGAATAAAGATTGAAGAATGAAGAGTGTAGAAATGCAAAAATATAAAAATTGAGTCATTGTCCAAACACTTACTGACCTAATTCTATTATCTAAATTAATTTTGCTAATAGATTTCAATCAACAGGACATAAAAAACTGCATGTGTATGATCACCAGTCAAAGCAGATATAAAGACAGACTGATAACTTTAAATACAATAAAGATGCATGCGCAAAGAGTTCAGAGTTTCAAATATTTAAATACCTATATAAACCCTATTCACTGTATTAATTTGAATGGCAGTAAGATATGCAAGCCAATAGGAGTCTGACACTGGAATGCAGGCACTGTTTGCATTAGTTACACCTGTGTCTATGATAATGAAGGTGTAACTAGTCAAAGGAGCTTGCAAAGAAAAGCGTCTGGACTTCTTTAAGTTCCTTGAAGACATTTCACCTCTCATCCGAGAAGCTTCTTCAGTTCTAAGGTCAAATGGTGGAGAGTCCCAGATATACACCTAGTGGGAGTAAACCCCCACAGAGGGACAAAAGGACCCCCTGATGATCCTCTAATCGCCTGAGCCAAGGTGTGAAACTGGGTGTGGGTCCCAATCAGCCAGAGTTTCGGGTGTGTTCATTGTGAAACCTGGCCCCACCTTATCATGCGAATTCCTGAGGTCAGATGGCCCAGGATGTGAGTGGGCGTTAAGGCGTCTGGGAAGGGATCTCAAAACTGGATTATAGATGGCAGACAGTTGGTGTCGTAAACCACCGCCTCTGTTCAAAGATGGTCGCTCACAGTGGACATAGATGGCTTCTTTCACTCCTCTTTCAAACCATCTGTCCTCTCTGTCCAAAATGTGAACATTGGCATCCTCGAAAGAGTGTCCTTTATCCTTAAGATGCAGATGGACTGCTGAGTCTTGTCCTGTGGAGGTGGCTCTTCTGTGTTGTGCCATGCGCTTGTGAAGTGGCTGTTTGGTCTCTCCGATGTAGAGGTCTGAGCATTCCTCACTGCACTGTACAGCATACACCACATTGTTAAGTTTGTGTTTTGGCGTTTTGTCTTTCGGGTGAACCGGTTTCTGTCTGAGCGTGTTGCTGGGTCTGAAATACACTGGGATGTCATGCTTGGAAAAAACTCTCCTGAGTTTCTCTGATACACCGGCTACATAGGGGATGACAATGTTGTTGCGTCTGTCCTTCTTATCCTCCCTCGCTGGTGTCTGGTCTTCTTTTCTGTGACTCTTTGCTGACTTTAAGCACGCCCATTTAGCCGCACGTTTTGAGTGCTTCCGTGCAGCTATCCTAACTGGGCGTTCTTAAAGTCAGCAAAGAGTCTGGCTGATTGGGACCCACACCCAGTTTCACACCTTGGCTCAGGCGATTAGAGGATCATCAGGGGGTCCTTTTGTCCCTCTGTGGGGGGTTACTCCCACTAGGTGTATATCTGGGACTCTCCACCATTTGACCTTAGAACTGAAGAAGCTTCTCGGATGAGAGGTGAAACGTCTTCAAGCAACTTAAAGAAGTCCAGACGCTTTTCTTTGCAAGCTCCTTTGACTACGATGACCTGGATGACTGAGAACCTTCACAGACAAGGTGTAACTAATGTGATTATGCAAATATTTTGTACCCCACAAAAGCGGTTTTGGCCTTCACATTTTATTGACTCGTTTTATTTACTCAGCTCTATCTGCAGAAGAAGAGGGGATGAGAGGAAATGTCAGAAAGTAAAACACAGACTGACCAGAACAACCAAAAAGTAAGGAAGTGCTTATGTTTCTGTACCTTTTCTTCTGTTCTGTTTGTTTCAATTTAGAATTTTCAACACACAAATTTGTAGTTTTCTATCATTTTGTGATTTTTGTTTTCCAGATTCCTTAAAAACTGCCATCTTTCACAGGTTCGGGTTGTGGTTGTCTTTGCTCTCTGCACAGACTCTTTAGCATTCCACATGCAAGAGTAGGCCCCACTGAATCTGTAATTTGTATCCTCATGGAAATGACCCAGCATTGTAATAAATTGGACAGCAATGAACTGCTAATGTTTCAGTAAGTCACTGTTGTGTTGCCTGCAATATGAGGAAGCAGCACATTCATACGCCTGCAAATACTGAATAATTTATCTGAATATGACTTATTTGGTTGGCCCGCGAGTTAATTATGTGGTCTTTCATAGCTCCCCTGATACATCCCTCACAGCATCAGTATGAGCACAGCATCGTTCCAGTAATGCAGTTAGTCCCCAAAGATACGCTGTGGGATTGCAGCCAAGATTAATGTGTGATATTAATGTTATAGCAGAGGTAACAGTGAAGTCAAACACTGCTCTGTTGGACTGGAACATACCTTCAATGTGACGCTTGTATGCCATAATGGACTAGCGGTAATGGTGTGCTGATAATAATGTGAGAATCTTAATGGAATATTTATGTGTGGCTCCCATTCAGCTTTGTTGACCAATAAAATCAGAGATGGAGTTTTTATATTTTTTTACAGTGATGCAAATAATTTTAAACTTAAAATAATTTAGTTAGCTTTCTTTGTTCTTTATTGCTTTAAGTAAGGTTTCAAACATAAAGTGTGACTTTTTTGTGGTTAGTCTGATTATACAGAAGTACAATTATTAAACCAAAGCCACAAGCAAAGGGACACAGGTTTATTGTTTATTGTTTAATTCTGCATGAATTTTACAGAAAGGCTATTCTTCTTCTTCTTTGTTTTTTGTTGTTGTTGTTTTTTACCAAATGAACTGCCTTTCAAAACATGTGGGAGTTCAAAGCCCCAAACAAAATGATAAACTGTGGACAAGCAGCATTAATTAAAGTATTATGTTTCACATAGATGGAACCAGTAGCTTTTATGCTTAGCTTTTCAAAACACATAAAAACAAAATAAAACATATATTGTATTGTCTTTGGCCTCAAGTGAATTTGTATCCATACATATTTGTATACATATTGAGGGATGGTGCAATGCCTCTGGATTGGCGGAGTGGGGTAGTGGGTCCCTCTGTTTTTAAGAAGGTGTGTTCTAACTTCACAGGGATCAAAGTCCTCGGCCTCCCTGGGAAAGTTTATCAAAGTTGAAGTAAACTTTATTGTCATCTCTGCTATAAACAGTACAGTATATAGAGAGATGAGACAACAAGTCTTCAGTTCCATTCAGTGCAAAAAAACAACAATAAATATAAGAAGAGAATAAATATACACTTAAGACTAATGTAAAAGGATCAATGTGGACTGCGAAAACAGGGGGCAAACCATGACACATTTTAGTCATGTGATGCAGTCATGTGACCAATTAAACTAAGATAGCAGAGGGCATAATACAGCAGTTGTTTTGTTTGTGCTCAATTTTGACAGCCCTATTAAAGATTAATATGCAATGTACATGCTCCAGATAGCTTTTCTTCAGATTCTTTGATAGTCACTCGCTTTTGCAACTTTGTACTTTTGTGTTACTCGCAGCAACAACTCCACCTCAATGTCAGTCCATTTAAAAAACTCGGTGCTTTGCCTCCACATTTTGCTGCCATGTTTCAAAGAGCCAGAAAGTAAATAAACGTCAGACAGAAATGACGCAGGTCGAATCGTCTTATGTTTCACGCATGGCACGTAAGCGTTTTCAGTAGTGATGTGCGATACCACTGATTTCCTTTCCGATCCGAAAAAAAATTCAGGGTGGTATCGACGATACTGATCCGATACTTTGTACAAAAACTTACTTTATTTATTGTATCTTTTATTGTATCTCAAATTATAGCATCATCATGATTACAGGACATCATATTACTTGCTCTTATCACTTAATAATGCAGAATTCATCATATAGAAATAAAAAAACTGAAGTTGTGCGCTATTTGAGCACGCTGCCTACCTGCAGCACTAAAGGATTCAGTGAGAGACGTCTGTCTCGCCCTAGCAGCACCTGTCCCTGTCCTCCTCTTCAGTTCGCCTCAACATAAGCTCGTCATATTCTGTGATCTGATTTACTGTGAGGTATTTCACGAGGTTAGTGGTGTTGCCACAACACCTCACTGTCTTGCCACATGTATTGCAAACCACATCTCGGCTGTTTGTGGAGGTAAAATACGTCTGCATGTAACTCCAATTACACTCAGCCATTGTTGTGAGTGCACACGCCAAGGGGCTGGACACATTTATACAGCTGTATTTTGCACATGACTATGAAAGGCAGAAGAGGAAGTAGTTCCTTCCAATATTGACAATCCGAATGATATAGTTTCTTTCCACTGTGTTCCTGTTAATGATAAACTACAAATTTACCCTAAATTACTAAAATATTGATATTTTAATGTGAGAATCGATTATAGAACATAAATGACTGGTATCTGAGGAATCGATATTTCAGTATCGATCCGCACATCACTATTTTTCAGTCGTTTCAGTGTGGATGAACAGCAGGTGGTGTTGGTCATCCAGGCGAGGTCTGTTATGAGCGGCTGTGTGCAGACAGTAGTGATGGGACGTTCTGTATCGAGGCTTCGAAGCGTGTGTCGAGTAATGAGGGGGCGTTTCCGCGAAGCGCGTATCGAGGCTTGCTTCATTTATGGGAGGAGCTGAAAATGATGACGTCCGAAGCCTCGCTGCCCGGCTGTACCACGTGACTGGTTCATGAAGCGGTTCGAATTTTTTCCGCGAGATATGACAGCGATATAAACCCCTCAGACTTCATTCAAAATGTGGGTGTTTGATGGAGAGTTGCGGTTAGTGAGAGTTTGGAGACAGTTTGGAGGTTTATGAGAGTGAGGACAGAAAGTCAGGAGAGAATGGAGCCAGCTAAGAAGAGGAGGATGTCCTCCCCTGTGTGGGAACATTTTGATCTTATTCCTCCCAACAAGGTATGTGAATTTCCACAGAAGATGTATTTTCGTAATACTGATGGTGCAATAAAACCTATGTTAGGCTGTCTGTACTTTTGTACAAGGTGAGGTGTTTGCTATGTGCCAGGGAGCTGGGCTATAACAACAACACCTCATCCATGCTTAGGCACTACAGAGTTTTGCATGAGAATAAGGGGAACACCGATTGTGGAGCAAGACCAGGTGAGCCATCAAATGCCATGATACTATAGCATGCTGTAATGTTACTAAATGATATAACAATATCATACAATGCAATAAGTGACGTGTGTGATATTTATATTTGTGCTTTGTTTTTATTGTCTTTCCATACTGCCAGCATAAATATACACAGTATACTGCCATCACTACAATATAGATGTTTTACACACTCCTTTTGTTGTTGACATTTACAGGCTGTGTGCAAAATGCCACACTCTTCAAATTCATGCCAGCTATTATTTTTACGTCCAGTAGGTGTTGTTAAGATTCAATATTGAGGAAGGGTACAAGAGGTGATCGAAGAATAACCACACCGATCCGGCCGGGTGAAGTCAAACGATGATTTTAATGAACACACGTGTGGGAAGACAACTCTGTACGCAGACAGGAAGTAGTCTTCGACTTAATCAAAGCATGAACAGATATTTTATAGCATCAGGGTTTGTTTACTGACGCCCCTTCATGCGTCACCGGTACATTTTATACATAGATCAGATCAACATCATCATGACTTTTCACCTAGAAAATCATCTTCTATTTTCATGGCGTGGTACTTTCCGTTCTTATCTTAAAATGAATTGTTCCTCTTTCTTGCCGAGACAACAAGGACGGTTCCTCTGAATAAATTTAACTCTATGTGTGTGTGTCACGACCTCACATGCTCTCTGTGTCACCTCTTCACCTACTGTCTGTGTCTCGTCCTCAAATACTCTTTCTCAATTCACCTGTTGCACTTCTGACCTTTTACCAGACCAGAAGCTCACTGAGACTATGTGTATGTCTTCTACTAAATAAATGTTTTAACCAAGAACCTCTACTAAAACCTTAATATAAAATGATCTGATATATAAGTGTTTTGTAAGCATGTATTGCAATTCCTTCTATGGCTCCAAGTCACTTGCACAATAGATTGTCCGAACATCGCGCCGAACAAAGCTTCCGACCCCCAATTAATTGACCGAGCTCCAACTCTTTAATAAGCACAGATATGCATTGTGTATAAAATAGTCATAGCTGCTTAAGGCCTTCTTAAAGCTATCTGTTACATTGTTAAAGCCTCGTCTTAGCCTGCGGCTCAAAATAACTATCTGCTTTCACTTCTGCATACAACTTCCTGTCAGCCTGCAACTCAGTCTTTCTGAAAGAGACACTGTTTAACCCCTGAATGCAATATAAACTCCAGATTTTATTATTAATGCAATGGTAATGATGACAATTATTTAACTATAGCAGTAAAATAATTTCCCTTCTCGACACTCCCTCTCATGACCTCTGGAACACCAGAGGTCACAATACATTATGGTTCACCAGGCCTCGAGATCTCCAGGATCCTCGCCCCTCCTGTGGTCGCCGAGATCTTCTGCAAAGGAAACAAAACACCTTTTCTTGCATCTCCCTAACTTATCCTTTTTGGGACTCTTTAATCAAAAGCATGATCCTAATTATGCTCTTAACTTATTGACTTGTATTTATGTATATTCTTCAACGTTACTCATCACTTTAAAATTCTTTAAGCGCTGGTTTCACGTCCAGTTGCTCGCTCTACTTTCCCTTATCTGATCATCAACATCCTGTGCACAAATTGTCGCTGCTACAAGTTCCTCTACTCTAAAAGAAAACAACCACTTTAATCAATTAAGTTTAAGCATATAAGCAATTACTCCTGTATACATTTCATCATAGCTAAATGCTGCCTTGAAACAACTCCTATGTGTTAACTTCATTTTAACCTCACATTTCCTATGTTATAACCCATTTTGGTATAGCCTTTTTATTTCATTTGCTCCCTTTAATGTAACAATACCTTCTAATTCTAATGTATCAGACTTAACCAAAATATATGCTTTCCTTCCTCTTTGGTCCTTTTTAAGTTCAGTTAAAAGCTAAATGAATTTAAGGCCTTTTGCCTGGAATCAATACTGTCATGTGTGTTTCTTAACTCTGTGTCTGTAAGCGTGTGCAATCCTTCATGAACTCATATTATCCTCACAGTAGATTGGCTAATCATAGCGCTAGCCAAAGGCTCGTGACCCTCCAGAGACAAATTTGAGCCACAACTCCTTTAAAAGCACAAAATGCAATATGTATAAAAATCATTTCTACGTAGAAGCTCCCCCTTTATCCTAAAAATACCTTCCATGTAATATCTGTATGTGTAAGCCTACATTATAACCACTTCTTCTAAAGATCAAAAAATCAAACCTGTTCTACTCCTTCAACCCTCACTAATTTTCCCTCTAAGATTTATTCACAGCTTTGAAAAACCAGCATTGTATCTTCTAAACAGGATTCAGTTCTGTCATGGTCCTGGGCCATGTTGGCCCAGTATTCTTGGTTCCTTGTATTTTCGCTCCTTATTTAGGCCAGGTTTTCTAAGGTGTCCTGTTGTGGTGTTCCCTAAGTGTTTTTCCCTTTGTGACTCTTACCCCCTTGTGCCCCTCTGTGTATTTATGAGCTCTCGTCTCTCTTTGTGTTTATTCCATGTTTCCCCCAGCCTGTTATGTCTGTGTTCTCCCCGTGCTCTGGGTGTATTTAAGTTGTGTCTTCTGTTATGGTAGTTGCTGGTTTGTCTGTGTTGTTTCCCCTCGGTCTCCCTGCGTCTCGTTTCTGGTTTGTGTTATTAGCTTACCCAGTTTAGGTTTCCGGTTTCTTGTTTTTCCACCAGTGCTGTTTTGTGCCCACCGTTGTAAATAAATATTCACCTGCACCAGAGCTGCCGCCTTTTGGGTCCTTTTCTACAACTCCACACGGCTTGCCTCGCAAACCGTGACAAGTTCACTTTTAATCCTTTAACCTTAACTTAAAAATAACAGTTTCAGTTTTACCATATCCAAATGATCAAAAACCCAAAAGGTCCTAAAATGATCCTAAATTATTAAACAATTAAATTATTAAACCCTAAACCCCCCTTTATCTTGATACATTTCATGTGTCAAGATACTATACAAAACTTAAAAATGCTCAGTTTCCCCACTCATGATCCAATCTATGTCATAAAAATAAACTTAAAACAGAACATTTATCAGTCATGTGTTTCTTCAATTAATGGTGACTGAGTTACATCAAAAATATTTCCCCTTTAGCATTTGGCATTCTCCCAACAATATACTATAATCCCATAATCTAACCCCACCTAATAAAACAAAACAGAAATTTTCTCTGGTAAAAACAAAATGTTTGTCCACATTTATTCATCCTCACTCACATGCAGTCACACATTGTATTTGCTGATAGTGGAGCCTCCCGCACGATCAGATACTCCACCCTCAGCAAAATGAGCTCCGTCATTTTTTATTTTCCATAGGAAAATATTTCTTTATGCTTTTGGACTGGATTGACTCGCATAAAATCCTTTTTACAGGGACTTACGACCTTGATCAGTCCCCAGGTAGCTTTCTCCTCAGCCAATTGTAATCTGGAAAGCCGCCTTATATTTGCTCTTCCCGAGAACTTTCAGCGCCGTTATTCACTGTTGCAGGCCTGCTTAAAACAGAAATGAAAAATAGAGCTGATTGTTAGCTCATAAAAACAAAACAAAGTCACCTGACCGGTTTTCTTTAAGTGCACTGTTACAAAATAATGGGCCCAATTTTTAGACATGTCCATGTTTCCTAAAACTCCCTCTATTAAAAACAAAAACACCAACAACAACCTACCTGACAGAATCAACCCATCACCACAACAACCTTAAACACACAAATCTTGCCACCACATAATTTCACCTCCTCAATACACCAAAAGTCTCATTAAAACCACTCAATTTGCACACAAAAATCACCCCCTTATGCTCTTAAATTCAGCATAAGACCCCTTACGACATCATATAATCACTAAACTATAAATTCCCCACCCCAATCTGCACTTCTCGTCTCTGCTATGCTTCCTCGTCTGAAAGTCATTTCCTTAGTCACACACATACAGGAAGCTCCTACGTCACCACTCACTCCAACTAATTTGCATACTGCATACTCTCAAAAAGCTGTAACAACAGAAACATATGTTTAAACATTCCCAACTCATTAAATTATGTTATTTCTTTCTACAGTTATCACTAATTTTGATCACTCAGTACGAGAGCACCCCTAAGTCACTCTTTTTAAAACTACTTTAATCCCTTTTTTGTTTTCATAACTCCCTTTGTCATATGGCTTATTCTATTCCTCAATTACAAACTCAAATGTATTTTATTAAACATTCACACCATTGTATCATTCATACAAAATAGCAAGCTGTTCTTCATTGCATATGTTTGTGTTCTTAGCCAGGTTTAATCAGTGTCTATGCATTAAACTCCATGAGCTTGTCTTGTCTTTATAAGGTTAATGCATTTTCTGTTTGTGTGTGTGAATTTGCATATGGTACTTTTGCAGTGTGTCAGACTCCTTCATAATTTTGCCTTTAAACAGTCAATTTTCTCCTCCCCAAATTTACTAACCCCAATTCTGATTTCCTACCTTAAATAGCAGCATTCCTTGTCCTCAGCCAGAAGGTAGGGCTCCACTTGCCACTTTCCACCTCCACCCTAGCCCAGCGGCCTTACCCGTCAGGACCCGTCTTCTTACTGAAGCCGAGAGTAATCGTGACTGTGCCTGCCTTAGGTTGTCCCAGGGTTTCGAGGTGGGATCTTACCCGTCATGGGCTATCCAGCCTTCCATACTCGCCTGATACGGGGCCCAAGTGGGCAGGGGAGGGAACACACTGGCTCTGGGAATTAAAGGAATGTAAGCTGCTTCCTTCATTGCATCTTATATTAAACTATCTCACTTCTGACTCCTTCCTAGAATAATTTCACATATGGCACTTTGTGTATGTGTGTTTTCTATTCATTAATGTAATTATCAGTTATTTTCTCTCTTTATTTTATTTTATTTATCTGTTTGTTTATAACGTTCTACTTCAGTTCTACTAAACCTTGATGTAAAAACAATACTCCCTTATTTCACGCACACACTCTGCATTTTGCCTACGCACACACTTCTCTCTCAGACTTCCTCTGTTCACACATCACCTTGCACTCACTCTACTATCAACTTTCATAGTGTTATTATTATTTAGTATTTTGTACACCTCACACAGAATCATTCAAATCGAGTACTCACAGCATTCACATCACAACCTTCAACTTTCACTTTCGATCCTGCAAGACGCAGAGATGGATATCTCCTTCACCTAACACAAAACTAAATTACCATATCAACATACAATTACTGAAATTCAAACTCAAATACACCGTTTGTTTTAATAAAGTCAAAGAGTAAACAGGTGTACCAAGTGTATGTACTTATGTGTTTTAAACTGAAAGAAAAAGAAACTCAAACTCTTATAACATCACTCATGCATCTCTTAAATTAAAAACACTTTCAAACTTTAAAACATCCTACTTTACATCACCAAAGAAATACCTCTCACACCTTTATTCATCATTCAAAACCTTCTAGTCACCGCATTCACACAAGAAATTGAAAAAATAAAACACACCAGCAACTATTGCTGGAGAGAAGTTACTACTGAAAGTAATATGTTAATCTTAAGTATATACAGTGCACTCAATATATTTATCTATCTACATCCAAACTCAGTCAATTACTATACATCCACTACGGCAACTCAAAACTTTATTTATAGTCCTCTAATAAACATAAATGGCATTTGAAACACACACTCAACACTGTTTGCAGCAGTATTTGTAAAACCAACTGTGGCTTAAACAGTTCACTGCTTACTCATTTGCATCTTCACTCACACACACACCGTCTAAAAATAGCAGCAGCATTGCCTCAGACTCCTTTCACACAGATCTTTTTATATTACAAAGACGTCTTATATTTACAACTACTGTCAGATCTGTCAGCTTTAGCGCCTAACCAATTTAGACAAATTTAAAATAACCGCCCACCAATTAACCAGTATCAAGACTTTAACTGTTTCTGGCCTCATTTCTAAAATCCCTAACTCAATTTAAAAGCGTCAACCAACCCAAACTTTGCCTGAAGCTCTATTTTTGGCATTTCACAGCCAAGGCTTACCTCGAAGTGTTAAGTTAAAGTTACACGCCCGAAGACCAACTTCTCCTGTCCAAAAAAGCGCAGGTACCGTTCCAAACGGTAAGGAGACTAACTCCTAGTTTAATTCCAGGCTGCCCTGTACCCCACAGTAAAACCACACTGAACTATCCCTCTTCGCCGAGAGGTCAATGTCGCGCGTCCACGACAAGGAGGGAGCGTAACCTCCGGGCTCTGCGCTTCCTAGAACCCCCTCGGTTCCGTTCTAAAATAATTTATAATACTTTGAAACAACAATCAACACCCAAAACAAGTGTATAACTGAAGCAGGTCCAACCTTATAACCAAAAAATAACCAAATTCCCTAACATACTAAAATCATTTCCAGCAGTCCAACTGCTTCCCGCGGTCCAACCGCCTTAAATCCTTTCCAGCAGTCCAACTGCTTTAAATCCTCAGTACTGTCATGACATTCTCATCAAAATCAAAACAGACATCCACCAGTAACTTCAGTGAGTAGACTTAAATTTTATCATATCCAATTTGGCACACTTTGGAAATAATTCAACAGGTAGTGCCTTACCTTTTGGATAAGCCGGCTTATGCCCACTCACTTAGACCACTGGAATTCATGTCTGCCCGTCAGACCACCTAAGACCCCGGATTTCTCCGTCTAAACCTCCAACTCTCCCTCCTCAATAACCGGACGAAGCCCCCAAATGTTAAGATTCAATATTGAGGAAGGGTACAAGAGGTGATCGAAGAATAACCACACCGATCCGGCCGGGTGAAGTCAAACGATGATTTTAATGAACACACGTGTGGGAAGACAACTCTGTACGCAGACAGGAAGTAGTCTTCGACTTAATCAAAGCATGAACAGATATTTTATAGCATCAGGGTTTGTTTACTGACGCCCCTTCATGCGTCACCGGTACATTTTATACATAGATCAGATCAACATCATCATGACTTTTCACCTAGAAAATCATCTTCTATTTTCATGGCGTGGTATACTTTCCGTTCTTATCTTAAAATGAATTGTTCCTCTTTCTTGCCGAGACAACAAGGACGGTTCCTCTGAATAAATTTAACTCTATGTGTGTGTGTCACGACCTCACATGCTCTCTGTGTCACCTCTTCACCTACTGTCTGTGTCTCGTCCTCAAATACTCTTTCTCAATTCACCTGTTGCACTTCTGACCTTTTACCAGACCAGAAGCTCACTGAGACTATGTGTATGTCTTCTACTAAATAAATGTTTTAACCAAGAACCTCTACTAAAACCTTAATATAAAATGATCTGATATATAAGTGTTTTGTAAGCATGTATTGCAATTCCTTCTATGGCTCCAAGTCACTTGCACAATAGATTGTCCGAACATCGCGCCGAACAAAGCTTCCGACCCCCAATTAATTGACCGAGCTCCAACTCTTTAATAAGCACAGATATGCATTGTGTATAAAATAGTCATAGCTGCTTAAGGCCTTCTTAAAGCTATCTGTTACATTGTTAAAGCCTCGTCTTAGCCTGCGGCTCAAAATAACTATCTGCTTTCACTTCTGCATACAACTTCCTGTCAGCCTGCAACTCAGTCTTTCTGAAAGAGACACTGTTTAACCCCTGAATGCAATATAAACTCCAGATTTTATTATTAATGCAATGGTAATGATGACAATTATTTAACTATAGCAGTAAAATAATTTCCCTTCTCGACAGTGTCCTGCTAGAGCAAATGAAGCTTCATGAAGCTTCGCGTTGGGGTGAACCAATTGGATGAAAAGCTTCAGTGCTTCATGGGGCTTCTTCTGCCCATCACTAGCAGACAGGAATAGGACCCAAGGTGCAGACCCCGGAGACAGATGTGAACTCAAAACAGCTTTAATGTTAAACTCAAATAGAACATAACTGGAAAAAATCAAAATAAACTTACACCGGAGGCCTGACAGAACACACAGCTAGGTAAACGGTAGATCGCAACACAGACACAGAGAAACACAGGGCTTAAATACACAGAGGGAGCAATCAGGGAATGAATAACAGGAGGGAAACACAGCTGGGGCAAATCAGGCCTAACGAGACAAGGGGAAGCGAAACCAGATACATTAACCTCAGACAAGGACCTTCAAAATAAAACAGGAAACATGACACTGACTGAACTAAAGACATAGACTCGCATGCACTGCAACAGAGGGAACAGAGACGTGGGACCAGGGCAGACACAGACACTGACTGGACACGGAGATATAGCAACTAAGGATACACAGAGACGCGAACTAGACAAGGGAATACAGCTGACAGGGGAGACAGAGCAACTAGAGAAGACAGAGACATAAACCATAAGACAGAACTCAAAGAAACCAAAGACTAGAAATTATAAATATAATAAACTCAAAAACCCTGGGTCAACGACCCAGGCATCCTAACAGAGGTCATTTGAGATGTTGAGATGCTGAACCTCATCTCTGTACGCCGTTGCTGCTGATGAGTCCAACCCCGGTTGTGTCGTCAGCAAACTTGATGATGTGGTTAGAGCTGTGTAGGGCGGTGCAGTTGTGTGTCTGGAGAGTGAACAACAGTGGGCTGAGAACAGCCCTGAGGAGCTCCTGTGCTCAGTCTGATGGTGCTGGAGATGTCACTGATTCGGACAGACTGAGGCCTCTCTGACAGGAAATCTAGTATCCAGTTGCAGAGAGAGGCGCTCAGTCCCAGCTTGCTGAGTTTCTCAAACAGTTATTGGGGGATAATGGTGTTGAATGCTGAGCTAAGGTCTATGAACAGCATTCTGACATAAGTGTCTTTCTTGTCCAGGTGGGAAAGGCAGAGGTTAAGTGCAGTGGCAATGGCATCCTCAGTCGACCTGTTCAGCCGGTATGCAAACTGCAGCGGATCCAGTGAGCAGGGGACGTTGCTCTTCACATGTGCCTTGACAAGTGTCTCAAAGCACTTCATGATGATGTGGGTCAGGGTGATTCGACGGTAGTCATCAGGCAGGATACTGAGGATTTCCTTGGCACTGGGATGATGGTGGTGGACTTTAAGCATGCTGGGACGATCATCTGGCTCAGCGATGAGTTGAAAATGTCTGTGACGACATCGGCCAGCTGATCAGCGCAGTCGACCTGGGATGTTGTCTGGTCCAGCAGCTTTCCGTGGGTTGACCTTGGTGAAAGTTCTCCTGCAGGCAGAGCTATGGTCTGGTTGGGGGCGTGGCTTTCTTCGTTTGTGTGTTGTTCAGTGCATCAAACTGTGTGTAAATAGGGAAGTTGCAGTCCGTTTGGCCTCTCAGGGCCACCGTATAATAGAGAGAAAAGCCTGTCCTTTTGCTGAACCTCGGCATCAGACAGAACAATATAACTTTTGTTCTGGTTGTGGAACACTGGACCAGCTCTTTATCCTCTCAAGGATCTTTGAAGGTGTATGGGTTTTTGCTCAAACAGTCTACATATTTTTTGCACATTTGTAAAAGGCATTTGATCACGTCCCTTGGGTTGTCCTGTAGATCAGCGGTCCCCAACCTTTTTTGCGCCACGGACCGGTTTATGCCCAACAATATTTTCCCGGACCGGCCTTTAATGTGTCGCGGATAAATACAACAAAATAAAACTAGTACCGGTACCGAAAAAAAGAAGATTTATTCATAACACATGTGAAAAGACCCAGGAAAACCGAGTAAACGATAAAAACGATTACAAAATAACGCTGAAAACCATACATTTCACACCTGAGCCTCAACTCTCGCGACTCACGGACCGGTACCGGTCCGAGGCCCGGGTGTTGGGGACTGCTGCTGTAGATGGCACTTTGGAAGTGTGGGGTATGAGTCGTTTTGAAACCATACTAAGAACTGGGTTCATATTGATAGCAATAAGTCAGACCTGTTCGGTGGAAGTTGGACTTTGCTTGGGCTGACTCAGTGATTATATTCATAAATTTAATGAATTTCAAGGTGAATGGGTCTGATGCGCAGATAAGACTTGCATTCTAGATCATTTCGAGCCAGAATAACAGCAACCACATCCAGTGCTTTTGAGCAATTGGGGTGCCGGTGTAAACTTACCACTGGAGACAAAAGAGGCGAGGGGGAAGGCATGTTCAGAGGAAGTGAGAGAGAAGGAAAGGTAGGCATAGGGACTTTAAATATAGGGACACTGGCTTGGTAAAAAGAGAGATCTGGTATGATATGATATAAGGATATGATATCTTCAACCTTTCCCTCTCTCTGTCTGTAGTCCCAGCCTGCTTCAAAATGGCCACCATCGTCCCTGTACCCAAATCCTCCACCATCTCCTCATTGAACGACTGGCGACCTGTAGCCCTGACCCCCATCGTGAGCAAATGCTTCGAGAAGCTGGTCAGGGACTTCATCCGCTCTGCACTACCCGACTCACTGGACCCTCTACAGTTCGCATACCGCCACAACAGGTCCACCGATGATGCCATAGCCCTGACACTACATACTGCCCTGTCACACCTGGAGAAGAGAGACACGTATGTGAGAATGCTGTTTGTAGATTACAGCTCAGCATTCAATACCATCGTTCCCTCGAAGCTGGACAGGAAACTCCAGGATCTAGGACTGAGCAGCTCCCTCTGCAGCTGGATCCTTAGCTTCCTGTCTGACAGACGCCAAGTGGTCAGACTGGGCAGCATCACCTCATCCCCCATCACACTGAACACTGGTGCTCCACAGGGGTGTGTACTGAGCCCTCTCCTGTACTCACTCTACACCTACGACTGCACAGCCACTAACAACTCCAACATCATTGTGAAGTTTGCGGACGACACTACAGTGGTGGGTCTTATCACCAACGGTGATGAGACAGCTTACAGGGAGGAGGTCAGCGCCCTGACCCACTGGTGTCAAGACAACCATCTCACCCTCAACGTCGCAAAGACAAAGGAGTTGATAGTGGACTTCCGGAGGTGCAGAGAAGTACACACCCCCATCACCATCAACGGCGCTGCTGTGGAGAGAGTGAGCAGCTTCCGGTTCCTTGGCGTACACCTGGCTGAGGATCTTACGTGGTCAGTACACACAAACAAAACAGTGAAGAAGGCGCAGCAGCGCCTCTTCTTTCTCAGGAGACTGAAAAGATTCGGCATGAGCCCCCGCATCCTCAGGACCTTCTATCACTGTGCCATTGAGAGCATCCTCACTGGATGCATCACCACCTGGTATGGCAACAGCACCGCCTACAACTGCAAAGCTCTCCAGCGAGTAGTGCGGTGCTCTGAACGGATAATTGGAGGTGAGCTTCCCTCCAAGACATCTACAGGAAGTGGTGCCTGAGGAAAGCGGGGAGGATCATCAAGGACTCCAGTCACCCCAGCCATCAACTGTTCAGACTACTTCCAGAGGTGGGACCAAGTCATTGTTTTGCAAGTCTCAAGTAAGTCTCAAGTCTTTATCCTCAAGTCTCAAGTCAAGTCTCAAGTAATGTCAGGCAAGTCAGAGTCGAGTCTCAAGTCACTGGTGTAAAAGTCCGAGTCAAGTCACAAGTCTGAAACTTTGAATTTCAAGTCCTTTCGAGTCTTTAAAAAAAAAGAAAAAAAAGAAAAAAGAATGTTGCAGTTATGCTAAATGTAAATATTAGACCATGTAATTTTTAAATCTGTGTTTTTCTCAACACATGACAAAATAGTGAACTTAGAAAATATACACAAATTGTGAAATTGCACCTCTTTAAAATGCAGCTCAATTAAACCTAGCTCCAAGAATAATTTTCACCGACAGTTCTGAGATAAGCTGCATGTTATTCTTGGATGCGGTTGTAGGACCAGCTTTAAAATCGCATGACAAAAATATCATACACATTAAAAAAAACTGTATCACCAACGTAGCCTGGACAACATTTGCTAGTTAGATGAAGTCAGCTATCTCATCTTAGCATATTTATATGCATATTTATAATTATACGCTTCTTGGAGTGAGTGCAGACACTCATGAAGTTTAGTAACTTCAGGTCACTGCAACAAGCCCAGGTACAGTTTACCGACGGATGGGTACAGGACCTTGAAATGCACCGTGTAGAACGAAAGACCATCGTACGTATCATAAGTTTACCAGTCTCACAAATTGTCGTCATAAATACACATTCCTTAACAGTTTATTAATAGGACCTTTGAGCTCAACGGTAATTAATTAGTAGTGGAAATAATTTCTGGTAGCATCACAGAAATGTAGCAGTGACAATAATACTGTATGCTGTAATCGTACTGGACAATTAGTGATACAAAACAATTGTTTTATCCTGTGAATAAAAGTATATGTTTTTGTCAATGTACCATAATAACAGAAGCGAAACGCAATATTGTGTCAGGACAATTCACTATTTATGCACAATAAACAAAGGAGCATAGCGCCACAATTTCTGTTCAGCGCCAGACTTGCTTGTAACCTATATCACCAATTATGTTAAGAAAAATGACGCATTAACTACAACAGCAGACTGACCTTCGTGTAAATGCTTGGAGCAGACTAACCTGTGAGCTGGAGTGTTCTGGGACGTTATATTTGGTCTTTGAATGGCTGCAATCCAGTCGCCTCTTTGTTACTTCGGAAACATGGCTCGAACAATTTCTCTTCAACGACTAATCCGATAACAACCGATCTCTTTACCCGTCGGCTTCCCATTTTTGTGTTTCTTTTTATCGCTGTATAACTGATTTTAATTGAAAGCCTGCGTGCGCTAGTACCACTTGCCACGAGTTCCCAGAATCCTTTGCGATTCTACCCGTGAATGACGTCACATTTTCAATCTCTATATAATATGCATGTTAAATTTTATATTTGGGGTAAAATATCAAGTCTTTTCAAGTAAACCGGTTCAAGTCCAATTCAAGTCCCAGGTCATTGGTGTAAAAGTCCAAGTCAAGTCACAAGTCTTAGAACATTTTTTCAAGTCAAGTCTAAAGTCATAAAATTAATGACTCGAGTCTGACTCGAGTCCAAGTCATGTGACTCGAGTCCACACCTCTGACTACTTCCATCAGGAAGGAGGTTCTGCAGCATCCGGTCCCGTACCAGCAGACTGAGAGACAGCTTCTTCCACCAGGCCATCAGACTGCTGAACACGTCATAGACACCTCAGCTTCACTACTGGAACTTTAACATTATGCACTCCATACTGTACAGTAATGCCACTGTTTTGCACATGTCTCACTCTGTATATTTTTATATATTTTATTTATTGTTTACTCTATTTAATTTGTAAAATATGTGTATACACACACACACACGTAGAAAAATATTTAGTATACACATCCAGAAATGCATATACTATTATATATTGTACATATATTTATTAGTTTCAGATGTAGCCATTCTTGTATTTTGCTTGTTTACATTATTGTATTTTGCACAACTCTGTTGCTTGTGAAGCTCGCACACAAGAATTTCACTCACATGTACTGTACCAATCTACCTGCACATGTGATGTGACAATAAAAGTGATTTGATTTGATTTGGATGTAGATATATTGTATTTGCAAGAGACCAGGTAGAAGGGAAACAATGCACAGGGGAACATTAGTAAATTCAAACTCTTCTACTATTGCTTCTTACTATAGATAAGAAGAAAATTTGATATGGATTGGATGAAAGAGCGAGAGTGTTCTCAGGGGGAGAGAGTGATACCTTTAGCAGGCATATAATAGAAGAGAGGAGATGAGGAGGTGTGGATTATAATTGTTGTTAAGGAGAGAAATGCAAAAAAAAACCCAAAAAAACCACATGGTAGCAGATTTAGCGGAAGGAATCAAAATGACTATGGTGAAAATATATTTCAAGAAGACAAAGGAACATAAATGAAGGGAAGTACACACAGGTGGATTATATGCAGAAGGTTCAGTATGAAAGAGGAGCTGTGGTGACCCTTAAAGGATCGAGGTGTAAGAAGATGAAAAAGAACAAGAAGAAAGGAGATTTATATTGCAGTATATAATAATATTATTATTATGGACAAATTTTAAATTGCAGGACTGAATTTGTTTCAACAGAGGCAAACACCATGTCTTTGTAATACAAGTAATGTTTTTAATAAGGCACTACATACCCTGTTTCATAGCACCTCAATTTTCAAGTCCCACTGAACTTATTTAGTGTCAAGGTTTGCTGTGTGGCAGGCAGGAAATGGGACCCAATTGCAGGACTCACGAGATGGAAAAATTAAACTCAAAACGCAGCTTCATTTGCTGGCGAACTTGAACATGAAACTAAAACTCAAAGCATGTAGCACTAACCAGAAAAACTGGGGAAACTTGAAACAAAACTGAACAAAGAACTAGACGGTTACCAGAAACACAGAGGGGAAACCACAGCACGACAAGGGTACAACACTGCCAGAGAGAAACACAGGGCTTAAATACACTGAGTGATAAGGAGGAAATAAGCCACAGGAGGACAGCACGGCTGGGAGTGATCAAACATAACAAGACAAGGGGAAGCAAAACTGGATATATTGCACGCAGGACTGAGACTATCAAAATAAATCAGGAAACATGAGACAGTTCACAAAGATGCAGACATGACACTGAGAAACAGGCTAAATATAACATCAAGAGAACTTAAACCATGAATACAATTAACAAGAAATATAAATTAAACACAAAACACTGGGTCACACCCAGGACAATGACACACAGCATAAGAAATCTAACTTGAAACATTGAAAATGAAAGATTTTTATCTTAAGAGATCCTTAAAAGAGCCTGACATGCAGTTTACAGATGTTAAGTGTCTGTTGAAGAGTTTACAGTAGATTAGAAATGTTTTACAGCAGAATAGGAGCCAAAAAGAAACAAATTTAGGATATTGCCTCTTGGGCTATTGAGCCTTATACTGATGTTTGCTTGGTTGGACTATTGTTATTTGTTAAGCTGTCCCAAATGTTATGTTGTGTTAAGGTCCTGGATTTTGGACTCCTGAATCACGTAGTTATTAAGAATTATGAAGTACTCTCTATCTGGTTATGATCTCTATATTCTGGATTTTCCTTACTTAGTCTCATTGTTTTTGGTTCTTGTTTTCTTGCTTATGCGTACGTTTCATTTATTGATTCTAGTTCTATGTAACTTCCAGTTGATTCATGGCCTCCTCTCTTAATCCCTTTCTCTTTTGTTTCTCAGTTTGATTCAGGTCTTTAGGATTCTTAGTCTTTAGTTTCTTCTGTTTTCTCTTTGGTGTTTTTTAGTTGTTACTTGATTCCTTCCTTTAGTTTGGTCTAGACTTTCTGGCATGCCTTTCTGTTTTGTTTCGAGCGTTTGTCACTGTGTTTCATGTTCCTCTGCAATGCTACTCCCTGTTTTATTTAAATAGACATTTGTCTTTTGCACCTTGGTTTTGGTTTTACTTCCCCTGGCCTCGTCTGGTTCAGCTGTGTCTGGTTTCCCAGGTGTCTCCACTCTGCCTTAATTACCTTTCTGTATTGTCAGTGTGCTTGTTGTCTGTTTATATTCCTACCTTGTATGTGTTCTTGCTTTATGACTGCATGTCATTTTATGTTCTGAATTTACCTCAATAAAAGCTTTTCTGTCTTTTAACTTCAGCCTGATTTTGAGTCCTGCAGTGGGTCTTCTTTTCTACAAATTGTGACAGTTTCCCTGAGGAGCCTTCAACTGATTCAAAAAGTTCCTGTGAGAGTACTGATAGGAACTAGAACAAGAGGTGATACTCTTCCCATATTAGCCTCTCTTCACTGGCTTTCTCGCATACAAAGCCCTGAATGATCAGGCCCCATGATACTTTAAAGAGCACATTAATCCAATAGAGGATCTTGCTCTCAGAGTGGAAGCTTAATTGTGATTTCTGGAGTTTCCAAAAGTAAAATAGGAGGCAGAGCCTTCCACTTTCATTTAGCACTTATTCACAACTCTTTTCTCAAGGCAGTTTTTTTTAAAGGCTCCTATGTTGTGAAACCAGTTTTAATTCAGGCAACAGAAAGACTATGCTTTTAAGATTAAGTGTAAAGCTGTCATCTTTGATGAAACTTAGGCTATGCTCACACAACAGGTCTTAATGCTCAATTCCGATTTTTTGATCAAATCCGATTTTTTTGTCTGCTTGTTCACACTACAAATAAAACGGGACAGCAAACACACTCTAGTGTGAACCTTCAAAGCGGTGACACTCAGTGTGACCCAGAGCAAACAATATTGTTTGACTGATGGCCCTTAATATAAAGACTTCGGACTTTACGTTTCCTAATTTTTACAGTTTACAGTAGATTAATTATTAGGTTATAACCTAATAATTATCCTTATTGCTGTTTTAGAGAGGAGCGGTGCTTCAAAGGATAGTTGCAGATTTCTGTCAGATTATACAGTACAAATAAAATGTTCACGTTGTCTTCCCAACAGTTTCACTGACATCTACACGGGACGGCCAGGAAGCGTTCGCGATGTCTTCTCGGGCGCTTCTCCGGCGCTGATAATTGGCGTCTGTCTTGTGTCAGTGACGTAAAAGACGGATTTAATGCGACTTGACCGTTCACACAGCAGTCGCTTTCTAAAACATCGGATATGTATCGGATTCAGTACCACATACGAAAATGACCCAGATCGGATTTGTGCCGTTCACACTGTCATACCCTGATCAGATATGGGTCGCATGGGGTCAAAAAAAATCGGATTTGATGCGCTTTTGCCTGCAGTTATGCTGCATTAGGCTACGTTCACACTGCAGGCGAAAGCGCATCAAATCCGATTTTTTGGACCCTATGCGACCCATATCCGATCATGGTATGACAGTGTGAACGGCACAAAATCGATATTTTCAAATCCGATCTGGGTCACTTTCGTATGTGGTACTGATTCCGATACATATCCGATGTTTTAGAAAGCGACTGCTGTTTGAACGGTCATGTCGCATTAAATCCGTCTTTTACGTCACTGACACAAGACAGACGCCAATTATCAGTTCTGGAGAAGACATCGCGAACGCTTCCTGGCCAATAAGTGTAGATGTTAGTGAAACTGTTGGGAAGACAACGTTGGGGAAACGTGAACATTTTACTTTCACGTATATTTTATGTACTGTATAATCTGATTAGTTTAATTCTAAAGTCCGAAGTCTTTAGATTAAGGCCCATCAGTCAAACAATATGGTTTGCTCTGGGTGTACAGAGCGTGTTGTGTGTGACGTCTTCTTTTGCGCATGCGGGCCGCTTTGAGCGTTCACACTAGAGCGCGTTTGCTGTCGCATTTTATTTGTAGTGTGAACAAGCAGACACAAAAATCGGATTTGATCAAAAAATCGGAATTGAGCATTAACACCTACAGTGTGAACGTAGCCTTAGATTCAGGCTGCTAAAGGACCTCATTGTTCCCTAACTGTTTCTCATGAAACGAGATGGGCGTGTTCTTTGATACCTTTATTAATCCAGGATATGCTCTGTGCTATTCTTCCATTTAGGTACTGAAGTCTATCCCGCTGCAATAGTTCCATGGTAAGCGATTGTGTAGTTTCCTTTCATCCACAAGGGGGCGGCATCGTGCTACTAGTTTGCAAAAGCCTTTCCTTGCACAGTCCCAGATTCATTTAAAACTGCACTAATACGAAAAAAAAAAATCAAATACAACTAAATAAAATAACAGTACTGCTTTTATCTGCCTTCCCTAACGTTTTTAAACAGTAAGGTGTTGTGTTATTGCTTTCTGGAGAATGTATGTTTATGTGAGCCTAAAATCCATTATTTCATTTTCAAAACAGACACCTAAAGGATATTTGGAGAACAAAGCTTCAAAGAGTCTTAGTCAGGAGAAGTTACGTTTGAAATGATCTTTTCTCAGATGTCATCATCACCCAGGCTGGTAAGGGGCGTTTTATTTAGCGTCCAGGAACTAGGTAAATTGTTTCTGTGAAACAATGAAAATTCCTGAAGTCAAAGGCAGTGTGCTGCTACTTCCTCTCTGGTCACTCCTGTTGTGTTTGCTTTCATGATTTTCTTCAAAGACAGCGTAGACCACCATCCTGATGCCTTTTTGATTAGTTTTTTTTTAAATGCATGAAAGTGCTTGGGAATGACGACAGAGAGGCCTTTAGCATCAAAGTTTGCTTATTAGTTCAAGAATTAGTCAGTTTTCTCCTCATTGTGTCGAAGTTCTCAGATTTGTCGCGCTGCTGTTTACACAGCACAGATGACTATTGTGAGGAAGGATATTTAGTCTGATTCAGTCCCAGCAGACATCCACTCCCTGCTGCACACAAACTTCACAGAAAAGGATTACAAGCATCCTGTAGTTAGCCCTCTGCAACTGGACCCTTAATCATGATGTGGCTGAACTACTATTGTTCGTATTTAAACTTATTATTAAAGAGTGTTGTGCAATAAGAGGAACTCTCAAGTCAGTATGAAACAAGAACATGTAGCAGGTTCACTGTACACTCACCCAGACTTTAAACAACCTCTTGACCTTTACAGTTGTTTTTGTCAATGTATAAAATGATTCATTACTCCTTTCTGGCATTGTGGAATATGTTTAGAAGGATTTTCTTTGTAAAATGTCCTTTTCTGCTCTGTCACCTCCACTTGAGAATAGCTGCATTTATTCTCCCTGTATTGATTTTTCCCCCTCCCCATGGCTCTTTAAAGTGGCATTACTGGACTTACAGAAGCTTAAATTGTCTCTGCAGAAACTGAATGACCAAACACACTCATTACTTCAATTCTCGCGCACCCGATCAGAATAATAGGATTTTTGCCATCAACATTATGACACGCTGGGTTGTGTGCAGCGATGTGTGTGGAAGAACAAGGGTCCAGTGTTTTCCAGGGTTCCTATTGCAAATTAGCGGTCCATCAGCTGTTTGTGAGGCTTGCCTTTTGGCTCAGCTCACTTTCATCATTTTCCCTTGTAGATGAAAACCAGGACTGCCAGTTCCCACAGAAACAGCTAATATTGGGATTGAGCTATGTTAAAAAGAGAAATATAAACCAAAGTAAAAAAACAAAACAACAGTGATTTAATGTGATAAGTTTACTTGCTTGTACTATGATACCATCTATTCTAATAATAGGAATTTCAACATCATGATATTTAATGTGTCACTGCTTCAAGTTTCCTGGATAAATGACAAACAATTACATTAAATCCTGTAAAAGCATTTTCATCCTTGAATTCCACTTAGAGATTAGAGCCCAAAGGCCATTTTTAAGTCAATGTGATCCTGGCATAGGACCTTTCTGTGTGTTAGCATGTTCTTCCCATGTCTGTGTGGGTTCTCTCCAGGTTCTCTGGCTTCCTCCCTCAGTCCAAAAACATGCATTTAGTGGAGTTAGTGAGTCACAGCTTTTGATTCTGGATTGCCCATAAATGTGAGTGAATGGTTGTCTGTCTCTGTGTTAGCACTGTGACAGTCTGCGTGCCCTGCCCCTTACCCAGTGACAGCCCCAGCCTATCCTTTGATAAATAGAAAAACATTTGCGGTAAGTAACAAGTGAGCCTTACTCAAGAAATTTTAGTTTTTCTATCTTACAGAAAGTCTTACGAACAAACATTACCACAAGCAATGGAGGAATAAATGTGGAGCCTGATTTAGAGGTCTTGGCTTTTATTATCTAAACTGAGTAAAACAAGAATCTTTTGCAGGGATTATATTAAAGTCAAAGTCAAAGTCAACTTTATTTGTCGATTCTTCCACATGTACAGGACATACGGAGAATAGAAATTGCGTTACTCTTCAATCCCTAGATAAATAGCAAATGAACATTTAAATATATTTAAATATAAAAGTGATTTAAAAAATGCAAGTAAAATAATTAAAAAGTAAAAATTTAAATAAATACAATTTTACATATAACAAGAAAGCTATACAATATACAATATAATGGGTAAGTGACATTGAGTGTAAACCAGGCAGAGTAGTGCAAATAGGCAAATAGTGCAAATGGAGATTTAGTAGTGTACGGTAAGAGAAAGTGTAACAACAAAGTCTTATGAGGTAATGGCAGTCCAATGCTCCACAAAGTGACTGGTAACTGGTGCAGGCCAGTGAGTGAGTCAGAGAGTGTGTGTGTTTGTGTGTGTGTGACAGAGTTCAGTGAGACCGTGGAGGAGAGAGGGGAGAGGGGGCAGAATCGGGAGGGAGTTAAGCTTCCTGACAGCCTGATGGATGAAGCTGTCCTTCAGCCTGCTGGTCCTGGCCTGGAGACTCCGCAGTCTCCTCCCCGACGGCAGCAGCTTGAAGAAGCTTTGCATTGGGTGTGTGGGATCAGCCGCTATGCAAAGGGCTTTTTTAGTGAGACGGGTAACCACAGTGGCATGACTGTCAGTCATTCCTTGCTTCTCAAGATGAAACTTCATGTCTCATTGTGAAAATGGCATGCCAGTCAAAGGCTGCCCAAGACGTCACAGACATAAATCACACCTAAAAAAAGAATCAGTGCCTGAGGAAATGACGCTGAAAGTACGAAAGAGAAACTGCTCATAAACTCAACTTGCTCTGAAGACGTTGAAAACCTTGAAAAGGAAGCCAAAAATACCCCCTTAAACTCAATATCAATGCAAACCTTTATTTCAAATAAAGAAAAATGAAAAAAAAAAAGGGGTGAAAAAAGAGGTACATCCTCGACAGGTTACTGTCACGGTCTGGGGGGCAGACCGTGGGGGATGTTGGAGAAAGGACCCAAACGCTGGACTTAATGAAATGAACAGTGGGTTTATTTACAGTGAGGTAAATGTACACCACACATTGAATCTCCAAAAGTGCTCCCTCGACTCCCGTGACGTGTCTTCTCCCAAGTGCTGGTATCCCGTGCTCTCTGCCCCTGTGCCTTCACACACCCCGTGTGTCTTGCAGTCCTGTGTTCCACTCTCCTGAGGAAAAAACACAGACACAGCCGTTATGGCACCAACTCCAGCAGGCATACACTGACCAGCACTACAAACACTGACATGGAGTCTAACTCAATGATCCTGCGCCGGAGGAAGCTCCATCGCTCTGTTAAGTAGCTCCCCCGACGATCCTGATCAGAAGCAGGTGTGTGGTAAGCTAGGCGTGACCAGCAGCTGGCAGGGCCACACCCATCAGGCCTGCAGGTGGCTGTCCTTCATCCTCCAGCCTCACACACATACACACACCAGCATTGAACACAAGAACACAGTGCAGCAAACATACATCCAATACACTAATAACAATAAAGGTCCACACTGTTCACGAACCCCGAGTCCCCGGAACCGGGTCCGTGACAGTTACTGGACATCTGACATCAGCCTTTTTTTAAACTTAATTAGTTTTCTGACTGCATTTTTTTTAATTGTATTTATTTATTTAATGTTTTAGAAGGATTATAAAAATCAAAATCACAATATTTTTTTTATGATGATGCAAGAAGAGAACAGAAGCAATAAACAAAACTAGTTCCCTTGTAGACTGGCAGAGCATATTAGTTTGAATAAACCCAAATATGGCTGTGAGAATCAGTTTCTCCCTCTTCAAACTAGCCAAACCAAACATGATACTGACTGATTGAAGATTATTATTATCTGCAAAGAACATTGCTTTCTCTTTTCTTGTGTTTTTTGTTTATGTGTGTGTGTCTGTCTAGTTAAGGTTAACTAAGGTGACTTAAAGAGGAAGAGTAGGCGGGGCATGCAAAGAGCCACTGTAAAGCTTGCTGTAGTTTGACCTACATTCAGGCTTGATGGTCTAACAGGAACTAAGTCATGTTAATTGAATAAGGAAACTGACATACTGGTAAAATAGAGTTCACATCTGCTTTATGACATCCACTTCATTTACAGTATAGTTTATTAAAAGCTGCAGGTTACTGACACAGTGTCTGTCTGCACGCACACATTTTCTATTTCCAGTAAGGCAAAAAAAAAAGTGGGTTTAAACCACAGGGGCTTGTGATCTGCACAGAGGTAGATGGTGAAAACAAGTTTCAGCAAGCTGGTAACCACTGAGTGAGTCAGAGAGAAAAAACGTCAGAGTGTAGATGAGCCTGAGTGCACGTATGCCATGAATGGCTGAGAGAATGAGAATTGAAAGAAATGTAAAGAAAAAGGAGTCTCAGTCACTGATGTAATGAATTCAGTGGAACCACTGCAGTTCTTAAGAACTGTAAAATGTCATGTTGCATCGCCATTAACACTCAATGTTTCTTTGGAAACAAAACAAACTGTATCATACTAATATGATAAACCAGACTGAACCTCTCTCATTGGGCAAGAAGTTTGTTGCACAGCTGGTTGGAATACAACTGTAGACTTTTACATTTCAATCAAAACTCAACACACAGATGTAATCCAAAAGAAAATGAAAGGTATTCACAAGCTAGCTGAGCAACTGTTCAGTCTCAGACTATCACAAGTGCTGAATCTATCAATAATGTTTTGCTAACATAAATGTTAGTAACAACAATACTTTTTTTTGTTTTGAGTATATTTAGCAGAGGTGGGACCAAGTCATTGTTTTGCAAGTCTCAAGTAAGTCTCAAGTCTTTATCCTCAAGTCTCAAGTCAAGTCTCAAGTAATGTCAGGCAAGTCCGAGTCGAGTCTCAAGTCACTGGTGTAAAAGTCCGAGTCAAGTCACAAGTCTGAAACTTTGAATTTCAAGTCCTTTCGAGTCTTTAAAAAAAAAAAAAACGAAAAAATAATGTTGCAGTTATATGCTAAATGTAAATATTAGACCATGTAATTTTAAAATCTGTGTTTTTCTCAACACATGACAAAATAGTGAACTTAGAAAATATACACAAATTGTGAAATTGCACCTCTTTAAAATGCAGCTCAATTAAACCTAGCTCCAAGAATAATTTTCACCGACAGTTCTGAGATAAGCTGCATGTTATTCTTGGATGCGGTTGTAGGACCAGCTTTAAAATCGCATGACAAAAATATCATACACATTAAAAAAAACTGTATCACCAACGTAGCCTGGACAACATTTGCTAGTTAGATGAAGTCAGCTATCTCATCTTAGCATATTTATATGCATATTTATAATCATACGGTTCTTGGAGTGAGTGCATACACTCATGAAGTTTAGTAACTTCAGGTCACTGCAACAAGCCCAGGTACAGTTTACCGACGGATGGGTGCAGGACCTTGAAATGCACCGTGTAGAACGAAAGACCATCGTACGTATCATAAGTTTACCAGTCTCACAAATTGTCGTCATAAATACACATTCCTTAACCGTTTATTAATAGGACCTTTGAGCTCAACGGTAATTAATTAGTAGTGGAAATAATTTCTGGTACCCATCACAGAAATGTAGCAGTGACAATAATACTGTATGCTGTAATCGTACTGGGCAATTAGTGATACAAAAAACCTGTTTTATCCTGTGAATAAAAGTATATGTTTTTGTCAATGTACCATAATAACAGAAGCGAAACGCAATATTGTGTCAGGACAATTCACTATTTATGCACAATAAATAAAGGAGCATAGCGCGACAATTTCTGTTCAGCGCCAGACTTGCTTGTAACCTATATCACCAGTTATGTTATGAAAGTGACGCATTAACTACTAAAAAACACTGACCTTCGTGTAAATGCTTGGAGCAGACTAACCTGTGAGCTGGAGTGTTCTGGGACGTTATATTTGATCTTTGAATGGCTGCAATCCAGGCCATCCGTCCGTCTTTGTTACTTCGGAAACATGGCTTGAACAATTTCTCTTCAACGAAGTAATCCGATAACAACCGATCTCTTTACCCGTCGGCTTCCAGTGGCTGTCATGCGACCGGCTATTGCAGTTAATAATACAACGGCTTCTTGACATTTTTGTGTTTCTTTTTATCGCTGTGTGACTGATTTTAATTGAAAGCCTGCGTGCGCTAGTACCGCTTGCCACGAGTTCCCAGAATCCTTTGCGGTTCTACCCGTGAATGACGTCACATTTTCAATCTCTATATAATATGCATGTTAAATTTTATATTTGGGGTAAAATATCAAGTCTTTTCAAGTAAACCGGTTCAAGTCCAATTCAAGTCCCAAGTCATTGGTGTAAAAGTCCAAGTCAAGTCACAAGTCTTAGAACATTTTTTCAAGTCAAGTCTAAAGTCATAAAATTAATGACTCGAGTCTGACTCGAGTCCAAGTCATGTGACTCGAGTCCACACCTCTGATATTTAGGTTACACCAGTTTTAATGAATAAAGCTGTTGAGAGAGGAATTAGTAATTAAAGAATCAAAAACCACATCAGAAAAAGAGAAAGAGTCATATGTGTGATTCATGGTCACATGAGAGGAAGGACTAAACCGGTGTAGTCCTGAATTGGCCGGCCAATCCAGCAGTGCTAGTTTACTAATGCTTTAATAATGCATTATTATCCTCAAGCTCATGTGACTTCATACTCTTATCACCAAACCAGATCACAAATTGCAATTAAAGAACAAGATCCCTTCACAGCACCCCAACATGTGCTGTAAAGTTGAGTACAGATAATATGGATGGTTCCTAAAGCATGATTAATTTTGTTCTACACTTAACATTTTACTGTGTTCTGTTTTTGAATTTTTCTTTTTAGCAAGATGAATGTAAAATGTAAAGCAGCACAATATTTTTTATTTTCTTCCTTTAAAAAGATAATTTTTATTAACAGATTTAACAAACTGCCCAATTATGTGTCTTTATACTTCTGTAATGAAAGGTCAAAGTATGAAAATGAGAACCGTGAGGTAATTACCTCTAGAGATGACCGTGAACTAAATCGCTAACTGCGTGATTTGTCAGAAGGTGATAGGGAGAGCAAAACTCCCTTTCCTAGACAAGACTGTGTCCTTCAGGAGGGTCTATTTGAGACTTGATGTGGACTAAACTTCCACTGGAACAATGTCAACATTGTGGAGATACTTTGTAAAACAGGAACAGCATGTGATTGTCATAAATTCAGTTTCCTTAATGATATCCCACCAAACACCAGATGCTATGAACATTGTGTTTTTGGTGAACCGTGGTCTGCCAGTTGTGATTTTTATTTACATTTAATTCACATTTGGCGCAAAGACACACACACACACACACACACACACACACACACACACACACACACACACACACACATAAACCTAATTTAATCACACCTAGCATAAAATAATTTAAAAGATGTCAAAAATAACGTCTTAAACTCTAAAAAAGTGAAAAAGAAATATTTTCCAGTTATTGAAAGATGCGCCTTTGTTGTCTGAATTTGGTTGAAACGTAAGACAATGTTTTCTCAGAACATTTAAAGAACAGAAAAAAGCACAGCTGTCCTGCTATCTTGTATCTTGAGTATCAGACTTCGTTCTTAGGCTTGGGCGTCCTGTGATAATGCAGCAGACAATAGCCCAATTTTATTACACAGTAAATGAGCAAAAGAAGATTTCTGAAAGAGACAGCAGACTTGCATGTCCTCCATATTTGGCTTCAGTCCCTTCTTACCTCGTTTGGCTCGAGCTGCAGACCTCAGAGATGCTCCAGTGAATTTTTGTAAACAGGGCAGTACCACGCTAATGCAATGTGACATTCTGTTTTTCCAGTTTGCCCAGTTTTGGAGGCAGCAGAAGGAGTGACATTTTTATAATTGAACATAATGATGGAGGGAGTGGAGACTGGATTCCCACTTGAGATTACTGTATGCCCAGTTTCCTTGGGCAGTGTACACATTTGAACGTGTCTTGTGCTGCCACAGAATTGATAGAAGAATAACGATCTCGTATCATTATCCACAGCTTCTTTTGCTCTTCTTGTACGTGTATGTGAGTCTGACTCTTGAAAAATCTGAGCAGGATATATTTCTGGTATTTCTTTTCTTGTGGACCTTGAGAATACAAAGTGGGTGTCCTGACATAAGCACATGCATTAAACCGACAGTAGTGGTTACTGGTATAGGAATCCCTCTTTAACCAGTGAATATAAATTAACTCACACAACAGATACACAGTGGAAACCTAAATGCATTAACCAATAACTCTGGGTAGTGTAAATTTCAGACAAGGTGTTACAATGGTAGAAGGGTCATGGGAAAGTTTACCACTAAACATTCACGACAAAGTGTAATGTTTCACACTGCCCCCCTTTGTTTCTGGCTGCTCAGTCACTCCAGGAGTAGATACATTTAGCATCCTCAGCTCTCAGTCCCCTCTGCGGACCTCACGGGCATCTTATTGGGGCACCAGGGGTGCAGAGTTTCTGAGCACAGCAAAGAATGTAAAGGAGTGTGTCAGCGAATTAGCTGAGCGCTAGAGCCGTGTTTGGCCTCTTGCCTGCCGCATGGTCAACTGAGTTTCTGCAGGGGCACTGGGCAAAGTGCCAGAGCCAGTTACAGTGAATCAAGACCTTGTTAGACTTAGGTGTGTTTTCAAAGAGGGAAGCGGTACAATAGAGAGAAAAAGAATGGGTCTTTGGTCCTTGTGTCGGGATTCTGGCTGCTTTTGAGCCAGCCGGTTCATTCTGGTTAGTTTTTGTGTCGTATTCAGCGACCACAGTGCCAAAGACTGAGAAATACTGGAAGCTGGTATTTTTTTGGGCTACTTTACATCTTCTAGTTTGCACAAAACTGGCATGAAGCACTACATTTTTAAGTTAGTAAAACATTATCAAAAATGTATTTGATTAAATAGCAGTTAAACATATTTCTGCATTTTTGTAATGTACCCAATTTAAATCTGACAACATAAGGCAGAAGAATTAAAGTATGAAGTAACAGTGTGACCTATTCCTTATAACAAATACTATGAGGGGCCAATATGTAAAGCTGATAGGATTGAGCATTTTAGTTAAATGCTACGCACTTAACTGTAATGTTTATTTTTTTGCCAGATGCAATCTTTTGTTAGCCAGTCTGCTTTATCTGTCAGTTTCACAACCTCTCAGGCAATGGGTGAGATGAATGGGACTGAGAGATGTTAGAAACATGCCAACTGTTGTAAAGGCAACCGTGCACTTTGGCACACTGCAACACTCTGTTGTCCATAGCCTAGGTGAATGTTAATGCAAGAATCACATTTTTACCACGCCTTGTTTGTGTTAGTGTAGAGACATCTTTTAAAACCAGTTTATCAAGATATTTGTGTTGCTACACAAATGCTGTTAAAATCACATGTAGACATTTATAATTATTTCAGTTATGCTTTTTTCCAGGTCTACATTTACTTCTCTATAGTGCTGTTTGCAATCACAAGACTTTCCAAAAAAAGAAAGAAAGAGTTGAGCAATCTCTGGACTATGGCCATGTTGTTTCGAGATCTGCATCAGTACAAATATGTGCTGCTGAAGTCTTCTCAAATCGATCTTGTAAACTGAGTCACATATATATATACGTACGTGTGTGTGTGTGTGTGTGTCAGAGGATTATTTGTAAATTATTATAATGATTTCTTCATAAATGTCATCATTTGGGGTAGACTGTTAGAGAACTGAAAGGTCTCTGGGGTGTTTTACTTGTTTACTTATTTTGAGTCATTTGTTTTGATAATGAATGAAAACAGTTAATCTCCTTGACCCTTGCTCTGCAGAATGTAGCAAATGTTGCATGGTTGTATTATGAAGTGTTTTCAGCAACAAAATAATATATACATCTCTCGAAAATATGGATATTAATGCAGATTTACCCTATGATGTAAATAGCCATCATAAGGCTCTGCAGAGACTCGTCCAAGAAAGTTATTCAGAAATGCTGACAAATGTCTGAAGACAATGCTTTTCTTTGTATTGGTGAAGTAAGAGCTTATCAGTCTTGGAGAAACAATGTGCATGTGTTCTCAGTATGAGCATTTCAATAGTCCACACTGCACTAAACTGAAACACAGGCACTGATATAGAAACTTTTGGAAAAAGTCACTTTAAAACATTGATTTTAGTTTTGACAGTAAATCTTACGCACAAAATTTTGTGCCGCTGCAAAATTCTTTTAGGCGTCATCTTGAAAAAGGTGGTGCCGGAAGCTCATTGCAGTAAAGATTTACATTTTAGGCAATGTCTATTTATTTATCGTAGCTCCCCCCCCCCCCCAAGGCACCACAAAGGAGACCTAATTAATCAAACCAGGTGATTTAACAAATGCAACCAGCTTTGTTTTTCATATTTGACAGAAACAAATGTATTTGTTTATCAAAGTAAATGTTTAGCGGTAATGTAAATATCATTAACAGGAAAGTTATATAAAGCATAATGAGCTCTCACTGAGACTGATCTGTATTTGTTCTTAAAATGTTTGTAAAGGATTTCCAGCAGACGGATCCACAAATGATTCAGAAGAGGAAGTGTTACTTTATGATGAAATATCCAGAGGTGTGGACTCGAGTCACATGACTTGGACTCGAGTCAGACTCGAGTCATTAATTTTATGACTTTAGACTTGACTTGAAAAAATGTTGTAAGACTTGTGACTTGACTTGGACTTTTACACCAATGACTTGGGACTTGAATTGGACTTGAACCGGTTTACTTGAAAAGACTTGATATTTTACCCCAAATATAAAATTTAACATACATATTATATAGAGATTGAAAATGTGACGTCATTCACGGGTAGAACCGCAAAGGATTCTGGGAACTCGTGGCAAGCGGTACTAGCGCACGCAGGCTTTCAATTAAAATCAGTTATACAGCGATAAAAAGAAACACAAAAATGTCAAGAAGCTGTTGTATTATTAACTGCAATAGCCGGTCGCATGACAGCCACGGGAAGCCGACGGGTAAAGAGATCGGTTGTTATCGGATTACGTCGTTGAAGAGAAATTGTTCGAGCCATGTTTCCGAAGTAACAAAGAGGCGACTGGATTGCAGCCATTCAAAGACCAAATATAACGTCCCAGAACACTCCAGCTCACAGGTTAGTCTGCTCCAAGCATTTACACGAAGGTCAGTGTTTTTTAGTAGTTAATACGTCATTTTTCATAACATAATTGGTGATATAGGTTACAAGCAAGTCTGGCGCTGAACAGAAATTGTGGCGCTATGCTCCTTTGTTTATTGTGCATAAATAGTAAATTATCCTGACACAATATTGTGTTTCGCTTCTGTTATTATGGTACACTGATAAAAACATATACTTTTATTCACAGGATAAAACAGGTTTTTTGTATCACCAATTGTCCAGTACGATTACAGCATACAGTATTATTGTCACTGCTACATTTCTGTGATGGGTACCAGAAGTTATTTCCACTACTAATTAATTACCGTTGAGCTCAAAGGTTATATTAATAAACGGTTAACGAATGTGTATTTATGAAGACGATTTGTGAGACTGGTAAACTTATGATACGTACGATGGTCTTTCGTTCTACACGGTGCATTTCAAGGTCCTGCACCCATCTGTCGGTAAACTGTACCTGGGCTTGTTGCAGTGACCTGAAGTTACTAAACTTCACGAGTGTATGCACTCACTCCAAGAACCGTGTAATTATAAATATGCATATAAATATGCTAAGATGAGATAGCTGACTTCATCTAACTAGCAAATGTTGTCCAGGCTACGTTGGTGATACAGTTTTTTTTAATGTGTATGATATTTTTGTCATGCGATTTTAAAGCTGGTCCTACAACCGCATCCAAGAATAACATGCAGCTTATCTCAGAACTGTCGGTGAAAATTATTATTGGAGCTAGGTTTAATTGAGCTGCATTTTAAAGAGGTGCAATTTCACAATTTGTGTATATTTTCTAAGTTCACTATTTTGTCATGTGTTGAGAAAAACACAGATTTTAAAATTACATGGTCTAATATTTACATTTAGCATATAACTGCAACATTATTTTTTTAATTTTTTTTTTTTAAAGACTCGAAAGGACTTGAAATTCAAAGTTTCAGACTTGTGACTTGACTCGGACTTTTACACCAGTGACTTGAGACTCGACTCTGACTTGCCTGACATTACTTGAGACTTGACTTGAGACTTGAGGATAAAGACTTGAGACTTACTTGAGACTTGCAAAACAATGACTTGGTCCCACCTCTGGAAATATCATAAAGAGTGTTGAAACTGAAAATATTTGACGCTAATTCCAGGAACGGGGGACCTGCAAATCTGAGTGCCCTCTTCCCAAATTCACCTCAAATTTTTAGGATTGACAGGAGAAATGCGGGGCCAAAAACAATAGTCTTCACATTTTAGACTTCTTTGATGAACGTAAATCAGTAAGTGAGCAAGGCAAGAATCCATCCATCCCTCCCTCCATCCCTCTCACTTCTTCAGTTCAGGATTGTGTGAGCCCTGGAGTCTATCCCAGCTACTATAGGGTGAGAGGTGAGACATACCCACGTCTGTAGCAGGACTACCACATAGAGACCAACAACCATTTCCCCTAACATTCACAACTTTGGCCAATTTGGAATCACCAACTAATCTAACCTCACTAACTGCATGCCTGTAGGCTGTGGGAGAGAGAGAGAACACACGCAGACGTGGCGTGACCATGTAAATGTTCTGTAAAGTAAATGCCACACAGAAAGGCTCTGTCTAGATGGTGGATTTGAACCCAGGACCTTCTTGCTGTGAGTGCTAACCACTGGCCTTATAAATAAGAGTGTACCACTGGCCGAGTCTACAAAATGATAAAGCAGACCATCTAAACAACCGTGGATAAGATCTGTAATAAATCTCAGTTCTCTGTGATAAACAGTATACAACACATTCATATAAGCACTGAGGAGATACATGCATATAGTTAACCTCACCCTAAGCCAGCACTAACATAAAACTGTGTCTTTTTGTCTCAACCGGCAAACACGACTTGATTCTAAATTTAAAAACAATGTTTCAGTTTGAGTTTCAGCATCAGTATGACTGTTAGGAGCAGAAGGGTCAGTGTAATCTATTATAATACTTACATTGAGACACTAACCCAACCTTAGAGCGTCAGAGTGTGGTAACATGCAAAAGGTTCAGCGGTTTTGATTTAACATTCAAGAAATTCATCAATTTTGTCAGCATATAAAATAAGTTTTAAACCACACAAGCTATAAAAACCCGATCGTAGCTGACAAACAGCCTGTTTAGGAGTGGGTGCAGAGCGGTACATCAAAATGTCATCAGCATAAAAATTAAAGTTTGCTCCTGTGACAGAGATTGACCGATGATCAAAACTGCTTATACATAAAATAAATAGCAGTGGTCCTAGAATTGAACTCTGAGGCAACAGGCTTTACAGCTCTTTGCATCAATGATGCCACAAAGCAATCACCTGACTTGTGTGTTGCCAACTACTTACCAAAGACTTGGCAGTTGTTCTTTACTAAAGTAGAGATGAGAAGCTCTGCCAGAGAGCAGCTCAAGCCAATAAACTGTGGCAATGGCCCAAGCCCTCACAATCAAATGATTTGTTAACTGCTGATAAGTGAATGTAACATTTGTAACAAGATTACTATCTCCTCCTTACACATGTAGCATTTTCAGCTGTTAATATTAATGGAAGATCATTAACGACAGGTAACAAATGAAATTGAATCTAATGATTTTAAACATAAATCAGGGTTTCAGATTTTTTTCCCAGTCATTTGAATTCCATCTTGATTATGTAACATAGTTAGTGTTAATCCCTAAAGTTGTGTAATACCAACATGAATACAAACAGTGGAAGCAGGCTTTACAAAACCTATGGTTCTCACTCCTCCTCTCAGCATGTTTGCTCCCACCAAAGTGCTTGCTCATAGGGGGTCATATGATTGTTGGGTTTTTCTCTGTATCTATTATTGTGCAATCTACTGTACAATATAAAGCGCCTTGAGGCGACTTTTGTTGTGATTTGGCGCTATATAAATAAAATTGAATTGAATTGAACTAAAGGTTAGAAGAAAACATCAGTGAATATATGGCAACTTAAACACATTATCGCTGATAAATTGCATGACTTATTTAACATGGAGTTTTAAGACAAAAGAACAAGGCTTTATATTTGTGGCTTTGGCTGATGCTTTAGGAAGCTAAAAAGAAGAATTTGTCACAGAACCTTGGCATTAGGGTTCTTTTTTACAATGCCTCCGGTTTCACTTCATTATTACTCTTTTTAGACATTAGCTGTACTAGCTTGGCTTTAGGGAAGGCTGTGTATATGTTTGACACTTTGGTTCAGACTAAACTACTAAACGCCTTGCAGTTAAACAGCACACACACATTCAAAGTTCCTAAAAGATAAGGTGATAGTGCAACCATACCTTGATCTTACCATTAATCTGAGCATGTCATTTTGGCAGGGGCATATTTTATGGCTTTTTTGGAGAGTAGATGGTAGATAGTAGAGAGTGGCAGGAAACTGCAGGAGAGAGAGGTGGGGAAGGATATGTGACATAAGGGCCCAGCTGGTAGTCCTCACTGTCTGCTGCATTTACAGCTGCATTAACCACCAGACCAAAAAATTGCTTCATTTCCTGTCGTTGTTTCAGTAATGTTCTACAAATAAATTAAAGAAATCATAAACTTTTTATTTTTTGTTATACCAGAAGGACTCATTCTGATCCACACATACTAAACAGCTGCATTTGTATTTTGTATTTCTATTAAGGGACAAATTTGATTGATACTGTGACTTTAGACTCTGTCACGTTGACTGGTTTTGTGTGTCACTTTCCACACTGGAAATTCCCTTACCAGGCTTTACATATTATTAAAATGAAGACCGTTTTTTTACTTAAGATTTTGTGAAGTGAAAAGGCCTCCTAATAGCACTATGAAAACAATCAGTGTGGGATTGTTGTCAAGAAATTTTCCTGCATATGCGAATGTTAGCACCCACCAAAGTTATACAGAATATATATATATATATATATATATATATATATATATATATATATATATATATATATATATATATATATATCAAATTCAAATTTTATTTGTCACACACACACAACCATACACAGTATGACATGGGGGTGAAATGCTTGTAGCTGTGCAATGCCCGACCATTAAATGACAGAAAAAAGTTTTACAGTATTTACAATTTACAGGTTACTACAAAAATTTACAAATTAACTTAGAAATTTGCAGTATAAAATGTGCAAATAGCAGAAAGAGATTATAAAGATTATAAATTATAGGAAGTGTGCATAAAGAAAAAACAGAGTGCGTGTGGTGATGTGATGTGTGTGAGAGTCCAGTCTATAGGTCCCTCATCCTATTCATGTAGCCCCTTCCGCCGGGGTTCCGCCACTGACATAAAGACAAGAAAGCTCCTTACCATGCATGGAGGGTTTCACCCCAAGTCCAGCACCCTGAGGCTGTACGCTAAGCGGAAGGAAGGGGGCCGGGGACTGGTGAGTGTCAGCACCACAGTCCAGGATGAGACAACGAACATCCAAGAATACATTGGGAAGATGGCCCCAACTGACGGAGTGCTCAGTGAATACCTCAGGCAGCAGAAACCCAAGAAAGAGGAGGGAGACGAGGAACCATCATGGAAGGACAGGCCCCTGCACGGTATGTACCACCGGCAGATAGAGGAGGTGGCTGATATCCAGAAATCCTACCAGTGGCTGGACAAAGCTGGACTGAAAGACAGCACAGAGGCACTAATCATGGCAGCACAAGAACAAGCTCTGAGCACAAGATCCATAGAGGCTGGGGTCTATCACACCAGGCAAGACCCCAGGTGCAGGCTGTGTAAAGATGCCCCAGAGACAATCCAGCACATAACAGCAGGGTGCAAGATGCTAGCAGGCAAGGCATACATGGAACGCCATAACCAAGTGGCCGGCATAGTGTACAGGAACATCTGTGCCGAGTATAACCTGGAAGTCCCGAGGTCAAAATGGGAGATGCCCCCAAGGGTGGTGGAGAATGACCGAGCTAAGATCCTGTGGGACTTCCAGATACAGACGGACAAAATGGTGGTGGCTAACCAACCGGACATAGTGGTGGTAGACAAACAGAAGAAGACGGCCGTAGTGATCGATGTAGCGGTTCCGAATGACAGCAATATCAGGAAGAAGGAACACGAGAAGCTGGAGAAATACCAAGGGCTTAGAGAAGAGCTCGAGAAGATGTGGAGGGTGAAGGTAACGGTGGTCCCCGTGGTAATCGGAGCACTAGGTGCGGTGACTCCCAAGCTAGGCGAGTGGCTCCAGCAGATCCCGGGAATAACATCGGAGATCTCTGTCCAGAAGAGCGCAGTCCTGGGAACAGCTAAGATACTGCGCAGGACCCTCAAGCTCCCAGGCCTCTGGTAGAGGACCCGAGCTTGAAGGATAAACCGCCCGCAGGGGCGTGCTGGGTGTTTTTATTTATTTATTTATATAAAGAATCTGACTAAAAAAATGATTAAAGAACAATTTTACCCACTTTTGTCCACAAATAAAGGAAGCCTAGCTCACTCATTGCTGCATGTGAAGGACATCAGCTGTGATTTAGTATGCATACATTACTTTTTCCAGAAATAAATGTACTGATGTGTCTCTCTGTCTTCCTTATCACTTGTGTGTGTGCATAGCTGCACATACTCTGCTCTGATGTTTTGTCTGCGCCACGACACAATTATGTTTTAACACTGTAGTGCAGGGGTCCCCAGTGGCCTCATGAGAAACTGGGACTGTTGTGGTTCACCAATAAGCTTATAAATATAAAAA